>NC_083883.1:68095697-68720697 GCF_032452875.1 Bos javanicus
CTTTTCCTAATATCTTACATATTAGATGTCACCTCACTGTCCAGTTTTCTTAGAGGTCAAATATGAGAGTGGTCTACATGTAGCTTCTGGTTTGACACAGTGCCTGCCATGACTATGGTCCACAAGTCCACTGATATCAAACACTTTGTGAACATGGTGGGATTTATTAAAGACTGTATGTAAGGAGGGCTTCCCTGGTAGTTCAGTGGGTAAGAATCTGTCTTTCAGTTTAGGGGACACTGGTTGGATCTCTGGTCTGGGAAGATCCCACATGCCGCGGGACGACTAAGCCCATGTGCTACAACTACTGAGGCTGTGCTCTAGAGCCCGGGAGCCACAACTACTGAGCCACATGCTGTAACTACTGAAGCCCAAGCAAGAGAAGCCGTCGCAAGTGGGAAGTCTGAGCACTGTGACTAGAGAGGAGCTCCCGTCCACCACAACTCGAGAAAAGTCCACGCAGCCATGAAGACCCAACATAGCCAAAAATACATAAATGTTTTTTAAAAATTAAAAAAAGACTGTGTAAGGAACATGGAAAGGAGGAGTGACATTGCCCACCACACAGCACATGAGTTAATAACGTCTTCCTTAGTCGGTTGCTGTTTATTTCAATTTTCCATTGGAGATACGTTTCTCTCTCTGTTTTCGCTCCAACCCAGGGCTCACTCCCTCTGCTTCCTTCTACCTTGCTTTACTATGCAGAATGCCTGAATGCTGGCCAGCTTTTCCTTTGCTAAGGGCTTATGAAATTCTTATTTCAACCAAGCGGTCTCTCTTGGGAAGGCAACATGGGAGTGCAAAGTGAGTTGTCGCTTAAAAAAATAAATTTTTCCGGATCATTGCATTACACAATCTGTAGTTTCTTGACTTTCCTGTGTCAAACTAATTTTTTAGATTCAAAAGCAGAGCCACAGATGGTTCAACTGGTTTCTCAAAAGTTTTAAACAATCCCAACTTTAGTTTTACTGGCATTCGAATAAATTGCTCTGCCTTTTCCCTCCTCTGGTATTCCTACCTGCCTTGTACTGAATAAAGATAGATGGTTCTGTGCAAGACTGTGTCAACTATTTACGTCTAGATTTATCTTTTTTGGCTTTTTACTTCTTTTCTCCTTAAGTTCCCCACATTCCTTTTCTACAGGAAGCGTGGAAAAGATAAAGGTGCCAGGAAAGATATTAGCTTTTGGCTGCTGGCCTGACTATTGCCCTTTAGTATTTATTAGCTAACTTTCTTAACTAGCAATATACTTTAAGATGAGCCATAAAGGGAAAAAGAACCAAAGCAGAGAACAGTTTCTGTTTTCAACACTATGGAGGGCTGATTTTAAGTTTTCTGAGTTCTGGGGTTTTTCAATGGAAGTTTCCTCCGAAAATCACTTCTTTTCCCAGCACTCTTCCTTGCCTTACTGGGTTTTTACAACCTGTTTTCCAAGGCCAGAGGTCACATCCATTAGTCATCTCATTTCTACAAATGCATATGGTAAAATAGAAGAATAAACAGGAGTGTATCTAAGTATCAACTCATTTTGCTTGTTAGGATGGGAAAAAAGAATTTTTAAAAAAGACCTGTCTTACTGATGATAATTCTACAGTTTCACTAAACTCAACTCCATATTTCATGGAACACTTCCTATGTGCAAGTTCTTTGCTAGGTGCGTATACGTGTGCTAAGTCGCTTCAGTTGTGTCCAACTCTTTGCGACCCTATAGACCACAGCCCACCAGGCTGCTCTGTCCATGGGATTTTCCTGACACAACTGGAGTGGGTTGCCATGCTCTCTTCCAGGGGATCTTCCCTGGATCCCACCCAGGGATCGAACCTGCATCTCCTGCACTGCAGGCAGATTTTCTTTACCACTAAACAACTGCATATGGACAAAATTTTGAAGAGAATGTGTAAGTATATAAATAGTTGTATTACAAATGGTAAAATTATACATGAATGTTTTTATTAAGACATTTTTATAATTAAATAAAAACTGAAAGTTGAGACTTACTTGTCTTATTCTACTGATTCTTTACCTATGCTGTCATCTATGATGACAGCCATCTATGAAGGAGGAAGCTACATCTATCTTTTAAACTGGGTCAGTGTTTTAAAGAGCCAAAGCTTTTTGGGGTTCATATAGTAGTTCAGTGTTAGAATTTGGAATGTAACATTAAAAGAAATCTACTTCTATAATTTTTAGACAAATGTAGGCTGGAGAATCCTCCTTCCAATCAGAGGAAAAGCTACTGAAATGCTCGTACTTGGTTTCCTTACTTGTAAAGGGAATAATAATAAAACCTACTTCATTACTTGTTTTGTTTTTGTTTCGGTTCGTTTTGCTTTAATAAGAATAAGTGCCTGGTACCTTTTTACGTTTCCCTGGTGGCTCAGACGGTAATGAATCTGCCTGCAATGCAGGACACCCAGCTCTTCAATCCCTGGGCCAGGAAGATCTCCAACAGAAGGGAAAGGCAACCTACTCTGGTATTCTTTCCTGGAGAATCCCATGGACAGACAGCCTGGTGGGCTACAGTCCATGGGGTTGCAAAGAGTCAGATACGACTGAGCGACTAACACTTTCACACTTTCATACTTTCACCTACTTGGTATTCACTAAACGTGGATGGGAGTTGGTGGGAGTGTTAGCTGAAGCCTGACCACACTCTGGGGGACACTCCTGGGACCTTGAATTCACCTCCATAAAGGGTACAGATCCTCATGATACTATATGTCAAGGAGGACTTGAGGGGACAAAAAGATCTGGCCTATACCAGGCCCCTGCCATAAATATTTACTTTGTGGAAAGAGCAGAGTTCAAATAGAGGATAAATAAATAACCATTCTTTTCATCTCTCTCTCCAGTCCCTTCCCTCTTGTGGTTTAATTGTCACACACAAAGAAACAGGGGTGTTTAAATACCAAGACTGTCCTTCCCTGTCTAAGGGAGAGGTAGGAGAGGGGCTAATATTAGCTGTAACACTGATTCTTGAATTCATTCAACCAAGATCGATGGAGCACCCTGAGATGTAAAGACCCTCCGCTGTCTGGTTTTATAAGGCAACAGCTTTAAAGGGTCAAGAGGGGGAAAAGATTGAGTTTTATTTTAAGCTTCTGACTGTTTTCTGTATCAAGCTGAATAAAAATTTCACCGGAGCAATTCATCATAAATGTCTTGCCTCTTAATTCTTTTGATAGAAACTAGCTACCATGGGCAGACAAAAGGATTTTACAAAGACTATTATGCAATGTTGTACAATCAGCCAAAACTGCATTATGCTCAGTGTCTTTGAAGAGCCTGGCATTTCTGCTTTGGAATGACTCAAAGAAATGTCCTAGATGGTGTCTCTTGGAAGACTTTCCTCGTGTCCCACCTATGTGTGGTCCTTCAACCACAGCCAAACTTCGCTCCCACTCTCTGAATTTCCCAGTCTCAAGTATTTGTCACACTGAGTTATCAAAACATCCCAATTCACTTTCACTCACTTTAACAGTTACGTAGAAATTACTCACGTTGTTGGCTTCTGGGAAATACATTTGTAATGATTTCGTCTGAGCTGTCATACATAATATGCTTCCTTGACATCTGGAATCGAAGTGATGTCGATTGGAGACATCACAATGCTGTACTGGTAATGGCTAGAAAACAGAGATGTGATGGCAAAGTAGCCCTTGAAAGAAAGACAGTAAACTTGAGTTAAATTCAGCAAACATTTAGAGTATCAATCAGACACAGAAAGAACATGCATTACAGAATTAGCCTAATGTAATTGCTCTGGATCCTTCAGAAGCTTATGACTTAGTGGGAAAAATGGATATTGATAAGTAAGAAATGCCCTTATAGAATACAAATAAAGTTATGTAGGAGCACAAAGTAAATAGTTATTAACCTTGGATATGATTTTTGGTCATTGCTATGTTGTTGCTAAGTCGCTTCAGTGTGTCTGACTCTGTGCGACCCCATAGACGGCAGCCCACCAGGCTCCCCCATCCCTGGGATTCTCCAGGCAAAAACACTGGAGTGGGTTGCCATTTCCTTCTCCAATGCATGAAAGTGAAAAGTGAAAATGAAAGTGAAGTCGCTCAGTCGTGTCCGACTTTTAGTGATCCCATGGACTGCAGCCCACCAGGCTCCTCCATCCATGGGATTTTCCAGGCAAGAGTACTGGAGTGGGGTGCCATTGCCTTCTCCTCGTAGCCCGATAGGCGTGGTTTAACATATTAACTTTACCATTTACTGCTTTCTAGTCTTAAGCACATTACTTAATCTTTCTGTGTCTTAACTAACTCAAAGGTAAAATGGGTTTAGTTACAATAATTATCAGATCACCGGGAGGCACAATTAAGCCATGCGCATGCGCCATATAGCTTTCTATGCGAAGTCGGGAAAGAGGGCGTCCAGGTCAAGCGATTTCCTGTCAGGGAGGCAGAGTGGAAGGTGTACATACTCCATCCACTCACATTTCACTGGAGAAAATGCAGTCACCTTGTCACGCACGACTGAATGGGGAGCTGGGCAGCGGAATCTCTAGCTGGGCAGCTGGAAGAGGGTAGAAAAGGCCCGCAAACTCCACAAACAAATGCAGTAATTCTTAGGTAATGGTTAGACTTTTAATCCACATCGAAAAAAAAAGCCACAACTCTGTGACGGCGCCATGAACAAAGCAGACAGACCATGTGTCATGTCATACTGTGTCTCAGTCATGTCTGACTCCCTATGACCCTATGGACTGTAGCCCGCCAGGCTCCTCTGTCCATGGATTCTGCAGGCAAGAATACTGGAGTGGGTTGTCATGCCTTCCTCCACTGGATCTTCCTGACCCAGGGACTGAACCCAAGTCTCCTGCATCTCCTGCACTGGCAGGCGAATTCTTCACCACTGAGCCACCTAGGTGGTCCCCAAATCCTCTGCTCTATTCCTTAGGAGAGGTCCCCAACTTTTTTGGCTAGAGACCAGTTTCATAGAAGACAATTTTCCTACAGAGAGTGGGAGGCAGGGATGGTTTTAGTTTTGCCCACCACTCACCTCCAGCTGTGTGGCCAGGTTCCTAACAGACCGCTTGGGGACCCCTGTTCCAGAGTACATTAATTTGTCATTGTGAGCAACACTGGGGCAATAGAGAGCAAAACTGCATCTGTGGTTTTCCCCTCCCAGCCTTCAGTTTTTCCTAGGCTGCTGCTGGAAGAAACAGAAACACATCCAAGGTGTGGAAAGGTGGAGAACAGCTGCTTGATGCAGACGCACTTGCTACAGGGCAAAGCAACAACGAACAGCAGGGATGGAGAACAGGGCACACCAAGCAGAAGGGCACCTCGGTCTGGGATAATCTAATGCAGAGAAAATATCCCTAAACACACCTGAATGTTCTCTGAAGGCGTCACTGTGTTGCTGCCAAGCACAGACACTGCTGTTCTGGGTGAATTCAGTGAAAAACATCCCTAGAAGATGAGGGTAGGATCCAATATTATTAACATCCTCTCCCCCTTTCTTACCCTCCTCCCCATGTCCCTCACACCAAAAACCAGTCCTGAGATAATTTTTATCCCAATTAAGTGAGATTTAAGTGAACATTAAGAAAAAACATTTAAACGAGAAAAGAAATCTCAGAGGGGGAACCTATAATCTAATGGAAAGATTTCCGTTTGGTCAGCAAGGAAGGCTGAATGATCCAATACTCACAGAATGAAGTGTTTAGTTCGTGTATTTAGTAGATAAAATGAAAATGCTGCCATGCTTTTGAGGCAAACTTTACTCACCCAGATAGCTTCATTACCCGATAGAATTATACAAATCAGGTTAAACTCCATGAATGTGATATTTAATAAAGTTTCTCATTTTTTCCCTACTGTAATATGCAGAGACAACATGTTTGATGTCTCAGTGGATATGTTTAAAGTTGTTATTGGTTACAATTATGTGTGTGTGTTGTCAGTTTCCCAAGCCTAGAAGGTGAATTTAGCAAGAATTACTAGAGAAGATTTTTCAGTCACTTTAAGAACACCAGTTGTGAACTTCCCTGGCAGTCCAGTGGTTAAGACTGATGCTTCCACTGCAGGGCGTATGGGTTTGATCCCTAATTGAGGCACGAAGATCCCACATGCCATGCGATGCAGCCAAATAAAAAAGAATATATCTTGCCATCATTCTGATGATTTTCCATCTTTATCCAAAGAAGGAAAACATTAGTACAGATAACTCTAGAAGGCAATAATCAGAATTCAATCTGTTTAAGAATACATGTCTGTGTGCATTTCTGATATTCTTGGTATTCCCAGCCTTTCAAACAACTAACAAGAAAATGATGTAAACATCTGACTTGAAAAAGTTACAAAGCTTCTAGCTTCCCCTTCTTGACCTCAGGAAAGCTAAGAATTAATTCAGTTCAGTTCCATCCAACAGGATTGTCTGTACATCTGCTGTGTACTGATTAGTGATTTTAAGTAAGACAAATCATAATCTTTAGCCACTTCCATCCCCTAAGGGAGAATCTGCCATAAAGACCCAGGGCAAGAAGGCAACTGGGTCTCAGGAACAAGGAGTAACCAAGACCCAGAAAGCTCTCAGAACACTCTCTGCAGGACTGCTTCCTTCACTTGCGTGTCTTTATTCTGAAGGGCTTTCTCTACCTCTTTAGACAGTTGTTCACACGTTACATGTCTACATAGACAAATTTGTCGTCTCTGGATTGCAATTCCAAATTTCCAGGACAGGGAAACATATTAACCCAGTTTATTTCTGGTTTCTATTCCCCATCTTGCCGGCTGAGTCTGATGTGGTAAGATCATGTATATGAAACTGGCTAAAAGGGAAATATCCCTAAAGTCAGGGAGGTAGTTCTCAGAGAAAGGAGATTATTTAGATCAGATAGTCTCTAAATTGTCCTCATACCTATAGCCCAGAATAAGAATTGTGGAAACAAAAGAGATGCTTATACTACAATCTCTGGCTTTACAAAGGTCACAATCTCATAAACCCACACGTACACATGAAGGAGTAACATTTAGTACTCTGATTAAGTACTGAAGGGGTGACTTTGATCAGAAGGGAGCCAGATAGAGTAGGAACACAGTAGACCTCAAAATAAGTAGGTTCAAATTTTGGCTCTGGCTCCTACTCATTTATGTATCCTTAGTAGGGTCACAGATTCTTCATTTGTAGATCTTTATCTTATTTGTAAAATATGGATGATTATATATAAATTTAAAGGCATTTTAAAATGATAATTAAATGCAGCACCTACCAAACACAGGATACAGCAGACTCCAGATCACAATAGTTTGGTTCAGTAAGTATGTATCGAACACATCCTTGGTGAAGCACTGGACTACATATGAAGACGTAGAAGTTAGTTGTCCTGGGGAAATGCAGATTGTTCGAGGGGCCTGGGAGGTGGGAATAAGACAGATGAACAGTTAATTCAATCATCATTCCAGTTGTGCTTTAGATTGATCTGACAAGATTTCAGGGAGGTGCTAGGACATAACTAGGCCCTATGTAGGTAGAGAGGACTTGAACAGGAATGTGCATGCGTGCTCTTTGTGACCCCACGGACTGTAGCCCACCAGGCTCCTCTGTCCATGAGATTCTTCAGGCAAGAATACTGGTGTGCTTTGCCATTCCCTTCTCCAGGGGATCTTTCCAACCCAGGGATTGAACCCATGTCTCTTAAGTCTCCTGCATTGGAACGTGTATTCTTTACCACTAGCGCCACCTGGGAAGCCCTTGAACAGGAACATTTCCTATCAAACCGGGTAAAACCTTGAGCTAGCTGACCCAACTCTGGGAGGCTGATGGTTCACATTTTCTCTGTGACAAGGAAGCAACATGAATAAGTAAAAAGACCTTTTCCAAACATTACTGGGCTTAAATAAAGGTGTTAAGGGAGACATCAATATAGTTTTTAAGCAGGTTTTTACATAGTAAAGGAAGATATAAAATCCACAGTGAAAATCATCCACCTAATAGGTAACTGAAAGCATATTTTCTGTGCTCAGTGAAAATGAAAATACTCAGGAAAAGAATTAAACATTTGAATGTATTAGTTCAGAAAACTTATGCCATAAGCTGAAACTAGATAAAGTTTCAAAAACACTCTTTGCTGGGTTAACTGGAAAAAGAAAAAAAAAGAAATGATACCAGCATTTGACTATTTTAAAGTTGTTGCACTAGTCAAAGCCTGCCAAGCAATTTACCATCTCACAGAACAATTTGTTCACTTCACTTAGAAATTAGAAGTGTGTTTGGGCCAATAAAGCTAAATTTGTAGTAGTCATTTTTATTAACGGAAGTGTTTTCCAGATGTTACTTAAGTCTGGTTGTCTGGGACCTGTTCCAATAAATGAGGAAAGTTTGATTTCATAGGTTGTCACTGTTGATTCTGTCTAACCTTTGGACTAATTGGTTCATCCTAACATATTTGCTCCGGTATATAAGAGCATTGGACATTGGAGAAATTCACCTCTCCTTTTACGGGTAAGTGTCACAGTTAACTTGCTTCATGGAGTTATATGTTTTCAATTCAATAAGGATTTATTAAAAGTTTATTAAAGGTGCTTGAAAAGATTTATAAGGATAGTAGTTGGAGAGTTTAGAAAAGAATCACATTTATGTAATACACCTGCCGGAGGCTTATGAATTTATATTGAGAGTTAAGAGAATGTTGGAATGATAACTGTTAAATTAAATTTTACTAAAGCTGGTTACTTATTTTTTCCCTTCAATATAGGATTTAAACCTTGTACTTTAAGAACATGCTATAATTTGAATAGAGTTTTAAGATAAGTCTTTTTTTCTATTTGGGAGAGTCTAAAGTATTAAAATGGTCAGTAACGTGGTTGAGATGGTGATTTGATGATTTTTTTTTTCTGTATAAGATTAAATCTAATGGTCAAGTATTTACAATGAATTAAGGCTGGTTATTTTTAAAAGTCTTGCTTTAAGAATGGGAAAGTTTTTTTATCATTAAATTGAATTTTGAAATTATTGAAATGCTGTAATACAAGCATAAATTAGTGGTGAGATCCAAGAGGCGTTTCTAATACTTTTATTTTCTTTTCAGCGAGGGCTCAGTACCTGAAAACAGCCATGGAGTGGAAAATACTTCCCATTTACTTGCTGCTGTTTTCCGTTTTCTTGATTCAGCAAGCTTCTTCTCAAGGTACCTTAACTGTCAAAAATACTTTTATTTGACAGAGATTGCTAATTGTTCAGTTCTGACTTTTAGGTCAACAAAAGAAATAACTTTCTAAAAATGATATTTGTCTGAGTTTAATGTACAGTAAAACCTTAAAAGTAGGTAAAGACTTTGTAGCATATTTATAAGCATTTTGTATTATGAAATCTTTGTAGAAGTTTTGAGCTTTTCAATAGAGTAGTTTTTGTACTTATTGTTTCTATGGTTCTCCCAAAGGTTTAAAAAACACAAGACACACAATAAAATTATGTTGGAATGATAAATCATCAGATTAACTGAAATGAACAATATTTAAACAGCATATGATTTTTTCCTACGTTTACAAAGAAATTCAACTAATCTTTTATATCAAATAAATTATCAATAGCTTATGTTGGCATCATGTTGATATAAATACACTACAGTGAATATTTATGTTTCAAAGGGCATTTTAGTAATCTTGAAAATGTGCCTTCTTTCAAGGACTATTCAGATAGGAATTTACACAGGTGTGGATGTCATTTTACAACATTGAACCATTCACGGCCCTCCAAAAATAGTCCTGTAAGAACAGTTCTTATTATTCATTTTTAGAAAATGTTAAGGTACGTGCAGTGTAATCACCTTAACAGAATTCTCTAGCATCATAAAATAGATTACTTAACAATCACACCAAGCTTTGGATTTTTGTTTCCCTTTTTTTCCTTTGATAAGCAAAATATGAGAGAAGAAAAATCAAGGTATATAACTGTTATGGCAAAATTACTCTTACAAGGTAGACACTTTCAGTAAAATGATTAAATAAACTGAGCATGTGAGATACCTGCCTGCATGGACATAGTTTCAGAATCACTTAGGTAAGGTGGAAAAACTCATGAGAGCAAATATAAATATTTAATCAGGAATGATGAGTACTCTGGTGTCTCCAAGCTCTTCTGCTCTCTCAGAATAATATTACAAGGTTCATAACACGGGTGCATTTCCTAAGTCACTTCTCCTTCATAATACTATTGGTGGGTCACAAATTTTACTCCTTTAATTAAATGAATTTAAAACTAGTTGTTAAAATCAATATCAATAAAACTAGGGCATTCATTAAATCTATGGAAATGAGTATTTCCTATAAAAATAATTGACTTCCTATTTCAGAAATCTGCTAGTTGTAAAAGAATAACCTTTTGATGTTGTCTTGTCTGCTTTTCTTGCCTTCTTAATCTCTTCCCGTTCTTTTTTCCGTATATATATGTATTTATATACATACACTATATATGATATGCATTTTTGTATGCATTGTACACATATGTATGTAAAAAGTTCTGAAAGTTGTCCTAATGTTCACTGTTTTACTTGCATAGTAAGACTTTAATTTTCCTGGATTCATTATTTTGAGATTTTTTCAGTGCTTCAACATCCCTCTGTGGATTCAGAACATTGCACCTGCCAGTCTCTATTCCATGGATGGATTCAGTTGTTACATTTCTGTGGTTATTTCTCAGGGAGGTTTTCATGGTGTTTCCAAATGATTTAAAAAAATATATATGTAAGGATAATTATGCTTTTATTTTATCTAAAATAATTCTGTTCATGATTTTTATATTCATGCTCAGATGCTTTTCAAGAATTACCTATTTTGTACTCTCTTTAGCAGTGGTTGAAGGCCTCTGACTTCTCCCCACATTTATAGACCCCAGTTATCCCCACCAGCGAAAGGAGCAGGAGTATAGGAACATTCGTGCTGGCATAGCCAGCTTGCTGTAAATGCATCGTCAGGAATGAGAGGCGATGGGATTGGGTGGGGAAAGTTTGGGTTTTGGATTCAGATATATGAGGGTTCAAATTCTAGGTGGGCTGTTTACTTAGGATGACCATACACTTTGTTATACAAATCAGGATATTTCTAAGAGTGAAAGAGGTCGATATGAATGATTGATAGGTGTTCACTGACCTGTAATACATATATGCTGGAACTACTAACTAACTGGGTGCCCTTGAGCAAGTTCCTAAAATTTCTGAGTTTCAGCTTTCTTATCTCTAAAAAAGAGACTACTGAAACTCTCCTGGCAACATTTCATAAGCGTTAGAGATAACGTATGACTCAGTGACCAGCGCAGAGATGCTCGGGAAATGGCAGCATTAGTAGAATTGTAGCTGCCAGCCCTCCCCCAGGAAGAGCACCCTCTTTGTGCAAAGCCATTGCTCAGCCTGGTTTTCAAAGGTGTATTTATGTTCTCAGTCCAGTAATGACTAAAGAGGCAGGGTCATGGTCACCTAGGAGGAAGCAAAGGTCGCTGGGACCCATCACAAACCATCATTGCCAACCTTTTCCAATGGATAAAATTCTCCATCACCAAGAGGCTTAGTCCTTCTCCTTAGACCTCTTCTTTATATAAAGTCATTTGGCCATGTTCATGCTAGTATTGTATGATTTTAGATTTATCAAGCTGTGCAGGGAGATGTGGGGAAGGGTATTCTAGAGATGCCATCTGCAACTGTGACTATAACTGTCAACACTACATGGAGTGCTGCCCTGACTTCAAGAAGGAATGCACTGTGGGTAAGTCCTGAGAGCTGGTGTCTCCTTTGTCAAGCTCATGTCCTGTGAGAGTCCCCTTGCACCCCTTGCAGTGCTGTTGTCAGACTGTTTCACGCCTTTGTGCTGAAGCGCCTTTCTCCCTTCCCTTGCGTAAATGTGTGTGCTGTGCAGTGTGCTGCTGTGCCTGAGGATGACGTCAAAGCTGCGACCATAGCGGGAGGGTAAGGGGAACCTGGAAACCTGTCACTTGCACAAGGCTATTGACTACTGCCAAGTATCATCTCTTGTTTTAAATAGAGACTTAATATTGTGACTCAGGAGTCATTAAGTAAAAGTAGTAATTCTTTGCTGTTAACCAGAGAGGTAATTACTTAGTGATGGAGCCCTTCAATAGCTTCATCAAAGAGGTTCATGGAAATAAAATAATTTTGCTTACTGTTTGACTTTTTGATATTAATATGTTTCTAGGTTACCTAAAAAAAGGTACTTTACAGTGTTTAATGATGAGTATTTAATGATGAATTTCAGTTAAAACCAAAGGGTGTAATTTTGAATTATGATATTTCACTTAAACATATTTTGGACCATTTTGTTGTTAATGTGCAAAAATTTCATATTTATGAAAATTATTAAGGTGGCTCAAAGTTATGTCTGCTTTAGAATTTGCATGTGAAGTTGGTAAATATATTGTTGTACAATTTATTTATTGTGTAAGGTAATTATTACAAATATGTCTGTGTAAATCACTGTGGCTTTAACCAAGGCTCTTGGGGAAAATAACCAGACTTCTCTTATATAGTCCATACCAAAGGATTGGGCTGACATCTTTGAGCTCTATACCATGCCAGTTTGTCACAATAAAGGTGCATTCTGAATAATTTTTGAGCCCAACTAGTGACCTATTCGGACAAGGCAATGGCACCCCACTCCAGTACTCTTGCCTGGAAAATCCCATGGATGGAGAAGTCTGGTGGGCTGCAGTCCATGGGGTCGCTAAGAGTCGGACACGACTGAGCGACTTCCCTTTCACTTTTCACTTTCATGCATTGGAGAAGGAAATGGCAACCCACTCCAGTGTTCTTGCCTGGAGAATCCCAGGGATGGCAGAGCCTGGTGGGCTGCCATCTGTGGGGTCGCACAGAGTCGGACACAACTGAAGCGACTTAGTAGCAGCAGCAGCAGTGACCTATTTAAGTCAACTCTTTAGGATATATTGTTATAGAATATGTATGATCAATTAAAAAATCCATTTGGAAACTAATGGTGTGCGGAGAGGATGGGGGAATTCATATGAAGGATGCTTACCTCTTTAGACATTTCTCAGTTTTCCATTGTCCATACATGAAATGACTCAGACAGCATTGGGATGTCTCTTGGAGCCTTGAAGGGCAAGAAAATTTTCCCTAAGTCTCCAGATTTCTTTCTTGACTTCAGCTGTCTTCATTTGGGACACCAACCATTTCCCAAATTCCAAAGAAGACTTAGCTATGCACTTTTGAAGCTCTAGTCGGCTATAAGGTGGAAATGGTTAATCAATACATAGGCATGATGGATCGCACAACCAATAACCCATGTTTTGCTTTGCTCTGGGTAGAGCTTTCCTGTAAAGGCCGCTGCTTCGAAACCTTTGCAAGAGGGAGGGAGTGTGACTGCGACTCAGACTGCAAGAAGTATGGCAAGTGCTGTTCCGATTATGGCACTTTTTGTGAAGCAGGTAAGCATCCCATTACCATCAGTGCTTCTCAGAACAGCCAGATGTGTGCACCCACCCTAGCACCACAGATAATGTCTAACACATGGTCCATCTCAGGTCTTGATTTTACTAACGTGTAAGCTCTTTGTTTCACTGCGATGAATTAAAGAAGGAATGCTTCCTCCTGTCACTCCCTGGCTCAGCCAGGTTCCAGGAGCACAAGAGTAACAGAGATAGGGGCCGAGTATCGGTGCTTTTCTCTTCCAGGTGCCGTTCAACTGCAGGTTAAGTCAACAGTATCCAGCTCAGTTGATGATTTCTTGTCTAATCCCATTGTGCTGACCTCAAAAAGTCAACTGTGCTTTGAGCTATCTGTGCTTTTGCTCTCAGTGTTCTTGAGTGTATATCTGAGGACAGAATTTACTTCTCTGAACTAGTAAATTTAGGAGTCAGTTTAAAGCACTAAATTGATAAGCAAACCAAGAAGTTAGGTGTCTACTGTGTTCCTCTCCCCTCTCTACAGTCTCCTCAATAGTCTCTATCTAAATGCCTGTATATGAAGGGGTCAATAAAAAAAGGTAGTTCCATTTTAAAATCCTCTTCTCTGATTATAGGTCCTGAAGGAGTACTCTGAGAGCTTAATAAAACCCTCTAGATTTACCAAAAGAAAAAAGATTTACGAAAATGTATTTAAATAATTGATTCCTTTCTTTTACCAAGTGTCTGCTCTCAAATCCAACTGTTAAAATATCTGTAGAGTAAAAGTGAAAATAAGTACTGCTTGCATAATCTTATCATTTTATTTAAACAAGGTTGCATCTTCTGCTTCTTTCAAACAGTGAAGAAATAGGGTGGAAAACTATTAATCAGCATAGTGGAGGAACATTTCTTAACTTTTCAATGTTTTCATTGGAAAGCATTCCAAAAATAACGGAGACAACACCCTTGTAATTAAAATCTCCAAGTGCAGAGTTCCTGCAGCTTTCAGATGGACCTATGAGATGACCTTCTTATTCACTCATCACTCTGATAATTGTTTTGGCTGTGAGACAAAAAACTAAGAACTTATTTTGGGCAGAGGATGGATCGGGAGGGAAGATGATTAGAGAATGATCAATCATTGAGAGAACCATATTAATAAAGGCAATAGTTTATGCCACCAGGGGTGGGTCAGATTACTTGAGGTGTATGTAAAACTCAATGAAAAAAAAATTGATGAAGGTAGTGCTTCATTCACAGAATTCAGAGATGGTCAGGGTCTAAATGAAAATAGAAGCATAAATTAGAGCTTCAGCATTTTCTTAAAAAAAAAAAAAACAAAAAAAACACCCAAACTATCTTGCAACTCACCATTTAGTCATTTTAAGATTGCTATAGATACTGCTTATAAGCATCTATATGTCCCAAAGTCCTAACAGTTCGAGAACTGAAGCAGTCAAGCACCTCTGAATGTGGATGAGAAAACAGTCCAAGAGGTTACATAGTTTGCTCAAGATCATTAGAATGTGAAAAAACTTTTTCTCAAGTTGTGGTACCTGGCATTTCTGTGGGATGGGAGGAGAAAGCGGGAACATTATGGTGGTCAGTTCATGGAAATTACAAACAGTTTGGAGGAGAAGTTCGGTAAGAGTAGCAGGATTCATCACCACTCTCCTCCATGCAGGGGGCCTCCTCTCTCCCTGTTCTCTGCTTTCTTATCTTTCAGAAGTCCCTCTTCTTTTCTTCTGGTTCCTAATGATCAAAACATGTTCCATGTCTTCTCTTCTAGGCATGAGAAGGGGCAAAGAGTAGGGGCAATAAAAGGTTAAAAAGATACATGCCAAACCATTAAGCTATTTTATCTTGGAGAAGGGCAATGCATTTTGAGGAAAGCATGATATGAAAGTGTGAAATTCTTCCCAGGGTAAATATTAATATAGAACTTTTGTAATTAAAAAAAAAAGGTAAATTGGTATCATTTGATTTAAATGAATATGACAACAGGAAAATGTAATTTTTATATTTTTCTTCTTGAGAGCATATCTGTCAACCACATGCAGGGATTATTTTTATATCACAGAAGGCTGGCATAAAGGATGCAGCATGTAGAATTAAGCAGTTTTTAGGCAGGCAAACACCTCTGGAAATCATCTAGGAAAAAACATGTCAGTTTGCAGGCAGGGTGATTCAAGAGGGCTTGCCCATTTGCCCAAGGTCAACAGCAGAGCCTTGCAGGTCTAGAACTGGAATTCAGGTCTTCTGACTCCTGAGCCTTTGCTCCAAGTCATAACTTACAGTGATTTGAGAATAGATTTTTTTTTTTTTTTAATAGCAGTGCATTCTCAGAATTCATTAGTTTGGAGTAGTTAGTGCTGGGCTGAGAGCTTGCCTGCACTGGTTTTCAGCAGCATCTACTCTTGAAGCCAGATGGCATCTGTGCCTTTCACAGTTAAGAGTTGCTGATGAATGTGAACAAGATGTTAACCGACCTGTCTTGCTTGGCCTCAGTGCATAACCCCACAACACCACCTCCTCCAAAGACTGCACCTCCACCTCCAGGAGCATCTCAGACCATCAAGTCAACAACCAAACGTTCACCCAAATCACCAAACAAGAAGAAGACTAAGAAAGTTATAGAATCAGAGGAAATAACAGAAGGTAGGAAGATGACAGACATAACCAAAGGCTGTTTCTAAGATGAAACAACCTGTAGCTGGACTACTTAGGAACTCTTCATAGAATAAGGTGATCTTCTGAGTCATGAAAGGCTCATCACACTTTTTAAGTCAAAGTTCAAGCCAAAGTTATTTTTCTTATTTACCAAACTGTACAGGACTAGATTAAAATAATCAGAAGAAACAAGACTTACTGTTTTAAAAAAAGAGTCCATGATTTTCTTTGTAGAACGATTTGATTCTGTGGGATATAAGAAAGTTAGTGAAAGTTATATATTGAATAGTTATACTCTAGTATCTGTGACAAGATCAGGTGCCTTGCTTTTAACTGACATTTATAAGAGCAGTTGCTCATTTTACTGATAAAACAAAAGCAGAATATGACATGTGTAGATCAATAAACAGCATTTTTTGTTGTATTTGGACTGGCAGTTCTTTTTTGCTTTAAATCACAGTTGGTGTGATCAACTTTTTTATTTGATTTATAGAACATTCTGTTTCTGAAAATCAAGAGTCTTCCTCCTCCTCTTCCTCTTCCTCTTCAACTATTCGGAAAATCAAGTCTTCCAAAAATTCAGCTGCTAATAGAGAATTAAAGAAGAAACCCAAAGGTTTGAGCATTGATAAAGATCAATGACTATATCAATGCCATGTGAACAATAATTATCTAAAAGTAACGTGTGTGGGAGAATGATTTGAGGACATTTCAATATTAACGGGGGTGTAACTTCATAAATATTAAAAGATATTCATGAAAATTTCTTATAGGAAATTAGAGCCAAGCAGCTAAGACACCACTCTGTAAAGCCAAAGAAGACGAGAGCAGCAACTGTAGAACCATAGGATGGCATCAGAGATGATTACTAATGGTTTTCTATTTCAGTTCCCCTCTACCTGATGGCATTTCTCTATCTCGCGGTTTCATTTCTCCTTCCCTATAAAGAACATTTATATTCTTCCTTGAGTATTTTGAAACTTTAATCCATTAAATTCTCATATACTGCTGAAAGGCAATATTATTCTTATTCACATTTTATGGATCTTCTTTATTATTTTTCTAATTATGTCATATCTGATTTTTCTGTAGTAAAGGACATACTACCGAATTGGCGATTACCTCCTAAAGAGAAATTTTGTTTATTCTGCTTTTTAAAAATTATTTCCTGAATTTCTAAAATATATTCTCATTCTCCAGGAAATGGCAGATTTTGGATACTGGAGTTTTGAAGAATTCTGTTTCCTGGGTGGTTATTTCCCCTGAAGCCTTCTTTCTAGCTGAATAGCAAGATATTTAATCTCTGAGCATTAATAGAATTGTTTGATAAGCAGAACTCATCTAAGTGATGTGCCTCTTGGGCTCTGTGGTTCACCTGTGGGGTGGCTGCTATGGGAAGTCCTGTTAAATAGGGTCCTTTTCCTGCCATGGTATCCTAATCTCCCTCTCTGAATCCCCTGAGACTGCTGAGTTTAGACAGACAGAGAAAAGAAGGAAGTTCAAAGCCATGTGCATGGAAGCAGGGCCAAGCTGGAAGCTTGGGGGTGACTGGAACAGATTCCTCAGATGCAGTTATAGAGGTTTCTGAGGCAATTGGTTCAGTGGATCTACTGGAACTAGGTTTCTAGTAAAGGGGCAATGAGCAATAAGGAATAAGAAGAGCTAAGAAAGGGAGGGCAAAGAACATTGCTATGAGAGTTGAATTAGTGTTATTGATCATATTAACAATTTCCAAGTTGCCACTTGCTTCCATGTATTAATTGTATTGAGTTTTATATTTTTCATCCCTTATCTCACTCATTCCCTAAAATAGTCCAGTAAAATAGTATTTACCATTTTACAGTAAATCAATAGACATGTTAGAGATTAGCAATTTGCCTAGACACACACAGCCAGTATATGATAAGCATGGCATCTTTATGTCACAAAAATAAAACGATATTTTTTTTTCTCTAGTAAAAGATAAGAAGAAAAGAACTCCAAAAAATAAACCTACCCCAGAACCACCAGTTATAGATGAAGATGGAAGTGGACTGGATAATGGTGATTTCAAGCTCACCCCAACTCCTAACATTCCCACCACACAACGTAATAAAGTTACCACAACTCCCAAGATTACAACAGTAAAACCAACACTTCCTAAGCCCAGTCTTCCACCTAATTCTGATACAACTAAAGAGATACCTTCGACAGTCAACAGAGAGACAACAGTTGAAACTAAAGAGACTTCTACAACACATAAACAGACGTCCACTAACGCAAAAGAGAAGACAACTTCAGCTAAAGAGACACGAACTGCAGAGAATACATCTACTAAAGGTCTTGCACCCACACCTGAAGTTCCTGCTATATCTACACCCAAAGCTGAAACTATAACCAGATCCCCTACACCCACCACCCCCAAGGAGCCTGCTCCCACCACCAAGGAGCCTGCTCTCACCACCACCACCAAGGAGCCTGCTTCCACCACCCCCAAGGAGCCTGCTCCCACCACCCCAAAGGAGCCTGCACCCACCACCCCTAAGGAGCCTGCACCCACCACCAAGGAGCCTGAACCCACCACCAAGGAGCCTGCACTCACCACCCCCAAGGAGCCTGCTCCCACCCCCAAGGAGCCTGCACCCACCACCAAGGAGCCTGCACCCACCACCAAGGAGCCTGAACCCACCACCCCCAAGGAGCCTGCTCCCACCCCCAAGGAGCCTGCTCCCACCACCAAGGAGCCTGCACCCACCACCAAGGAGCCTGCACCCACCACCAAGGAGCCTGCACTCACCACCCCCAAGGAGCCTGCTCCCACCACCCCCAAGGAGCCTGCTCCCACCACCCCCAAGGAGCCTACTCCCACCACCACCCCCAAGGAGCCTGCACCCACCACCAAGGAGCCTGCACCCACCACCAAGGAGCCTGAACCCACCACCCCCAAGGAGCCTGCTCCCACCACCCCCAAGGAGCCTGCTCCCACCACCAAGGAGCCTGCACCCACCACCAAGGAGCCTGAACCCACCACCAAGGAGCCTGCACCCACTACCACCACCAAGGAGCGTGCACCCACCACCCCCAAGGAACCTGCACCCACCACCAAGGAGCCCGAACCCACCACCAAGGAGCCTGCACCCACCACCACCACCAAGGAGCCTGAACCCACCACCAAGGAGCCTGCACCCACTACCACCACCAAGGAGCCTGCACCCACCACCCCCAAGGAACCTGCACCCACCACCGCCAAAGAGCCTGCTCCCACCACCCACAAGGAGCCTACACCCACCACCACCCCCAAAGAGCCTGCTCCCATCACCCCCAAGGAGCCTGCTCCCACCACCCCCAAGGAACCTGCACGTACCACCAGCCCCAAGGAGCCTGCACCCACCAGCCCCAAGGAGCCTGCTCCCACCAGCCCCAAGGAGCCTGCTCCCACTACCACCCCCAAGGAGCCTGCTCCCACCAGCCCCAAGGAGCCTGCTCCCACCAGCCCCAAGGAGCCTGCTCCCACCACCCCCAAGGAGCCTGCTCCCACTACCACCCCCAAGGAGCCTGCTCCCACTACCACCCCCAAGGAGCCTGCTCCCACTACCACCCCCAAGGAGCCTGCTCCCACCGATCCCAAGGAGCCTGCTCCCGCTGAACCCAAGGAGCCTGCTCCCGCTGAACCCAAGGAGCCTGCTCCCGCTGAACCCAAGGAGCCTGCTCCCGCTGAACCCAAGGAGCCTGCACCCACCAGCCCCAAGGAGCCTGCTCCCACCAGCCCCAAGGAGCCTGCTCCCACCACCCCCAAGGAGCCTGCTCCCACTACCACCCCCAAGGAGCCTGCTCCCACTACCACCCCCAAGGAGCCTGCTCCCACCGATCCCAAGGAGCCTGCTCCCGCTGAACCCAAGGAGCCTGCACCCACCAGCCCCAAGGAGCCTGCACCCACCAGCCCCAAGGAGCCTGCTCCCACCAGCCCCAAGGAGCCTGCTCCCACTACCACCACCAAGGAGCCTGCTCCCACTACCACCCCCAAGGAGCCTGCTCCCACCGATCCCAAGGAGCCTGCTCCCGCTGAACCCAAGGAGCCAGCTCCTGCTGAACCCAAGGAGCCCACTCCAAATTCTCCTGAGACACTTGCTCCAAGTTCTCCTGATATCCCTGCTCCAACCACCTCAGAGGCCTCTACTTCAACTACCACCGTGGAGCCTTCCACTACTCTGAAGAGCCCTGCTGAATCAACTCCTCAACCTTCTATAGAACCCACACCAAAGGCTCTTGAAAACAGTCCCAAGGAACCTGCAGTACCCACAATCAAGGGTCCTAAAGTGAACAAACCTGAAATAACTACAACAGTTAAAGACAAGTCCACAGAAAAAGACATATATTCTACACCTGAAATTACAACAGCTGTAGCTAAGATTATAACAGAGGCAGCAACTAAAACAGAAAAGACTACTGAATCGAAAATACCAAGTACAACCACAGATGTAACATCTACCACAACCAAAGATACCACGTCATCCAAAATTACTCCTAAAGCAACTCTTGCACCTAAAGTAATGACTGCAACAAAGAAGACGACCGAAAAGACTAAGAACAAACCTGAAAAAACCACAGCTGTACCAAAAGGCAGAGCTACTAATTCTCAAGTGACAACTCCTAAACCGCAGAAACCAACCAAAGCACCCAAAAAGCCCACTTCAACCAAAAAGCCAAGAACACCTAGAGTGAGAAAACCAAAGACTACGCCAACTCCCCCAAAGACGACGACATCAGCATTGCCTGAACCGACTCCTACCTCTTTACCAGAAGCCATGCTCCAAACCACCACCAGGCCTACCCCAACCCCCAACTCAGAAATAATTGACGTAAACCCAGAGAATGAGGATGGAGATGCTGCTGAAGGAGAAAAACCTCACATGATTTTCAGGCCCCCTGTGCTAACTCCTATAGTGATTCCAGGCACTGAAATCATAGTGAGAGGACCCAGTCAAGGCTTCGGCATCAACCCCATGTTTTCAGGTAATATCAATCAGTTACTTTCATGTTTAAAATTGGCAATGTTAAATCTTTCTGAACCAGATGCCCTGATTTAGTATTAGTCTACTGATATATATTTAGAACCCTGAACTTAACTTGTGAAATTTTACATCTTCTCTACAGGTAAGCAGAGGAGTAATCAAATAAGTTTATTTGGTGTTTGGAAAATCAAATAATAACCTAGGGTTATAAGAATCTGCAATATTTTTTGCCAAACCAATTCCACAGGGCAATCAGAACTAAGAAACAAAATTTCACATTGAGACTTTACATGAAGTAAAGTCAAATTTACATGAAGATCAGGTACCCTGATCCATTCCAGTTCATAATATGTTTATATACTTTTTTGAGTAATATCACCTTTAAGTAAAACTATGAACAGTATCACTTTTTTTAACCTCTGAAATACATGTACCTCAAACACGTACTCTTCAAGAGCTTAGGAAAGGGTGAACAGAGGAAAGAGAACCTAATGGGAAGATTTGAAAAGAGTGGAACCCTCTTCTCATTTTTATGTTGGCTTAATTTGTGTTAATTTGTTTCAGATGAAACTAATCTATGCAACGGTAGGCCAGTAGATGGACTGACTACTTTGCGTAATGGGACATTAGTTGCATTTCGAGGTAAGTTTTGTACACATTTCTTTTTCTGCTCTTTGTTTTGTTCTTGGTATTCATGAGAACGAGTCATGGGAGAGTACAAATGTGAACTGAGCTTCCTGGAGGGAAACCTGACTGATAAACTTACCTCACATACTTATTATAAGGACTTGAGGGTAAATACTAAAGTATTGGATTAAAAAAGTTAGACATAGTCAAAGTATGTTAGTTGCTCAGTTGTGTTTGACTCTTTGCAACCCCATGGACTGTAGCCCACCAGGCTCCTCTGTCCATGGGATTTTCCAGGCAAGAGTGCTGGAGTGGGTTGCCATTCCCTTCTCCAGGGGATCTTCCTGACCCAGGGATCAAACCTGGGTCTCTGACATTGCAGACAGATGGCTGACCATCTAAGCCACTAGGGAATAAAGTAACAAACACAACTAAGTTATTTAATTATAACTACTTAATTCTAACAGATAAATAAATTGAGAGATTAAATGACTTTCTGTAAATCAAAGCTAGAAGGCCCTTTCTGGAGAAACTGGGAAACTAAAAATTTTGTCATGCTAAATTTCAGACTTGAGAAACATCTATTCTCAGAAATGTTCAAATACTGTCGCCTGCATTTGGTACTCACAATTCTGACTAACCATCACAGAATGCTTGTCAACACATTCCATCTGTTTATGATAAACTATTTTTAAAAGATTTGATTTTGATTTCTTCTGGGGTAGGTTTCAGTCTTCATTCAGCTTGTAGGCTGATGACCACTTTCAATTTTAGGTCATTATTTCTGGATGCTGACTCCATTTACTCCACCACCTCCACCTCGGAGAATTACTGAAGTTTGGGGCATTCCCTCCCCCATTGATACTGTTTTTACTAGATGCAACTGTGAAGGAAAAACTTTCTTCTTTAAGGTAAGAAAAATGGTTTGTGAGAGAAATCAGCAGTTACTTTTTATTATGAAAACATAAATCAGTTCAACTTCCATTTCAAAAGATCTCCATACTTAAACAAACTACCACTAAAATTTGATAAAAAGTTAATTTGTAACCCTGTCAAATTATTCACTAAGGTAAAACTCTCCCAATGCTTAAATCTAATAATGAGTTTCTAATCTTCCCCTATTCGCTTTATAACCTTTTTAAAAAGCTGTTCACATCATTTCCTCTTTTTAATTATCAGGGTTCTCAGTACTGGCGTTTCACCAATGATATAAAAGATGCAGGATATCCCAAACTAATTTCCAAAGGATTTGGAGGACTGAATGGAAAAATAGTGGCAGCCCTCTCAATAGCTCAGTACAAGAGCAGACCTGAATCCGTGTATTTTTTCAAGAGAGGTACGTGTTACATAATTAACAAAATTAAAAAACTCTTAAGGAGAGATCTGACAGGAAAATTTCATTCAATATTTTCATTTATTACTGGGATTACTGTCAACAAATATCTTTAATGTCTAAAATCAAATATTTTCAATTAAAAATAAATTAAGGGCAGTAAGAAGTATTTTGCTTTCTTGACATTCAAATCACAATTTCATGAGTTTTTAGGACATTTACATAAAGAATGTTATTTATTTTCAAACAAAGCTAAATATATAACTATGCAGTGTGTTGGCTTTATGACTAATAACCATTATTAATGTCTGGACTATACTGTATAAAAAACATCCATTGTTTCCTCTACCTTGTAAAAAGCTCTTTTCCACCTCTTTTGGGCATTTAAATTAATTTTCATATTATATGTGATTTTCTAATTCATCATAGGTGGCAGCGTTCAGCAATACACTTACAAACAGGAACCCACCCAAAAGTGTACTGGAAGAAGGCCTGCGATAAACTATTCTGTGTATGGAGAAACAGCACAGATTAGGAGACGTCGATTTGAACGTGCTATAGGACCTTCTCAAGTACACACCATCAGGATTCACTACACACCCATCAGAGTCCCTTATCAAGACAAAGGTAGTATTTTTTACTGTGTTAATTCTTACACATGAAGTAGATGTAATATAGCATCGATTATTAAATATAAATTCTGACCAAATAACCCTAATACTTTAAGCTTATTAATGTAAAACATCAATTTGCCTCAATGAATGAACGAAGATCAATACCGTATTTTTCTTTGTGGATAAGACAATTTATTCAGGCTTATTAATTATAATAAATACCACTAAGAACATTAAGCTCAAATCTATAACCCTCAAAATAGTCCTAAAAGGTAGATATTTGTATCATATGAGAGCCAGCAAAAGTTGAGGCATTGAAGTTAACTCACCCAAGGTAAGAGAGCTACTCCCAAACTAAGGTTAAAACCCGTGTCTGTCTGACTCAACAACTGCTCTTTCCAATACAGTACACTGCCGTTCAATCTAATACATTTAAAATGTCATCTACAGGTTTCCTCCATAATGAAGTTAAAGTGAGTACACTGTGGAGAGGACTTCCAAATGTGGTTACTTCAGCAATATCACTGCCCAACATCAGAAAACCCGATGGCTATGATTACTATGCCCTTTCTAAAGGTAAGTTATTATCTCTGAAACATGAATAAAATCAAAGCAAAACCAAGTGTTCAATGGTGACTAAAGGTGAGAAGTTAAATTCTATCACTTACTCTAATTATTCTGAAGAGAAAGCTTAGATTATTGGTTTATTTTCAATTAAACTGAATGGATTACAATTCATTTCTGCCCTATCCTTCATGAGATTAAAGCCTAGTATAATAAAACATCCACTAAACTGAGTTAAAACTGCTAATGAAAATAATATTTTATTATCAGTGGCATTTAATAGAGGCCTTACTTACTATAAAGTTATATTGATTTATATAATTACACAGTCTGTAAGATCAGAAAGAAGTTCCTGAGAAACTAATTTTATTAATTATATTACCTGGGGTATTTTTCTTTGAAAAAGTCATGAAAATATGAGCTATTCTGCCTATATAAATGACATCAGTATGTATTTAAAGAATAAAATTCAAACGAATCATTTTTTAAACTAACTTGGTTTTCTCAAATTCTTACACTGAAAAAGCAGAATTAAATATAATTTAAATCAAAGATGGTGAAAGGTCAGTCTGCCTAGGCAGCTGGTTTTCTTTTTGTCAGAAAGTTGAAATTAATACATTTCTTATATTAAAATGATAAATACTCTCTTTCAGCATAATAATAAATAGAAACTACTTTTAAGTGTTTTATTTTCTTTTTAATTGAAAAAGTGATCCTTCCTCTTTTTAGATCAATACTATAACATCGACGTGCCAAGTAGGACAGCAAGAGCCATTACTACTCGTTCTGGGCAGACCTTATCCAATACCTGGTACAACTGTCCTTAGACTGATGGGCAAAGGAAGAACCAACTAATTAAAATGAAGAAACGAATGATAAACGTTGACACTGAAATACATTTTATTAATAAAGAACGTTGAGATAAGCACACCAACTTAAATACAAAAATGTTTTTAAACTCGACAGTCATTACACTAAAACAGATCTGACAATCTTATTCACAGTTATTATAGTTTACAGAACATTTAATTAATATTTCCTCTATTTATTCCTCCTCTCCCTCCCATTGCATGGCTCACACCTATAAGAGAAAAAAAGAATAAAACTGAATGCATCCTTCAAAAAGTTAGCTCAAACTAGAGTATTTTAAGAAGTTAGCTTAAAACTAGAGTATTCACTTACCCTAATTCATTATAACAATTTTCAAGATCAAGTGTCTAAGCATATAGACACAAAACTGTGTTAGGTATTTTACATCTTCAATGGACATCATTACAATTAATGTTTTATAACATGAATGCAATCTCTAATAGTTAAACTAGAAAACAAAGATATTAAAATTTTACATTTTTCTTTACATTTTTTCTTTTCTTTTGTGACTAGCTAAACAAGTCACAAATCCTTATTCTTCTGTATAAAAGGTATATGTAACAAGTGATTACATAGCACTATAACATTTTAGCTTACCCTGAATTCAAGGAAGAAATGAGTAAAAATAAAATATAAGCACATATTCATCATACACCTATGGTACACAAACCTGTCTACAAGAAGCTTATAGATTAGTAAATATCACAAGCTCAGCGTGTAATTATTTAATCAACCCCTGGAGTATTTTAAAGAACAAACAAAAAAAGTCAAATAAATACACACTGGAAGCTTAAGGATTAAAAAACTCATTCCATTTAATACTACTGCACATCCTATCACGTGATCAGCATATTAGAAATTTACCTCTCTGTCTGTTAAACTGGCGACCACGGACACCTTGTCTCAATGTTGTCTGAAGTCTTACTCGTCTGAAAGGCTTTGGCTGACTACTGCTAGTATCTGAGAAAAGCATTAATATACAAGAAAGCAAGTTAATAAACAAGAAAGCAGTTAAAATGACAAAAACTAATTACTAAGTGAATGCATGGATAGAATGCAGAGGTGCCCATTGCTTTCTATATTTAAATTGTTTTTTAACAAGGGACATTTAACAAACAAAAAGGTAAAAAGTTAAAAAAATTAAAAAAAAAATTGTTTTTGACTTTTTGATTCATTTCACCCAACTCTTATGATTTAATAATAAATATTTACTTGGCTCCTATCCATGTATCAGACACTGAGAAAAAGGCTGGGGAATACAATGCGAAAACAAACTACCAATATCCTTCAGGAAACAACAGTCCATTGCAATATACCACCAGTCATATCTGACTCCTCCCTTTTCCAGACATCCCCAAATCCAAGCATTAGCAAATCCTGTAAGCTCTAATTTTAATCTATATCCTGAATCTGACTCCTCACAATTCTTGATTCCACTGTCCTGTCTAAAACATCATCGTCTTTACCTTCAATTACTGCAATATTCTCCAAACTTTCTCTTTGTTGCTGCCCACTACTCACTTTCAGTCTCTTCTCTACACAGCAGCCAAACTGATACTAAGTTCAGTCAGATCATGTCACGACACTGTCTGAAGCCCTCCAAAAGCCTGCTATATCCACGAAAGCCGGAGAAATGACAATGGGCTACAAGATCTATCCTCCCCCATCCCATTACCTCCTGCTATTCTCTCTGTCCAGATTATGTTTCAGCCACACAGGCCTCTTTGCTGACCCCTGAACATATCACACTGTTGCCTTGTGGACTCTGCATCTACTCTTTTTCTCATCCTGGAACACCTTCCCCTGAAGAGCTGCACCGCTTTGCTCCCTTACCTTCAGGTTTTTCCTTAAATATCACTTTCTTTAGTAACACTTCTGTAAAACTGCCTTGCACTTGGCAGACACTTAAATATTTGCTGACCACATGGATGACTGCTCAGATGGGGAGGATTAGTTAACACCCTCATTTCATATTATACTGTAAAAGGGAACAAGAACCGTATTTTCTCATGCAAGCTCTGGTAAGATATAACTCGTGCCCTCCCGTGGAGGAAAGACAATTCTCATGGGACATCAGAATATGACTGGGGTCATAGAACTTCAATTATTATATTATTCATAATGCTATCATATTGATAATAATTATGACAGCTACAATTTGAGCCTGTGTGCAAAGCACTGAGTTATATAATTTACATATATTATTTCTAATCCTGATTGCAAGATGAATTATGAATGTCCATATTTCACAATGAAGTGAGCAGAGATTTAAAGTTACTAGCTGTTAAAAGACAGATACAGAATCTGAATCTGGGCATATTAGGTAACGGGTTAATGTGTCATAGAAAAGCAGCAGAAAGGGAGAAGAGGTCTTGAGACAGCCAAGTGCCATGACTGAAAAAAGTAGTAACTGAGCAGGTCTTCCATAAAACCTGAACAGTCCATGACAGAGTTTGAAGATTACTGCTATAAAC
Organism: Bos javanicus; assembly: GCF_032452875.1. NCBI lineage: Eukaryota > Metazoa > Chordata > Mammalia > Artiodactyla > Bovidae > Bos > Bos javanicus. The sequence continues at coordinate 68,123,206 of NC_083883.1, forward strand.
AATTTAAAATGAAATAATTAAGAGTGGGTGACTGAAGATATATTTCTTTAATAACAAAAGAAATTCCCTAGCTAAAAACTCTGAGATGAATAAGCTATCTCAGTGTACCATTTAAGAGTGGAGTCTCCAGTCAAACTTCTTGAGTTTGCATCCCGGCTTGGCCATTACTGTGTGACTTTGAAGGAAATTATTCAACCTTTTTGTGACTCAGTTCCCATTTCTATGAAATGAAGATATGTGCTTACCATGCTAGGTGGTATGAGAATTAAATGAATAAATACAGGTAAAGGGCTTAGAATACTGTCTGATACAAAGTAAGTGCTCAATAAATATTAATTATTCTTTAAAAGGAACTGCAGAAATAATTTTTATTGTAAGAAAGATCCATAGCCCTTTCCAAAGTTAACTTCAAAAATGTGAAAAACCAAACTATAAAACTATTTACATTAGTAAATTTCAATTTCTTTTTAAGCAACAGGCCTCCCAACCCTCAACTCTACATACCAAATCTCATGTAGAACTTATCAGTTAGAAGAAATAAAAAAGGAATTGCTCTGGTTTAAATACAGGCAAGAGGCCTGGAGACTACTCTTTAGCGTCTCTCCCAATAATCCATCCCTCCAGCCCCTATGGCAACTCTGACACAACCAATTTCTTTTAATACAAATTAAAAGTTCTTTTTAATAAAGTAAAAATTTCCTTTCAAATGAAGCATTTTAAAAGTCAAGGAAAAAAGAATTATCAATTGTTACTAACAGAACAGTGTCTTTTGCAAACAAGATTGATGTGTAAAAGCTGTGTTGTAGTCTGGAGCAGGGACTTACCTACAGAAGAACTGGAAGGAGGGTCCTGGCTGGTGGAAGGAAGATCTGACTCATCAGAGGCCTGAACAGGCTCTTCTTCCTGCTGGCTATCAATTTCGAGGCCTGCTTCTGAACTAATACTAAGAAAGGAAAACAAAAATTCATTAGAAAATACAAAACTGATTCTAGCATGTATCCTAAATTGTTCCCAAACTTTTCTTTGATATAGTCTATCATTTAAATAACCCAGAGGTCCCCTCCAACTCAAAATTTCAGACTCTAACAATAGTAACCATATATTTAAAAGGCAAGGGAAAAGAGAGCTCAAGTTCCTTTTTCCTCACTTCTTTTCTCACTAGGACATATTCCAATTTTATTTTTTCCTCTTTTTTGCTGTGTTTTTTTTTTTCTTTTTAACAAAAGATGTTCACATTCTTGATGTTCACAGTAGATAACAATATCTGGGTTTTGATAAATTGCGAAACAACTTTCAACAAAACTAGATACTAAAATAATCCACAACAGTTCCAACTATTAATAATATACCACTGTTTCACCATGGGCTCTAGCCCAGATGAGGCTAGGGTAGGTGAATTCCTGGCTCAAAGCTATAAGTTCATCTCTCTCTCCCATTCGAGAAAGCACATCAAAAAACAAGTGAGGAAGATTAAGAGTATAAGAATAACTTATATGTGCTCCCGTTTTTATCATCTGCAAACTTCAGTACATATAACCATGTACCTGAAAGATCAAGGCTGTATATTGTCACCCTACTTATTTAACTTATACGCAGATTACATCATGCGAAATGCCAGGCTGGATGAAGCACAAGCTGGAATCAAGATTGCCAGGAGAAATATCAATAACCTCAGATATGCTGATGACACCACCCTTATGGCTGCAAGTGAAGAACTAAAGAGCCTCTTGGTGAAAGTGAAAGAGGACAGTGAAAAAGTTGCCTTAAAACTCAACATTCAAGAAAGGAAGATCATGGCATCCGGTCCCATCACTTTACGGCAAATAGATGGGGAAACAAGGGAAACAGTGACAGACTATTTTCTTGGGCTCCAAACTCACTGCAGATGGTGACTGCAGCCATAAAATTTAAAGACGCTTGCTCCTTGGAAGAAAAGCTATGATCAACCTATACAGCATATTAAAAAGCAGAGACATTACTTTGCCAACAAACGTCTGTCTAGTCAAGGCAATGGTTTTTTCAGTAGTCGTGTATGGATGTGAGAGTTGGAAAGCTGAGCACTGAAGAATAGGTACTTTTGAACTGTGGTGTTGGAAAAGACTTTTCAGAGTACCCTGGACAGTAAGGAGATCAAACCAGTCAATCCTAAAGGAAATCAGTCCTGAATATTCATTGGAAGGACTGATGCTGAAACAAAATCCAATACTTTGGCCACCTGATGCAAAGAACGATTCACTGGAAAAGACCCTGATGCTAGGAAGACTGAAGGCAGGAGGTGAAGAGGACCACAAAAGGTAAGATGGTTGGATGGCATCACTGACTCAATGGACATGAATTTGAGCAAGCTCTGGGAGTTGGTGACGGACAGGGAAGCCTGGCGTGCTGTAGTTCATGGAGTCACAAAGAATTGGACACGACTGAGCAACTGAACTGAACTGAACCTGAAAGATACCTCTTATGACTCTGCTACAGTTGAAAACTAGAGAAGTACAGTCTAAGCCAGTTATTTTAACATGTTCAGAGTCTGAGCTTTCTCATTTGTAAAATGGGGACAAAACTTTGTGATAGATACTGTGTGGATTAAAAACGACACATATAAAGTGACTTGCATACATGGTATGGAATTAAAGGCAGCTAGTATTTTCAGCAGGGTGTGTAACTTTCTCAAATTAAGCAGCACTGAGTGAGAGGTGTATCAATAGACTTCATTTTTTCTTATATATCTACTACAGTTGCGCTGTTAATTACACTAACAAAATGTTGCTAAATAAAACAATACTTGAGCACTACCTAGGAATCTGGGTTCTACTTCTAGCTATGCTTCTGACTACGAAGCAGTCTAACATTTTTATTTTATAAAGAATCAGGTTCCGCTTTGAAAGTTAAACTTCTCCAAAGCACTGTCCAGTGAGTTCTTTCTATTAAATTGTTCCACCTCCTTTGGTTTAAAAAAAAATTCAGATGATTTGTTGTGAAATACTTCTTTCTAAACTTTGTTTATAACTGATGTGTTAAGTCAGGTCTTGAAGATTTCTAATTTTTAAGAAGTCAGTGTTTCAGACCAAGTTCTAAATGCACATAAATAAAAAATAGGTGAGGTTTGCTTGAGAGCCCACTGCTAAATGGAAAAGTGAGTCATTTCCTAACTTTCACAGAAAGACTTCTTTCTTGGGGAAAAGTTCAAGCAGCTACATTAGTGGAAGAGGACCAGTGATTTTAGAGAATACTTTGTCTTAGAATGCATCATATGCAATTTTCAAGAATATAACCATTTAAAAAGTTATCTCTCTTCTGTAATAATAATGTCTAAGTCTTAAAATATAATATTTTGTGCAAAAATTGGCTTTCCAAAATATATGGCTTGGTTTATTTTTGTAAAAGGATGCCACTGAAAATATAGCTCAAGAGACTGTTTCTGGCTTAAGGAAAGAACAAAAAAATGTAAAAGTCTGACAAGTATAAGCATGCAAAAATTACAAGGTAAACATTTACCCTTCAGATTCTGCCTCCACAAATACTTCATCTCCATCATCACCTGCTGCTGTTTCGTTTGTTGTGGATAAAGTACCAGTGGACGTTGTCACCATTGGCACAGACTGAGAAGCGTGCTCTGAGGCATCGGAGGCGGTGCTCTCAGTAAATACGGTCACTTGAAAATGAAAAGACCAGAAGAGCAATGAAAACTTCAGCTTTGTGGTCTCCTTATATTCTTAATCACAGGTTTCCATTTCACCAATAAAACATAATCTACTGATCTGCCTTTGATACCTACCTGGGGCTGCTACTTGCAGAGGAGTAGTAGGAACACTTCGGCCACCCGACTCCTCTTCATGAGCTAGGAAAAGGGGTGTTTCATACATTCCCAAACCTAAAGACAATTTTGAACATTAATGATTGAAAGGACAAAATACTGTCCACATCCTAGATATCAAAAAGAAAGAAAACTAATCAGTGGAGACACATAACTCTGTTGAAGCCCACAATCAGCCCATTAAGCAAAGGTCAATCCCCCAAATATGTAAATACATTTAAATGTATGTGTATCCTTAAAGCTAACACTGATTTGTTGTTGTTTAGCTGCTCAGTTGTGTTTGACTCTTTGCAACGCTATGGACTGTAGCCCACCAGACTCCTGTGCATGGGATTTCCCAGACAAGAATACTGGAGTGGGTTGCCATCTCCTTCTCCAGGGGATCTTCCCAACCCCAGGATCAAACCTGTGTCTCCTTTATTGACAGAAGGATTCTTTACCAATGAGTCACCATGGAGACAACATTAATTTAAGTACCCTGAAAAAGACCAGCTGAAGTGCTCTCATAGTTTCATAAAAGCTAACTTTATTGAGTAACCAACTATGAACTAGGTACTATGTTTGAATTTACTCTTCGCCAAAACTGCAAGTTTATATTAGTCTTTTTTGCTAAAGAAATTGAATTTCAACGGTTAATTAATTTCCCCAAAGTTACTAGTAAAGTGGTAGCATTCCAATGTAAGCTTAGATCTGACTTCCAAGTCTTAGAAGTACTATAATAAAGCCACATTAAAACTTTGAATTTCTCTGAAGTCAACTCACAATTTCATATTGGTAGAGGGAAACAGTATTAGACCTAACATCCTAAACCACCCAGGGACTAAGATGAATTTCATGACTTACATAAGGGCTGCAGATTATTCTTCAGTTCTGGGCTTATTATTAGACCAGTATGCATTCCCTATTCATTTACAAAATACCGTAACAGCTTCCCAGAAATACAGTGTGTTCTATGAATGCCAACCAATGATTAAAAGGTAATTAATTCCAGAAACAGTGTAATTCATGTCCAAGTAACCAACTGCTATTACTTAATTTAGATATCATTTTATTCCACATATTTTTAACATTTTTAATTTTTAATGTTAATGGAAAATCTCTAACTAGTTTTATAAACTTAACTGGAATGATAAACATCAAACTAAAAAAATATGCTGCATTCCTTCCAACAACTTTAAAATGGATGGTAGTACCCATGTATATTCATGGGCACAACAAATATTCTTGATACTATACTAGGAGCCAAAAGAGATACAAATGTAAAAGTTAGTCATTATGCCCAAAGAACTGAAAATTTTGTTCAGAACACATATCTAAGGCCGTGTTTTAATAAGTATTAAATATATTATACCTTTTTCTATTAATTAGGATAAGAATTATTTATATATACATATTTTTTAAATTAATACTTGTTCACTTAAAAAAAAAATCATGTCAGAATGGTTTATTACCAAATACATGCAAATCCAAGAGAGCTAAGGTTTTATTTAGCTATTTACCTCCTTGAGAAGCAAGTTGGCCAAGATCAGAATGACTAGAACTTGTTTGTGGCATATCTTCAGGTGGCCCAAACCGGAATCTAGGAACACCAGCTACCTGTGGAGAACTAAATAGACAAAAACTAATTTAAGATGACCTTTAAAGTTACCTTGCTTAAACTGCAATGATGGAAAGAAAACAGGAAGAAGGAAGAATAAACAAAAACAAAGTAGGAAAACAGTTTGAAAATAAAACTGATAAAGAAATTCTCATATATGAAAATATTTTCAAAATGTCAGTTGTCAAGATCTTAGCAATAATATAAATCATGGGATTCATATTATGTGATTTATATAAACATGATTTATACAAAAAATAACTTCCAGCTCTCCTGACCTATGCCTCACATTTCTCAAATCTGCTAGAAATCGCTATGCAGATACATAAAAAGCAACATAAACTGAACATGAGATATAACAGAAAATGAGTAAAATCATGAAAAAAGTTTTGTCTCAGTTTTCAATGTTGGTCTAGAAATGATTTAATTATTAGCTGGCTAGAAATTTGTTTTCTCCCTGCCCTAATAACACTACCATTAAGCTTTCTGCCCATAATCCAGGATATAAAATAGTATTATCTCACTCTTTGCCCACTCCTTACCCTAACCTTCCCTGGCTAGCCAGCTATTGATGTTGTGGTTTATGGATTATACTCTTGAATCTATTTCCTGTTTCCATCATTGTTTTAGTTAAGGACAACCTCTATCAGGTAAAATTTTACATCTGTCTCCTTCTATTAAAAGGAACCTAAATTCCGAGCAGTTTTTTAGATGAGTGTTTCTGATTGGCTGACTAGACTTCAGACAACTAGGAAGTGGCAGTTTTTATTTCAAACCAGACTGGAAAATCCCATGGACGGAGGAGCCTGGTGGGCTGCATTCCATGGGGTCGCTAAGAGTCAGACATGACTAAGCGACATACTGATGGCCAAGAGGCACATGAAAAGATGCTGCTGCTGCTGCTAAGTTGCTTCAGTCGTGTCCGACTCTGTGCGACCCCATAGAAACAGGCTCCTCTGTCCCTGGGATTCTCCAGGAAAGAACACTGGGGTGGGTTGCCATTTCCTTCTCCAATCATGAAAGTGAAAAGTGAAAGTGAAGTCGCTCTGTTGTGCCCGACTCTTAGCGACCCCATGGACTGCAGCCCACCAGGTTCCTCCATCCAGGGGATTTTCCAGGCGAAGAGTACTGAAGTGGGTTGCCACTGCCTTCTCCTACCTGAGGTGAGTTGTGGTTAACTGAGCAACTTTAAAACTTGTTCTATGGCCATATATATTATCACATACCTTAGAAAATTAATCACGTCCCATTTCTGAGCTCCCATTTCTGTAGAAACATTTTTTTTCTATTCTTCAAGTACATATCATGCAACAGATATTTCAGCCACAATTAAACATATACATTTCCACGTGAAAAGCCTTCTTATTGTTTAGAAGGAGTGGTACAGTACAAGAGTTAAAAATAGTTTCCAGAGCCAGACTGGTTTGAAATAAAAACTGCCACTTCCTAGTTGTCTGAAGTCTAGTCAATGTGTTAGCATCTCCATGTTTCCTTATCTGCCAATAAAATAACAGTATCTATTCTCATAGTTCAGTTCAGTCACTCAGTCGTGTCTGATTCTTTGCGACTCCACGAACTCTAGCACGCCAGGCTTCCCTGTCCACTACCAACTCCAGCAGCTTGCTCAAACTCATGTCCATTGAGTCTGTGATGCCATTCAACCATCTCATCCTCTGTTATGCCTTCTCCTCCCGCCTTCAATCTTTCCTGGCATTAGGGTCTTTTCCAGTGAGTCAGTTCTTCACATCAGGTGGCCAAAGTATTGGAGTACTGGTAGTATTGGACTATACTTCAATACCAAAGTATTCCAATGAACATTCAGGACTGATTTCCTTTAGGATTGACTGGCTTGATCCCCCTGTCCAATGGACTCTCAAGAATCTTTTCCAACACCACAGTTCAAAAGCATCAGTTTTTCAGTGCTCAGCTTTTTTTATGGTCCAACTCTTATATCCATACATGACTGCTGGAAAAACCACAGCCTTGACTAGACGGACCTTTGTTGGCAAAGTAAAGTCTCTGTTTTTTAATATGCTGTCTAGGCTGGTCATAGCTGTTCTTTCAAAGAGCAAGCATTTTTAAATTTCATGGCTGTAGTCACCATCTGCAGTGATTTCGGAGCCCCAAAATATATAACAATGTTTCCATTGTTTCCCCATCTATTTGCCATGAAGTGATGGGACTGGATGCCGTGATCTTAGTTTTCTGAATGTTGAGTTTTAAGTCAGCTTTCTCACTCTCTTCTTTATTTTCATCAAGAGAATCTTTAGTTCTTCACTTTCTGCCATAAGGGTGGCGTCATCTGCATATCTGAGGTTATTGCTATTTCTCCCGGCAATCTTGATTCCAGCTTGTGCTTCATCCAGCCTGGCATTTTGCATGATGTACTCTGCATATAAATTAAATAAGCAGGGTGACAATATACAGCCTTGACGTACTCCTTTCCCAATTTGGAACCAGTCTGCTGCTTCTTGACCTGCATACAGATTTCTCAGGAGGCAGGTCAGGTGGTCTGGTATTCCCATCTCTTTCAGAATTTTCCATAGTTTGCTGTGATCCACACAGTCAAATGCTTTGGTGTAGTCAATAAAGCAGAAATAGATATTTTTCTGGAACTCTCTTTCTTTTTCTATGATCCAGTGGATGTTGGCAATTTGATCTCTGGTTCCTCTGTCTTTTCTAAATCCAGCTTGAACATCTGGAAGTTCTCAGTTCACATACTACTGAAGCCTGGCTTGGAGAGTTTTGAGCATTACTTTGCAAGCATGTGGAATGAGTGCAATTGTGCGGTAGTATGAGCATTCTTTGGCATTGCCTTTCTTTGGGACTGGAATGAAAACTGACCTTTTCCAGTCCTGTGGTGACTGCTGAGTTTTCCAAATTTGCTGGCATATTGAATGCACCACTTTCACAGCATATCTTTTAGGATTTGAAATAGCTCTACTGGAATTCCATCACCTCCACTAGCTTTGTTCGTAGTGATGCTTCCTAAGGCCCACTTGACTTCTCATCCAGGATGTCTGGCTCTAGGTGAGTGACCACAGAGGAATACACAGAACTATACAAAAAAAAAGATCTGAAAGACCTGATAACCACGATGGTGTGATCAGTCTCACAGTCATGAAGATTAAAACACTGATTCATGGGAATGCTCAGTAAGCTTCAGGTATTTTTTTTCAAGACTCAATTTAATGCTGTCCCCATTAAGTCCTCTGGTTCTTTTCCCCTATGTGTTGGTAAAAATCACTCCTTCATTTTTATAAACAAAGCTTCTTGCTCATTCCTCTATTCTAGAGTGTTAAGATTATCATTAGTTGTGCATAAGCTTAGCTTACACAACAGTATTATCCATTATGATGACTATAAACACTTTCACCAACATCTGATATAAAGCACTTACTATGTGCAGGTGATATTATATAAATATGGTAACATAAATTCATTTAATTCTCACAATTTATGAGGTAAAGAAATATTGTGTTATTCTCATTAATAAAATGAAGGTACTCAGGTACAGAGAATACACGTAACTTGATATAGCAAGTAAGCAGTATAGCTAGGTTCCAAAGCCAGACATTCTAACTCTAAAGCCCATGCTCTTAACCACTGTATACTGCCTTTAAATTTTAAATTTCTGATGGAAGCACTGTATTTCATTCTTCTCGATGTGATTTTCTCAAACACTACATCCTCAACCCTTCTACTCTCAAGTGCTTAGTACCCAGTATGAAAAGTGAAAGTGAAGTTGCTCAGTTGTGTCCAACTCTTTGCGACCCCATGGACTGTAGCCTACCAGGCTTCTCCCTCCATGGGATTCTCCAGGCAAGAGTATTGGAGTGGGGTGCCATTGCCTTCTCCAGGGGGATCTTCCTGACCCAGGGATTGAACCCATGTCTCCCGCATTCCAGGCAGACACTTTAACCCCTGAGCCACCTAAAACCCCTGTACCCAGTATAGAACTTAACAAATAATGTATCCATCATCAAATGTAATCAAGTTAAGAGGGAAAGAGTTTTATTAGTCACAAAGTGTGGTTCTATCTCATTAACTTACTGAATTGCTTCAGCAAATCCATCAGTACGATGTGGCACCACAAGAGTTGGGGTACTTGGAACTGTTCTATCTTCATCATCAAAAAAATGCTGCTGCTAAAAAAGACAGAAAACAAGTACTTAGCAGGCATGATAGGAGCATCTGTATGGACAAGACAAATAATCGCTGAACAAATAAATCACCTTTACATGAGAGGTAGGTACTTACCATGCCACCTATTCCTGGAGTCAACTGAAGCCCACGTCCTACAGACTGCCTTCGGGTCATCTGAATTCTCTGTGTCAAGAAAGGAATTTCATTTAAGGAATTAGGCAATGAAAGAAACACCAAATGCTAACAGATACAGCTTACCAGGCTGGTAATAAAATAACTGTTAGCAGATTAATGTAATCATTGGAACCTTTCTTAAACTGCTACTAATCTTGTACCAGTATTAAAGAAGTCTATTTTGTAAACAGTGACATGTTTTTAATTATACAGACTATAATATTAACCAACAAATATTTTATTAACCAGTAGATAATATTAATCACTATGTAAAACCAAACTCTGGTCCTTGTTATTTGTTGATAACTAAGTTAGTTTCTATCTCTTTAAGTGTTTGGATGTTGAACCTGAATTATCCTTTAGAGTTCAAACAGTGGTACTGAATACTTGTAAACTGTTTCCAAATTTAGACAATTAAAAATTGATGGAGATGGAGATTGCAGGATCCATAAATAATCCTCTAAGACTTTATATTTTCAGAAAATGAGAAAATTTATCTTCACCAGTGGTACTTTGGTAAAATCTACCCTTGACAGTGTTTAGTATACTACAAAGACTCAAGCTACATGATTAATAGATCCTTTGTACTTTTCCAGCTGTTTCTTCAAGAGCTTCTGATAGAGATGTTCAACCCTACTACAAAGAGTGTCTCATGTAAAGGGTTATGCACACTATCATGAACTTGAACAGTGGGTATTAATATGTGTGATTCCAAAAAAAAAGAAGAAAAAAGATCTGTTAAGAACAGAAATGTATTTTAAAAATAATTCATGCACCTTGGAGAAAGAAACCTTCAAAACAAATGGGTCAGCTGCTGAAATATATTTTAATCAAAATCCAGTAAAAATTTCTTTTTTAACCTGTACAAACAGCAGACCCTTATTTTCTCTGCATATAATCATTCCAACTTATACAAGACTTTAGCAAGCCTTGCTTTTCCAAAGTCCCCGTCTGCCATATTTCAGGGAAAATAATTCAGAGATTAGTTTCAGCTCAAAAATTTTATAAAAATGTACCAAAACATTAAAAAGTTCACTTAATTCCTGGGGAAAAACAAAGTAATAGCTAATGGAAAGAAAGGGAGAAAAAACCAACATTTTTCAAAGTAAAATGTTCAAAGTGACTAGTACTTTTAATACCTGAACTGGCGGTCCCAGCTCCTGAGGTGGAGCATGAATGGTCAGTCTTGGGGGAAGTGGGTGTGGTGGGCGTCTTGGTGACTGAGGTGCTCGGGGGGTCTGTCTTTCAGATGCCGATGATGGCTGCTGTTCTCTAGATATCTCCTGGGAAAAAGAGGACTCTGCACTACCAGTATTTCCTTCGCCTATAGGAAAAGAGAATTTTATTCTGAACTATTAAGTTTACAATAAGGTAATCTGGACAATCGCTAGAACTATAATTCTTACCACTATGAATGTTCACCTAACTAATATTTTCATAAAAAAATAGCGAGGTGTGGCAGACCCAGAGATAACAGGTATGCAATTAACAGCTGTACAGCCTTAAGCAAGTTCCTTCTATTTCTTTGGTTGGTTCATGAAACAAAAATATAACCCATAAGAAACATTTTTCTGAAGATTTCAAATAATGGACAGAAAGCATTTAGCTTAACACAAGATAAACATTTTAACACTTAGTACCTTTTAACACTTAACCTAGTTATATCACTTTGCTTCTGCTTCTCAGATTCTTCACTGGTAGTTAAAACCTGGTAAGCTTATTGTAAGAATTTCCCCAGTAAGTATTCAATGAGCATCTGTTATGCTTTGCATTAAGGAAAAAAGGTTATGAACACTCATGCTCACAAGACTTAGCTTTCAGTGATAATATTAGGCAAAAACTTTCCCTCTATAACCCAATTATGTGACACAAAAAAGGTATTTCTTAAATCCATAAAACGCTTTAAAGATGTAAATTATTACAATTAATCTCCTTAGCTCCTTATCTCCCTTAAAAAGCAATACTATTTTTCATTATATAGTTCAATATTCATTCTCTTAAAAAATTTAAAAGTTGAAAAGACTGCTTGCCTTTCCTTTCCTTAATTCAAATGAGTATACAATTTACATTTTTATACACAGGCCTACACAAAAACTCAGATATTCTGTTTTCCCACTAGTCTACATATATAAGGTTTTTTATTATATTACTACTGATTTTGGCTCAGTATTATCTGTTAAAATCAGAATATCAAAACCAGATGATCACAGAGTCTTCAAAAAACATTTAAAAATGATTCTAAAAGAAAATTATTTTCTATGAATTCTATAATTCTTTACTGCCTACAACTTTTAGCTGATTGCCAGGACTCATCTTTTCAACAATTAACAAAATGCATGCTCTATTGATCAAAAAGTCTCTTATTTACCAGAAAACTGGACAATATTTTAAAACTGATACCCACAAATCTTGAAACATTGCAGCTTGACTAGACTGACCTCTCCTGGTTGTGAATTGCTATTACTATTATGAGAAGTCCTTGATTTAATTTCACACTTATGAGCAGAAGCAACACATGGCATTTATAATACTTTATAGATTTAAAAAGTCTGAATCTCACTGTATTCCAATGAGGTAGAAAAAAATAATATAATGACTACATTTTAGATGTAAACACAATAGACTTTATGAGAATAATATGACAAAGCAAGAACAAGAGCCAATCTTTCCCTTGCCAGTTTACTAAGTTTTACTACCTATGTGATAATTAAGTGGAATCTTAGTTTAGAAAATGTTAGGTTAAAATATTAAATTAAGTAAAATGTTAAAAGTGTTCAATAACAAAAGAAAAACTAAACAAAATCTCACCACTGTTTTGAGAATCAGCTGCTCTCTGATTACTTTCACCTCCACCCATACTTTCTTCTGTTTCTGTACCTGGATCAGTCCCGTCACCACCCTGAAAACAAAATATGAATGCTAAATGCAAGTAAATCACGTGATTATCTTCAATAATTAACCAAACGACAGCTGCTGTTGCTGCTGCTAAGTCACTTCAGTCGTGTCCGACTCTGTGCAACCCCAGAGATGGCAGCCCACCAGGCTCCCCCATCCCTGGGATTCTCCAGGCAAGAACACTGGAGTGGGTTGCCATTTCCTTCTCCAATGCGTGAAAGTGAAAAGTGAAAGTCAAGTCGCTCAGTCGTGTCCGACTCTTAGTGACCCCATGGAATGCAGTCTACTGAGCTCCTCCATCCATGAGGTTTTCTAGGCAAAAGTACTGGAGTGGGGTGCCATTGCCTTCTCCGCAAACGACAGCAGAAACAAACAAAAAATCCAAAGATAGGAAAAGTTGTAGTGTTCTGACAATACAGGATTTTTATACTCTTGGAAAGTACCAAGCAAGTTCCTGAAGACAATGACGGTCCAAATTCTGGCCCGTTACCTCAGCATCATCAGCCTCATATCCGTCATTGCCGTCCGCACTGCCGGTACCTTCGTTACTATCTTCACCCTCGTCTCCCATCCCTGTGTCATCTTCATCATCATCATCATCGTCTTCATCTTCTTCATAATCCTTGTAAAAAATCCCAAGTATAAATAAAGATACAAGATATGGTATACATGTTCTACACTATCTTGATACCATGATTAGAAATTTAAGTGACACCACACTGATGAGGATACAGGAGCCGTCCTGAAAGTTATATGGAATTCAGACTTCAGTGGCTTCAAGAATCAAAACTGTGATGCTTACTGGAATTAATATTGTTAACAGTCAACTCCGAGTTCTAACTGTCCATATGAGATCAATTCAAAGATAAAAACTTCTAGGTGTCAAATGAATGTCAAGTGGTCCATTTTGATTCTAAATTTAAAATGTGGCATTGAATGAGAAAATGGTGAAATACTATAAGCTTTTAAATACTTAGTTTGATTAATAAAAGAATCAAAAAAGGAGAAGGTGTCAATACTAAACTAACACCCAAAACAAAATGTGAAGTTTTGCTTAAAAAATAATTATCTTCACACTTCAATTTCTTTTGAAAAGAACTATGAGGGTTCCACAAAATAAAAAACAATCCTTTTACTTTCAGAAACCATAGTGCTTACAGTTAAATCTAGTCACTTATCAGTGAGATTTAAGATTAATTAATCTAACAAATCCTAAAGGACTTAGTAATCATTAAAACAAATGAGACTTTCCATCACTTGCTCCATGCAAATTTCACTACCAAATGTTAAGTTCAGAACTAATCAGGATAAAAGAAAAGCAAAACAATCTACTTAAAGTGACAGGGAATCAGAATTTCAGTTTAAAACAATAAATGATTTCAAATCAAATTCACCTCATGTTCCCCATCATTTTCATCCTCCTCCTCCTCTTCATCATCACTGTCAATTACAATGACATCATCTCCTTTGCCCTGACCATCTTGGGATGAAGCTGTTTGTTGATCTGACTGAAGAGGCCCAAGGTCTATTTGTAGAGATTGAGAGGTTTCTTCACTGTCTTCCATTGGCGTATAATCTCCCTGGGTGACTCCCTTTAAAAGTAAAAAAAATAAATGAATAAAGAATAGTCAATTATACTTAAAACTATCAGTGACATACTGTAGATATAAGTAAAGGCTAAAGAATACTAATGGGCTATGAGAATTTTATTTTAAAAAATGTTGTTTTCAAAAGCAGAATTAATTCAAAATAAATGTTTTGGGTCTCTTTACTATCTTATTATAGAAAAATTATTCTAAATCCCACTTGGTAATACTTCAATAAAAAAGATAGACCACACACACACACAGACAGAGAGACACGTGTATATGTCAAAGGTACCAGGGTGGTACTGTAGATGAATGTTGTCCATCAGAAATATAATGTGAGCCACAATACATTTCACATGTATAATTTAAAAAATTTTAGCAGTCACATAAAAAAACAAGTGAAATCAATTTTTAATAACAATCTTAATATAGCCAAAAATCATTTCAGTGTGGAATCAATATAAGAATTATTCATCCTATCTTTTAAAATTTGTAATATGTCTACAAAATCCAATGTATATTTCATATTTAAGAATATCTCACTTTGGGCTTGTTGCATTTCATGTGCTCAACAGCCAACACAGTGAGTTAACAGTGCAAACCAAAATCAGAAAAAAGAATATCCATGGAACTGCAACATGTAATTAAAAAAAAAAAGACAAAAAATGTTCCCCAAACCAGAAACCATCTGTAAAACACACTAAATAAGACAAACTATTACAATTATCTTTTTACAAACACTTCTCCCCCTTTCTAAACACCCTATCTCAAGTCTTCAAACCACATTAAAGATATACCAGTATTTCCTTAATGTAACAATTTCATATTTTTAGCTACTGAAATAAACCATAATTTAACTTTATTTTTGATATTTCTTACAAAAAAGTGTTTACTTTTTAGTTCAGTACTCAGCAAAATCTTTTTTTTGGCGGGGGGGGGGGGGGCGGCGGCGGGCTGTGCCACATGGCATGTGGAACCTTAGTTCCCTGACCAGGGACAGAATACACACCCTCTGCAGTAGAAGCGCAGAGCCCTAACCACTGAATCACCAGGGAGTTCCAAAATCTCCTTCTGGTATACAAGGCAGAAACAATGCCTTATGAACTAAATCATTCATAAGGATGTTTACTGTAATGGAAAAAATGAGTAAGTCATGGTATAATTAAAAATGTAACTCAAACTGACATGCTTATTTCAAGAAAAACAACACTTACAAAGAACATCTGCTTCACTGTCAGAAAATTAGAAAAATGAACTGTTACATATTCACACACTGAGTAGACAGTGCTAGAAGGCAGAATGCAAAGTCCAATGGCACTTCTGAGTCACAGACAATTTTGTCAATCTCAAAAGTAAATGCTTTGTACAAAATATTTTAGTATAATTTAACCAAGTCTGGCAATAACACCGAAATTTACATCTTATTTCAAAATTGTTATGATCTTCAGGTATAACCCTCTCCGAAAGATACATGAAACTGATGCCATTTAGAATATTACCTATTCATCTTGGAGGTTTAATTTTCTGTTCGTAGTCAAGGAAATCTGAAAAAATTACCTTACAAAATTAATGCATCTACGAAACCAGTATGTACCTGCAATCTGTGGTTACTTGTGATTAGCCTGAGACAGTTTCTTTATTTTATACAGATAAAATAATTTTAGAATAAAGTGATCCTAAAACTTTACCCAGAGAAGAAAGTATTGTTTCAAGCTTAACAAGACAAATGAAAAACAGACAACCTGAGATTAAATTCTAGCTCCAATGCTATGAGAACTTGGGTACATGACTTAGCTAGGCATTGATTTCTTCACCTATAAAACAGGGTTGTGACCAGATCTGTTATGAGGATTAAATTATTTAATAAATGCAAATATTTTAACTACACTTGGCATATAATAATGAATTGTGTTAACTAATGTTATAATATTACAAATAAATTACTATAAATTGACTTCCCAGGTGGTACAATGGTAAAGAATCTGCCTGCTGATGCAGGAGTTGCCAGAGTCAAAGTTGTGATCCCTAGGTTGGGAAGATCCCCTGCAGAAGGAAATGGTAACCCACTCCAGTATTCTTGCCTGGAAAATTCCGTGGACAAAGGAGCCTTGGAGGCTACAGTCCATGGGGTTGAAAGAGTCGAATACGACTGAGCAACTGAGTACGGGCACATGCGTGCACACACGCTATAAATTATGAATTCTCAGTTTGTAGGGCAGGGGAATGGAAGAAAAGCATTAATCTGAGTGCCTAATATATGGCAGGTACTATTTTGGGTACTCTACAAGACTAAAAGTTATTCCAACAGATGAGAAAGTTGAAGCTTAAAGAGAATTAACATCTTACTTATAGTCATACAGCTTCTAAGTGGTAAAGTAATGAACAAAAGCTAAAGTTTATATCTTCAGAGTCTATGCATTTCCACTAGTCAGGTTGTTTCTGGAGAAGCCTCAATGAGAGTTCAAAAGATGAAGATGTATACAAATGCATTTCCTTTCAGAGATTATTTTAATTTAGTAAGGGAAGCAATAGAGGGGAGCAACTGAGGACCAACAAATAGGCACTATGGATAAATGCAAGACTCAACCAGCTCGTCCTTTCAAATACATAAGAGTGGATAATCTTTACTTGTGACAACTCTTAGTTTAGAAAGTTTGTGCCTTCTATAAAGAAAAACATTTCTTTAATAAAATTTAGAAGGCAGGACACTAATCAGAAGTAAAACAAAGTAGAAATTGTATTGGCAATTCTAATAACATTTTGTTAAATATAAAAGAAGTATATTGAAAATAGAAGTCCAAACTATTTCAATTTGTCAAAGCTCATTTCATTCAAGCAATCATTTGTTTACCTTACTTTCCGTATTTTACTTACTTCTCCAATGGAATCTTGAGAATCCTGGGTGTATACTTGAGTCTCTACCTCTCCATCAGTACTTTCTTCTGCCATAACTTCCTCCTGCATCAGGACATATAAGTGTGTGAATCGTATCAATTCACTAGATGAAGCAACACTTGTTCAGCTAGGTCTCCCAATAAAACAAAACTCAAATCTGTAATTTTATGAAACAATACATCAGACATTTTCACTTATATTTACTTTTAAAATCATTCTTCTTTGGTATATACAAAATAAGGTTAATGAACATTAACTAAATACATGCCAGTGAAACACATTTAGTAGTCTCAATGCTTGCAAGAAAACAATTCATTACAACTTATCCTAAACAAAATAAAATGAAGGAAAACCATTTTGGTCAACCAGAGGGAAAAAATGGCAGGTACCAGTTTAAAACACCCATGAGGCTATAAACTTCCTTATTCTTTGAATTTTAAAAAAAGGCTGAAATGGAGTTCATTCTATGTTTCTATAACTGTTTTTAAAATGGAAATTGGAAATTCAATAAAACATATGAAAAGAATATACAACAGTATTGGCAACGTTACATAATAGTACCAGGGCTGTCAGTGGAAACGTTGCTACTAACAGCAGTATTTTCTGGATTTTGACCCCCCAAACCTCCATTCACTTAATAATGCTGTAACTGAAAGAGTATCTTGTTTCTATTGGTAGAAGTAAAAATAAACAGAAAGACCTTTACATACCTCAGTTCCTACAGGTATAACACTTTTCAGCTTCTTTGGAAGAGGCATTTCCACTGTATCCTCAGAAATCTGGTCTGATGCTTCCATGGTGCTATCTTCTTCCTCTTCACGTGTACGCTTTGGCAAAGACGAACTTGGGGTAGCTGAAACTGTGAAATTATGTAACTTAAATCTTGAATTACAGCATGATAACAGCTCGATTTAGAGTTAATCTGAAAACATCATGATCATTTAACTAAAAAACAAAAACCACAGTAAACATTGGATAGAACAACAAAATCTGTTCCTGCCAATTTATGTGTAAACAAAGAGAAATTTTTTTGGTCTTTGTAAACAAAGATAAATTTATGTTCTGAATCAATGGTCTCATACTATCAACTTAACTTTTGGTTAATAAAGCCAATCAACATTTACAGTAATACATCTAACTCACTGTGACTGTATTACTATAGAATTGCTACTCACAAAGGTTATATAGGGCCTTCTTATAATTTATAAATCTAAAGACTCCTTGGACAAATAAAAACTTCCTTATATGTTTAAGATTTGAAAATTCTTACATGATCTTTTTTTAGGCATCTTTTAGTTCTCAGGACTTGTACAGAGTTATATTTGACCATTGAACAATTTAGGGAGGGGCACTGTCCTTCCAAATTTGCCATTCCTTGAATCTGCAGATCCAAGCAACTGAGGATGTGCAGTTGCTGTGATGTTCTGAAACACCACACTACTGAAAAAATCCACATGTAAGTGGACCAAGCAGTTCAAATCTGTGTTGTTCAAGGGTCAACTGTAAATATTACATGTTATGGGTTGTACCACCTTTAAAATCAGTGATGAAATAATTGGAAAGGAAGAAAGATCTTAATGACAAAAATCAGCGACCTAAATTAGAATTCAGCAGTAAACATAAAATGTTAGGATTACAATCATCTCCTTTAATACCCTATAGAAAACAAGTATGTAGAAAGAATATTCAGGATATATAATATACTCAAGGAACTGTAAATGCACAGGTCTACTCTAACTTCATTTTAAAATTAGTCTTACCAGTGCCAAATACTGCTGTGGAAGTAGAAGGCCGCTCAACTGGTGAACTCTGAACCACCTCCACTATGTTTGGGGATAGTTCTTGATTTGTAGGCTCAATCTGAGGATGACTCTGTTGAGTAGGCTGCACAAAAGCTGTAGCCTGTGTTTGTTGCTGAACAGTTAAAATGGGTTGAGGGATAGAAGGCTGGACATTAGGACTGGTAGAACGAACAGATCCACTTGTGCTTCCGAAAACTGGAACATGTTCCATAGGCCCTTCTGACTGCATGGCTGAAAAACAATTAGAACATCTAATGCATTAAGGTTTCTATTCTTACCAAAGTTGGGATTACCCTTCCCTATTCTAGACCTAACAGAAGCAGAAGATATTAAGAATAGGTGGCAAGAATACACAGAAGAACTGTACAAAAAAGAGCTTCACGACTCAGATAATCATGATGGTGTGATCACCCACCTAGAGCCAGACATCCTGGAATGTGAAGTCAAGTGGGCCTTCATCACTACGAACAAAGCTAGTGGAGGTGATGGAATTCCAGTTGAGCTATTTCAAATCCTGAAAGATGATGCTGTGAAAGTGCTGCACTCAATATGCCAGCAAATTTGGAAAACTCAGCAGTGGCCACAGGACTGGAAAAGGTCAGTTTTCATTCCAATCCCAAAGAAAGGCAATGCCAAAGAATGCTCAAACTACTGCACAATTGCACTCATCTCACATGCTATTAAATAATGCTCAAAATTCTCCAAGCCAGGCTTCAGCAGTACCTGAATTGTCAACTTCTAGATGTTCAAGCTGGTTTTAGGAAAGGCAGAGGAACCAGAGATCAAATTGCCAACATCCACTGGATCATGGAAAAAACAAGAGAGTTCCAGAAAAGCATCTATTTCTGCTTTATTGACTATGCCAAAGCCTTTGACTGTGTGGATCACAATCAACTGCGGAAAATTCTGAAAGAGATGGGAATACCAGACCACCTGACCTGCCTCTTGAGAAACCTATACGCAGGTCAGGACGCAAGTTAGAACTGTACATGGAACAACACACTGGTTCCAAATAGGAAAAGGAGTACGTCAAGGCTATGTATTGTCACCCTGCTTATTTAACTACTATGCAGAGTACATCATGAGAAACGCTGGGCTGGAAGAAGCACAAGCTGGAATCAAGACTGCGGGGATGTTACCTGTAACAGATTCAGCTGAACTGAATCAATAACCTCAGATATGCAGATGACACCACCCTTATGGCAGAAAGTGAAGAGGAACTAAAAAGCCTCTTGATGAAAGTGAAAGAGGAGAGTGAAAAAGTTGGCTTAAAGCTCAACATTCAGAAAACGAAGATCATGGCATCTGGTCCCATTACTTCATGGGAAATAGATGGGGAAACAGTGGAAACAGTGTCAGACTTTATTTTTCTGGGCTCCAAAAATCACTGCAGATGGTGACTGCAGCCATGAAATTAAAAGACGCTTACTCCTTGGAAGGAAAGTTATGACCAACCTAGATAGTATATTGAAAAGCAGAGATATTACTTTGCCAACAAAGGTCCATCTAGTCAAGGTTATGGTTTTTCCAGTGGTCATGTATGGATGTGAGAGTTGGACTATGAAGAAAGCTGAGCACTGAAGTATTGATGCTTTTGAACTGTGGTGTTGGAGAAGACTCTTGAGAGTCCCTTGGACTGCAAGGAGATCCAACCAGTCCATTCTAAAGGAGATCACTCCTGGGTGTTCACTGGAAGGACTGATGCTGAAGCTGAAACTCCAATACTTTGGCCACCTCATGCGAAGAGTTGACTCACTGGAAAAGACCCTGATGCTGGGAGGGATTGGGGGCAGGAGGAGAAGGGGACGACAGGATGAGATGGCATCAACGACTTGATGGACATGAGTCTGAGTGAACTCCGGGAGTTGGTGATGGACAGGGAGGCCTGGCGTGCTGTGATTCATGGGGTCGCAAAGAGTCGGATATGAGTGAGCAACTGAACTGAACTGAGCTGAATCTGTTACACGTGACATTGTGCATAGTTATTTGTGTACATACCTCTCATCACACATTAGATAAAAACATTGAGGGTAAAAGAAATGTATTATGCATCTTTGTATTGCCTGTGTGATAGATACGGTAGTGTGCAGTAAACTGTCGGTTGAATTAAATAAATACCTGAAACTGTTTTTGCATCCACTGTTCTTTTCAAATGATGACCAAATAAAATGATATAAAGAGACTTATGTATCATTTTGCTTTCAATTGATTATAAAATAACCATTAAGTTTAAGTGGTAATATATCTCATAATCATTTTACTGAATGTAGTTCAAATGAAATAGTCTGTCCTTTCATAGCACATATAATTTTATGTAGTTTTAAACATAAATAATTTACTGAATTCTAAAATTTGTTAAGAACCTATGGGAATTATATTTAGTAAAGTTTTACGGACACCTATCTTGAGATTAGGTAAAGGAATTAAAACAATGAAAAAGAAAATTCCTATGCTTGAGAAGCTCAATCAAGTGGAATTAAAAAAAACATATTCAACTGAATAAAATGTGGTTAATTGCTGTAATGACTAAGAAAGTGACATGGGAACAAAGTGGAGAAAAAAATGAAAAGATCAGATAGCTTTAGTGAAGAAGTGATGTTTAGGATGAATCACTGATTTAATATGGTTTTCTAAGTGGATTTCATATCATCTTTCTTAGCCAATAGAGGTGAAAAACATGGTCCTGAAAAAGATGACATATATTCATAGGGTGTATTTCCCTCTTTCTTTAGCTTGAAACCAAAACAAAGCAAAAATGATGGAGGGAGGAAATATGCTACATTAACAAATAACCTAGGAGGCACGCACCTGAAAATACTAACTGCCCGCTTTTACTATGATGTCTGACGTTGGCTTTAGTGGAAGTCTCATTTATCCTTGAAATTACACTCATCTTCTCATAATAAATCTAAGAAAACTGTCGGTTCAATCAGATGTTATTATTTTACTTACCTTCCTGTGACTCCACTTGTGTAGTGGGCATCACTGTGGCTGTTGGGGTAGTAGTAGGATTTGTAACAGTTGCAGGTGTAACCATTGGGCGGATACTAGCTCTGGGTGTTGACTTATTCCCAGCCATAGCTGCAGCTGTCACTTTACTTGGCGTAGATACAACAGGGGTTGGCTTGATATTGGCTGTTGGTGGGTCTGACATGCTGGCACTTATAGAAAGAAAAATGTGAAAATAATAATTCACAAAAAGTACTACAAACATTCCTTATAAAGTACAAATACTCCAAAGAAAGTAAAGCACATACGCTTACTGAAGTGAATGTCCAGTAATTATTACCTTAATACACATTCAAACTGTTTTCCTAACACTGCTTTGAGTAGATTTTTGGCAGATTAGGAAAAAAATTAAAGACAGTAAATACTGTTGTTCAGTCGCTCAGTCGTGTCAGACTGTTTGCGACCCCATGGACTGTAGAACGTCAGGCTTACTTAGACAGTAAGTACAATTTTATATTTTTTTGTTCACTAAATATTATGAAACTCTTATTGAAGAAGTTCTGAATTTAAGCATTAGAAACTGTGCAGGAAATACTCTACAGTGGTGCATCCTGACAAGGCAGAATGTATTAACTGTTGATTACTGAACCCCAGTCTCACCTTAGCCTCTTGCTCTTCAACTATATAACTTTATAACATAAACTTTATTTCTCCCCAAAGATCACTAGGTCCTCCCTGTATTTTAAAAGAAAAGCAGGAAACAGACTGTAAACAGACTGCCAAAGAACAAAACTCACATTCCTCTTTCACCAGAAGCTGGAGTTGTTTTCAACGTGATCTGTCTCTGCTGTTCTGGGACCTATAGAAAGAAAACTATGGATTATTGTGCCAGTCCTACAAGAGTCCACCCAACAATGCCATCAAAATATTTTCGTGTTAATTCTCTCAGACAGAGGCTCCTAAATCACCAGACATCTTCAAGCAAAATGTACAGAGAAAAAATGATTTGCCATTTAAACAGAACTGGCTGATTACCTTATTGGTAGGTTCCTGAGGCTCGTCTCTCTGCTCAAGGTGTCTCTCTTGATGTTCCCTGAGTTCTCTCTCCAAGCGACTAATTCGACCTTCGTACTGGGATTTAAGAGCAGTCATACGAACATCCAGTTCATCTTTCTGCTGATCTAAGGCTCCATTCCTTTGTTTAAGCTCTTCATTTTCCTTAGTTAGCTGATCTTTTACACCTAAAGAAGTAACCACATCATTCTATCAATATCATAATCAAACACTGGAAACAAAAAAAATTATGTGCTTGATAAGTACGCAAAGGCTATATTGGATTCTATTCCTGAACTTTAACATCTCCAATAATTCTGATATACCCTACATTTCAATAAACAAGGTTTTAAACATGTATTTATTACTCCAATATAAAATATACTCCAAAATAAAAGACTCAGCTTTTTCTAACCAAGATCTCAAAAAAGATAAAGGATCTACCATAAACTAGTCAGCAGGAGCCCTTTTATATGGCCTTTAAATATTTTTAATATATGAGAGACTATAAAATTTTCATTTCATATAATTTACAGCAGATACTCAAGGATAATTAAGCAACTTCATTTTTTTTTAAATGAAATAAGTTGCCAGGGACACTATCTTAGAGATCCATTTAAATAACTGCTCATAAGAAAATTCAACCTACTTGGCATTTTATTTACCTACTAGCAGACTGGTAAGCAAGGTGCAGTAAGGCCCTGAGGGTTGTAGCACTGGGATCCTCATACAGCTGACATGATGTTCTCCCTGAAGGCCTAATGGGGCCCGCTGTGAGTGAGGCACAGAAAACTCGCTGAGCTAACGTCCAATGCTGCCTAGAATTTACAGAAGGCCTCTGGACAGTATACTATGGACCCAAAGGGTTACCATCAGAAGGCGGTAATAGTTACACACTAAAGCAGAAGGACAGCTGTACTCCCTATCCACTATCAGTTAACAATTAAGAAAGAAATCATAAATTAAGGACATCCTTATTACTTGAAAATTAAAACTGCTGTAATTTGAATCCAATTAAATAAACCTAATACCTAAAGTATGCAAACACATAGACAGAAGTCATTTAGTATTATTTACTTTTCTTTCCCATTTAATTCTAACCCTGTATCAAATAACCAACTTTCACCATCAAATTCGAATCATAAAGCATACAGAAACTTACCAGCTAAATGTGCAATTTTTGATTTTGCTGCTACAATGGCCTTTCTTGTTTTTTCTTCCTTTTCAGTTATCTGCTGTCGGAGTTGCTCTTCCTGTGTGGTTCTATCTTGAAGGTCCTGACGAAGTCGTGCAAGTTCAGATTGAAGCTCCAGAGTCTGTTCCTGGAGACTTCTTGATTCTATCTCTTTCTCAGATAAAGTCTTTTTTAAAGGAAGACAAAGTATTAACCATGTAATTCAGCCAAATCAATATAACTACATCCCCTACAGACTTAAAGCATAAAACTTATTAATTTGTTTAGATTAAATGAAAGTATAAATATAAAATGGTAATCAAGTTAAGTGGACACTTGCAAGATGATTAGGTATTATCTGCATACATAAGTCATTCAAAAAAAATTATATATTTCCATATAAAAAGAGAAAGTATCAGTGTTTAACCCATTTTTCTTTTTTCAAAATTCCTTTATGACTGAATTATATTCCATTGTATTTTTCTAGCTTTTCAACAAGGAAACAATTATGAACATACACCTTTCACTTCTCTTCCACTCATACCTTCTGCAGGTTCTCCACTTGATTCTCGAGTGACTTTGACTTGGTTTCAGCTTGGCTTAGGGTCTCTTTGAGCTCCTGCATTTCCTGGACTGAGACGTGCTGTTCCTGATGGTCTCCAGAAGACTGAGCTGAGGTCTCCATGACCTAAGATGACAAACAGTAATAATACACTTGAACATTTATATTCAGTAATTTTGCAAATTCATCTAAGAAAATAGTAAGTATATAAAGAAACTTATCTTTAAGGGTATTCATAAATAAATCTATAAAACAACTTTAATGTCCAAGAGTAAGCTATTAGTTACATAGGTTAGGGCTTTCCATACTACTGGGTATTAACCAGCTAATCAAAATGATGATGCACTGTTTAACACAGAATTATCCAGAAAAACAAATCACTCATACATGAAGGAAAGCATATTAAAGTATTAACAGTGGTTAACTGAGGGGTAAGAATTTTGAAATTTTTTCTTCATATATTTTCTAGTCTAACAGGTGCTAACTTGTTGACTTGATACAATCAAATCAATATATAAGTTCTTTACCACTGGTAATCAAAAATAAAAATCAAGTCTAAAGTAAAACAAAGATTTAAAAATTCTTTTTGGTAGATGGTTAACATAGAATACTTATTTAAAATAACACAACCTGATCAATTACAAGAAACTAGCACTTTTTGATACATATCATTTTAATCAGTTAAATGAGTTCTTTAATGAGTTACAAGAAAATAGTTTTGAAAAGGAACAATATTTGAAATTGGGAAACTACATAAAAATGCCTAGAAGTAACTACTATTTCTTTATGAATTTATAGTTCATTTTAGGACATACTAAGAGCTAATCTTAAACTAAATAAAGTATCGCATATATGATTAAAAACCAATAACTAAATATTATGAATAAGGTTTTCGTAAGACTCATCCAAATATGCAAATCCATGTATCTAAATATATACAAAACTGTGTATAAATTGTGTAGACCAAAACTGTGTATATCAAAAAATTATATATATAAAGAATATATAAAAAGAAAACCACTTCAAAAATACCTTATCTTGTTGTGCTTTAAGTTCTTCATATTGAGTCTTGTACCTACGTCCAATTTTCTTGACTTGAGTAATAGTTTTAACCTTTTCTTGAATATCAATTATTTTGGCATCTAACTCCTTCTGGATATTTTCCTTTTCTGTTCTTACTTTATTTAAATCTTCCTTTAGACTCTGGATTAAGTTCTGGTTGTTAGTCAAAGATGCATTTGATCTAAGCAAAAGAGATGGGATAAAAGAGAAAGACTAAATACTTGAGACTTTTCCAATTTTAAAACCTTTTAAGTTATATTTTTATTGTGTTGCTTTAGTGTGTGTTTTATTTAGAAAACTCTAAGAAAAGCACACACACACACACCCTTCAAAAGAGAAATCCTTAACTTGTGAACCTGTGGTACTTTAGAAAAATGTGACGGACTTATTACATGCCATATATACCCATTTTAGAGATGAGAAAAACTGAGCTATAAGTTGTTAAGTAACATGCACACTTTTACTCTGCATGGTACCCAGAGTGTAATCCACATCTGCCTGATCGCAAAATCTACATTAAGCACATGAGGTTTTGTAGGCCACATACAATGTTTGCTGTGTGTTCCTCTTCTTTTTTACGACACTTAAAAAAAAATGTAAAAATCATTCTTAGCTTCCAGGTTGTACAAAAAAAGACCTGTGGGTTATAGTCTGCCAACTCCTGTATTTTAATCATGAAATGAACGTGGAATCAGATGACCTGAGTTAAGAGCATGTTGTTAATCGTTACTAACCTTAGAAGTAAGCCTGGGTACCTTTCTGAATCTTAGCCTCCTGATCTTTAAAATTAAGTAATATCTCTCCCACTTAAAATGCCAGACTATTGTTATGAAAAAAAAAGAGAATAAACTTGACAAAAATTTGTAAGCTGTCAAGTATCACATAAACAGGGGCTAAGATAGGGACAAAGGACATTAAAGCTTACAAGAGGTAAACCAGAAACATTAACTCTAATATTACATTTATCTTTAAAAGACAATATACTTCACTGTAAGTTCATTTAAGAACTTTCTTTAGGAACTTCCCTGGTGGTCCAGTGGTGAAGAATATGCATCTAAAGTGGGGGACATGGGTTTGATCCCTGGTTGGGCAACTAAGCCAAATTAGAGAAGCCTGCAAAACACAACTACTGAGCTTGTGCTCCCCAACAGGCCTCTGCATGCTGAAACAAAGACTCAGTGCAGCAAAAAAAAAAAAAAAGAGAGAGAAAAACACTTCTTTACGAAAACTTTCAAAATAGATTCATGAATATATGTTAATCAAAAGAAAAAAGAAAAATCTACTTGCAAAAGTTAATTTGACTATTTAAAAAAATGGTCTGCTTTAGATTCATACCAACTATGTAGTTTAAAAAGTAATCAAGTATGGAGAAATAATTCATATATGAAGGCATAAAACTAAATGACAGCTTGGTTGTTTTTATAAAGCAATAAAAGGAAAGATACATATAAGAGCTCCAGCACTTTCCATCCTCTTTAAAGTCAGGAAGCACTTAGGGCATCACATAAAAATACAAACAAACTTTAAGATTGTCCAAGTACTGTATACAACTTGAGATTATTCCATATACCTTGCAATTTCAGCTTTAAGTCTTCCAAGTTCTTCAGTCAATTGCTGAATACGCTTAGTGTGAACTTCCTTTTCAGAAAGCAGCTTACGATATTCTTCTGTATCTGGATCTTTCTGTTGATTCACTAGATGCTAGAATAGGAACAATGCATAACACGATTTTATGAAACTAATGTGCTATATTAAAATATCAGAGTATCTAATTATGTTTATATTAGATGCTTGCATACATAGTGATCAATCATCAAATTACAAGAAAATAAAATCAAAGCTTTAGTTCCTTTGTTTAGCTAAGAGGTTTAGCCAAAATGAAAGGGGAAAACAAAGTAAATGTCATTCACTATTCATTATTTTTCACAGTTGCAAAGGAACATTTTAGAATAGTTACAGTAGAGTCAAATAAAGGGATCCAAAGAATCTATAAGCTTTTAACATTAAATACCCAATTTCATTAAAGTGACATATATAGGGAAAAAAAGTTCATCATGCATTACAAACAAAACAAGAAAATAAAAATAATCCTAAATGCAATTGATTCCATTAACCAGAAAAGAAGGCAGCATAATTTAACAGGAATATATCTAGACTTGGGCAGATTATCCTTTCTGGATTTTTCAGACTCTTTGAGCAAATAAAAAAAGCATGAAGGGGCTCTGAAATTTTAAAATCCTATTCAGATATGAGAAGTTCTTAGAGCATTTTCTAGGTGCTGGGTGGACTGCTTCATTTAATTTTTATAAAATGAACAGGGTGATTATATCCTCATTTACAAAATCAAGGAAAATTGTCTGAGAAAATTAATGTCCTCATTTTCACCAAGCAAATAGCTGGTATGAGGTAAGGCAGATTTCCAACTTCTTCTCTGAATACAGAGCTACTATAGCTTCTAACCATACTATGTGTGTGTATAGTATGTGAGGTTATATCAATAACCTCAGATATGCAGGTGACACCACCCTTATGGCAGAAAACAAAGAGGAACTAAAAAACCTCTTGATGAAAGTGAAAGAGGAGAGTGAAAAAGTTGGCTTAAAACTCAACATTCAGAAAACTAACATCATGGCACCTGGTCCTATCACTTCATGGGAAATAGATGGGGAAACAGTGGAAACAGTGAGAGACTTTATTTTGGGGGGCTCCAAAATCACTGCAGATGGTGACTGCAGCCATGAAATTAAAAGATGCTTGCTCCTTGGAAGAAAAGCTATGACCAACCTAGACAGCATATTAAAAAGCAGAGACATTACTTTACCAACAAGGGTCTGTCTAGTCAAAGCTATGGTTTTTCCAGTAGTCATGTATGGATGAGAGTTGGACTATAAAAAAAGCTGAGCACCCAAGAATTGATGCTTTTGAACTGTGGTATTGGAGAAGGCTCTTGAGAGTCCCTTGGATAGTAAGGAGATCTAACCAGTCCATCCTAAAGGAAATTGGTCCTGATTATTCACTGGAAGGACTGATGCTGAAGCCGAAACTCCAATACTCTGGCCACTTGATGTGAAGAACTGTCTCATTGATAAAGACCCTGATGCTGGGAAAGACTGAAGGTGGGAGAAAGGGATGACAAAGGATGAGATGGTTGGATGGCATCACCAACATGATGGACAGGAGTTTGAGTAAACCCCAGGAGTTGGTGATGGACAGGGAGGCCCGGTGTGCTGCAGTCCACGGGATCGCAAAGAATCAGACAGGACTGAGTGACTGAACTGAACGTGTGGGTGCATTTTGCTCCTCAGTTGTGTCCGACTCCTTGTGAACGCGTGGACTGTAGCCTGCCAAGCTCCTCTGTCCAAGGGATTTTTCAGGCAAAAATACTGAAGTGGGTTGCCATTCCCTTCTCCAGGGGATGTTTCCAATCCAGGGATTGAACC
Source organism: Bos javanicus (assembly GCF_032452875.1). NCBI lineage: Eukaryota > Metazoa > Chordata > Mammalia > Artiodactyla > Bovidae > Bos > Bos javanicus. The sequence goes on from NC_083883.1 coordinate 68,152,355, forward strand.
CAGGTCTCCTGTACTGCAGGCAAATTCTTTATCGTCTGAGACACCAGGGAAGCCAAACATACCATGCTATACGGTTTTGTCTTCTCTCCCCCCACCCCCAAAATACTGCAGTGAACAAGTCTTCTTAAAGTGCTTCAATGAATTATATAAATCCTTTTTTCATGTACAAAAACATTTTAAAGATAAAGCAAAAGCCTAAATGTGGAATACAAACAGACAATTTAGCTTTTTTAAAAAATACAGACAATATAACCAAAATATTAAAAATTTAGTTATAAGCTTAATGCCTGAACATAGGTATATGTAACAAACACATCAGACTTTCACTGATCAACATAAAATACTTCCCACTAGCTCATCAAATATTTTTATCCTCTTAAATTTTACCCTATTATTTTACATCAACATGTTTTTGTTTTGGAATGGGTTTGACTAAATTTACCTGGTTACGTGCTTTCCAACGTTTGACATCTTCTTCTAATAACTTCTTCTCTGCTTGCAACATACCACTTTTCTCACTCAGTTCAGCATTTGCTTCTTGTAAGGGTAAAATATCTAACTCCAGTTTCCTGACCTGAAAATAGTTTCAGGATTTTTTTAATACCTGATGCGAAAATTTATTTACGACATTACTAAAAATATGTCTCTCTACTCATTTGTAAATTACAAACCTTGGCTTGCATCTGCTGTAGATCCTGTTCCAGCCTCTCCTTCTCTTCTCTCAGCATCTTATTGGTTTCCATGACTACGTTCATTGTTTCGGTTTTCTTCATCAGTTCCTCATGCTGGGCCATTGTTTTTGCAGTTACCTAAAGATTTCAAACATATGGGTACAGCAACATATACCAACAGATTAAGGTCTATCTTTTCCTACCAGCTCTAATCTTTCCTATAAAAGTAAAAAGGATTTAAACGTCAACTTTTAAAACAATTTTTAGGAATCTTACATGTTTATTTTTCTGTGATTCATGTCAATTAGAGTTTCAACACGCACAAAATCAAAAGATGAAAGTAAAAAGATACTATGTTATTTACATTAGGTAAAAACATTAATCCAGTCCTCTATCTTCCTGTTTCTATTGTTTTTCTTGCTACACTGAATTCAGCAACAGTTCTAAAATGATGTTATTTTGGTCCTCAGTTTCCCCCCTCTTTTTCAGAAACTCTTTTTCATCTCACTTGATTATTTCATCACTTTGATTCTGAGCAGTTTTACTGAATACTTGTTCACTTGTGAAGAACATTTTTTTCTGTTCTGAGTACAATTATCCATTTTTTGTATGTATTACTTTATACCTTCACCATTTTTAAAGCTATCATTCATGGTTGCCATGCTACACTGCTTGACTTGGGTAGACATTATTTTTGATACAACTTAGGTTACTTCTTGACTTCTCCCTTTGTATGTAAGACTTGGCTGAGCTGGGTGTTTTGTAGTATTATTTGCCTTTATGTAGTCCAAAGGAACAGCAAAGAAAACAAAACAGACTGAAAGAATATATAATCTTCATTAGCAGCTCTGATTCCGCTCTTTCCTGTAAGTGTTAGCTTCACTGAATCAGAAGGTCTGTTTATTATTTCCATAGTGAGATATTTGAATTTGAGTTGTTTTCTCAATAGGGTATAATTCTGGAACTTTTCATTTGTCTGAAAATGTAAATCCTGTAAGTCTACTTGTTCAGTTATCCACTTTCTCCTGTTTCATGGTTTCTCTCTAGTAGCCATTCCAACTATCTACCAGTTAAAAGAAGATAAATGATTCAAGGTCTTAATTTCCTTCTTTCCAGATGTGGAGTTATACTACTGCACCTCGTCAGAACGAGGTGATGCAGTAATAAGCTTTTGGTTGGTTGAGTGGACTGAGATGAGCTTGTGTTGTGATCATACATTTACCAAACACCTTTTCTCCCCGCTCTGGTTGACTATTTTGACGACATTTTACACCTCTGCTGAGAAAAAGAAAATTCCATAGCAATTTCAACCAACCATTTTTTGTCGATGACTAATTTCTATAATGACAATTACAGCAGTAAATAAAGACAACTGAAATTTATTTATTAAGCACTCAGTGTGCACCAGACATAATTCAAAAGTTTCATGTGCACTAATTCAATTCTCACTATTTTTATCACCTGCATGTTACAGACAAGGAAGTTTAAGAGCAAGGAAGTTAAATAATGTGCCCAAGCAACACATCGAATGGTATGAACTAGATTGAATTTGAAACCAGGTAGTCTTGGTTATCATTAAGTTTCTTATCACTATACTGCGCCAATGTTTAACATCTAATGAACTTACGAGTTTAAGAAGAATGGTTATTTCAAACTAAATTTTATGCTACTAGAAACTGAAATGAGTACATCTCTTGATTTAACAAGTACCTTCTTAGGATACATACCTGAACTTTCTCCCTTTCAGCATTTAGGCTATCCTGCAGTTCCTGCAGCTCTCTTTCTAAAAGTTCAACCCTTTGTCGATATCGCAGGCTCTCAACTTGAGCCACTTCAAATCTAGTTTCAGCAATTTCTTTTTCTCGCCGAATAAATCTACAAAAATACGTAAGATGTTATTTGAATAGATTAACGCCAGTAACAGAACATTCAAAAACTTGGATACTTTTTAAGATAACAAAATTATTCACTTTAAAAATTTTCATTAAAAAATAATAGTAGGAGATATACTTTATTACAGACAGTGGTTTCTATCTTTAAAGTAAATCTGAAAGCTATTTACTTTTCTAAGGAAACCGTTCAAGTTCTTACTGTCAGATTCAACTTGAACTCACATATTTAAATTGGCATATGTCTAAATGTCAAAAGTGACCACTAATTGGGTGGTAGTGGGTTTGTGGACTCTATATGACAAAATGAGCTTTGTATTTATTTATCTAAATAGCATATAACTTCCACTGGCCTAATTTATACACTTACAGTGTAACTTCATAATTGTTGCTCATCATAGAAGTAAAGCATTAAGAATATATTGGATTTACCTGAGAATTTCTAAAATTTGTTCTTGAGATTTTCCTTCTTCACTGAGAGATACATTCAATGGACCTTGTACACCTTCCTTCATTGAGGAAACGACTTTGTCACTTAATTTTTCAATCTGATCATGAAGTAACCTGTTTTGTTTTTCTAGATCTTCACAGCGAGACACACTCTTAGAAACTTCATCCTATAAGCCAAGAGTCTATCATATAATAGCAGATTTTCCAACGTGTGTTAAAAAACAATAAAAAAACCCCCAAACCCTTCAATTCTCCAGAACATTCTATCATGAATAATACCTTTAACATTCTCTCTCTTTCTTCCCAAGATGCTTTACATTCCAACAACTGTGATTCTGCTTTTTGGGCTGTTTCTTCCAAATGCTGACGCACTGATGCCATTTTGGAAACCTGTTCCTTGGCAGCTTGGAGAGCTTCAACATCAGCAGCATGCAGCATCAGTTCTCTCTCATACTTATTCTGAGCTTCCACAGCTATTTTAGCCTGAAAGGAATTATCGCCCCATTGACACAGATTAAAATTCCATAAGGCCAGTCTTTGAAAAGATGCATGCTATATTACTTACAGCAATAAACGTGAACACAATCGAAATGTTCCAAAATATCTAGGAGAATAATGAAAAATTATGCTGTATCTATTTGATGAAGTGTTAAACAACTGTTCAAAATGAAACTTAGAAAGATGAGGTAGTAACTTGGAACAGATTTTATGAAATAAAGACTAACTCAGTTACATAAAATATATGCATATATACACACAAAATGAAAAAGGGAAATGAAAACCATCTATTTGAATACGGAATCATGGATACATTCTTTGATTCTAATTTCCAATGCTACAATGTTTGGCAATAAGCCAATGATAATTCCTTCTTGTCTAATTTACCTTCAGTGTGAAGCACTTTCCCTTGTACTCCATTTTTAAAATAATCCTGATACATATACAAGTTATTCCTGTAAGCAATATGCTATTAACATACCACCAATCATAAAAATGAGAACGTTACCAATATCCTTACATGTATTCCTTTCCCATTCTACCATTTCAATAATCCTCATTTTCCTGAACTGTTTTATCATCTCTTATTCATAACAAACTATAAAAAGCAGTATCATGTATATGCGTGTGTGCATGTGTGTATATACTTAAATAATGTGCTTTTGTACTGTTAAAGCTTATAAACAGTGGTGTATAGAAATCTGCGTAAGCTCAGTAATGCATTAAAAATGTTTTCAAAATGTCCCTGTTTTGCTGAGGAAAAGTATCTCTATCTTGTCTATAGTACAGCTTTACAACTAGACTTACTGTAGTACTGCAATAGTGAAAGAATGCTTGCAAGTGAGATCAAGTACATGTTTACTCTTCTACTCCTATTTTTATATATTTTCTCCATTTACCAATGCTGTTTTGTTAATGGATATTGCTCTACAGACATGTCTTTTTTCTTCAAAGTCTGCTTTATGCATGTTTGCTTTTAGGGGAGACCTAGGTTAGTATCTATTTCTGCTAAACAAATGAAATCCAAAGAGGACCACTGCTTTTACAGAAAAGTGAAAACAGTGTTCGGCATTTGTTCAGTAGATGCCATTTATTGAGGCAATGAGCACCCTGAGTAGCAAGAGGGGTACCGCCAAGCTCCTTCCCCAGGAACCACACTCAGCATCTCAGCATCAAGCCGTCATAGCTTTGGACTGTGGGCGTCTGTGTTTTATCTCTATTTAATCTGTTTCCATTAGGATGATGTGACCTGAGATAACTGTTTCTTCACTTTATGCCATTTCATCTTTCACAGGAACGTTCTACTTCTGGACAGCAGGGGAAACCTGGCCTTACTTTTAGCTTTCGTCTATACTTATCAGTTGATCTTATTCCAAGTGCCCCAAGAGTGGAAATAACTTGCATGTTTTATAAAATGCACCAATCCCCAAAATGCATTACTATGCTCGAAGAACTGTGCCCTAAGATCAAAGCTCACTTTCCAATAACTGGCTCTGAGTGACACTTACTTGTTCCTGACAGTCCCGTCTGGCTTGCTGTTCATTACTCAAAGCTGTGCTTGCTCTCTGAAGAGCTTCTTGTACTTCATTCTGAACACTATTGAGTGTTTTCTTTAACTCAGATAACTAAATTGAAGAACAAGATAAAAACCAAGAGTTAATTGCATATTTACTTTAAAATTATCGAAGTCAGGTTTTTAAAAATACAAGTAGCCCAAAGACTTATTAAGTTTAAACAGTTTATTACCTGATATATTGTGCAAATTTTGCAGGCTTTTATTCACTCCATATTATTAAAAATGTGTACAAAAGTAAATGTTTAGGCAGAGGCTTCTGAAAAGCAACACTGATATCTAGTACCATAAAGTAGTCTCAAGTATCCAAAAGGAAACATGTACAGATTAGAGTAAAATACAAAACTAAAATAGTTATATAAGGTATGTGTTCAATCAGTATCTGCTGAGAATAACTGAATGGTAATTAATAAGCTAGATAAAAGAATCTAAATCCTTACAACAGAAAAAGTGATTGGTATGGTAATAACCTAATTTACCTGTTGTTCCATGCTCTCTATGGCTTTTCTCTTGTCATCCTGAAGTTCCTGTTTTTCCTTCTCTACTTCCATCAACTTCTTTTCCAGCTGTGTCTGAAATTCGGCTGACTCTTTTAAGCGAACTTCAATATTCTTACGTACTTCTTCTGTCACCTTCACCATCAACCAAACAGTAGGGTACAAAGAATACACACATTTAAAATTATACAATTATTTTCCCCAAATGAAAGCTAAATTTATTTATTTTGATAGGTAAGAAGGGGATTTATTTAGAGAGAAACTCTGTTCATAGACAGTGTGGGCCATCTCAGAAGGCAAGACTGACCTAAGGTAAATTTAAAACACACTAAAATTCACAAATGGAATACACTGGCCTTCCTATCTCGGCTGATAGTGCCTATTACATGGAATAACTTCCTATCTTTACCATTCAAATGATGCTTTCCTTCAAGGCCAGGCAAAAATGCAATCTCCCCTGTGAAGTCATGCATACTCAAAAGACAAACAATCTCACCTACCACCCACTCACATCAGCATTTCATCTGTACTTTTTCTACAGGAATATACTTCCTATGTTCTACAAATTTTGTGTGATGTTTTTGTTGTATCTGGCTTATTAGACTCAAGCTCTTTTAAAAGGTAAGTGCAATGCCAGTTGAACCCACACTTTTACACAGTGCCTTACACATCGTAACTTTAAAAAAAAGTACATGCAAACTGAATTCAAAATTGGATATACCTGTTTTTCCTTGTTGAGGGACTCTTCCAAACTAGTAACCATTGCACGATACTGTTCCACATTACTAGTGCTTGTTTTGAGTCTTTCCTTCAAGTCATTCACCTGCTCTTCTGCCTGCCTTAGCTGGCTCAGAAGGTCATCCATATCTTCTTTGTTGCTAGGCTGACCTAATAGATTTAACAGCTTTCTTAATATTAACATTTAAATGATATTAAAGATGACTACTCTTAAAGAATTTGTGAAATAAGAATTAAGACTGAGATGTAGAAGTATTCAACTATCTAGAAAGTGTATTTCAACCTATGCTGAATACCAAAATAAAAACAGGTTTCAGTCAGTAGGTTATTTAAAAACAAAAATGTTTAAGTATTTGAACTCTGCTGTTACAAATATTTTTTTAAAAAGGTATTTAAAAGAGAATATAAAGTAATTCCACTAAGCTGAAATAGCTACTTGTAGAAATTAACTCTTAATTAAACCATTGTTTATGCCAAAACTTTACAGCTTAAAACATTTAGAGTAATTTTCATTTTAAAATTCACAGAAAAGGAAGAAATTACAGATTAAAAAGAATGTTTTCTTACCATACGATAACAATAAGAAAGGAGTCCTGGAGAATTATATATATACAATATATATCACATACATACACATGTATACTTATGTTTTAAATTTCTCTTCTATATTAAGAAATAAGTAAGACCATGTAGAAAGATTACTTGGACTCAATGGGTTTGCATTTGAAATAATGTATTGACAAAGAGTAGCAAAACTTTATGAGAGAAACCTTTTCCCTGCAGCTGTCAATGAGCAAAGATTAGGAATACTGCTCTAAAGAGATCAAACAAATCCATGATTTCTGTAAGTGAGCCTTATCATTACATATTTAGCAAGTAACTTCATCTCAAAAGGGAGTTAAAAATTCAAATTATTAACTCTCCACAAGAGAAACATTCTTAAAGCATCAATGAAATGGTTTCAATAACTGGAAAACTAAGAGCATATCTTGGTCACCTGCCACATGTACAACTATTCTGAATCTTTCAAGTCTGTGCATTTATTAATTTAGGCGGAAAACTGGGCTTTACTACATGTAAAGTTTTTTGTTTTGTTTAAATCTTTTGCTAGTATCTATGCAAAAAATGGCTACTGATTTACAGGATATGTTATAAACCTGGCACTTTTATCAGCCTACTTATTTACCTTTACCAGTTCTCTGTGAAGACTGAGAAGCAAGTTGGACTTCCATATTACTGAGGTGCTGTTTCAATGAGGCAATTTCCTTTTGAGCATTTTTTAACAGTTCTTTTGTGTTAAGATGAAGATTTGTCTCCGTATCCAGCTGTCTCTTTGTATCTAAAAGTTGAACCTATAAGAAAAATATACATCAACCCTACAAACGCTATCTTTCAATTTTTAAGTAACTAGAGAGGCTCAAATTACCTTTTTACAGAACTTTAAACTGCCTAAAACAGAGCAACAGAACTGACATTTACCTCCTGAACTGAAACCACCAAAATAAATAAACAACAAAAAACAGACAAAACACTTTGAACCAACTGAGATAGGAAACAGAAGAGATGAACCCTACAATTTCTCAGCTTATTGATTTAAGAGTATCCAGGCTAAGCAAAGGGAAAGGAAAATGAGGCCACAGACTTCATGAACTGGAAACATAGAACTCAGAATAGAAGAAGGCCAGACCAACTTGAATTCATAAAACAGAAACACTATCAGATAGAAGGCAGCTGCCCAGACACAGTACTGTGGAGACTTGCACAGGTTCCCTTCTTGAATATTGAGCAAAAGAGTGATCAGTGCATGCCTGTGAAAATACCCCAGACGGCAAAGAATCAAACAGAAACTGGAGTGGTCTGAAGACTGAAGACTCTCTGGTCCTCAGAGCAGGTCAGGAATAATGCCTGTTTCCAGTAGCCTGACTGAAAAAGCTCTTAATTCACTGGACTCTGGGACTAGACCTCAGGAAGATATCACCTTGGCTCATTTCAGTTGCTCAGTCATGTCCGATTCTTTGCGACCCCATGGACTGCAGTAAGCCAGGTTTCCCCGTCTATCACCAACTCATGGAGTCTAAAACTCACATAGAGTTGCTGATGTCATCCAACCATCTTATCCACTGTCGTTCCCTTCTCCTCCTGCCTTCAATCTTTCCCAGCATCAGGGTCTTTTTCAATGAGACAGTTCTTCACATCAGGTGGCCAAAGTACTGGAGTTTCAGCTTCAGCATCAGGCCTTCCAATGAATGTTCAGGACTCATTTCCTTTAGGATGGACTGGCTGGATCTCCTTGAAGTCCAAGGGACTCTCAAGAGTCTTCTCCAACACCACAGTTCAAAAGCATCAATTCTTCAGCACTCAGCTTTCTTAATAGTCCAATTCTCACATCCATACATGACTACTGGAAAAACCATAGCTTTGACTACATGGACCTTTGCTGGCAAAGTAAAGTCTCTGCTTTTTAATATGCTGTCTAGGTTGGTCATAACTTTTCTTCCAAGGAGCAAGTGTCTTTTAATTTCATGGCTGCAGTCACCATGTGCAGTGATTTTGGAGCCCAGAAAAATAAAGTCCGACACTGTTTCCACTGTTTCCCCATCTATTTCCCATGAAGTGATGGGACCAGATGTCATGATCTTAGTTTTCTGAATGTTGAATTTTAAGCTTACTTTTTCACTCACCTCTTTCATTTTCATTAAGAGGCTGTTTAGTTCTTCACTTTCTGCCATAAGGGTGGTGTCATCTGCATATCTGAGGTTACTGATCTCCCAGCAATCTTGATTCCAGCTTGTGCTTCATCCAGCCCGGCATTTCCCATGATGTACATCGCATATGAGAAACAAGCAGGGTGACAATATACAGCCTTGACACACTCCTTTCCCAATTTGGAAGCAGTCTGCCATTCCATGTCCAGTTCTACCTGTTGCTTCTTGACCTATATAAAGATTTCTCAGGAGCAGGTCAGGTGGTCTGGTATTCCCATCTCTTTAAGAATTTTCCATACTTAGTTGTGATCCACACAGTCAAAGGCTTTGGTGTAGTCAATAAAGCAAAAGTAGATGTTTTTCTGGAACTCTCTTGCTTTTTCTATGATCCAACAAATGTTGGCAATTTGATCTCTAGTTCCTCTGCCTTTTCTAAATCCAGCTTGAACATCTGGAAGTTCATGGTTCATGCCTGAAGCCTAGCTTGGAGAATTCTGAGCATTGCTTTGCTAGCATGTGAGATGAGGACAATTGTGCAGTAGTTTGGACATTCTTTGGCATTGCCTTTCTTTGGGATTGGAATGAAAACTGACCTTTTCCAGCAATGTGGGCCACTGCTGAGTTTTCCAAATTTGCTGGCATATTGACTGCAGCACTTTCACCACATCATCGTTCAGGATTTGAAATAGCTCAACTGGAATTGCATCACCTCCACTAGCTTTGTTCGTAGTAATGTTTCCTAAGGCCCACCAGACTTCCTCTAGGTGGGTGATCACACCATTGTGGTTATCTGGGTCGTGAAGATCTTTTTTGTATAGTTCTTCTGGGTATTTTTTGCCACCTCTTCTTAATACCTTCTGCTTCTGCTAGGTCCATACCATTTCTGTCCTTTATTGTGCCTATCTTTGCATGAAATGTTCCCTTGGTATCTCTATTTCTTGAAGAGATCTCTAGCCTCTCCCATTCTATTGTTTTCCTCTATTTCTTTGCATTGATTCCTGAGGAAGGCTTTCTTATCTTTCCTTGCTATTCTTTGGAACTCTCCTTTCAAATGGGTATATCTTTCCTTTCCTCCTTTGCCTTTCGCTTCTCTTCTTTTCTCAGTTATTTGTAAGGCCTCCTCAGACAACCATTTTGCCATTTTGCATTTCTTTTTCTTGGGGATGGTCTTGATCACTGCCTCTTGTACAATGTCATGAACCTCTGTCATAATTCTTCAGGCACTCTGTCTATCAGATCTAATCCCTTGAATCTATTTGTCTCTATTTTTTACAACGTAAAAGGCAAGAAAAACTTAAGGGTCTGTAAGAGATCTCTTCAAGACTGTGCTTCAACATGAGCTTGATTTTTAAACATAAATATTCTATAGAAATTCAGAACACTGATAAGACTCACATCCAGATTTCTAGTGAGTGTATGCCTCTGTTCCACCTCATTCTCCAACTTCTTCTTTAGATGGGATATTTCATGTTCCAGTTTTTCTATCTGGCTACTAAGCCTTTGTTTGGTTTCTGTTTCAGATCGCTCTAATATTCCCTAAGGATTGAAAAAAAAAAAAAAATATTTTGGTTATACTTAAAAAAAAAGTAAGAACAAACGAACAACAACAAAAAAAAGGCAACTGGAAATTACAGGAATACAACTCATTTCTGCATGAAGAAGTTAAGATCTAAACCATTTACCAAGATATTTTGACATTTTCCATAGTATAACATCTATTTAATAGGGAAAATAAGAACCATATCACCACAGCCAGATGTCTTCATGTTTTGAAGAATACAAGCCAAAGATTTAATCTTGCAAACAATTAAACTGTATAGGACTCTGTAAATATAAACCTGAGGATCAAAACTGCCAATTGCCTGGCTTCAGTCAGTTCTCTTTCAATGTTTTACTTAAAATACTGATGTCTTAAATAAACTTCAAAATTCAGTGATCATAATATGCATGACAAAAATGACATAAACGTTCTCATTAAGAAAACTGAGAGAATACAATGTTAAAATTATTCAAATTTAACTTAAAAATTTTTTTCTACTTATCCCTTTTTTCTTTGGTTACCTGAATTGTCTGCAGATTAGTAAGCAGTAAGTTTTGCCCTCTTTGTTCGGCCAACAAAGATTCTCTTTGCTGAGAAAGACGGACTTCTGACAATTTAAGCATTTCCTTTTCCTTTTTCAGATTTTCTGCTCTTACCTTGAGTCAAGTACAAATTAAAAAAAGAATGTTGAAAAACAATGTGTCAAATGTAATACAATTATAAAAGTTTCATGTATTGAATTATGAAACAAAGATTATTGGAAATACTAATAAATCCAAAGGAAAAATTCTTACAATTACTACAAATACATATATTATCTTTGGTCCAGCAAATCAAGACTTAAAACAACAACAACAAAAATCTAAAATGCCACAGTCTTGGAGGCAAAATAACAAAACTATGCGATAGTCACACCTGCATACTATTCAACTATGCAAGTTTTAGAAACTAAACTTGACTTCTAAGTATCTGTTTGAGTGCTGACTTATCTATTTGAACTTTTTTTCCCCATGAGGAGTACCCTCTGAGTCTCAGAGGGTATAGAAGGGCTTGCTGAAAATCAATATCCTCAAAATATTCATATTTACAGGATGAGTCAAAAACTATCAATTATAAAACTTACTCCACCAGTTTGAAACAGTGCCGATGTCTATTCTCCACAAAGGGGTGGGGACAAGACAGAAATAACAGAGCCAACAGAATTAGAAAAGCTAAGTTTTAAGTCCCAACCAACCTGTATCTCATGATGGACCCCTAATGGGCAAATTACTTAGCTTCTGAGTCCTTTTCAATAAACAAAATGAGGGAATAACTATACTGAGATCATAAATAATGATTAAGTAGTTGTGAGAAATAAGTTTATAAAAAGCAAAACGCTATCATGATAATCTATCATCAAAGACTTTGGAATTTAAGTTGAAAGTACTGTCAATTTCTGATTGACATTTACATTGCAATTCAGGAACAGAGTTCAATGCTAATGAAAATTGTATACTGTTTTTTACTAGAAATGAGCAAGAATGGATAAAATATTCATCCACAGTTTTTGTTGTAACCAAAGAAATCTTAGCCCAGAAAAACCAACTTCTTTCCCTTTCCTCTTTTACTAGAAACAATAACCCAACTGCTCTGATGGACGGGTGGATGCCAGGAAACTATTTGATAAGGATGTATAATCCACAAAATTAAAAAATCTACATTATACCAACCAGTAAAATCAAAGTAATAATTAAAAAACAAGTGTCAAATGCAACTTATAACATAAGACAGATGATAGAAATTGGCCTCACTTCTGCAACAGCTAGCTTTTCATTAGCTCCTCTCAAATCCTGCGTCATTGTGTTGATGATCTGTTCTTGCTTCTGAGTTGTTGCAGTGAGTTTCTGATTTCTTTCATGTAGGGATGTTATTTCTCGACGGTATCCTTCAACATTATCTTGTAGCATTTCATAACTTATATGAAAGAAAAATAATTCTATAAGCAAATGAAATACTGTATCCTAGGTCAATTTCTTGAGTTTCACAAGAGCTTAATTTTATATGATTGATAATATGAAAAATATGTTTTTGTAATAATGTAAAAATCTTCATTCTTTTTTCTAAACTCCAAGTTTAGCAGTTAAGTTCAAATTCTAAATAAGCACTGTATTTCATGCTGAATTAACTTTTTAATCTCACATCAATATAACGTTCATACAGGAAGACACCCATCACAATGCAGTATGCAATTTAAGGTATTTATGCATGGTTAGTGACGGATTTTTCCCAATCCTTTTTTTCCCGTCTATAAATCTTCACCTTATTGCCTTATGTGGTTATGTCTTATGTGTTTAAAAGCTTAGAAAGTGACTGGCTAGAGATATCAACATGGGGGAAAATGGTACTTTTACTGAGATATCAAACTGTTGGAAAATACAGAGACTGCTGGTCATACTTGCAAAACAGCCTGATCATGTAGTATACAAAGACGTAAGTATTTCCTAACTTGATAAACTAACAAATTCAATGGATCTGTTAATTATGGAACAAAATTTACTGCTATTCCTCTCCAAGTGACCAAAAAAGTCAATTTTCCCAAAATTAACTCTAGTGCCTGCTTCTCTTCTACCTAGACTAGAAAAGGCTGAATGAAATCTCTCATACTTCTCTTATCCTCCTTAATTAAAATAATTAAGTCCTATGGAAACAGTATGTCCTTTAACCTCTGGAAGGAAAAATATAAACACTCCTTATATGAACTTACCTGGATCCCTTAATAACATTCACAAGAATCATTAATCAAAAGTGAAAAATGAACCCTTTGTAGCTTTTCAACCTGTATCCACCAAAAAAAGTAATATTGTCACAAATTAACTCTTGAATTTGATTCCACTGAATACCAAGTATTATGTTTAGACTTCACTTTTGAAAAGAAAATTTACCGTTTAGAAGCAAAATCTAGCTGGGTAGAGATTTTGGTATTTTGTGATCGCAAATCTGTGACTTGCTCCTGAAGTTTCTCAAGCTGCTCATTCTGCATTTTTTCATTATCTGCCTTTTCTTTTTTGTAGTTCTCAAAAATTTCCTGCAGCTACATATTAGAGAAATTATTAGATGAAATTATTACATGTTCTCAAAAACGTGACTCAAGATAAAGGTGTCAAGTTAGGGGTATTTTACCTGTTTAAGTGCAGCCTTAGCTTCTATAGCCTCTGCTGGCTCAATCACTGGAGCAGGAGTGGAAGCTGTCTGTGATGTACTTGAGCGTTTTGGAGTTGACACAAGAGAAATATCATCTAAGCTTGAAGCTTCAGAAATGTAAAAAGAATGATGTGACACCTCTTCACAAAATACATCATTATCAGAAGTCAACAGGCTGACTTATTTAAATTAAATCACAAGATTATAGAAATTATGAAACAAAGAACCTACTAAATAACTTACTACAATTATTTATGACTTCTAGTTAAATAAAGGTAATTTTTGCAGGCTAAATGTTAAAACGTAACAAAAATAAGTAATATAATTCATTGACTCTCAGACGCATACTTTGCAACAATGATCAGCATTTTTCTTACCTAATACAATGGTGTATTTTAGAACTGATGATGTATTACACAATCACTCATATATGGTAGCCACATTTGAAGTTATCATCATTAGAGTAGACATTGCTTATGTAGCAAAATCCATTCCTTAATATAGATTTCAGAAACATTTCCCAGAAATACTTGGAAACTTTTAAGATAACATAAAAACTCCTACCTTGTAAAGGAATGGCAACTCCCGTTGTCTGTGACAACAGAATTCGGTACATATCACGCTGACGAACTATAGAATCAACAAGCTGCATTTGATGCTGCCGTGATTCACGGAGTTGTTCCAATTCAGTGAGGGCATTCTCAAGTTTGACCTGAAGCTCAGAAATTCTGCAGGAAAATAAATCAAGTCTATTTAACAGGACTGAGATTGAGAGGCAGTTATAATTTCTACCGCAAATTGACTAAGCATTTTATCCCCTGTCATTAGGCATAGTATTGTCATCTCTCTTACCCTTTCCTTCTTTTTTGCTATTTTAAGAACAGCTTTTAAAACCCCCACTACATAGGACTCAGGTACTGAACAAGGTCATCTGAAAAATTTGTTTGCAAAAATCAAATAAATTCCACTGAGTCCAAATTCCATTCTTCTTGCTTTTATAGCCATTTCTTCTTCTCTAGCACCAAAACCATTATTTCAAAAGATTCTTTCCTTTGAGTTATTCTTAAGTATCTTCTTCATGAAGCCAGGTCTGTTCCCCCAAATATAGGCTGGGTCTCACACCTCTACGCTCTCACAGAAAGGCTTTTCTCTATTATTGCACAAATCACACTGAAGTAAAATAATCTACTTATTGATCTTATTATTTATCTCACTTACTAACCATCTCATCCAAAAACTGGGGTCCTTAAGAGTAGAATTTTTCAGCAATATGGTTGCTTGATTTTATTTTTTTTCTCCTAAATCACTATATTTCCAATATCCAGTATTGTTTAACGCACATAAAAAGTTTTCAATAAATGTTTGCTGAATAAACCAAAGTAAGTCTATTGCTTACTTGGATGAAGTTGTTTCTTGTTCTTCTCTTTCTCTGGTTTCCCCAAGTTCCCGAAGGGCTACTAAGAGACGTTGATTTTGCTGTTGAAGCTCTTCAATGTTTCTATAAGATACTAGATGCTGTGATATTACTTCAGATGAACTACTTATATCAGCAGAGCTTACTTCCTCATCACGGATTACATGGTTACCCCTCGCTTCTTCAAGTTCCATCAGAAGCACTCTAATCTAAAAAAAAAAGTTTTCATATGTTATCAAATAGTATTGGTTTTGACTTTGGAAATGTTTAGAAGTGAAAATTTTCAAATGACAAGGTTACTTTACAAACACCTTTGATGGAGTATTAAATTATCTTGAAAAAACTAATTTTCAAGCTTACCATTTTAGATATTAAGAACTAAATAAAGAAAATCTTAATCAGAAAATTATTTCTCATTTCTATGAAAAGTATGTAATGAAAACTGTTATTTTTTAAAAAGAAGTCAAATTATAATTCCAGAGGCATGGTTCCTTTTTTGTAGAACAATGACCATATAAAACACTTGGAAATACATACGCATTGTGTCTGTATGCTTGCACCTGCATGCTTAGATATGTATTACGTAGCTGGGCAGAAGGGGAGCATGGGAAATAGATGCTAACTTCATTAATGAGAAATTTTTATCTATGTTTGTGTTTGTGTATTTGTTGTTGTTCAGTCATTCTACATACAAGCATTAGGGTAAAATATATGAACAAAACAGATCTACATCTCCCAACTTAATCAGTTAAAAAAAAAAGTGTTAGGGGAATGCACTTACAGATGCATATACAAAATAAATGATTTTATTTCAGTAAAAACAAAGAATGCTTACGTATGTTCATATATGCTCACATGTATCTGTACGTATAAGAAGATATGAAAGAACACACACCAGTCTGCTAACCTGGGACTTGAACTGTGGGAAGATAACTCTTTTATCTTTGAATTATTTCATTAATTACAACGAGTTATCTTCAAACTGAAAATTTATCAAATGCTTAAAGAAAAGAAAAAAGGGAGGGGCTAAGAATAAACAATGACTAGACTGCAATTCATTTAGAGCAGTTTTCTCAGTTGATGAGAATTTCGTATGTACAAGTTCTGTCTTACATACTTGGAAACAAACGTTACTAGGCAGTCAGTTCAGGAAAAAACAAAATAAAATAGGAAAAGAAAGAAAAAACCAACCTGTTGTGAAAGATCTTTTATTTGTACTTCCATTCTTTGATTGTCTCTTTCAAGCACAGATGAATGTTTATTGGCTTTATCTGTGTCCTCCTGTAATCGCTGAATCTCCTTTAAAATGAAGTGAAAATTTTGTATTTTCTTCTAAGATGCATACAAATAGCAGTTACAAAAATAACAAAAGTATACAGTGCTCAAATATCACAGTAATCAACTTATAATTTTAAAATATTCTATATAATATAGTAGCCTCTAAAGAGAAATTCCTTAAAAATATGAATATATTTCTTAATATTTCAAATAAGCTCAACATTATAATGTTTTCATCACTGTATGGTAATGAAGGGGGTTCCCTCCAAGTTAACTGTGAATCAAAATGTTACAGCCACACCAAATTCACAGTATATTATCAAATGATGTTGGAGATCAAACAAACACTCTCAAAAAACTTTGTTAAGACAAAAGCAAAGGACTGCCTTACAGTGATAATCATTATTATACTATCTAGAAATAAGTATTAAAAGCAAAAAATGTTGGATAAGACTTGGATTTATTAAAAAATGTACCGGGAACTAATTTTAAAGAATCAGCAATCAATGTCATAAGGCTGTTAAAAAAAAGAAAAATGGTAACATACTGCAGTAATGTTTTGCATCACAGTATCATTAGGGATTTAGGGGCAGTTTTAAGGAGCTTGACATAAGCACAAAGTATCTTTGAAATCTTATGTTTTATCTCCAATTCATATGAATTTTGCTTCTTAATGCACTGTTCTCACATAATATGGATTATTTCACAAAGTATGTATTGTTAGAGATACTACACAAGTCAAAGATGGCTTATATTTATCCTGGTGTTTCAAGTGCCTCTGAGCACAATGCCCTCAAGGTACAAGGATAAACCAATTTCAGCAGGAATAAGTATGAGACAAGATGAAGCAGGCAAATATTCATGAAAAATGGTAATAACAGAAACCTACTGAGTTCAAACTGGGATCAATTAAGATGCCAAGGAAGAAAGAAACTTACTTATAAAATTCTAGAAATCTGAGAAATGAGCACCACAGAATCTAGACTGGACATGATATATGTTATGGACAAAAGATTTGGCTACAAAAAAAGATACTGAAATTATTTTTAAAGCTTTTGGAAGTTATGAAAAAAGTCTGTATTTATTACTGTACCTGAACATTAGTGATGAATTAACAGGTTTTCCCACAGTGAACAGCCGCTATTACCTGATTCTTAAGCCCTCCACTTTACTGCCTCCTCAGACAATAAGCTTCAGGTAAAATGCTCACTTTCAACAGTGAGAAAGTCAAGGAGATCCAAAGGACCTCTTTTTAAACCACACCAGAGGGGCAGGGGTGTGTCTTAATGCCCCATATTCTCCCAAGGCAAGACTGCTAGACATAATTTGATTTAGGAAAAAGAGACCATTAAG
Source organism: Bos javanicus (assembly GCF_032452875.1). NCBI lineage: Eukaryota > Metazoa > Chordata > Mammalia > Artiodactyla > Bovidae > Bos > Bos javanicus. The sequence continues at coordinate 68,170,141 of NC_083883.1, forward strand.
ACACAACACACCCTGATTTAAACTGACATCTAAAATATAATAACAACAGCAATAAAAGTTTAAGTCAAATTAAGGACACATTTGGGCTTCCCTGGTGGCTCAGATGTTAAAGAATCTGCCTGCAATACAGAAGCCTTGGGTTCAATTCCTGGGGTCAGGAAGATCCTCTGGAAAAGGTAATGACTACCCACTCCAGTATTCTTGCCTGGAGAATTCCATGAACAGAGGAGCCTGGTGGGCTACCATCCATGAGGTCATAAACAGTTGGGCAGATTGAGTGACTAACACACACACACACACACACCCCACAGAGATGCATTTATACTATTTAGCACATACAAATTGATTTAACCAATTTCCTTCAATAAAATTTGTTTAATAACTCTCAAAGATTTCTCAGTAATATTAATAGCTGTATCTTAATAAAAAACAACATTGTGCACGTGTGCATGCTAAGTTGCTTCAGTTGTGTCCAACTCTGCGACTCTATGGACTGTAGCCCACTAGGCTCCTCTGTCCATGGGATTCTCCAGGCAAGAATACTGGAGTGGGGTGCCATGCCATTCTCTAGGGAATCTTCCCAACCCAGGGATTGAACCCGCGTCTCTTACGTATCCTGCATTGACAGGCAGGTTCTTTACCACTCGCACCACCTGGGAAGCCAGCATATAAATACTCTTCTTAAACCAATACCTATTAAAAAGGAATCTAAAGAAATAAAGAATATTCTCAAACTTCCTTGGTACTTCTAATACACAGAGGAACAGTAACAAAATAATGTATATAAAGATTTGCCAAATTGTGAAATGATATTTTTATAAAGGAGTTCTTTTCAACAAACAGTATTATCATATCCAGACAGAATATCAGAACTGCCTGACAAAAAATGATCATTGCTAAATTTAGAAAGGTTCTATCACAAAAATAGAGTGTGGCTATTTATCATCCACTAGAGAACCCTACAGAAAACATCCCAAACGTCTTAAAAAATGCTAAAGGTTTTCAATGTTTGCTGAATAAAGATAAAACACTTTGTAATTAGATATGTTTAATAATGTAACGACAAACTTTAAAATATATAATTACCCTACCACTGACTTCTGTGTTGTTGGGTGTTGTCATTATAGACATGCCTGAACTGGCTAAGTCTGCTCCTGCCCCTAAAAAGGGCTCTAAAAAAGCTGTGACCAAGGCCCAGAAGGAGGACGGCAAGAAGCGCAAGCGCAGCCCCAAGGAGAGCTACTCAGTGTACGTGTACAAGGTGCTGAAGCAAGTCCATCCGGACACCGGCATCTCGTCCAAGGCCAGGGGCATCATGAACTCCTTTGTCAATGACATTTTCGAGCGCATTGCTGGCGAGGCATCACGCCTGGTGCATTACAACAAGCGCTTGACTATCACATCCAGGGAGATCCAGACCGCCGTGCGCTTGCTGCTACCTGGGGAGCTGGCCAAGCACGCCGTGTCCGAGGGCACTAAGGCTGTCACCAAGTATACCAGCTCCAAGTAAATATAATATGCCTAGCCGCTGTTAACGGAGAAGGCAATGGCACCCCACTCCAGTACTCTTGCCTGGAAAATCCCATGGATGGAGGGCCGGGTGGGCTGTAGTCCACGGGATTGCTAAGAGTCGGACACGACTGAGCGACTTCACTTTCTACCACTGAAAAAGCAATTAGCTTTTGAGGTAAATTCTTTATTTCTAAGAAAGAACCATCCTACTTAGTAAATTATTTCTCCTATGTATTTTTTCTACAGTTAAAATTTAGGAATGGAACCAACCTTCATGGCTTGTTCAAGCTTAATGGATAAACTTGCCACAGCTTTCTGTGCACGCTCATACTCCTCACGTTGGCGTTTCAAAATTGGTGCTTTGGCTTCAACTTCTTTCACTATTTCATCTAGATACTTATTAATTCTTTTGTTTTCTAGTTTCTCCAAAAGCAGCTGATCCTGAGTTTCCACATAAGCATTATATAGCTGAAAGAAGAGAGATCATTTCAAATCCAAGCATTATATAGCCTGTATAGCTTCTTTACAAACATTCATCCAGCAATTACACAAGATGGAAATGTTTACTATATGTTGCATAGAACCAGGAACCAAGAAAGCCTTCCCTAAAACGATATATTAATCATTAAACAACAAGAATAAATTTTGGGGGGAGTAAGAGTCAGAGAGGTCTAAACGCTTTTTGCTGATGGAAAACAAGATTTGAGATCCTTCTTACCTCAGTTAACTTCATGCCAGGTTTCACTATCTTAGCTACAGCGGCTGCAGTAGGAGACATGGCTGCAAGCTCTTCTTCAGATAAGATGGCCCCTGTGCCAACACACAGAATCTAGTATACTTCTGGAAAATTTCAAACTAAAGCCACTAATATTTCTTACAAAACAAGCAAAAAGTGACACCTACTGTACATTATGCATAAATTCCTACAAAGACTTTAAAGTACGACAACAAATAATCATTTAACACAATTCTAAAAACCATGCAGTGTTAATAGTTAAAACTATTCCAGAAACTAACACACAGTCATGTGTGATCAAATGGTACTTACACCTGACAATAAGAACCACTATTAGTGACGTTAAGTGAGGACGACGTAGGAAAGTTCCAGTATTTCTAGCCTTTAGTAAGCCGTCTATTAACCCATACCTTTACGTTTTGTGGCAGAAAGCAGGTCATTTGCATTCTCTAATTCCTTCTCTAATTTCCTTATTTTCTCAAGCATTTCTTTTTCCATTCGATCTTTAGATTCTTCCACCTCTATGATATGTTCCTGAAATCCTTTACTGGCTAACAACATGATAAGAGACAGAATAACCAAAAACATAATTAAAATCTTTGAGTTTATAAAACAGAATAGTCATTATTTTTCCCTTCAACAGACAATATTAAATTCTACAGGTGCTGTGGTTGATAAGAGCTTGAAGCTCTTAATGTACTTATAATTCCTGAGGTGTGTGGCCTAGTGAATCTATTTCTTCTTTGCCATCTCTCTTATAAAAGTGGGAAACTAGGGGAACTCAAACTATAAAACAGTGGCTCTAAGTAACTCTTTGGCTTAATCTGATCTTAGATGTTTAGAACACAAGAAATAACTGGAAAAGATCATACATAAATAACTTACATTAAAAAAAAAGCAAGTATAGAAGAAAACCAAAGACTTTAAAATACACTTTATAACTTAAAAAGTAATACTTACTTATGGATTAAGACAGTACCCAAACTATAAACCCGTATGTATTAATATTTATCAAAGTAAATGTTTCAAAAATGGAAGAAAAACTTCCTATTAGAAATCAGAACACATATAAGGCTATTAGATGCAAAAAACAGAAAAACATTAGCTACCTATGTTTTCAAATATACTATTTGCTGAAACGGAATTTAAAATTTGATCTAAGCATCTTTCTTATATATCAAATTTTGTCCCTAATAAAGTTAATCTGACCTCTAAATCTACACAAGGGTAAAGAAAACAGTACCTTCTATCTAAAAACAGGAACAATCTTCCCATAATTGAAAAGTCTTACCTTCTCCAGTTGACTTCAAAAGTCTGTGTAGCTGGTCCACTGCTCGGGTCAGTTCATTGCTCTTTGCCTCTGAATCATCAGCAGCACTCTAAAATTTAATCTTAAAAAAGTTACCCAACGTCCATTAATGCAACATTAGGGCACGAAAATGTATGGTAAAGTATTTACCTTGTAAAGGTTAGAGAGTTTTATGTGAGCGTTTAATTCATTGTGGAATTTCTCTTCCATACTAGCTTGCTGTTCCTTGGCCTGAAAAAAAAACAAAACACCAAAAAACCAATTACAAGAGTCTCATTTGAACTGAATTTAGAATGCTTACCAAATGCCAAGATAAAAAATTCAGTTTCGAAAGTAGAGGTAAAGATTAAAACACCACTACAATTAAAATCAGTTGTCATGATAGTGATGAATTACCTTAAGGATAAAATGTTTGATATTTTTACCTTAAAGCAGAGTAGTTAAATGTCATTAAAATTAACCATATTTATTTTTAGATAGTACTTTAGGTGTGGTATACAACTGATTTTAGTGATTTTAGCCTAACTACAATATATAAAAGTGTTCTAGATACTTTATGGTGTTAGGAACAGTGCAAAACATGTAATCATTTAACAATTAACAGGTTCTGGAGTGCTACAATATTTTCGTAAAAGAGACATTTTTAAAGGGGTCAACTATACCTCTTTCAGTTTGGTCAACAGATCCTCTACATGCTTTTGAAGATTCTCATTTGATGCTTTCAGGCCATTCATCTGTTCTTCCATTCTAGAAACCTAGAAACAAAAATGCAGAGTTAGGTGGGGGGGTGGGGGCGGTAGTGGATACTGTATTAACTGAAACTAATTTGATACAAAGTTTCACTGCCAAATAAAAGCTAAATAATCCCCACCTATCAAAAAAGCATTTTATAGGACGTCCCTGGTGGTCCAGTGGTTAACAATCCGCCAATGCAGGGGACACAGGTTTGATCCCTGGTGTAGAAGGACTCCATGTGGCTCCTAAGCCTACAGGCCACAACTACTGAGCTGACATTCTAGAGCCTGTGAGCTGCAAGCAGAGAGTGGCCCACACAAGCTGCAACTACAGAAAGCCTGCCTGCAACAATGAAAACCTTGCATTCCCCAAAATAAATAATTATTTTTAAAAAAAGCATTTTATATAAAATATGAATGCTTAAGAAAATGAAAAATAGCAGCTCACATAAGAACATGTTTGGATTTAGCTTACAGAATCTAACCACCACTTCTTAAACATGTATCTTAGGAAAGATACACTATAAGTCAGAAAACATTATCAAAATTCATCAAAGAATATCTTAAGTTCTTTATTTAAATGAAATTGGTTAATTTTTGAGGCCAATTGTTTATGTGTTATATCCTCCACATTTGAATCGCTAATCTTACAAAATATTTAATTTGGTATTCCACTAAATAAATTTTTATAAGTTGGCACACAAACATAAGTTGTAACCAACAACTTACATTTTGGTAAGTTTACTAACTTACCTCCTCCTTTTTGTTTTCAAGATTACATTTAAGCTCTAGAATTTCATTTCCTTTTTCTCTGCCGAGAGCCAGAAGTTCATCAGTTTTGGTTTTCAACTCTGTATTGAGCCAAGTATTCTGATTATGTAACAACTCCTTTTCTTGCTCCAAGCGCTTTTCTCGATACTAAGGAAATCGAGAAAAAAAGGTTTATAGGGAAAGATTAATGTATGGTTATTCAAAAGATTTTGTGTGTAGCTAAGGGACAAAAGCAGAGTTTTATTTTACAACAGAAATCACTATTTGCATGCATTCTTAACAGAAAACAGAACCAGATAAACACTATATGAAATTTAAATACCCCATAAACAAAATAGTTCAATCAAAATTGTCTTAAAACTTAATCCCGATATTAAAAAAATATGGCTTTTAAGTACTTTATAGATAATTTGCCTATATTTAAATTATAATTTAGGTGAGTATAAAGCAAATGTTGTATTTTGTGCATTAGAAATTACTTGTTTCTCACCTTAACAGAAACATCAGAAGCTTGAAGTTCATCCAGTTTTAACTGAAGCTCACCCTTTGTTGCATTGCTTTCCTTAAGTTTTTCATTTAGACGTTTAAAATCCTCTAGAAAGGTCAGAAGAGAAAGGGAAAATGATTAATGCTCAGAGGAACCAAATATCAAAAATGCATCTCTAGGAATATAAACATCGAATATAAGTAGTTCTCAATTCTATTTTAACTTGCTTCTCCCATGCTTAATCACAATTTTAATTTTAAATGAAGCCAGATTCATGCATCCAACCAAATATGCAAATTATACTGGTTATTTTAAATGTAATATGTAAAGTTAAATGTACAATATTACATTAATTTCCTCATATTAACCAAAAGTTTATTAAAAATTCACAAATTAGCCATTTCTTAAGTTAAAAAGCAAGTATATATATCAAAAATTTATACTCAAAACCAGCCAGGATATACATGTAATTTTTCTTATATTCCTTACATGCAGGTTTTTATGAGAAAACTTAATTCTACCTACCCACTAGTTGATCAAAAGTAACTTTTTTTCTGAGACTAGTTACTGAATTGACTATTATTGTATAGTAAAATAAATATTTATTCTTTCTTTGGCAGAAATAAAATTTCTCAAAACTCTTAGAAAAAGGACCCAAAGGGAACTAGATACCATTAAACTGCTTAAGAGTCACATTCATTTAAATACATCAACTATATTATATTCTATATTCTTGCTTCCTAATTCCTTTGGTCTGCCCTTTCAAATATGGGCTCTCCTTTTAGGTCCCTAAATTGTATGCTTGTGGACAGCAAGATGCCTGTACAAAATGAAGGTATTCAGCCTCTACAACCAAACGTCTAAACAAGTTCCCAATTTCGATACTATAAACCATATCGTGGTACATAAACCTTGGCCCAAATTCTGAGATGTTTTTCATTTGTGTATTTGTCTGTAGCATTCTTTAAGTACTTAGAATGATCTGATACATTACTCTGAAATCTACTATGAGCTATGACGAACACCAGCCAATAGAAATGGACTGGGCATTAAATCTTAGCTCTATTAGAAGAGAAGAGTGAAGTTAGAAGTTAAAGCTAGTTCTTCATACCTGTTATATATTCAAGTTCTTGAGATAGTCTCTCATTGGTTCTAATTAAGTCTCTTTTCTCAGCTTCCAATTCTTCCTTCGTCCTTGTAAACTGGCTCTGTCACATAAAGGAATAAGCATAATATATTTAAATATGAAAATCAAATTGATCAATTATAAAGAAATGAACATGGAATTGGCATTTTAATTATCATTAGCTGTGGTTTAAATTTGCTTGATTTTCTTCCTCATGGCTTATACATCAAAATGTTTAAAAATTACCCATAATCTCAATACTTCTGTTCATATTCTAGATTTTTTAGATTACTTTTCCTAGATTCACAAAAATAATCTCTAACCTGGATGGGAGAGGAGTTTGGGGAAGAATGCTTACATGTGTATGTATGGCTGGATTCCTACACTATTTACCTGAAAATATCACAATATTGTTTCTTAATCGGCTATATTCCAAAACAAAATAAAAAGTTAAAAAAAAAATTTCCCATGTCACTTTCTAATTACTTGGAAGTGTCATATAATTATATAATTACTTCAACAGGCCTTCAAGGGAAACTTGATTTACATCTAATTTTTCTGTCATAAAATAAAACTGACGACTATCACTGTACCCTGGTTCAAATTATTTCTCAAGAAATAGGCCCAGAAATGGAATTACTTAAAACCCTTAATATATTTTGACAAATTACTCTGTAGCAAGATAATGGCAATTTATAGACTTTTAAGTCATAACTGCCTATCTCAAGCCCCTTATGCCAGAACTGAAGATTATGCTTTAAAAACCAACAGAGAAAAAAAGAAAAACCACTGTTAACGTGGGGAAGTGAAAAATAATTATACCCTGTTACCCTATCTGCATTTTCCTGATTATGAGTGAAGCAGAATAACATATCATATTGTTATTGGCTATTTGTACAGACTCCTATGGTTTTAAAAACTCCCTTGCCCATTTCCCCCCTTGAATGGTTTTCTTAAAATTTTAAAGTAGTCATGTATTAAAGATATATATATATATAGTCATATTTTTAATGAGAAAATACTTTTTGGTGATTCTATTTGTTCTTTGTATGTAGAAAATTTTACATTTCTATTGAATCAAGTCTATCACTCTTTCCCACAATAAATACTTTCTGTATGTATTTCTTAACTTCAAATCAAAAGCAAATTTTTTAAAAACCAACGCCAAGAGTCTGAAGGTCTATCTGGTCAAAGAATCACCGAGTATGATCACTTTATTAAACAAACTGGCCTGCAATCCTTGTGATCACCATCAATCTGTTATTCTTAATCACTACTCTAAAGAAATGATTAATCAGTGTAGATTCACCCATATCCCCAATTGCACTGAAATACTTGAAATAATGACTGGGCAACAGTAAGCATTAAATAGGTAATTTCTAAAAGAATGGTAGGTAAGTAGGTGAGTAGGTAGATGGATATAGATGGATCTATGAACACCTGGGCTTCCCTGGTGGCTCAGATGGTAAAGAATCTGCCTGCAATGTGGGAGACCTGGGTTTAATCCCTGGGTTGGGAAGATCCCCTGGAGGAGGGCATGGCAACTCACTCCAGTATTCTTGCCTGGAGAATTCCCATGGACAGAGGAGCCTGGTGGGCTACAGTTCATGTGGTCACAAAGAGTAGGAGGCAATGGAGCGACTAGGCACATACAGCCTGAATGTCTACCCTACTTACAAATTTATGGCATTTTAGTTACAATGCAAAAAAAACCCCTTTTTAAAAATCATGACTTAAGAGCTACATAGCTAATAACAAATGTGTTTTTTTTTCATATCAAATACTCATATTTTCCAATAAGTAAAAAGAATGTCCAATTAATCATTACAACATAAAATCCCACTAAGAAATTTATGTATACACATTTTTGTTAGTAGCTTCTCCTAATTGAACATATTTCATCTTCCCATTGACTGAATGAACAATAAGCACAATTAGAACAGAAAAATTCCTCAAGTTTCATGTTCACAATCAGCTTTATTCACAGGAATAACTATTACCTGAATGGCAATACTGCGATCCTGAGCAACTTCAAGTTCCTTGTTTTTCTCGGTAAGTGCCTTCAATTGACTGTCTGGATAAAAGGAATTTTATGAATGTCACACACGTAAGCTTAAAATCTGCAATGACAGCTTTTATTCAACTGTCACCCATACACACTTTGAAATTAAGAAACTGAGTTTCAGAAAGGTTGAGTTGTATAACACTGCATTTCAAATTCTTAAGTACAACCCAAATTTACTGCATTTCTAGTACAACTTTTTAAATATGCTATCCTGTCTGCAAAATCATATTTGCAATCATTTTAGCCAACATTCTTAGGAGAAAGTATTTGCAATTACTCATTTCCTTATTTTTCAATGATGTCTTCTAAGTCAATCATAAAAAACTGAACTATATTTACAAATTTAAAAATTTTAATTTATTAAATTAAATTTATTAAAATTTTAAATTTTAATTAAATTAAAATTTTAAATTTAATAAATTAAAATTAAATTAAATTTATTAAAAATTAAATTAAAGACAAAAATCAAGAGACCAAATAATGTCTAAACCACATAAAGTGTGTACAGAATACATCACAATAACAGATAATTGTAATTCAGCTGGTTTATGGCCTTAAAAAGAGCTATACTTAATACTGAATTTTTAGTCCTAGGATCTCCACCTATAATGTATTACCTCCCCTTATAGTTTGTCTTTTAAATGTTATGTCAATAATTAGGAAGAATATACTTTCTGAAATTTTCTTCCACTAAAACACGTATTATGTACTAGTGATTTAATGAGCAATTATTACTATTTCCAAGTTAAACTGGCTTATTAAAAGAAAAAAAATTCTGCTAATTTAGTCTAGATTTTCTATATAGTTTTAATGCTATTTACAGCTTTCTAAACTTACAAATTCAGAATAACATTAAAAAAAAAAAACTGTACACCCAGCAAAGTGTGTCTATCTAAATTTGTCCCCATCTTCTCCTCCCTCTCCCCTTTCCAGATTTCATATAAGCTGTGATCAGTCATTTTCTTGAAATTTTTTAGCACTACTGCTCTACAAACCTTTTATTTTTCATGCCAAGATAAAACAATGTATAAGTGATGAGTCACATGCAGCTACTCAATATTTATATTCTCATTACAAATGTATACATACCATCGTGTGTATACATCATGTTTTAATAATGAGATGTGCCAAAATTAGCCAAAAAAGAATTTCAACTCAAATATATAGCCAGTGGGCATGGACTCAGCTAAGAAGACTGATACTTCGCTTTTCTCTTATTAGCTTCTTGCATTCCCAATCAAATTAAAATCCAGCTGTATCTAGTAATAAATATTATGATGTCCCTACTCTCCAATCCCAAAGAAAGGCAATGCCAAAGAAAGCTCAAACTACTGCACAATTGCACTCATCTCATATGCTAGTAAAGTAATGCTCAAAATTCTCCAAGCCAGGCTTCAGCAATACGTGAACCGTGAACTTCCTGATGTTTTTTGATGTTGTAAAGCTGGTTTTACAAAAGGCAGAGGAACCAGAGATCAAATTGCCAACATCCGCTGGATCATGTAAAAAGCAAGAGAGTTCCAGAAAAACATCTATTTCTGCTTTGACTATGCCAAAGCTTTTGACTGTGTGGATCACAATAAACTGTGGAAAATTTTGAAAGAGATGGGAATACCAGACCACCTGACCTGCCTCTTGAGAAATCTGTATGCAGGTCAGGAAGCCACAGTTAGAACGGGACATGGAACAACAGATTGGTTCCAAATAGGAAAAGGAGTACGTCAAGGCTGTATATTATCACCCTGCTTATTTAACTTATATGCAGAGTACGTCATGAGAAACGCTGGACTGGAAGAAACACAAGCTGGAATCAAGATTGCCGGGAGAAATATCAATAACCTCAGATATGCAGATGACACCACCCTTATGGCAGAAAGTGAAGAGGAACTAAAAAGCCTCTTGACGAAAGTGAAAGTGGAGAGTGAAAAAGTTGGCTTAAAGCTCAACATTCAGAAAACGAAGATCATGGCATCTGGTCCCATCACTTCATGGCAAACAGATGGGGAAACAGTGGAAACAGTGGCTGACTTTATTTTTCTGGGCTCCAAAATCACTGCAGATGGTGACTGCAGCCATGAAATTAAGAGACGCTTAGTCCTTGGAAGGAAAGTTATGACCAACCTGGATAGCATATGCAAAAGCAGAGATATTACTTTGCCAACAAAGGTCCATTTAGTCAAGGCTATGGTTTTTCCTGTGGTCATGTATGGATGTGAGAGTTGGACTGTGAAGAAGGCTGAGTGCCGAAGAATTGATGCTTTTGAACTGTGGTGTTGGAGAAGACTCTTGAGAGTCCCTTGGACAGCAAGGAGATCCAACCAGTCCATTCTGAAGGAGATCAGCCCTGGGATTTCTTTGGAGGGAATGATGCTGAAGCTGAAACTCCAGTATTTTGGCCACCTCATGCCAAGAGTTGACTCATTGGAAAAGACTCTGATGCTGGGAGGGATTGGGGGCAGGAGGAGAAGGGGACGACAGAGGATGAGATGGCTGGATGGCATCACCGACTCGATGGACGTGAGTCTCAGTGAACTCTGGGAGTTTGTGATGGACAGGGAGGCCTGGTGTGCTGCGATTCACGGGGTCGCCAAGAGTCGGACACGACTGAGCGACTGAACTGAACTGAACTCTATAAAGATCTTCCTACATTTGCTTTTTTTCTACTGCAAACAAAGCACATAAAACAGATCATCTTTCAGATCTTATGTATTTTCAGGACTTGCAGCAGCAGCAGCAGTGATGTAAGAAAACTTATGAAGAAAACTGGCTGCTCAGCTTTCAAGGAAATTACACCTTAAAGCAGAAATTACATCCTTAGATTTTTAAATATTTATAAAAATTATAATGAGAGTTAAAACAAATATTATAATGGAACTAATAGGCTTTAATTTTTCAACATAAAAATAACTAAGTCACTCTCTTTACTTTTTCAGTTGCTTAGTGCTTTAGCCTTTTCAAAATGCGTTGATACACACCTCACTTGACACATACAGCTGTTGGAAGTAGACAGACAAGGGGTCCTAGCCATTTTGTAAACAATAAACACTATCACGATTTATATGACAAAAGAGCTTTTAACAGCAGTCAGAACTAGAACCCACACCTCCTGACCAACAAGCCCTGTACTCTTTGAATGTCTTTACCGCTGAATGAAAAAAAAAATCCTAATATTACCATAAATTAGAATAAGGACAATCAATATTTTCATATACAGTAATTAAATATTTTCAAAGCGTCTAAAGGAGTAGCCGACCTCAATACCCCCAAAATATTAGAAAGACATAACTAAATACTTACTGAGCTTCTCTAGCTCAAGCCGCAAGCTTTGACACTCTCGGGTTTCATTCACAAGTCTCTCCTGACTGTGGGACAGTCTCTTCTCAATCTCAAAGTACTGTTGTTCTACAGATGATCAGAGGAAAAAAAGAAAAAATCAAACACACACACATGTACAGTGTCAACATTGCTACTTATTCTTAATAACCTTGATTTTAAGATTTAGGACATAATATTGGAATCCACACTTCATATAAGAGCGAATCTGAGTAAAGACAAATAGCCAGTACGGTAAAGGACTTCAATGCAACATTTCCAGCTGACTTATACGTATATGACAAAAGAAAATAAAGCCTGAATGGGGTTTTAACAAATAATTTTTATGTTTATTCCACAAGATTACAAAATTCCTCAAGGCTGGCAACATGTTTTATTTATCATGGTATTTCCCCCCCACATCAATTGACTTCTTAGCATAAAGCAAACTCTCCCCAAGATAATAATAATTAAATGGAAAAAAAATCATTTAGGTTAATAACTGATTTGTTTTAAAAAGGCTTGTATTAAAATAGCCAAAATAACACCCGAACATACAAAATTACTAAATTTATGTAAAAATATTTGTTAACTTTCCAAGGGAAGCAACTGATAACTTAAAAGTATCAGTCACATGGAAGACATTCAATGTTTATTTTGTAAATCAACAAATACAATGCAGTGTACTATATTCAGCGTTGGGATTCAGATAATTTTCAACATCAATTCTGCTTGACAATTACAACTGTTTCGGTTTTTTAAACGAAAACTCACTTAAGGAGTTTCAATCCACTTAGCAAAATCAGTTACAATCCCCACCCCAACCTACCCCCAAAAAACTGGTAAACCAAGACACACAAACGGTTTAATTTTCAACATCAATTCTGTATCGACATATTACCACTGGTAATTACTATGATCTTAACCTTTTTTAGACGTTGTTCAAGTCACTATGCCATGAACTTTCTTATGTGTGGGTTTACTACAGGTATTTGTAAACAGACCTTAATATATTTTCTATCAAACTTCAATTTTTAGAGAGAAGTAAGATACATTAAACATACTGCACGTCTACTGTGCTTCCAGCGCTGTCTCAGGCACCTACTCGTTTTTTGTACATTTAGTTCATCACCGGACCAAAGCGACAGTCAGAACAAATGCAGGAAGTTATCAATTAGACACAGGCCTCTGAACATAGACTACTAGAAAACAGCAAAAACTACTTTCATTTAACGTGCAACATAAAGACAGGCTTAGAAGAGTCAAGAGTCGCACACTCTCAGAGACGAGTAAATAGACTCCAATCACCACGGTGGGTTTGCTGGACATCGTTCGTCAGGTTTTCCTAAATGCGACCACTCTAATTACAAACAAAAGGAAAGTCCACGTAGAGTCAGGTTTTAAAAACAAAAAAGCTCTTTCGTATCAAACCGGGAGGGCGTGTAGTTGAGAGAAGGCCTACGGTGCCCACTGAGGAGAAGCGATGCTACCAGGGAAGCTGTGGGCACAGCGAGCTTGCAAGGGAAGACCAGCATCCGCTGTGGAGTCGGGCCCAGAAACAAGGGCGGGAAGAGCGCCGCACTTACCGCTCTCCACCTTAAATTTCTCATGCCGCCCCTTCAGGCCGTCGATCTCGGACTGCTGGTCAGCAAGGAACTTCTCAAGTTTGTTCTGGACGGACTTAGGCAGCTTGTTCAGCTCCGTGCGCTCCAGGACCTGCTGCAACACTGCCGCCATGTCGACTGGGCCGGGGACCGCGGCGGCAGCGGTCGACGCGGCAGAAACGGCAAAGAAAGGCGAAGACACAGAGGACCCAGAGGTCCGGGCGGCCGCCTCGACCTCCTCACTCGGTAGCTCGCGCGCGCCCGCCCGCCGGAGACTCCCGCGGCGGGACCCTGGGAAATAGAACTCTGTGTTAGCCGCGGCACTAGACGCGCCCAGCGCCCGCGCTCGCAGTGCGCGCGCAGCCGCCGGAAGCTGTGCACCCTGGGAATCCGAGTTCAGAGGTAGCCTCTGACCCTGTCTTGCGGGCCGCTATCCGGCTTCCTCTCACCCGCCTCTCCGCCCAGCTTCAAGCCGCGCAGGCTTCTGGGAAACGTAGTTTTTTCCAATCCCTTCCGTCAGTCCTATTCCGCACCACCCATTCCGCTTCCTTCTTTCACCCCCGGCCCCCGACTCTCGCCTGCGCGTGGACCACTCCTCCGCGAGGTGGCGCCACATCGTACTCGTTAACCCACGTTCCTCCCCGAAGAGCAAGGCAACCTTACCGTCAAAGCTTCGGGATGTCATGGGTCGTCCTCTTTGGCGGTTTCTAGACACTGAGCCACTAGAGGGCATCGGTCTTGGCAGGGCCGGACAGCAGGCGCTGGGCCACTGCCACGCTCTCAATGGCGCCCAGAAGGGGGCGGGGTGGCGACCGCAGTAGCTTTGGCTGAGATGCTGCGGTAAAAGCTTGGGCGGGGGGGGGGGGGGCAGCTTGCGTCATCAATCCGCGCCACCTGACTCCAGAGACCCCGGGTTTCGGGAAGTCCGTCGCTTTCTGATGAATTCACTGACTGTGGAATTGGGACCGGACGGGCATCTGGTTCCTGGAGACTTATACTTACACGTTCACCCCCTCCTCAGGTGGTCTGACAGTCCGTCAGATTTGTCTGCCACGTGTGCATAGTCTGAGTACAGGTGAGTCAGCTTGAGGGTGGAATTCATGTGTGTGTGTGTAATGTGTGCACTCGGACACAGAGCTGCCTTTTCAAGGAGGAAAAGAAAGGGACAGATTATAGGAAACATATGGACCGACACTCCTACACAACACAGATCCAGTTTTGAGACTTGTCTTACTTAGGTGCTTTTATTTGTTTTCGGTGGCAGGGGTGGGTAACAGTGATTTAGCAGAAATGTAAGGAGTTCCGTTTAATCTCCAGGAAAAAACCAAGTGGAGTTTGCGTGTCGCTTTTATTTGTATGTTTTAAGGTAACGTTGCGGAAAATGTTGCCTTGTGTTTATATTGTTAAATTGAAAAACTATCGGAACAGAAATTTTTAAACACATTCTTAAAAACCATCCTGACAGCGTAACAGAATTTCCAGATTGTAATTCGATGGCTTCTAAGCTGAATCTGGGAATTGTTGCATGTTCGATTATTCTTGAAAAGAATTTGCTAAATTCTTTACTGAAAATGAAGCATTCCTAATGTAGTCCTCCCACCTTTGAAAATACCAGAAAGGAGCTTCATTCGGATTTCTTTCCCCTCAAATATTGTGTGTGTGTTAGTCACTCAGTCGTGTCTGACTCTTTGTGACCCAATGAACTGTAGCCCACCAGGCTCCTCTGTCCATGGAATTCTCCAGGCAATAATACTGGAGTGGGTTGCCATTTCCTCTTTCAGGGGATATACCCGACCCAGGGATCGAACCCTGGTCTCCTGCATTGCCGGCAGACTCTTTACTATCTGAGCCACCAAGGAAACCTTAAAATATTCTATATAAGCACTTTAAATAAGGTTACTGGTATGTGCAGTACTGTATTATGTCTTGCAAATGTGCTCAGTTGCTAAGTCATGTCAGACTCCTTGCCACCCCAGGGACTGTAGCCCAGTAGGCATCTCTGTCCATGGAATTCTCCAGGCAGTACTGGAGTGGGTTGCCATTTCCTTCTCCAGGGGATCTTTCTGACCCAGGGATGGAACCCACAACTCCTGCTTGGCAGGCAGATTCTTTATCGCTGAGTTATCTGGGAAGCCCGTATTATGTCCTGGGCCCACAATATCATCATTATTGATCTACTATTTGGAAAACACAGATGTTCTATACTTGGACTTACAGGATTCTAAAATTAGGTTTTCAGATCTGCTATGATCCAAATTCTTTATTTTGAAGACTAGCAAGCTAGACTCCAGGAAAGTTGAGTGGTTTCAATCCAATTTTTAACAACTTCCAAAGCTTCTGCTGATATGCAGCATTTCAGGAAAAATTGAACTGTGTAAGAGAAGATCTGCATTTTTAGTATTACCCTTTAGTCTAATATGATTGGTTACATTTTAAATGTTTAAAGGAGCACGAAAAGAAAAAAAAAAATCCAGCAGTCAACTAGATTTCATAACCCAAAGATTCTCATCTTCCTATTGCATTCAGTTTCTTACATATTAACATGGCTAGTATATGACACTAGAAAAAGTAAGATTAGAAAGTTACATATCATAACCTTGGAGTGACTACCATTGTTATTTCTTGGGATTGGGGGCAGGAGGAGAAGGGGACGACAGAGGATGAGATGGTGGGATGGCATCACTGACTCGATGGACGTGAGTCTGAGTGAACTCCGGGAGTTTGTGATGGACAGGGAGGCCTGGCGTGCTGCGATTCATGGGGTTGCAAGGAGTCGGACATGACTGAGCGACTGAACTGAACTGAACCTCTCATTGAGCATCTCAGAAATTATCATCTTTTTTATTTTAGAAACGAGCACAGAGAGGCTCTGCAGTAAATTACCAAAGGTGATAGAACCAAGGAATGGTCGATTTCAGTAAGAAATCTGGTGTGTGGCTCACTAGCTTAGTGTTCTCTTTATCTGTGATATGTGACTGATAGTCGCTCAGTTGTGTCTGACTCTTTGCGACCCCATGGACTATAGCCCACAAGGCTCTTCTGTCCATGGAATTCTTCAGGCAAGAATACTGGAGCGGGTTGCCATTTCCTTTTCCATATCTTCTGAGATATGGGACTAGGCTTATTGCTATGTCAACTGTAGTTGATTGGGAGTCATTTCCTGCAACTCTCTATTGAGAATTACAATTTGGAAGAAAGAATGTTCTATTGAGTAAGCAGTCACTACAAGATTTGGGATATTGTCAGGTTAGTACAGTTTCTCTATACTATCCCCATGAGAAAAGCCATTGCAAATTCTGGTTTTTGCCTAAACATGCTGTATATTTTTTCTTGTAATTTAGGAAGTTGAATTAGTTCTTAATAATGGGAAGAACCTACATTGTAGAAGAGACTGTTGGCCAGTATCTTTCAAACATCAGTCTGCAGGGAAAAGCTTTTGTCTCTGGTCTTTTAATAGGACAGGTATGTATCTTTTCTTGTGCGTTTATTGATGAAACTAATTTGTTTAAAGTTAAAGTATTCTATTTAATAGTTAAACCCAACTTAGGTGATGAAGGGATGGAATGAAGAAGAAGAATGTAATCCAGGTTTGCCCAAGTCAGAACACATTCCCTTTTGATAATGTAAAAGTAACCTATAAGGTAAAAACTCCAAAATTAGAATTTTACTGACCAGATTATTCACATTTCATTGTCTTTTCAAAGTGATTTTTACTCCCCTCTAATCTTTAATCCCAGGTTGTCAAATTCTTTACAAAGTAGCTTTTGACAGTTTTATTTTGAGTTTGTCTCATCTCAGACCTGTAACAAATAAAGGTAACATATTTTATTACATACCATGGTACTCGTTTACTGAAGGTTTTTTTTTTTTTTTTTGATATTGGTTCACTGGAGAGGGAGGGACAGAGACTGGGAGAAATTTGGAAATTAGATTTTATTTCCCTCTTAGAGTTAAGTTTAAAAAGCAATACAAAATGGAACAACTGTTTGGAGAATTACTTTAAAAAGCATGAGCACCCACTGACTTTTTATAATTGATGGGAAGGTGTGTTAATCAGCAGGGAGGACTGTCAGCAGTACACAGCAGTGAACGGACGAGAGTCACGCAGGTGCACCGGCTGCTTCTATCTTCACTCTATTTGGGGAGAGTGTACTATGTTCCAAGGATTGATTTTGAGGCCTAATAACAAATAAAAGTCCGTCGGGACGGGTTTCCTCCTGGGTATTTTAGCATGATGCTGTAGAACATTCAAGTTGCATAATTAGCGCTCCTTGTTCTGCTACTGTGCACATTCCTAAGCTACTTTCTCTTATAATTGGATGTCCTGTGTTGTCTACTTAGAAAGAATGCACTCTGCAGGGGATCTGTGTGCTCATACCCCTCCATGGTATTCTCGTTTTCAACATCATTCTGAATGTGCTTAGTTAGTGTTAGTGTGGCCCTGAGAGACAGGTACATTCGAAGAGTTTTCACAAACCTGATTTCTCATAAGACAGGGCAGACCCAGGTCCTGCCGCCTCATGAGGCTTCTCACCAGCCGGCCAGATGGCCTCTCTGGCAGGGCTTTTAGATTCAGGTTACTTAACATCTATTACGGGATTCTTTTTGTTAGAAACCTTTTATTTAAGGATCTTTACTTCCCTTTATTTTAAAAACTGAAGGGAAGAAAAGTCTTAGAGAAAGATGTAATCAGTAAAGGCAAAAGGTCAGGGAGAAGTACCTTTTTTCAGACTTGCCGTACTGCACGTAGCCCGTTTCTCAGCACAACCGCCGTCTCACATGTGAGTCTCCCACAGTTTAGGGAGAGTTCCACTCCCTCTTCATGCTGCCTTCTCATTCCTGCCAGCATTCTTGCTGCTGCTTTCTCTTTTTTCCAGGTTCATCACTATCCCCTCCTTCCCCTCGAGCTTTCAGGCTTGCCTGTTTCCTATTCTCAGAGTCAGTTTCTTTTTCTTTTCAAAATCATAGATTTTATGAAAGCAAAGAGTTTTCTTAATCAGTGCCTACCTGTTCCCAGTGTTCATTTCAGTGTAACGTTCTGGAAATAACTTTTATTGAAATAATTTCTCTTCATTTTTTTTTGTTCTGTTCCAGGATGAGACTAACGATTAGGATTTCAGGTCATGAGGATAACATCATGCTACCTTGTACTTTTACTCTGTAGGAGATTTTCACTGTAATGAGTCTGAGCTAGTAAATTTTCCCCAATTTTATCTTCAGGTTTCCCACTTTTGGTTAGCATTTAATTGCTGTTAAAACTGAGGAACATCCATCTAATATAACACTTCGGTTATCTGTCCTACACCCACTTTGTTTTTCTGTGGACCATATGAGCAAGTTCCCCACTACCATTGTTTCAGTGAAAGTAAGATGCACAAGGTCATTTCTTGCTTTATTTTCCAGGGATTTTATATTTGTTGAATTATCTCATCTGTTGAGATTACTTAGAAAATAAATAAAATAACTAGAAAATT
Source organism: Bos javanicus (assembly GCF_032452875.1). Lineage (NCBI taxonomy): Eukaryota > Metazoa > Chordata > Mammalia > Artiodactyla > Bovidae > Bos > Bos javanicus. The sequence goes on from NC_083883.1 coordinate 68,189,271, forward strand.
GACCAAGCATGTCATCTTTTAGTGTATGTGCAGTTTACGGGCCTGCCTTGGTGGTCCAGTGGTTAAGAATCCGCCTGCCAATGCAAGGGGCAGGGGTTTGATCCCTGGTCCGGGAAGATCGCACATGTCACAGAGCAACTAAGCCTGTGTGCCGTGACTGCTGAGCCTCTGCTCCGGAGCTCGTGCTACACAGTGAGAGAAGCCTGTGCATGCAGCTAGAGAAAGCCCACGCGCAGCAGAGAAGACCCAACGCAGCCAGAAATATATAAATACGTTTTTAAGATGCAGTTCTTTCAGTCATCTAGTAAACCATTTTAAAGGACCACTACATGATGCATATTCATGATGCCAAATGAATAAGGAGCTGGTATTAAATATATTGAAAGATAACACGTGAGGGAAATATTGTAGGGCTGTCCATCAAAATTGGTTTCCCTGTAGATTCATTCCATTATAATACAGGTATTGACAATTTAAGCTGCTATGAATATTGCTCAGTTTTTGCATATCATGAAGGCTTTGCATTCCTCGGTGACATTTCCCTCTAGTAAGCTTTTCTAATTTGTTTTCAAGTGTTCCTCACAAAAGGATTATGTGATTCTTGCCACAAGAACACCACCCAAAGAAGAACAGAATGAGAGCCCCACACATTCCAAAGCCAAATTGGATAACTTGGATGAAGAGTGGGCCACAGAACACGCCCACCAGGTCATCATGTTTGTCTCTTTATATAGTTAAATTTGTGTTTGCTAACAAAATAAAAATACTTTATTCTCAGGTTACTAGACTAGGATTTCAGAGTACTCATAGGTTTTCAAAACTTGAGTAGTATATAAAAAATTAGGAGAATTTTCTGCTGTGTTTCATTCATGATTATATTTTTTTGTTGTTGATTACTTGTATCTAGTTTTTAAAAAAGCATTTTCTTACTTGGAGTTAAGTAATTCACCCAAGATTAGTGTAACAGGTCGTGAAACTGGGATTTAAACCCAGGCAGCATGACTTGAAAACCTTTGATCTCATTATGCTATGCTTTTCCATTGTTGACTTTAACCTGTTGTGTTTTTTAATTTAGCTTATTTCCAATTTTTCTATACTTTAAAATAATACTAGTTATTGATAATATTGTTGCTGGTCAGATTGTTTTAAAGACTTAAGTTAGGTACTGAGAAAGTAAAATGATGGTTAAAAATTTTTTTAACGTCCTTAGAATTTATATTTTAACCAAAGTGAAAAACATTATTACCAAATGAGATTAAATAGAACAGTACTATAGGAATATAGAGTGGGGGATGATCAAATATCTATAAGTGGTTGGATTCAAACAGCTTCACAGAAGACTCTGAACTTTAAAGATGAATAGGACTTTGCTGGAAGAAGTCACGGAGGACATTGAATGCACAAAGGTGTGGATAAGTGACCCAAAGGCATGAAATTTAAAGGTGTGTTAGAATAGCAGGCAACTGGGTATAATTGAAGCATGGTGTGTATTAAAGAGGGTGTTTAGGCTTAAGACTGTATGGGGTCAGTTTATGGATGGTTTGAAGTGTCAGTCATCCTGGGAAGGGAGGAGTTCATTTGGGAGCCTGTCGCTCTGTAGTAGACTTTGAGAGCTCCCTATTTGGAGGATTGATCTGCCAATAATTGAGATAGTAATTTCAGTGCCTTGGTACAGTGTAAATGGAGAGTAGGGAGACTGGAAAGAGCAGAAAACTTACTTATAGTAATAGTTCAAGAAAAGATGACATTGTCTAGTGACTAGACCCTTCAGCTTCATGAGGACAGGGGTCATGTCTCTTGTTTATGGCCGTATCCTTAGTGCCAAGCATAGTATTCCCATGGTTTATGATGAGAACTCCAGAATAAAGGATAAGTGAATGGATGAATCAACAAACTGAAGCAGAGGGCTGAACTTCATTGCCAAAACATTTCAGAGAAAGAGCTAGTATTAAGATGATTTAGTGACCAACTAAACTGGCAGTAAAGAGATTGTGAGAGTAGAAGGTGGTTACGGAGACTTTTTTCCAGGGTGTCCAGGAAAGTGGTGTTGCCATTACACAAAGAAGAAACAGATTTGGGGTGGGTGAAGGAAACGATGAATAAATTCACTTAAAAGTGAATTGGATTATATCATCCAATGAACAGTGTTAAAGTAAGGTAAAAATAGAATTAGTTCCTTCTCCATTTAGCTTTAAATCTTCAAACACACATACTTGTTTATCTGCATTTATTTTGGGATGTAGTATTTAGGTTTTTTTAAAAAAGTCCATTAAAAATTTAATATGATCTTGTAATGAAATATTAAATATTTACTGGATTAAAAAAATCTATATGCATCTATACAAACATAAAATTTATAGGGCAAAGTATATAGCTTTATTGCCTCTAGAAAGAAATGGTTAATTTTATTTATTTATGATTTTGAAAAGATATGCAGGCTCCCCATTCTAAATATGGAAATTTCGTTGCTTTTGTAGGTCAAGTTTGTGTCTCTATAGTATTTAGAATTTATGAAATCAGACGGAGGTATCAGCAAACATGTGCTGTGTGCTTCGTTGTCAGTAATGTCTGACTCTCTGCAACCCCTGGACTGTATAGCCCGCCAGGTTCCTCTCTCCATGGAACTCTCCAGGCAAGAATGCTGGAGTGCGTTGCCATGCCCTCCTCCAGGGGATCTTCCCCATCCAGGGATCAAACCCAGCTCTCCCACATCAGCAGACATAATACAAATATATTAGGAGTTAGATTATGGTATCTAATTTTCTGAAAACTTTGCGTATACATTAAGTACATAAAAGATAACCAGAGCACTCTGATCTTTTGAGTATAACTGGTAGAAAGCAATACCTGTGGCATGAGGAACTAGCCACAATCATATGGAAGGAAAATTAGATATTATAAAGGACAGACTGGTAGTATGTGTCAAAATCCTGAAAAATAATGTATAACTTTTTAGCCTGGTTATCCACTTCAAGAGATTTATTATAAGCAGATAATCCTGTGGACACAGAAACTTGCTAGTATTTTTAACCATTTATTATTTAAGAGTACGGAAAAGCTCTAAATAATATAAATACCCAATATCAATAAGATTTTTAAAATTGAGATTTAAAATTTAAGATTTCAATTTAAAATTTAGATTTGTAAATCTAAACAATAGGAAACAGTGGATTTTCAGATTGCACTCCCTCTCTTCAAATCCCAGACTCTGCTGGATATTATAGGAATACAGAGGTAGTTGAGAGTTAAGTTCTTCTATTAAGGAGCTCCCAGATCAACCAGTAAGGAAACACATAACCACAGCCCAGGTTCATGTGATAAGCTCCATGGGAAAACTGTAGTGAAATCCTGTATGAGTTTGAAGATCAAAGGATCGAGGAAGACAGCTTCCTCAAGCTGACTTTGAGGTGTTCAGTAGAGTTCCAACATGTAGATATACAAGAGAACATCCTTCCAGGCTGAGTGAAAGATATAGAGTTAGAAAACCTGGCCGTATGTGAGGAGAACAGTGAGAAGTTTGTGATTAACACTTGAATATTTCATGGGAAGTAGTGTCAGATGAGACTCTGCATATCAAATCCATCAGATTTTAGAGAGTCTAATACCAGCCTAAGATAAAATTTGTTTATTTAGCTGATAGTGGAAGTCACTGAAAAATTTAGTAGAGATTTCTGTCTTTGATCTTATAAGAAAGAAGTTTGCTTATTGCTGTAACTAATGCTATCCTATGCTAAGTCACTTCAGTCGTGTTCGACTCTGTGCGACCCCATAGACGGCAGCCCACCAGGCTCCCCTGTCCCTGGGATTCTCCAGGCAAGAACACTGGAGTGGGTTGCCATTTCCTTCTCCAATGCATGAAAGTGAAAAGTGAGAGTGAAGTTGCTCAGTCGTGTCCGACTCTTAGCGACCTCACGGACTGCAGCCTACCAGGCTCCTCCGTCCATGGGATTTTCCAGGCAAGAGTACGGGAGTGGGGTGCCATTGCCTTCTCTGGCTGTAACTAAAGGGTGTCATTATTAAATGGTTTTGTTTATAAAGTAGTTTTAAGGTAGAAAGTTAAGAATACTCTAGGAAGATTGACACCCCATTCATCTTCGTTATCATCCATTTCTCAATATTTTAACCTTTTTCTCAAAGCCCTCACCTCAGTGCTGTGCATATAGTTGGTACTAGGTAGGCATTTACTGATCTAATATTTAGCTTCTCAAACACAGGTTGCATAAAGTGTCAAATGCTTTTGTTAGCTAATGCTGTATTTCTGTTTTTAGGTGTCCAGGATGCTACCAGGGGGACTTTTAGTTCTTGGAGTATTTATTATTACAGCTTTAGAAATGGGAAGTGAATTTCAAAATACCCTGCGTAGAGTAAGTCTGAAATATCAAAAATTCTTCAAGTTACATCTTAATTGCTTGTATATGTTTACAGTGATCCTAGGCATGTTTAGATTAATTCTCTACGATGGGATTATGTTAAAACAGCCTTTTCCACCCAATCGTGGCTCCTGACAAAATTGCTTAGTATCTTGAGTGTAATATATGTCAATATATATTTTCAATCAAAGCTATATATTTTAAAAATATTCCTTATTTTAAAGATAATTTTTTACTATTGTGAAACAAGTTATAGAGGGTTAACAATTTTTATTGTGCAATAACAGTATTCTGCTAGAACTCCCATTTAGCTCCAAGTGATTGCCTTAATGTGAAATTAATGTTTTGTAATTCTTCATCTCTTCAGTTCTCTCAGGATCCTGAGAATAAGACATAAAGTAACGGCAGTCAGATACTTATTCTTTATTTCTGGACAGAGTATCTATCACAAATCACTTACTTTTTGTTTAATTCCGATGTCAGTCAATTGGGTGACATAGTTTACCAGTAAATATAAGGGTCCACAAACTGTTTCCCCTTAAGCCCAAACCTGAAGCAAGCTCTGGACAGCCAGCTTGCATCTCTTTTAGTAATCAAGATCCAGATAAGGGGACTTCCCTGAGGTCCAGTGGTTAAGAGTCTGCTTTGCAATGCAGAGGATGCAAGTTTGATACTTGGTTGGGCAACTAAGATCCCACGGCTGCAAAGACCCAAAGCAACCAAATAAATATTTTTTAAAAATCCAGATAAGCCTTCACAAATTTATTTTCCACCCCAAGAAAGAAGGGGACCTCATTATCCTGAGAAGTGCAAAACCCACCAGAATCCCCAAAACCCTTTCTCTAGTAAAAAGCATACGGCTCAGAATCCAGATGCTACAGATTCTTCCAGTTTTGTAACTTTCTCTCCCATCAAATATCCCACCTTCAAACCTTTGATATTTGTACCTATGGGAGTAAAGGAAGAAGGAGATGATAATCCCTCCCCTGGCAAGTTATTCAACCTTGTACCATTTTTACCATTTTAAATAAGTGTACCTCTTTCACAGTTGTTCATCCTATTTGGCATTTTGGAATGTAACCTATGTCCACCGCTGTGCATCATTTTGTGGTTTGCATTGGAATGAATGGCTCAGTGCTAGAGAGAGACAGATCCTCCTTCCTCTTGCTTTCTGCATCTCTTGTTTCTAAGAAGCATATAAGATTTTAGAAATGCTCTCTTTCAGAAACTGTAGCATTTTAGTTTCTTTCTTTCCATTGGCCTGCATTGAGGATATGATATGAAGTAAGCTTGTAAAACTTGTCACAGTCTCCCATAAGGTCATTGCAGAGAGTTTTATTCATTGTATTACATGATACTGTCTTTAGAAATTTCTTTTGATATCATTACCAAGAAAGTTGTGCCTGTTCTGATCACCTGTTTAGCTTATGGACCATGTGAATTAGGGAACAAATTAGATTTCTTTGTGCACAGTATTTTTAGAGAGCTTAGAGCATTTATGAACCTTCTCCCCATATCAAGTGTGCATTTTTATCATTCTTACCTGTGGCATAGATTTATGTCCTTACTTCTGATTTTCTCACTTATAATTTGTGTTATTCTGTATTGTATGTACCCTTGTATATTGCCTTACATCTTTTGTGATGTTTAAATAAGAAATGCCAAATGGGCGACATGCTCTGTTTTTTTAGGCTAAAATCACTTGTCATTTTTCATTCTAATTAAGTAAAATCTTCATACTTCACTTAAATGTTGCATGGCTGCTAAGTCATGTGTGCTAAGTCTCTTTAATCGTGTCTGACTCTTTGTGACCCTATGGACTGTAACCCACCAGGCTCCTCTGTCCAGGGGATTCTCCAGTCAGGAATACTGGAGTGGGTTGCCATGCCCTCCTCCAGGGATCTTCCTGACCCAGGGATCGAACCTGTGTCTCTTACGTCTCCTGCTTGGCAGGCAGGTTCTTTACTACCAGCGCCACCTGGGAAGCTCAGTTGCCCTAAATTGGGTTCAGTTGATCATTAATGACAGTGAATTATGTTTTTTTATTTAATACCCAATTTTTATTTATCTCTAAAAATGGAATTTAAATGATTAATAGTCAGTTTCACTCTTTCTTTTGAAAGAAAATTTAATGATACGATCATGAAATTTTAAAGCTAAATGGTAAATTAGGATTATTATAGTTGTCTTTTTCTGCACTTTCCTTTCTTTTATTTTGCATTCAATTGTGTTTTCCTCTTTTTCAGCTAGTATTTGCTGTGGAAAAATCTGTGAATAAAAAGAGACTGTGGAATTTCACAGAAGAGGAGGTCTCAGAACGAGTTATACTTCACTTTTGCTCTTCTACAAAAAAGTATCTTTTATTTAGGTGTTCATGTTTTAAAGTATATGATACCGATATAATGTTCCTGCAACTTTTTTACCCAAATGTTTATTTAAATCATTTATAAGTTTTCTGTAAATAACACATAAATAGGACTGCCAATAAGAATAGTGTTAATGGTTGTTAATCATGTCTCATGTTGTAAGGAGTTTGAGAGAGGAGGCAGGGACTAGGCCTTCTAAATTCTTCACCAGCTGTCTACCCCTGTACATTACAGTACACTAGGTCCCCTACAGAGAGGTATAGCTTAGGCAAAGCAGTGCTTTTATATTGTTTACCTCCAGTTCCTATAGATAAAATGTTCAACTCAAAGCACAATTACACTGAGCTGGAAATTTTTGTTTCTCTGGCCAAGATCAGGTGACTCTAGAAGCCAGTTAGTTATAGGGCCTTCTTAGCTTCTCTCCTCTACATGTTAGCAGGGCAAGTACCTCCCAAGCATGAGGCAGTTTTGCCAAGGGAGTGAAGCAATGTAAAGGTCCAGTAAATTAGGACCTGCCAAATACAAAATTCAAATAAGTGGTCATTCCTGCAGAAGCTGAGCTCTTAACTCCTTTGATATTTAACTAGAATGTTTCCTGTACAGACTCTTTGACCCAGTAAACATTCCAGGCTTGACTCCATTCAGAACAGCACTCCTGTTTGTTAAAAAGAGTGTGTATATGAGGACAATTTTGTAAGCGCTGTCATTCTATTCATTGGGATGAGCAGGATTTATAAACAGAAGGAAATAAAGTATCCAAAGTATTATAGTCAAAGGAATTTATATATATAAAAGTAATATACTTGTACAAACCCATGTATGCATATATATGTGTGTGTGTATACCTATCTTTAAGTGTCATACCATGAAGTGGTATGATTTTGTAAAAATTTGGATGCATATACTTTGTTTTTATTTTTGGATGGTTTTTTTTTTGGATTATTAAGAATTGCTTTTTTATTTTTACTTTTTTGGTTATTTCTATCCTTAATTAGTAAAGAATATTTTGTCGAACTTATGATATTCATGATCCAAAGGTAAGAAAAAGTTCTCTTTATAAAGACTTTTCTGTGTTGCAGACTACTTTTAAATGAAAATTAAATTTTTGTTTTAATAATTCTCAATGCTGTCTCTTCTTATTGATGTCCACAACCACCCATAGTTTTTTACTTTGAAATATGCTTAATTTCTTTGCAGACAAGGAAAATTTATGTTTTGTTTTATTGTTAGAATATTTTTGTTAAGCTCTCCTTATCTTGTTTATGGGTCCAGTATTATATTTGAGAGGCTTGTAGTACAAGTGTCTAGGCTTGTGGGAGCTGCAGTGCCTAGTAAACAAATTGTCTGTACTCAAGAGGAATCCAAACTAATCCTTTGCTAAGGTGTTGAAGAAACAGAGTGGAAAAGTAGCTGCAGTATTTTGTTAGCAGGAATAGGACAGAAGGAAAACGTCTGGCACCTCATACAGTTGCTCAGTGATTGTTGATGCCACATCAGACGCTTCAGAATTGACTCTGGTGAAGCTGCAGATGAGAACTACAGGACCAGAGGACTCGGCAAAATTTTAAACCAGCCTTTCACTGGGGGAGGGAGTTGCCAGGATTGCCTAGGATGTGTTGAAGAATACCAAACTTTTAGTGCATGCTTTATTTTTATTTAGTTCTAACCTATTGCTCTTTGATGAAGGAATTTGGCCAAATATGTTGGATAACAACTTGTATGAATTACTAGGCTGTACATTTTATGATGTTTTATTGCTCCGTGTGTTTTACGTTAATCGCGTATTTTATGTTTTCTTCCCCTTTGCTAAAGAGTTCTGCAAAACCGGCAGATTGGAAGTATCAAAATGGACTATCAGCTTCATGGCTTTCCTTAGAGTGTACAGTTTATATTAATATTCACGTCCCGCTGTCTACTACTTCTGTCAGCTATACTCTGGAGAAAAATACAAAGGTATCAGAATAAAATGAATTTTCTTTAGTGATTGCTGAATAGATGATCTACCTTTATTCTGATTGTCTATGCTGTTCATTTTATAATTTCAAAATTGCATTCTAATTATAATATTGTTACAGGTAACTGATTTGTTAGTTCAGCCAGATTAGAAATTTAGACATGGGACAATGTCACCATACTATTGTATTTAGCATAGTAATAAGTGCTTCATAAATATTTGTTAATTAACATGTAATAGGTACATTGTCTTAGAGAAGGAAATGGCAACCCACTCCAGTATTCTTGCCTAGGAAATCCCATTGACAAAGTCTGAGCCTGGTGGGCAACAGTCCATGGGGTCGCAAAGTCGGACATGACTTAGCAACTGAGCACATGTACATTGTAAAATATAACTATGTAAGAGGATACACCGGTTGGTCTTTTTTGTTTTCATCTTTAGTCGTTTAAAACAGTTTTTTTTATTGAAATATAGTTGATTTACAGTGTGTTGATTTCCACTGTGGCATCACTGATGCAATGGACATGAGTTTGGGCAAACTTTGGGAGATGGTAGGGGACAGGGAAGCCTGGCGTGCTGCAGTCCATGGGGTTGCAAAGAGTCAGACGTGACTGTGTGACTGAACAACAATTTCTGCTGCACATCAGAGTGATTCAGTTGTACACGTATATATATTTTTCACGTTCTTTTCCGTTTTGATCTGTCTTAGGATATTGCGTATAGATTGAAAGTTTGGGATTAGCAGATGCAAATTTTTATAAATAGAATGGACAAAAACAAGGCCCTACTGTATAGCACAGGGAACTATCTTCCTCTTTAGTTTTGTTTTCCATATTCCAGTTACGTTTTGTAATTCTGTACCATTCTTTTGTTCATAGCTTTTTTGTCTTCTTTTTTCCTGTTGAAGGAGGTAAATGGAGCTTGCTTATTGTTTCCTCTTTAATACTGTTTTGTATATTTGTTTGAGGCTCTTTCTTTTTTCTCACTTTTTTAAATAGAAATTACTGAATTTTATTTGACTGGTTATTCAGTTCAGTTCAGTCGCCCAGTCGTGTCCGACTCTTTGCGACCCCATGAATCGCAGCATGCCAGGCCTCCCTGTCCATCACCAACTCCCGGAAGCCACCTAAATCTGTGATATGTATGTTAATTTGGGAAAAAGATTAGAAAAACAATTATTTAATATGGATAAGGTACTAAAAATTGGGGATATACTTTTTTGTTCATGATACTGAATTTAAATGCCACATTTTTGAAATTTAGGGATATTTATCATTAATATTTTAGTGTACTAGGTGGGAAAAAGTAGACTTGAGGGAGTTTAACTGAGATGGCATTATATCTGAAAGATGTCCATGTTGTGTTTCTTTTAAGAATGGACTTGCACGCTGGGCCAAGCAGATAGAAAATGGTATTTATTTGATTAATGGGCAAGTTAAAGATGAAGATTGTGACCTATTAGAAGGACAGGTGAGTCAAGAGAAAATCATCTAATGAAATTATTTGTGCTTAAGGAAAAGTAAAAGATGACTTGTTTTTAGTTATTTAGGCCTTACCTTCATGAAAACAATTTTTATCTACTTATTTCTAAGGTCTTTAAAACTAAAGGGCACATGATTATCTCAGAAAATGATAGGAGATTATTTCTGAAATCATAAGAATTTTGAAACCTGCAGGAGAGGGTGTCATGTAAATTTCATCTGATTTCTACTTTGCAGTCTGCTCACTTAAAACTAAAGTCGTAAAGTCGTATGTTCTGCCCTGATAACAGTTTACATACTAAGTTTGGCCATTTTATAGGGAATGTGTATGGGGGTGTCTTCTAAAATATCTTTGGTCTGAAGAGGAACTTTGGTGATTTCTCCCTTTGGAGCAGGGCTCAGTGAGCTTAATGTCCACACCAAGTAGTAAATATTTTAGACTTTGTAGGCCACGTGTTCTCTCTTACAGCTATTTGGCTCTTCTGTTGTAGCGTGAAAGTGGCCACAGACAATACATACACGAACAATCTTGGTTGTGTTCCAGTAGAACTTTATTTACAAAGACTAGAGGTAGTTTGGATTTGATCCATAGGCATAGTTTGCGAATCCTTGCTTTAGAGGAATAAAAGTAGGAAGTGAATGGTTTTTAAGAGTATACATTAAATTTGTAGAATATAGAATACACAAAACAATGTACCTAAAAAGACTAACGTAAAACAAATAATAAGACTTTTTTCTCCTCTGCGTATGTTGGATAGCTCCTAAATTATCTTTTATGTTTCACTCCAATCTCAACAGTCTAATTTTTTAATTTCTGTGTCATTTCAGAAAAAATCTTCTAGAGGAAATACTCAAGCAGCTAATCATTCATTTGATATTAGAGTGCTAACACAGTTGGTAAATATTTTAAAATACTCCTTATCTAAAATTAAAATGCAGTATTTCTTAGCATAAGCTTAATGAAATCCTTTTTTTTTTAAGTGTGTATGAATTTTTTGGCTGTGCTGGGTCTTTGTTGTTGCTGATGGGCTTTTCTCTAGCTGTGGTGAGCGGGGGCTGCTCTCTAGTTGCAGCGCACAAGCTTCTCGTTGCGATAGCTTTCCTCGCTGTGGAGCACAGGCTCTGGGGCACGTGGGCTTCGGTAGTTGCGGCTCGTGGGCTCAGCATTTGTGGCTCCGGGCTCTAGAGCACAGACTCAGTTGTGGTGCATGGGCCTAGTTGCCCCGCGGCACATGGGATCTTCCAGGTCAGGGATCGAACCTGTGTCTCCTGCACTGGCAGGTAGATTCTTTCCCACTGAGCCACCAGGGAAGCCCTGTTTCTCTTTTTATGCTTGTGATTAGAGAGTCAAAACATTTTTGAGATGTAAAAGAGACTATAAAAAATGTTCCATTCAAAGAAAGTTATTTCCAAGAATTTATTCCCAAGTTATTTATTGTAATAAAATCTATTGGAGTGTATTGCCTCAAGACTATTAAAATTTTGACATCATGTAGCCTAGCAGTTAGGGAAAAAATGTACATATGTGTATGTATATATACATATATGGAGAAGGCAATGGCAACCCACTCCAGTACTCTTGCCTGGAGAAACCCATGGACAGAGGAGCCTGGTAGGCTGCAGTCCATGGGGTCGCCAAGAGTCGGAAACAACTGAGCGACTTCACTTTCACTGTTCACTCACATGCATTGGAGAAGGAAATGGCAACCCACTCCAGTGTTCTTGCCTGGAGAATCCCAGGGACGGGGGAGCCTGGTGGGCTGCCGTCTATGGGGTCGCACAGAGTCGGACACGACTGAAGCGACTTAGCAGCAGCAGCAGCATATACATATATATGTGTGTGTAATATTTTGTATGGTAAGTTTTGTGAGCAAAGTTGTAATTTTCTTAACTTAAAAGATGTGTGCAGTGATGTGCGAAGAGTTGTTACATACCTAATTTGAAGCAAATCTATATCTCTGTTTTGGTAAAAATCACACAATATTAGCAAGGTTTATGTTTTTGTATTGTTGCTTTACTTTACACATGTCTTCTCAGAAATTTAAATTTGGGTAATTATTTGTAAAAGTATGTATACATTTGATTTTAGTCCTGCTTGAAATTATCCTCGAAGCTAGATAGCATGTAAAGTACATCCATGATTTTAGAAAACTTTTCATTAAACAGGGAAATGCTACTAGGACTTTTTTTTTTTTTTTTTACTTAATAAAATAGACTTAAAATCCGTTTGTCACAGGAGGGGGCTTTCATTGCTGCTTTTCTTTGTGTTTAGCAATAGAGCATTACTAAATTGTCAGACTTATGCCACCAAACATTTCTCAGTTTCTCTTCTCAGGACCTTAAAAGTATTTTTAGTCTTTAATTTTCCTCCTTTTTTTTCATTTTAGAGGTGTTTTTTTAAGTTTATTCTTCTACCTGTATGCTTTTTACTAGTTATACTTACATGACTTCTTTGTTTATGAAACAATTCAGTTAAAATTATTTCAGTTATAAAATTGCAGTTAAAAATGTTTGGAGAGTGGGAATATAGAGAGAAGAATAGAAGGCATTATATATTAATATAATAAGGAGTCAATAAGTATTTGAGGCCACTTTTCTATCAAGTTTTGTTGATTCTTTCTTTGCAGCATAGCTCATCTTTTACTTTATGGTCCCATTGCCATTAGCCTTACAACCTAATTGTTTTACCTAATTCATCACAAGGAACTTAGTCGCTCTCTTTCCATTTATTCTTATCCAAAGTGATTCATTCTCTGAATCCTGATACCTTTGTTTGTATATTTCCTGTGATATCTTTCATATTTCTGATCTGTCTTGTATATTACCTCAGATTATCCTTTCGGAATCACAGTTTGCATTTATTCACTGTTCATTTACTTATTAGTTTTTTTTCCAATTAATATTAAGTGTGTATAAGGGGCAGACACTAACTGTGTTACTCCCCTTGTGTAAAATTCCTTAATTGCTCTATATGTACTAGTTCGAATTCTAATTCAAGGCTTTTTATGGCCTCAGCATGTCTTTTCATTATTTTCTAACTTAACTATTTTAGATGTATGCTTTCTGTGCCTTTAAAGTTCTGTATATTTCCCAAGTCATCTGTCTTATCAGTGCCATTTTTCCTTTATTATCCAGACTGTCAAAGTCCTACCTGTACATTAAGGTATAGCCGAAATGTTACCATTTTCATAAGGTTTCATTTGGTTACCATAACCAGAGGGATCTTTTCCAAAATATAATATCAGCATCACGGAAGTCCCTCCACTTATGAATAGGTTCGATTTTCAAAGTCTGCTAGCTGGTTTGTTCTGAAGTCCAAAGAAACCAAGATGGGTTGACATTTATAGAACCTAAATACATTTCCACCAAAAAGGAGTGAATCAAGTCCTTTTATCTTTTAAAAAGTCTTCTCCTTGATATGTGTGTATGTGTGTAGTCTTTTATATATACAATTTTGGAAAATAATGTTCTAATTTATACATATATAAATACATACATATATATAATATACATATATAATATATATGTTGCAACTGTGTTAATATGTACTGTAAATTAGATATTAAATATGTAAAATGGGACATTATTCTTCTACAGTAGAGTTAGGTTTAGTGGATGAAGGGAGCTCATTACTCCTCCTCCTCTCCATTTATTAATATATCAGTGATCTCTACAAGTATCATAGGAGGCTTATTCCAAAGAGTATCAGCATTGTCACCCTGTTGCTTCATTTAATGATTGACAGTTTTGAGCAGACCTGGAACCTTCTGAACTGTTTTGCCTGTGACAGACAGATTTTTTACCAAGACCTTGATTGTTTTTAGGCTTACATTCTTTAAAAAAAATTAGCCTTTGCCTGAATTACATTAGAGTCACCAGCACATGGTTAGTTAGCAGTGGTTAAATTGCATGAATTGTCTTTTTTCTTCAGAGTTGACTCTGCTGTGGTTTTTTAAAAAAATTATTTACTTATTTTTGGCCACTCTGGATCTTCATTGCTGTGCGCAGTCTTTCTCTAGTGGGGCGAGTGGGGGCTACTCCTGCAATGCCTGGGCTTCTCACTGTGGTGGCTTCTCTTGTTGAAGAATAGACTCTAGGTGCAAGGTCTTCGGTAGTTACACCGTGTGGACTCAGTAGTTATGGCAAATAGACGCTAGAGCTTGGGCTCAGTCGTTGGGGCGGATGGGCTTAGTTGCTCTGTGACACGTCGGCTCTTCCCAGATCAGGGACTGAACCTGTGTCCCCTGCATTGGCAAATGAATTCTTAACCACTGGACCACCAGGGAAGTCTGTTGTTGAATGGTTTATTTCACGTGCACTTAGAATATATGTTTGTACCACGTCCTTTTCTTTTTTTTAAATCATGATTTTTGTTTCCAGTATGATTGTACAGATCTCTAGTAGTACTTTTGAAGTTTCACTGCTCTCCTTGTTTTGGTATTTGTTGAAATGATAAGGTTAAAAATGTCTGTGAAAAAGCTCAAAGCCAAGCATGAACTAATACTACTTAGATTAGAAAAGAATGGGTCTATGAGATGAAAGTGATGATCACTGATGTCGTTTTCTGGTGACAGACATAGTTGACCTGCGGAGTCTGTAACATTACTTTTGACTTACGAAAGTTATGAGTTAAAAGTATAAATAAATGAATGTTTATATGTTGCTTGTAATTTTACTGTATTTATCACATCCTGCTCTGTATTTCAGTAATTTTTTTTTGCAGAGCTTGCATTACATACCTTCTGTTACTAGATCATGTTTTCTTTGTACGTCTTTTAATCTTAATAGTACTTATCTGAGTTATCTGCAAATAATATATGTTTAATGAACATATTGAAAGAATATAGGTATTATAGATAGTTATGTTAGTAAGAAAAATTTAGATGTGGTGTATTTAATTTCAGAGTATGTTCAAAATACTCAGAAAATAACATATAATTTATAAGGAAAAATGTAAAGGCCTTCTAAAATTTATAAAGAATATTTTCAGACACTTGGGTCAGTTAAAAATTTCTTCTTGCTTCATGAAATGACTTATATAATGTTTAAATGGTTCATATAGTTGATAATCATTGGCTATTAGAACTTAAACAGATTTTGTCTTTCAGCTTCTGAATTCAGACCACAGATCCACAGCCATGGTCCAGATCTGCAGTGGCTCTGTAAACCTTAAGGGTGCTGTGAAATGCAGAGCTTATATTCATAGTAATAAGCCCAAGGTTAAAGATGCTGTGCAGGTACAAAAGGAAAACTGGTATATGAAAGAAGCATGTTAACATAATTATTAAAAAATCCTAAAATTTTAATCCTTTTTCCGACTCAAATTTCTTAATTAATTTGATTTTAACTGATAAAAGTCCAATCTGTTGGGCAGTCCAGCTAAACCAGATGATTCATCCCAAGATTTTCATATGTAGAATGTCTATTTTTCATATGTAGTCTATCCTTTACAAAGTGATGATTATACAGGTTTATTAAGTTTTCCACAATTAATACTGTACATATCAGTACATTTGAAATCATTTCTTATGAGGGAAATTGAGCTTTTTAATAGCAAGAAAAGTGCTCCTAGGAAGAATTATTTGGTGGTGTTTTATAATCTATATAATTTAGAAATTAAAAAAATGATGACTGGCACTTTTGTTGTGGTTATACATTTTCTAATTTGGAGTACTAGCATTATCGTTGAGACGCAAAATTTCATTCATTTTTATTTGGTTTAAATTTACTGTATAGATGATGTTTAGGTAAATTTGCTGTTAAACATGATAAGCGTGTTAAATGAATGGACGTTAAAAAGTGGAATGATGTCCTGGTTACTTTATTGGACACGTTCATACACGCGTGCATGTTCAGTCCTTCAGTTGTGTCCAGCTCTTTGTGACTCCATGGACTATAGCCTCCAGGCTCCTCTGTCCATGGGATTCTCTAGTCAGTTATGTGGGAGAGGGGTTGATGATAAAATAATGTGAATTTAAAGTAATAGATCTTATTTCTCATTGTGCTTTTCTTTGTTTTTCCATAGGCCATGAAAAGAGATATATTGAATACAGTTGCTGATCGTTGTGAAATACTATTTGAGGATCTGCTTTTGAATGAAATTCCAGAAAAAAAAGTTATGAGTATAAAATTAAGTACTTTTTTTGCATGTGTTCAATCTATATACTAGGATGTCAAGATCACCTTTTTTACTGCATATATCTATTAAAATAATGTCATCACATACTTTTCTTGTATAATGAAAAATTTCAGTTGCCACCTAAAGAAAGTTTTGAACACCTTCTAATAGCAAATCTGTCAACATTTAATAATTTCAGGGAGGATTAAAAAATTCCATGTGAATTTTTGTCAAAATGGATAAACTGTGTTACATTTTAAAACCATTATTTTTTATCAATACCTGTGAAGTTTAAGAACTTATTCATGATCAAAAAATTAATGTATTAGTATTCAGCATTATATATAATAGAGTATTTAATAGATGTTTATGCAGTTGATCATATTCTTTTCAGTTTTTTTTGGTGTGTGTACTAGTTTATATACTTTTCATCCATGTTACTCTACAGACTTCATTAGGTTTAAAAAAGGCTGGTCATGATGTCTTAACCTTATATAATTCCATCTTTTGAGAAACATGAACAATTTATACTTTTTCACTAATTTGTATTAGAAATCTTTTATTTTTACTCAAAAGGAAGGTTATCATATTAAGTATGCTTTTTTGAAGCTACACATTTACCTACCTTTCTATATTCAGATGTGAGTGGATTTGCAGTACACAGTTGAATATGTACATAGTTGAAACACATATATTAGTTTTTTAAGGGAATGTGTTTCTTTTTATAGGGAAAAAAACATAGCTCCTGTGTATAAATAACTTCTTTTAGTTTTAAAAGCCTGTGTATCAGGTTTAGTGGACTGCTTATAATTTTTTTGTATTCCCAGTATGATAATACCTGGAATTTCCAGATTTAATATATATCCTTCATGTACTTCACAAATAACTGAAGTTCTGTTCACGAATAATATATCATTTTCCTGAGACATGATTTTGAATTTTACATGGAGCTATTGGATCGAGAGTTTTATTTTGGGAAGTATGTAAAGCCTGGTTGGTCACTTAGCCACCCAGTTAGTCTGGCATTTCTGTGGCTTTGTTTTTGCTGCTTGATTTCATGTGTGTGCTAGTTCTCATGATATTAAGCATTACTTTACTTTCTGAGTAACACTATATGTTACAACTGAACTATGAATTTTAGGATTTTCAGGGGCATGGGATATATCTACCATTAATGTCAAAGATCTACTGTATCACATATATTAGTTAAATATTCCTTTCCATTACAAATGCTTCATAAATAGGGTATCATAATACTGTTTTGGTATTATTTCATATTAAGTGAATTAGTATTTTGAAATTTTTGCTGATGTCCAATCAGTAAAGTTAACTCTTTCTGATAGTAATTGTTTATAGATTATATTTTAAAAAGAAACCAAGTGTAAATAAACATTTTTGAACTGTAGTAACAGGATAATTATTCCAGTAACATGTCAGTATATCTTAGGATATCAAGGTAAAAACTATATTGCAAGTATAATAACACAACATGTAAATTTTATAGTTTAATATATATACACTACATTTTAGATCTTAGGTTTAGTTAGTTTAGTAAAACTTAGCTTGTCTTTCTTATATACCCCACTCCAGTACTTTTGCCTGGAAAATCCCATGGACGGAGGAGCCTGGTAGGCTGCAGTCCATGGGGTTGCTAAGAGTCGGACACGACTGAGCAACTTCACTTTCACTTTTCACTTTCATGCATTGGAGAAGGAAATGGCAATCCACTCCAGTGTTCTTGCCTGGAGAATCCCAGGGACGACGGAGCCTGGTGGGCTGCCGTCTATGGGGTCGCACAGAGTCAGACACAACTGAAACGACTTAGAAGAAGAAAAAGAAAATCTAGAATATATACTATAAAATTAACCTAAACTGGAATATTTTTTGCATGCATAAGGAAATCTGCAAAGGGCATATTAACATTACATTTGTAATCTTTAATATAAACATAGTTTTTAAATTCTGGCTATCCAGATGAAAGAACTTAAAATTTAAATGACAGTTTAAAAAAAACAAAGGACTCCACTTGGTCCTTTTACTTATTGTGGTCTCCCTCTTTCCCTTAAGAAGTATCCCAGACCTTCTCATTATCCTGTCAGCCTCCATTCAGTCCTGCCTTCTTACTCAGTAGATGACACACTCATGAAACTGAGGTCATCGATTACGAAATCTCTTACCTTCTTCCATCCTTCCCTCCACATCCATCTATACTCCCTGTCCTCTCAGAACATTTGTATTTCCTTTTTGCCTGTAGTCATGGTTACACTCTCTTAACTGTACTTGTCATTCCTTCATGCATTAAGAGTCAGCTTAGATATCACCTGTTCTGTAAAATTTTCTGTAGTACTCCAGTATGACTTAGGATTCTATACTTAATCAGCAGAAACTCAATTCTTATCATATTGACTTAACTGTAAATGTTTTTATCTGTTTTGGACTTATTTAAATAATTTTGAACTAAATACTCTGCTATGGGAATATGCCTAAAGGATTCTTTTTTTAAGTACTTTTTAAGATGGGCTGTTTTAAAAAGATCTCCCCTCCCATTTTAAACCTCAGATGAGCTAGAAAACTTGGTCTTATTTGAGTAATAAATGGTTAACTTAACTTTAATTTAAAAATTATATTTTTCTTTTTTAATAAATTATTTAAGTTTATTGCAGCCAAATCTTTAACATTTGATTTTATAAGCAAACATATGTGTTTCTTTTTCAGTCAAACCTAGAATTAATGCAATTTTAATGCCAATTAAACACATACATGAGCACCACCTTTGAAAGTTTTGAACTTAACCTGTTTCAAGAAATTATGCCCCTTTCCCCTCAAAAGAAACTATGGCCCAAAATAATAGTCGTAACGTTAATGTGTGGATAGTTTACATACTACAGTGCAAATTGCAGTAATGTAATTTTACAGCTAGGAGGCAGTCTGGTCACAGAGTAAAACTGGCCCAATTCTCATGTCAAAGCAATATATTAAGCAGAATCTGGCAGGAACACCTAATTTAAGCCATGGCATTTTCTGTGACACTTAAGGCATTCTTCAGTGTCATCTGTTATAAAGCTAACACTTGTTTCTTAACAATGAAATGTAAGTTACGGTTAACATTAGCCCTGGTTTTCTACTTGATCTGAATATCGGAAGCTTTTTAAATTGCATATCCATTGCTGAAAGTCATTCTTTACACAAATCTCGTCTCGTCTTTGTTGATACTTCATCAGTCATGGTGTTATGCCAAACAATAATTATGTGTTTATGTGGATCAGTGACTGTGTTAGAAATTGAGGGAAATGTGATTATTAAAAGAATGAAATGCTCATTATTTACTGACGTCCATATTATTTTGTCTAAAAATGATTTAAAGCTGTTCACAAAAAGGCATTGCAAGTTAACAAGACAAAATAAGTGTTAATTATGAGAATGAGGCAAAGGGAAAATGAAAGCAAAGTGGAGTTGGTGGTGAGATTAGTACAGAAAATGTGTATATCTTGATTTCCTATACATGCTTGATTGGGGATCTACATTATGTAAGATGAAGTCATTGGTGAGATTAGTATGGAAATGAACGCTATCACGATCTATACATTTAATGTAAGTGAGCCATTAGTTTGTCTCTAAATTTGCATGAAGAAGGGAAAAATTGTTCAGAAATTTCAGTATTTATAAGGTTAAAACAAACGAGAAAAACAATAAGTTCTGAGACCAGGGAGAAAATTGTTTCCTTAGTATTTTTTCATAGAATAGTGAATAACATGAACATGTATAATCAACAATATCCTCGGATTGAAGGCAGTGGTGAGTTGATATTTTATGGGAGTATCATTTAGGTCCCTTGCGGAGGTCTTAAATATTGAGTTAAAGAATTCAGTAAGAATTTTGTATAAGAACAGAAAATGAAAAGACCTTTTAGGCTTTATTTCTTTCGACATATACTTTCATATACTTATATTTATCACTGATAGCAGTGACAGATCCATCTAAATATTGTTTCTTCTCCTTTTAGATTCTGAAAAAGAGTTCCACATTCTCCCTCACCGAGTTTTTGTCCCCATTCCGGGATCCACTGTAATGTTATGTGATTATAAATTTGGTGATGAGTCAGCTGAAGAAATAAGAGACCATTTTTTAGAGATGTTAGATCGTATGATTCAAATAGAAGATTTGGAAATTGCAGAGGAAATAAACACAGGTAATTATATGAGGTTATTTAAGAACCAGATTAGACTATGGCTAAGGTTACTTATGGGACATCTAGTTGAAGCATCATGTCTGTAGATTTCTTTCAAGCTAGTCCTATTTGATATTTTTGAGTCATTTAAAAATGTGTCTATTTAATTTCTACATAGTATGTAAGTGGCAGTGTTTTTTGGAAAATTGTATCAGAATTTAAGATACATTAGATTTTTTTCAAGCCTACTCTTAAATAGGTAGAAAAGTATAGCTTTAAGGGATTTCTTTTATTCTAAGTAAAGTTTTCTCAAAGTCCATTGTCTTAACTAATTATTTGGTTAAGCATCAGGTCACAGTTTTGTTTTTTTTTTTTTTAATGTCTTCAGACTATTTGCTGTTATTTTCCTGTCCCCTCCATATAATTGGGATGCCAAGCTAAAATGGGCAGGTCCAAAATTTAGATCAAGATTATTTTTACAGAACATAGATTTGCCATACTGAGTAATTGTGTAACACATTCTCTGTCTCTAACCATCACTTTCACATTTGATCTTGCATTTTAAAAGTCTTTTTTCTGTTTTGTTTTGCTCTGCTTGCTTTGTTTTTGTCTCTAGTGAGAGCAGAATATGAAAACATGTCTATAAATAAATGTATAAATATATACAGTCTTCCTGAAACATTTTTAAAAAATATGTGATGAAAGTATTACTTGCAGATATCCATAAATGTGTAGTATGTAGCCATTTTTTTATTAGTCTTGAAATCTCTGATATCATAGTATAAATTTCATATCATTCTTCTGTTGCTTGACTAATTCCCACCCCCCACAAGAGTTGGGTGATTGAGTCTTGCTGTTTCTATTGTGAATAAAGTAAGTGTTTAGTTGATGAATTTCTAATCTGTCAGTAAAGCCTCAGGCAGGTTGGAGATCACCCGACTTGTTTTTTCAACAGCTCCAGGGTCATATTAATCATGTGGAACAGTAAGTTTGTTTTAAAGCAAAACAAAAATAAAAACCTCTAAATTGCTAAGTACCAGATGTTAAAGCTGCAGGTGTGCTTCAGTCCCCTGAAAACTAATATTTTTAAAGGTATAACTATAGCATAGTCTCTGAATGATAAATTTTGAGGCAGATTGGTAGAAAAGTTTGCTACTTTGTGAAATATGTTTTTCTAGATGAGCAACTACACTGTTTCTGCCAACCGATCTTAGACTCATGAGGGCAGAGATTTTTGTTTGCCTTTGTTCTAGGTCACCTCTGATGTTGATAACTTGAGTAAGTTCCTTCTGAGTGCACAGATTCAACCAGCCATGGATTGCCTTGTACTGTTGTATGTATTTATTGAAAACAATCTGCGTATAAGTGGACCTGTGCATTTCAAACCCATGTTGTTCAAATGGCAGCTGTACTGCTTCTTTACTGAGGTCTTTCTTTAAGTTTAAACTGAGGGCAGTTGTCATGTTCTAAATATTTCAAAGCCAAGTACTCCCAAATGTCTTTAACTGTTATTATTACAGTTTCTAGACCTCATTTTTCTTTACCACCTTTCGCTGCTTTCATGTTTAGCACTTTACTGAGAGTCTAGCCTAACGTAACATAGGTCCTCAGTAAATATTTGTTGACTGAACAGATTGTTGATTTTGTCAGTCCTACAGTTTGTTATCCAAAGATCAATAAGATACTGATCCTGTCTTCAAGGCGCTAAACAGCGTTTTTTAACTTGTGTGGATACTTTTACGTGCTCACATAACAGCTCAGACTGCCTGGATTCCTCCATTATGTTTAATTATAGTCTTCTGCTGCTTCGTTGCATTATTTTCCATTCTTATAATTATTGATGAGTATCAGTTGCATGTTTAATGATGTTAATCTTTCGCATAAGACTGTAGGATTCTTGAGAGTAAGTGTTGCTCTGAGTTCCATGCCTAAAGCATGATAGGTATTCATAAATATCTGTTACTAACTGAATGACATAGACTGAATAGGTCAATTTTGAAAACTGTAGCACATCTTTTTTCATACTTGCTGCTACTGCTGCTAAGTCACTTCAGTTGTGTCCGACTCTGTGTGACCCCATAGACGGCAGCCCAGGCTCCCCTGTCCCTGGGATTCTCCAGGCAAGAACACTGGAGTGGGTTGCCATTTCCTTCTCCAATGTATGAAAGTGAAAAGTGAAAGTGAAGTAGCGACCCCATGGACTGCAGTCTTACTGTATGCTTAAAAAGTTGTAAGCATATGCCTATCTAGATAGAAGGTTTTTAAAGTTTGTGTAGTGTGCTACACTGAACAGGATGATGATTTTAAAAGGATATAATATCATAGCTCTATGGCTTAATAGTTTAGAGTGTTTTAAGGGAAGTAGAACATTAAAATGTGACAACATGTAACACTTAATTGTTGCCCCATAAATGTTAATTTTATTTTATAGCATTTAGTATGTCTATTTATTAGATATTTATTAGGCATTTGCTCTGTTCAAGGCAGTGTTATAGGTGACAAATCAAAGGTCAGATTCGTGTCCTCAAGAAGCCTGTAATCTGACTTGAAATAGAATTGTATGCTTTATTAATTATGTGGGGCATGTAGTAAGGTCCTAAGAGTAACGAAGAACTCAGGAACATCAAGATTACTGACAGGACTCTAGGGTCTCCAGTGATTTGGTTTTAATAATTCAGTCAGAAAAAATACTTTGATGACAGGTGAGCAGTAACCTGTAATCTGTGGTGACAAAGGTTTGACATTAGTGTTTTCAAGTTTTAGTAAATTCTTTTGTTTTTTTCATTCTTTATTATTACTACTTTTATGTTTTGCTTTAACTAGTGGTTAGTTCTATAATAGGAGAATGAACAGGGAATCATCAGAACATTTAGCACAGGAACTATCCCTATAAGTGATTCAGAGAAAGCTTCAGAGCAGGTGACTCGAGTTCATTTTGAAGGATGAATACACTAAAAGTGACTCTAAGCTTTTTAGGAATTAAACATTTGGATCAGATGTATTGTGACCAAAAATAAGACTTGTGTATTATTTTTGCTTTATCAGGTATTTGTTGAATTAGAAGGAATTAATTATTTAGAAGCAAAATACATTCCAAATTATGGAATAGGGTAAAAACATAAACATTTTAATAGAAAAATTAAGTGCTTTTACATGAACATTCTATTAGTTTAGAATTATCTTCACTTTTGCATTTACTCATTCATTCATTTATTTATTCAAAAATACTGGATGCATAATTTTACCAGTTGCACATCTGAGTCCAGATCTGCCAGTTACAGCTTCAGTTCAGTTCAGTCACTCAGTCATGTCCGACTCTGCAACCCCATGGACTGCAGCAAGCCAGGCTTCTCTGTCCATCACCAACTCTGGAGTTTGCTCAAATTCATGTCCATCGAGTAGGTGATGCCATACAGCCATCTCATCCTCTGTTGTCCCCTTCTCCTCCTGCCTTCAATCTTTCCCAGCATGAGGGTCTTTTCTAAGGAGTCAGTTCTTCACATCAGGTGGCCAAAGTATTGGAGTTTCAGCTTCAGCATCAGTCCTTCCAATGAATATTCAGAACTGATTTCCTTCAGGATTGACTGGTTGGATCTCCTTGCAGTCCAAGGACTCTCAAGAGTCTTCTCCAACACCGCAGTTCAAAAGCATCAATTCTTTGGTGCTCAGCTTTCTTTATAGTCCAACTCTCACATCCATACTGGAAAAACCATAGCTTTCACTAGTTGACAAAGTAATGTCTCTGCTTTTTAATATGCTGTTTAGGTTGGTCACAGCTTTTCTTCCAAGGAGCAAGCATCTTTTAATTTCATGGCTACAGTCACCATCTGCACTGATTTTGGAACCCCACAAAATAAAGTCTCTCATTGTTTCCATTGTTTCCCCATCTATTTGCCAAGAAGTGATGGGACCAGGTGCTGTGATTTTTTTTTTTTTTTTTTTGAATGTTGAGTTTTAAGCCAACTTTTTCACCCTTCTCTTCCACTTTCATCAAGAGGCTCTTTAATTCTTCACTTTCTCCCATAAGGTTGGTGTCTTCTGTGTACCTGAGGTTATTTATATTTTCCCGGCAATCTTGAAGCACACTAACAGCTGTGTAACCTTAAACAAGTCCCCTTTGAACCCCACGTTCTCTTGGGTTGGTATTAGAATTTACTAAAAATGTTAGGGGGAATATATTCTGAACAGAAAGAGATATATAAATGTAACGTGATACTTACTAGAATTATTATAAAATGTTTAAATAAAGTACCTTCTGAATTATAATTAAAGTCAATAATATTAAAGTATGAGATTAATGTTATATAACGTGAATATATTTTCCTAATTATTTGAAATTAGAGTTTCCATGGAAAATCATGCAAAGTAGAGCTCAAATGTTCAATTAGAGATTGAAATCAATGACTGTACATTTATGATTGTTAAACTTGTTGTAAGTATCTAGCTTTAGTCTCTAAGTATTTGATGTTATTTGCTTATTTAATTATTCTATTCTATAATACAGTTGCCAAGTAGTTGCTATGTTTAAAATACATATTTTGCCAGCAAGTATTTTACAATAACTTAAGGGATGAAGAGCAATTTGTTTGTCAAAATGACTCACTTAAGGTGAGGAATAACTGGGTTTAAAATTTCTTAAATGTATTAGTCATCTCCTAGTAGATATTAACTTAATAATTCAGATGTACTTTATGCATAGTATCAGCTAAAAATTTAGAGACACACCTTTGAAATCTGGTGGAACCCGTCTTTGCTAATTCTGTCTTGGTATCAGAGGTGAAATTGATTTTTGTTGTTTGGTTAAACATTGATAATAAAGGAAAACAAGTAATGCTGAAGATGTATTTTCATGGCTAAATCACTGAGTAATGAAACCTCATTAACTTAGGAGTTAGGGATCTGGACGATCAAAGACGACAGCTAAGAGTTTAAGTTCTAACGTTTCTTTTTAACTTTCTTCTAAATAGTCCTACCTGTCAGCAGCTTGGAATGAAATTGAATATATCTACAACTTAGCATGTATTCATCATGTCCTTATTTTCTCTTTTGTTGACAGTTGCTTAAGAAAGATTGCTTTCTCACATGAATAATTTGAATTTGTCTGCAGTTAAAATTACCTGGTTTTAAGAAATGGTTAAGGTCTAATTTCCTTTTGAATAACATGTTGTTTGCATTTAAGATAGCAGCACTAAGGTGTTGGTAAAACTACAGTGCCTGAGATTCTAATTAAATTCTATACACCCTCATAGGGACCTCCCTGGTGCTCCAGTGGTTAAGAAAGACTTCTTGCTTCCATTGCTGGGGTCATGAGTTCAGGCACTGGTCAGGGAACTAAGACTCTGCATGCTGCACAGTACGTCCAAAAAATAAAATAAATGTGTATTAAAAACAATTCTACATGCCCACACCCAAAACAGACACAAATTGTTATGATAAGGATTTATTCACTCTTGAAAAATGCTCTTCTTTAGTAAAACTGTCTCAGATTTGTATCAAATCAATATAATTTTGTATGACATTTTAAAATGAATATAGAGCAATGGAATGTCTTTTAAAGAGATATAAATTGTTTATACAAAGGATTTGACTTCTTTGAGCATTATGTTCACATATAACTATTCAGTATTAAAGGTGTAAATAATGTCATGAAAAATAAAGCCATTTTTGTGCTCTTTATAAATACTGAAGTAAAAAAGTAAAAAAAAAAAGTCTCTAGCATATAAGTTAAAAGAGTGCACTTAATACTTCATCCATTATTTGTGTTTGTATCTGAGGTAAAGATTTTAATGGCCCAAAGAAAAGCTTTAAGCAGTGATATTTGCTAATAGAAAAGCCAAAGGTGTGTGTATGTTTTTAAAATAAATAAAATTGTACTTGCATTCGACTTTTAGACCTATGGATGAAGTTAGAGAAGCTTTTAAGCTGGTGAGCTAACGTAGTCTAGAAGTAAAGTGTTATGGCGATAACTAGGAGCTATAGAAATATAGAAGACTGAATAAATCTGGAGAAAGTTCAAAGAACAATTTGTTGGTCTTTGTGACTGATCTGATATGGTAGTAGAACAAAAGAGAAAAATGTTTTGTGTTTAGTCATATGCTCAAAGAGGGGAAAAAAGAGTGGTTGTGCCCTTGATTCTAATAAGGTGTGGCTACTGAGGATTATTTCTCAACATGACAAACTGTTCTTCATGAGAAATTGATGAGAAGCAAGCAATTTTTTAAATCCATTTTAGTATCATAGATAATTATTTCAATAATTTTATGTGTCATCCTTGTAAGCACAGCCTCATGGATGTGCATACAGTATCAGTTCAGTTCAGTTGCTCAGTCGTGTCCGACTCTTTGCGACCCCATGAACCACAGCACACCAGGCCTCCCTGTCCATCACCAACTCCCAGAGTCCACCCAAACCCATGTCCATTGAGTCTGTGATGCCATCCAACCATCTCATCCTCTGTCGTCCCCTTCTTCTCCTGCCTTCAATCTTTCCCAGCATCAGGGTCTTTTCAAATGACTCAGCTCTTCACATCAGGTGGCCAAAGTATTGGAGTTTCAGCTTCAACATCAGTCCTTCCAATGAACACCCAGGACTGATCTCCTTTAGGATGGACTGATTGGATCTCTTTGCAGTCCAAGGGACTCAAGAGTCTTCTCCAACACCACAGTTCAAAAGCATCAATTCTTTTGCGCTCAGCTTTCTTTATAATCCAACTCTCACATCCGTACATGACTACTAGAAAAACCATAGCCTTGACTAGATGGACCTTTGCTGGCAAAGTAATGTCTCTGCTTTTGAATATGCTGTCTAGGTTGGTCATAACTTTCTTTCCAAGGAGTAAGCGTCTTTTAATTTCATGGCTGCAGTCACCATCTACAGTGATTTTGGAGCCCAGAAAAATAAAGTCAGCCACTGTTTCCACTGTTTCCCCATCTATCTGCTGTGAAGTGATGGGACTGGATGCCATGATCTTAGTTTTCTGAATGTTGAGCTTTAAGCCAACTTTTTCACTCTCCTCTTTCACTTTCATCAAGAGGCTATTTAGCTCCTCTTCACTTTCTGCCATAAGGGTGGTGTCATCTGCATATATGAGGTTATTGATATTTCTCCCAGCAATCTTGATTCCAGCTTCTGCTTCCTCCAGCCCAGTGTTTCTCATTATGTATTCTGCATATAAGCACACAGTATATTGGGATACAAAAATGTCTATGAAAGATATTTCAAACCCAAGCAATAAGATATTTTACTTTGAATTTAAACAGTATTTACTGTTTCTCACTCTGCTATTCTCTAATCTTTGTAAATATTAATAAAGAGATCAATATGAAGTACAGTTGATCCCTGAGCAACATGGGGATTTAAGGGCACTGATCCTCCCACAGTCAAAAATCGCATGTAGCTTCACAGTATGGGCGGTACCTTGGGCTTCCCAGGTGGCGCTAATGGTAAAGAACCTGCTTGCCAGAGCAGGCAGACTTAAGAGATGTGGGTTTGATACCTGGTTGGGAAGATCCCCTGGATAAGGGCATGGCAACCCACTCCAGTGTTCTTACCTGGAGAATCCTATGGACAGAGGAACCTGGTGGGCTACGGTTCATGAGGTCACAAAGAGTCAGACATGTCTGAAGCGACTTAGCACACACGGGCAGTACTGCATCCATGGATTCAGCTGACCATGAATCATATATATTTAGTGGAAAAAAAAAAGTCACGTGTAATTAAATGGATCCATGCAGTTCAGACCTGTGTTATTTAAGGATCAACTGCAATTGCTTTCTCTAGAACAGCCCCCTGCTATCCCGTCTTGAGGCAAAGGAGGGAGGATGGCTCCGGGATCCACCCATGCTTCAACCAGAGTAATTCTGTTTCACTTACTGGGATTTCCTGTCACATACCGGGAATTCCTGCCCGATTTTTTAGCACTAGTTTAAAAATGAAAACCATTTGTCTGTGTGATCCCTAAGAATGTTTTCAGTTCAAAAACTTTTAGTCAGTTTTAAATAAATTCAGCTAGGCTAGCCCTCACAAATTACTGTCAGCATAATGAAGTAGGAAGAAAACTTGTACTTGAATCCTCATTCTGTTGCTTATGATGCTCACATATTCACTTAGTGTCCCAGATTTTATTTTTCAGCTGTAAATGAGATAATGTACATACTTTGCTTAACATGTAGTTGTTTTAAGGTCAAACTAGTGATCACATTTTGCTTATATATTACAAATTTCAGGTGATCTAACTTTTTATGTAAATATTTTAGGTATGTAAGGTCTGTCCCATGGACTGTAGTTTGGCCCATGGGTTAGTTTGCCAGTCCTTGCTTTTGTATTAATATATGATTGCTTAGAATGATTAATTGCCAGAACTATCAATAAGTATATTATAAATTAATTCTAGTTAAGAGAGAAGGTTACCCTGTCTGTGTAGTTTGATTTTTAGTATCAGTTTATCTCTACTATCATATGGTAATCAGATTATAATTTGTGGACATCATTCAGAACTAGCTCTGTGGCTCTTTGGCAATCAGTTATGAAAGTACATAAAGTATTTTAAAAAGTATATCAGTCTGATATATAATCCATAAAATTTCGTTCACCTACACTCAATAAAGAGCAAATTGTTATTTTAAAATCAAGTTGAAAAAAAAAATTGTTAAAAAGTCAAGTTGAAGGAAAATGGAGCTCATTGTGTGTTTTTTATAGTGTTCTTCAAAGGTTATTTTTAAATGGTAATTATTCCCATCTTGCTTAGTATTTATTATTATCTTCTTGCAGCCTGTATAAGTTCCTCTATGGATACTGAAGCTTCATTGGACAACACAGATGATGAACAACCAAAACAGCCAATTAAAACTACAATAGTGTTGAAAATTCAGCAAAACATAGGTATTATATTTCTTCTATAACATTGAAAAGATGATATTTTGGATTTGTGTTTTCTTGTTACTATAGAATTATTTTCATTTTGTTTTCTTAAAAGAGCTAGATTAAGCTAGTATTTATTGAGTACTGTGGAAAGTGGTGGAAAGATTTATAAATAAAGCATTGTCCCAAATGCTTTCAAAAATGACACTCCTATTAAATGTTTTGGTGTTTTTAGAAGAAAATTATGTTGAGTTTTGGGGATCAACAAGTATAGTAGCACCAATGTTTTCCAAATTGGTGTTCCCAGGATTGCAGTTATGAAAGATTTTGATAGATATTCTATGAAGAGTCACATTCAAATCTGAAAATTCTAACGCGCTTTAATTTTAAAGTTTCCAAGAAGTATGGTGGTCACTTTACCATTTTTCAGTCTTACTGATAAAAGAACATGTGACCTGTTGCTTAGTTAAGACTTTCGGCTGACTGAGAGTTAGAAGCCAGAAACTTCAGTTATTTTTCATGTCGCTTAACTCACTAGGTAAACTTAATTACCTAAATTTTTTGCACCTGTGTGTGTGTGTGTGTCTAGACTACTATGGTCAGTATTTTGTTTTTTAACTTAAAATGCTCAGGGGAAAAATTAAAAATAAAAGTTGCCAACATAAGCTTAATAATTTTTAGATTTTAGTTTCTGTGGTTTTTGATAGCTATATAAATGACTTTGCATTGTGATGTCTCTTTGGTTTAAGCTAAGTTGCATGAGATGGCATGGCTGAAATGTCAATATAAATATTTGTAGAAGCCTTTTAAAGTATGGGTTAGTTTGTCTCTTAGATTGTCTCTTAGATGTGTATGAGTGCATTTGTGTATAAGAAAAGACACTTTTAAAAAAAGAAAAGACACTTTTAAGGGGTCAGTACCAGTCCAACCTTTGTAAAATATATTTTCAACTATTGCTACATTTTCCTCTAAGATTTTGCTGGCTTTCAGTGTCTGTATATGTGTATGCATGTGCATTTGTGTCTCTGTATTGTTATTGTTGTTTAGCCCCATCAGTTACCTGCATTTCAAAGCCTAGGAGCAGTTAAACCTTTCTTTTGCTCATTCCATTTCCATTTGTTTTGTGTTTGTTTCACTTTAGGTGTGATTGCAGCATTTGCAGTTGCAGCCCTTGCTGCGGGTATCTCCTTTCACTACTTCAGTGATTAGGTTGAGGCACAGAGAGCTTCCTGATCATCCAGAGAACAGTGACCAACAATTATGAATCTTAAAGATGCAAACAAGCCTTCTGCATTTAAGACAACAGCAGCCAGATCTGCTGCCAGATTCCTGTTAGATGTGTTTCTGACTAAAATGAAATCACCAGCTGCCTTGTTTAGCCTTGCTTCTATAAATTATAGGTGGCTCAGGCTTCCAAGAATAAAGTTATACATCTAGATGTAAGTTGCACATAACAAATCGTTATTGTCTGTTTTTTAAAATGTTCGAAATAATGGTTTATTTTCATAGATTTTAGTTTTGTTGACCTGAACTACATATTGGTCAGGACATTGAAAATTTGAATAGTCAAGAAGGGTGTCTGAGTATCTTAGTAATAGAATAATAAGAGAAATTTCTACAAGATGGGGCAACAACTTATTGGATAAGTTTGTACTTTTATACTCAGTTCCGAAATACTGATTGAGTTCCGATTGAGAGATAGAAACCTCTCCATACCTCTTTGAATGAGCAAGGATTGTCATAAATCATGAGCTTTCTCAGGTTATCTCAGGTATATCAGGTTAATATATATTAAATAAGACTTTTGCTTCCAGTAGTACTTTAGGTACTGCAGAACAACTAGATCTTGAATAAAATCTCCTTTGAATCCATTAATAGGCTCAAAGAAGGTAGAGGAAATCTCTAAGAACCATACTTCTATTTTCTATTTCCTGACAAAATGAACGCATTTTGATCTGTAAATTGTGACAACTCCATTAGGCCTAAGTTTGGCAGTAGTTGCCGGGATGACAAATACCAGTTGCAGCATTGCCGTATCCGTTCTCCTCAGACCAGAAACAAGGAGATAAATCTGAATCTGAGATGCCCCATCCAGGACAGCTGAAGTAGGCCTCAGTTTGCAATACCCTATAGTTCCTGGTAGAAACAAGATCTAGGCCCAAGATTCCCATAGATTAAGATAAAACAATACTATTTCATGACTGGAGATCACCAGGTACAAGTGGAAACTGGCTATTAAGAGCATGAGGAAGAACCCGTAGAAATAAACTTTGGACTCATTTTTCCAAGGTCTCGTCATCAACGCACATGAAGGATGGAACCACAGGCAGATCTGAAAAAGAAATGAAACTGCTAGATAAGAAATATATTACTTGCAATTAAAAAAAACCAAACATGTTGAATATGATATTAACTCAGCTGAATAGTCAATAAATAAACTGGATGCTAGATACAAAGAAATTACCCAGTGTGCAGCAAGGAGAAAGAAGGTGCTAGAAAATGAATATTAAGGAGAAAGTAAGAGAAGTGGAAGGAAAAATTATGAAGACTAGAAGTACCAGCAGGTACCAGCAGAATAGAGAGGATGAAGTGGCAATATTTGAAGAAGTAACAGAATTTTCCACGTTGGTTGGAAAAACACAAATTCATAAATTCAGGAAGCACAGTATATCCCAAGCATATATAGATGAAATATAAGCCTAAACTCAATATATTATAACTGTGAGATATCAAACAAAAGATTCTTAAAGCAGTCAAAGTGAGGAGAAGATCATCGGTGAAGGCAAGACAGAACTTCAGAAGGCTTCTCGATAGCCACAGGGACTCCAAAGATGGTAGAATAGTGGCTGTAAAATTCTGAGAAAAAAATTAGCAACTTGGAATTTGTATGTAGCAAACCGAAATAAAGCTACATTCAAATAAAAAAGATTTTACCATTAGTGGAACTTCATTAAAGAAATTGCAAAAGGATGGTCTTCAGGAAGGAAAATGATTTCAAAAGGACAGTCTGAAATTTAAAAACTGGTAAGCAAATAAATGAAAAACATGTAAATCTAAAAGTGTTTTTTGTATAAAACAATTGTAATGAAAGAAGTGTTTGTAAGAAGCAAAATTGTAATTAAAACATTTTATGCAGTATTAATGTGGACTTTCAAAATAGGATATAATTGAAAAACAGTAATAACTGTTTTTTCCCCATAAGATGGGAGGGGAGTGATTAGAATTAAAGTGTTCTGAAGTGTTTTATTATTCAGAAAATGGGTTAAGATACTATTTAACTTTGAAATTATGTCAAACATGTATCATAAAATTTATAACTGTTAAAATAATAGATATGAAATGAACAGTTCCAAAGAAAAATTTAAATATGGAATAGGAAGACAAAAACTCAATACAAAAGGGAAAGAAATTAGGGGTGGGGGAGGGACAAAATTAGTAAGATAATAATGATAACAAGTCAGATAATGAATATAACTATGAATAGGCTGCTGCTGCTGCTGAATAGGCTAAACCCAGTTAAAAACATTGATTCCATTTTTTTGAAAATCTGGTATAGGCTGGATTTTTTAAAGGATGAAAAAGATGGGCAAATAGCAAAAGAAAATATATGTAGCTTTGGTGCTATCAAATCAAAATTAAACTTTATGATAATATTATTAAAGATGGAGAAAACCTCTAAATAATGGTAAGAGGATCAATTCATTAGAAATATATATATAATTTTAAATCTCTATATGCTTAATAAAATGGCCTCAAAATGTGTAATGCATGCGTGCTAAGTCACTTCAGTCGTGTCCAACTTTTTGCGACCTTGGGTGGTAGCCCACCAGTCTCCTCTGTCCTTGGGATTCTCCAGGCAAGAACGCTGGAGTGTGTTGCCTCCAGCGGATCTCCGGACCCAGATATCGAACCCGCGTCTCTTATGTCTCCTGCGTTGGCAGGCAGGTTCCTTACCACTATGCCACCTGGGAAGCCCAGGCTGAAGCCACAGATGGAGCAGAAATCAGAAATTTTAACAGCTCTCAGTTACTAACAACTCAGACCAAAAAAAATGAAGACACAGATTTTAATAATGCAGTTAACAGTATTGATTTGATGACTACATTTAGAATGATTAGCAGAGAACATTCTTCTTAAGCATTGTGTTTTAGCAAGAACTGGCCATTATTAGGCATGAAGTAAGTTACAATAAGTTTCATGAAGTTGGTATTAAATGAATAGAGATAAATTAGAAGTTGGTTATTTTAAAAACTAATAAAAGTTATTTCTTAATCATGGTTTTACAAGATTAAAAAAGCTTCATAGATGAAAGAAAAAAACATACTTAGAACCTAATTCTGTGTTACATTTGGAAACACTGGGTGACGCACCAGAAAGTGCACTTAGAGGAAAATGATCTTAAATGCTTAAAGGCTAAGTGTATAACTTAGGAAAAGGTTGACAGAATAAACACAGTATAAAGCAGGAAGACACAGGAAAAGGGAGGAAATCGATGAGTTAGAAAACATAGAATCACAATGTCAATGTTGTTTTCACGACAAAACAGATGGATGTATTTGAGTAAGAAGAAAACAAGTCTAAACAACATAAAGATTGAAAATGGGGTCTTAACCTATAGCAGAGATGAAAATGATAGATTACCAGGAGCATTTCTAATGTGTTTGAAAATTTAGACAAAATAGACCAAGGTCTAGGAAAGTATCTTTCCCTTAAATTGGCTGAAGAAGAAATAGACAAGTTACGTACTACTTACTCAATAGTATTGAATAGAAAATTCTTTTAAAATTTTTGATAAAGAACATCCAAATGTTTTACTTCCCTTTCAAAGACTGTGCTATTTGAACGTTTCATGCAAACTCAATAGATAATGAGGGAATACTCTTCAGCTTAATTTACAAGGCCCATGTAGTTTTTATTGATACTAGAATCAGACATTTGGTAAGAGAAAAGAAAATTGCAGACTTACAGCACTTATTAACACAGATCTGAAAGTCAAAAGCATTATTGATAAACTGAATTCAACATTATATAAAAAGGATAATGCATCATGATGAAGTTGTATACATTAAAAATCAGGAACATGACAAGGATGCCTATTATCACACAATTTCTATTCATCATTGTCCTGTAAGAAAAACAGCAAAAGGGAAATGGCATTTTAAGAGGGTGTTATATGAAAAGATGTTTAATTTCAAGTGATCAACTAATTAAAAGACCACGATGAATACTATTTTACATCCAGTAGATGGAAAAATTAAGAAATACGACAGTACTGATGAAGAAGATGCACATCAAGAAGATTTCTAAAGGTGGGGTTGTAAACTGGTACACTTTGGAAAGCAATTGGACATTATCTTGTATAATTAAGCATTCATGTATTCTAAAACCTAACCATTCTACTCCTGCATGTATAGCTTAGATTCGTGCATATGTGCGCAAGAGTACATGTGTGGGAATGTTAAGGCAGCTCTGTTTGTAGCCACCACTGACAAGAAAATAAACAGTTGTAGGTTTTGTAATTTTATTTAGCAGTGAGAATGACCTGAGAATAAAGGGATGATTAAATAAAGCAAGCCTTAGAAGCCTACGTGCAGTTTTTATAAAGCTTAGAAACAAATCTAAGCTATATTATTTTGGAATACATATATTTGCACAAAGCTTTTTTTTTTTTTTTTAAGTAAAAGAGCTCAACATTCAGAAAACAAAGATCATGGCATCTGGTCCCATTACTTCAAGGCAAATAGATGGAGAAACAGTGGCAGACTTACTTTTTTGGGCTCCAAAATCACTGCAGATGGTGATTGCAGCCATGAAATTAAAAGACGCTTACTCCTTGGGAGAAAAGTTATGACCAACCTAGACAGCATATTAAAAAGCAGAAATGTTACTTTGCCAACAAAGGTCCGTCTAGTCAAGGCTACAGTTTTTCCAGTAGTTATGTATGGATATGAGAGTTGGATTATAAAGAAAGCTGAGCGCCGAAGAATTGATGTTTTTGAACTGTGGTGTTGGAGAAGACTCTTGAGAGGCCCTTGGACTGTGAGGAGATCCAACCAGTCAATCCTAAAGGAAATCAGTCCTGAATATTCATTGGAAGGACTGATGTTGAAGCTGAAACTCCAATACTTTGACCACCCAATGCGAAGAGCTGACTCATTTGAAAAGACCCTGATGCTGGGAAAGATTGAAGGTGGGACGTGAGGGGGATGACAGGATGAGATGGTTGGATGGCATCGCTGATTCAGTGGGCATGAGTTTGGGTAAACTCCGGGAGTTGGTGATAGACAGGGAGGACTGGCGTGCTGCAGTCCATGGGAATGCAGAGAGTCAGACATGACTGAGAGACTGAACTGAAATGAACTGAAAGGAGCATGTAGTAAGAATTCGTGGTTACCATTTCAGAGTGAGAGTGAAGCAAAATAGAAAGATGAGAAGGAACAAATGAACCAATTAGACAGTATTGGTGATGTTTTAGTTCTTGGTTGAAATGAGCTTTTTTAATTGAAGTAATTTGATTGATTAGTGTTGTGTTAAATTCTGCTGTAAAGCAAAGTGACTCAGTTATATACATGTATACATTCTTTTTTAATATTTTTTTCCATTATGGCTTATCCCAGGAGATTATATATAGTTCCCTGGGCTATACAGTAGGACCTTATTATCTATCCATTCTAGGTGTAATAGTTTATATCTATCTCCTAACAAAACTTCCAGTCCGTCACTCACTCCCTTCCCCTCCATGGCAAGCACATCTGTTCTCTGTGAGTCTGTTTCTGTTCTGTGAGTCCTGTTTCTGTCTGTGGTCTGTGCCGTAATTTAGATTTCACATGTAAGTGATATTATATGGTATTTGTCTTTCTGAATGACTTCACTGAGTATGATAATCTCTAGTTGCATCCATGTTGCTGCAAATGGCATTATCTTTTTTATGGCTGAATAATATTGCATTGTAAATATGCACTGCATCTTTATCCATTTATCTGTTGATGGACATTCAGCTTATTTCCATGTCTTGGCTATTGTGAATAGGGCTGCTATGAACATAGGGGTGAATGTATCTTTTTGAATTATTGTTTTGTCTGGGTATATGCCCAGAAGGGGATTGCTGGATCATATTGCAACTCTACTTTTAGTTTTTTGAGGAACTTCATACTGTTTTCCATAGTGGCTGAACCAACTTACATTCTCACCAACACTGTAGGAGGGTTCTGTTTTCTGCACACCCTCTCCAGCATTTGTTACTTGTAGACTTTTTAATGATGGGCATTCTGACTGGTGTGAGGTGTAGTTAGGTTATTGTAGTTTAGATTTGCATTTCTCTAATAGTGATGTTGAACATCTTTTCATGTGCCTACTGGCCACCTCTTTGTCTTCTTTGGAGAAATATCTGTTCAAGTCTCTACCCATTTTTTTGATTGGGTTTGTTTTGTTGAGTTTTGTGAGCTGTTTGCATATATTTGGAGATTAAGCTTTTCTTAGTCATATCATTTGCAAATATTTTCTCCCACTCCTTAAGTTGTCTTTTCATTTTTTTTTCCTTTTTATGGCTTTCTTTGCTATGCAAAAGCTTGTAAGTTTGATTAGGTCATATGTATTTATTTTTTGAAATGAGTTTCTTGATCATTTTATATCCTTAATGATGTTAGCACATGTGTTGCTTTGATTGTTTATTACTAACAAACCATCCCTAAACATAATTGACTTGAAACAATAACCATTTTGTTTTTCAAATAATTCTGAGTTGACAGGTATCATTGGCTGATTCTGCTCTAAATGGTGTCTAGAGCTGTGCATGGGATTTTCCAGGCAAAAATACTGGAATGAGTTTCCATTTCCTTCTCCAAGGAACCTTCCTGACCCAGGGGTCGAACCTAGATCTCCTGCATTGGCAAGTACATTCTTTACTATTGAGCCACCAGGGAAACCCCGGTACAGTAGTACAGTATTTGTTTTTATTTAGTCACTAAGTTGTGTCTGACTCTTTTATGACCCCATGAATTGTAGCCTGCCAGGCTCCTGTTTTTCAGTACTTCCCAGGGGACGCAGTGGTTAAAAAAAAAAAAAAAATCTGTCTGCCAATGCAGAAGATGCAAGAGATGTGGGGTTAATCCCTGAGCTGGGAAGATCCTCTGGAGTAGGAAATGGCAGCCCGCTCCAGTATTTTTGCTTGGAAAATTCCATGGACAGAGGAGCCTGGCAGGCGACAGTCCATGGGGTCATAAAGAGTCAGACACAACTGGGCACACGCATGCACACACATACACACATACACACACACAAAATTTTCTAGGAGGCTGATCAGGCTTGAAACATCCAAAATAATTTATTCACATGACTGGCTATTGATGCTGGCTGTTTCTTGGGTACTCAACTCTCCCACTTCAATTCTCCACACAGCTATAGTTCTGTCATGATGGCCGGACTTCTTCCTATCATGATGGCCGGACTTCTTCCTATCATGATGGCCGGAATCTAAGCAGTAGCATCCCAAGTGAGAGTTCCAAGAAAAGTAGAAGCTGTAGGTTCTCTTGAGGTCTTGGCTTGGAAGTCTCAGAACATCACTTTCTCTACATTGTATTTCTCTATATTATATTGTTCAGAAAACTAATCTACAGGACAAGCCTGAATTAAAGGGGAAAAGGAAGAAGAAATTTTACCTCTCAGTGGTTATATATATGCAAGAAGAAAAAGGCTTGATGGCAGCCATCTTTGGAAATTAGTTACCATAGTATACCCGTGGCTATAGCAGTTCATGTTCCTGACATGTGGAAAATGCATTCACCACTTCCTCAAACACCATAAGATTCAGGCTCAAGGCTCATAATTTTGTCTTCTGAATCAGTTTCAGGTATACATGAGCAACCATTGCTGCAGTTTCAATCTAAAGATTGGAGAAGGAAATGGCAACCCACTCCAGTATTCTTGCCTGGAGAATCCCAGGGACAGAGGAGCCTGGTGGGCTGCCATCTATGGGGTCCCACAGAGTCGGACACAACTGATAAGATTTAGCAGCAGCAGCAATCTAAAGATGCATGAACTAAAGAACCAACTTTTCTGCCCCCACTCATCCGGCATACACTGGCAAGACAGGCAATTGACACTCTTGTTCAAAAAGAAGGGAAATTGGAGGTACAGTGCAGTAAATGCTCCATAGTAATTCTGAACTTAAGTTGGGCATATGTCTAATTCATCATGTTCTGTGAGCAGAGAATGTGTGTCAGTTAGGACCTAATTCTAATCCCTTGGGAGTGATTTTCAAAATTGTGGCTCTATTCTGAGGCCTTTTCCATGAGACATAGCAAATATTTGAAGCTGAGAAGCTTTCTCAACTTGCTCCCTATTCTTAAAGGTTTAAGGCTCAGAAGCCTCTTTTTATTTTGAACCATCTCTCCCTTTAAGACTAAACTGATGTAATTCCTTTAAAAATACCTTTTATTTACTGTGAAGCAAATTATCCATTCCATTATATAAAAGGCATGCCCACGAATCTGTTCAAGATGGACATTGCTGGGGTCCAGCCCCAGCAGGATCCAGGGGTACCCTCAGGATGACGGCTTAGGCGATAAGGATAGCAAAGCGGAGAGCAGGGCTTGATGTTCCTTGATAAACACAGAAAGCCAATAAAGCTCCTGTGTTCCAAGGAGTCATCCTGAAAGAAGAACAGAGAGAGAAAAGGAGGGAAAAGGAAAAAAAGAACGACACAGGGAGACCCAGCTTCGGTGAGCGAGGCCCATAACTTTATTTTCAAAAGGAACTTTTATACCTTGACTTGTACACAGAGGGAAATGAAAGATGCAAAGTCATACAGAGTCAGCCCAAACATTACATCTGTTTTGTCTTTATCGAAACCAGGATTTTTTCTGCATACCTTTCCCATAAACAATGTTGTGTACATTATCTTCTGGCCTTGGAGGCCTGTGGACATTTTATGACCCTTTTTTGATAAAGGCTGTTCAACCAGAAAACTTGTTTTCCCTTAAAGTGTTACTTCTTTATTTCTCCCAGCCTCAGAAAGTACTAAACAGAGTTACATTCTCAGGGAGCAAAGGTGCAGTAAGTTACAACAAAGAAAGAACCAATTAGCTCAGAGGTCTGATGTGGTTAATTCCAAAGCTGCTACTTGTTTTTCTTACATTCCAACTATGTTAACCAACGCACTCCCAGGTGCACAATGGATAAGGGATATGGGAACCTGGCAGCAAGCATTGGCCCAATAATGAAGCCCTTTACCAGTACTATCTATTCTAATAAATTTTCATCCCTTAAAGGACTCTATGCTCATTAAGACTTTTAGAATGTTTTGGCTTCCTGTGCCTTTCAAGGTTGGGGAGTTGTGAACAATCATGTGTGTTAATTGCAAGAGTATGGATAAACCTGTCAGGCAAGCTAGAAAGCCAACAGAGGGGTTAAAATAGAAATATTCCTTTCATGCCCAAGAGACTTATTAACTAAAGCCCTAAGTTGACTTTTTCCAGAGAAAGGTGGTCAGGGATAGCCCCCTGTTAATGTCAGAAGAGTTCGTCAAAGGCACAAAATAGTAAGACAGATTCTGGTTTTGGGGTAGGTGCTCGAGCAGATTCAGGGGGTCCCTCGAGGCCTGATCTGCCTTTGCAGGTCTCTTCCGCATGACCTTTGTCATGGGTGGGATCTCCCGTGGTGGCTCCCAGCAGGACATCTCTCTCTCCTCTGAGCTGAGATTCAGGGCACTGAAGGACAATACCCTTGAAAATCTTAGATACCTGTTGTCTAGCTTAGGGGACTACAGTCTGTGCTCATATGATTCTTAGAAGTCTTTTTGTTTGCCTAAGAGATCTATGAGTTACTGGCTTAAATATTTCCAAAGTCTTAAAGGTTATTATAGCTGCACCCTTGATGCCATGTTTCACTAGCAGTTCCCTGGCTTTGATCTTTGCCCACAGGGCATTTCCTTCTTGAGAAACTCTTGCTATCTGGACAAGGTGTTCTGGGCCCTTTCTGTTTTTTATAAAATTTTCTCCGAAACTGAAGTTTCTTATTTAGTTCATCTCTTTCTTCTCATATTTGATCATGGCCAGTTAAAAGAAATCAGTTGGCATTTTCAGTATTCTGCCTGGAAATCTCCTCAGCAAGATCTACAAGTTTATTAGGTTACTTCTCCTTAGCAATTTTCACAAGTTTATTAGTTCTATATTTCACATTATTGCAGGGGAAGTGCTGCCTTTCACAAGGGTTGTCATTTAATGACAGTTTCCTCTAGCCACCGGTGTTTCCTGAAGATTCTACAGCCTCCATTTCCTTCTCAGTTTCAAAGTTAAAGATACATGTTCAGTTTTGGGCCACTAGAACCCTTAGTGACTTAGTGACTGAACAACAACAATGATAGTTGATTTCCAATGTCAGTTTTAGATGCACAGCAAAGTGATTCAGTTATACTTGTGTGTGTATATATACATGAATATAAATATATACATATTCTTTTTAGAAAAAGATTTTTTTCACTCGATTTGTTTAGTTTGTTAAGGGGATCTTACGTTTACGGAACTGTAAAGAGAAACTTGATAATGAGGATGAAGGTACTTTAATCAGCTCAGATTCTATTTTAGTCAAATCCAATTTAGTTGTAGATATGCCAGATGCCTGCCCATGATTAAAATTCTGAATGTCAATAAGCTAAGATGCTGACTGCAATATCTACATCTACACAAAAATTATGTCATTTAAAAATATTTCTAAGATTTCTATGCTTTCAAATTAGTACTACTGATAATAATTTTCTGTATTTTAATGATAAATTAAATAACAGCTAATGATAATGGAGAGTAGAGTTGTATCCCTAGATCTTTCAGTTAGTAAACAACAAAACTGCAGGAAGTCACTTAACTGCTTTGATCTTTAGATTGAAACAAATTCTAACAACATTAAACTCTCTCATTATATATTGCTTTACAGTTTACAACAGAGGAGGAAATGGCAACCCACTCTAGTATTCTTGCCTGGGAAATCCCATGGACAGGGGAGCCTGATGGGCTATAATCCATAGGGTTGCAAAAAGTCTGACATGACTTAGCAACTAAACCACCAACCACAGTTTACAGAGTATTTTCATTTTTACCATTTTCATTCCTTTATTATTTTTATCATACTTTAAAAATATTTATTTGGCATGTGGGATTTTTCACAGTGGCTTATGGACTCTCTAGTTGAGCACAGGGCTATAGTGGTTGCAGCGCACATGGATTTCAGTAGTTGTGGCACGCAGGCTTAGCAGCTTCGTGACATGTGGACTCTTACTTCTCGGACCAGGGATCAAACTCACTTCCCCTGAATTGCAAGGTGAATTCTCAACTACTGGACTACAAGGGAAGTTGCTATCCTACTTTTTTTAAACAATTCAGAAATTGAGGTTCAGGAAAGTATCAATAACTTACTAATCATAGTAGTTCAGTTCAGTTCATTTCAGTCACTCAGTCGTGTCCGACTCTTTGCAACCCCATGAATCGCAGCATGCCAGGCCTCCCTGTCCATCACCAACTCCCGGAGTTCACTCAGACTTATGTCCATCGAGTCAGTGATGCCATCCAGCCATCTTATCCTCTGTCATCCCATTCTCCTCCTGCCCCCAATCCCTCCCAGCATCAGAGTCTTTTCCAATGAGTCAACTCTTCACATGAGGTGGCCAAAGTACTGGAGTTTCAGCTTTAGCATCATTCCTTCCAAAGAAATCCCAGGGCTGAACTCCTTCAGAATGGACTGGTTGGATCTCCTTGCAGTCCAAGGGACTCCCAAGAGTCTTCTCCAACACCGCAGTTCAAAAGCATCAATTCTTCGGCACTCAGCTTTCTTCACAGTCCAACTCTCACATCCATACATGACCACAGGAAAAACCACAGCCTTGACTAGACAGACCTATGTTGGCAAATTAATGTCCCTGCTTTTGAATATGCTATCTAGGTTGGATATAACTTTCCTCCAAGGAGTAAGCGTCTTTTAATTTCATGGCTGCAGTCACCATCTGCAGTGATCTTGGAGCCCCAAAAATAAAGTCTGCCACTGTTTCCCATCTATTTCCCATGAAGTGATGGGACCGGAAACCATGATCTTCATTTTCTGAATGTTGAGCTTTAAGCCAACTTTTTCACTCTCCACTTACACTTTCATCAAGAGGCTTTTGAGTTCCTCTTCACTTTCTGCCATAAGGGTGGTGTCATCTGCATGTCTGAAGTTATTGATATTTCTCCCGGCAATCTTGATTCCAACTTGTGCTTCTTCCAGTCCAGCATTTCTCATGATGTACTCTAGTTGGTAGAGCATATATATGTTAAGGGGAAAGATGCTGATGAAAGAGAGTGATTGAATATGCAGAAGCAAGAGAGATAACTATACAGGAGAAAACATGAAGGTAAGATTCCTGAGAAGGAGGGAGGTGATATTTTCTAAAGCATAGGCAGCTATTGGTCCTGGGAGAAGGAACATCTATTCTAATATAGTAGGTCAGAGAGAGAAGAAAATTGGTGCAGGTGTATATGGGCTTGTAGATTCAGTAGTGGAAACTTAAGTTCATCTGATGCCTTCAGATCTTTATGAAGTTGGCAAGGTCATCTACTGTGAGTGAAGAAAGATGAGCATGAATAAGATTTCATAGGCTTGTTGCAAAGAATGGAAGATCAACTCCATCAAACAAACATAGTAGGATTACCAGATACTGGTAATCCCCATTTGAGGTTAATAATAATAAATAGGTGAACTTCTATGATTCCCCCTCCAAGTAGTCTGATTTCTCAGATTTAAGAATAGAAAAAGTAAATGGCAGATTTAAGGGTCTTGTTCAACTGATAAGCTGAAAGCAAAGGCCAAGAAATTTAAGATATTGCCAATAATGTTGTTTAAAGGATATTATTTAAATAATGAACCATGGATCTAAACTGAATAAAAAAATGGAGAGAAAGGGTGAAAAGCAGTGTGATAGAGAAAGAAAGAGAATGTTCTGGTGAATTGTATTAATGCACTGAAGATCGAGAAAAAAATAAAAAACTCAGAATTTTGGTAGTTGAAGAATAAATACAGAGACATGATTGTGATCATAAGCAAGAATGCTTGGAATAGTGATTTGAGAAGAAACACATAGATGATAGCAAATGAAGTGCATGATTGTGGTAAACTAGGTTATTGGAGATAAAGAAATGAGGCAGTCAAGGAACTGAGTTCAGATTGTGGAAGGATGATCTGGTAGAATAATGATAATGCTCAACATGATAATAGAACTTGAAGCATAAGAGAAGGCTGTGTGAGTTTAGTAGGATATTTTTAATAAATGAAGGAGAATAATTGGAATGTCACTAGTTGACAAGTGACAAGTTTCAAGGGGGAAGGAAACGTGATGCAAACAACGTGAGTCTTGAAAAGCACATAATATTTTTTACAGAAGAATGTGGGAGCAATGATCTAGAGTGAAGGAGAGTGTCAATGCTATTTGGATTTTGAAAAAATAGACAAGTACCACTTGAAAGCAATAAAGAGAAAGAGGATCTTTTGAAGAACTGTGTCCCACTTATGGCGAAGATGTGGAAGGAATGCTTGGAGAAAAGATTGAAAATAAAGGGAAGCATACTGCTTTTAGAGAGGAAATGGAAGTGAACGGTGATAATGATACAGTAGCACATTATGGCAAACAGCAGGTTGGGGGTGGGCGAGCAGTAGTGAGTGGGAAGAGGCCGGGAGAGCTTTCACTTTGGATGTTGACTGTGATAATGCAAGGTTAAGAGTCATAGCCGATTTAATCTCAGTGTCCTAAAGTTTAATCTGTTTTACAGTGACATAGCGTATTAACTTTTGAAAATATTCTTTGTGTGCTAGATAGAGGAAAATTATTAGTTCACTACTTATTGGTTGCAATGTTTTATATGTCCCTTAGATCAAACTTGTTAATATGCGGTTAATAGCTACATTGATAATGATGTATTAAGGGTCAAAGGAACTGAGCTGAAATATCTGGTGGTGAATTAATCACTTTCTTCCTGTATTTTATTTAAAAAATTTTTATTTAAAAAGTTTTTTTTGGCTGCAGCATGCAGGATCTTAGTTCCCCGACAATGGATTGAACCTGTGTCCTCTGC
Source organism: Bos javanicus (assembly GCF_032452875.1). Taxonomy (NCBI): domain Eukaryota; kingdom Metazoa; phylum Chordata; class Mammalia; order Artiodactyla; family Bovidae; genus Bos; species Bos javanicus. The sequence continues at coordinate 68,233,679 of NC_083883.1, forward strand.
CATGGAAGTGCAGAGTCTTAAAACCCTGGACTGCCAGGGACCTTCACCTGTATTTTATTAATTTGTACTGTGTATATTTTATAACATTTTATTAGGTATTTGTAAGCTTAAAATTAATAGATCTTCCTGTTAAAATGTACTGTATTATCATTATGTAATGACAATTTCTATATCTAGTCATGCTTTTCTCTTTAAGCTTGTTTTGTCTGATATTAATTTAGTGATGCATGCTTTAAAATTATTTTCTTGTTATATCTTTCCCATCATTTTACTTCCAACTTTTCTGTGTCCTCATATTTTAAATGTATTTCTTTTGAACAGAAAGTATCTTGATTTTTAAAGTCTAATCCCACTCACAGAAGAAACTGGTGGGCTGCAGTCCATAGGGTCGCAGAGTCGGACACAACTGAAGTGACTTAGCATGTATACCCTTTAACTAATGGGTTTAAATCATTTATATTCTTACTATAGTTATGTTTGAAACTGTTTCTACTTTACATTTTCACTGTGGAGCTGAGAAGAGTAGTAAAGTAATTCTTGTTTCAAATGGATAGTAATTCATTGCTACTCACCTCAGGAAAAGTCAAAACAAGTTTAAAATTCCTTTCCATTCCCCCACTAAAACGAAAACTACAACAAAAAATTTTTTTAAGTTTCTTTTCTCCTTAAATACTCAAAGTAGGAAAAATGATGGGCAAAAATGTCATCTGTATTTTTAATAAAAAATAAACAGTGTAAAGCCATGGTCTTATGCTTCTAAACTTCTTGGGACTTATGTAATTTATTATGTAAATCTCATAATTCAAGTTGCCTACCAAGTTGAATTTCAAGTGTAATTATTGTTGCCTGTTGAAAGTATATTAATTTGTTAGAACAGGAACAGTGTATGGAAGTTAACTATGTGTTGTCAATGAATAAATGTCACAATTTAAAAACAAATTACTATTTTTGAGGTAACATATTTGAAATAAGGTAGTATGTGTGAGAGTTGGACTGTGAAGAAAGCTGAGCGCTGAAGAATTGATGCTTTTGAACTGTGGTGTTGGAGAAGACTCTTGAGAGTCCCTTAGACTGCAAGGAGATCCAACCAGTCCATTCTGAAGGAGATCAGCCCTGGGATTTCTTTGGAAGGAATGATGCTAAAGCTGAAACTCCAGTACTTTGGCCACCTCATGTGAAGAGTTGACTCATTGGAAAAGACTCTAATGGAGGGGTTGGGGGCAGGAGGAGAAGGGGAAGGAGGAGAAGGGGATGACAGAGGATGAGATGGCTGGATGGCATCACTGACTTGATGGACGTGAGTCTGAGTGAACTCCGGAAGTTGGTGATAGACAGGGAGGCCTGGTGTGCTGCAATTCATGGGGTTGCAAAGAGTCAGACACGACTGAGCAACTGAACTGAACTGAACTGAGTATGTATTCAGGGACTGGGAGTGGGGATGGACACTCTGAGAAGTAAAATAGCTTAGGGTGAAATACCTGGTTTTATGGAAACTAATCTTTAGAAGCTCCAAAACTTGGCCACCTGATGTGAAGAGTCGACTCATTGGAAAAGACCCTGATGCTGGAAAAGATCAAAGGCAGAAGGAGAGGGGCACGACAGAGGATGAGATGGTTGGATGGCATCACTGACTCAATGGTCATGAGTTTGAGCAAGCTCCGGGAATTGTTGAAGGACAGGGAAGCCTGGCATGCTGCGGTCCATGGCGTCGCAGAGCCAGACACGACTGAGTGATCAAGAAGCAGCATTGTCTTATATACTATGGAAAAATAAAAGAGCCATGAAAGATAAAAGGACTTTGATACTTGTTGTAACTGAGAACCTCAAGTAAAGATAAAATGCAATGTTTCCCTTAAATGCTATTGGCCACATAAGGAAAACCCATAATTGAAAACTGAGATTACTGTATACTTAACTTTGTTCTCTCTTCCCAGGGCCATGGCCACTGCATTTGCTGTTGGAGTTGTGAAATATACTGAAGCTTTGTCTGGATTCCAGGTAACTTTTGTTTTCTGTAGAATTGAGATGTGGACTTGAAATGTATTAAAACGGATATTTTAATCCCTGAGAATCCCAAATTTGGTTGTTAGTGTGTTCTTTGTGTTGGTGACTGCTAGATAAAGAGTATGCTGTAATGTGAAAAGTGTAGGTGCTAGGCATTAAGTTCAAATTCTACCTCTTCATAGCTGTATAAAGCTGAGCAAGTCAACTGAGCACAAACCCTTCGATTTCTCCATCCTCTGTGCTGGTTAACCTGATTGGTGGTGGGGTGATCCTCTCATGATGTATGTGTGTATCAGATCATCTTGTTGTATACTTTATATGTCTTATAGCTCTGTCAATTATACCTCAGTAAAGCTGAAAAAAAAAAAAAGTCTCCATCCTTGAACAAGACATATTAAAGCCATTGCTCTGCCTATCTTATAGAGGAATTGTGAGACTCAAATAAGATAGTGTATGTGAAATCTTTTGATACTATAACACATTATAAAAATGTTAGCTATGTTATTTGGCGTCTCCAAAGCTGCTATTGGATAACATGGCTAGTATTGCCTTCACATGGATTCTTTAGTAATCATGACTTATGTGGTGTTTTTGCCTTTATATTTGTTTCAAGATGAGGATTATAGAGTCTAATGGGTTTAGTGGTTAGATGGTTGTGTTGTATATTCCCCCATTTGCCTCTTAAGAACCACTTTCTGTCCTTCTCCAATATGCTTTGTGCCCAGGGAAAGGTGACTTAACACATATCTAAATAAGATTCTTCTGCCCTCTGGCCTCTGGTTAGGTTTGGACAATGGGAGGCATGAAGCAAAGATAGGAGAACAGAAGGAAGAAAGCTCCAGTTATTTATTTTGATATATCTCTCCCTCCTGGGTCATAGATCGGCAGGGGCAGTGTTCTCTCCCAACAGCTAAAGCTTCTGTTGGGCAGCACTTTCCTATACTATTGATGTGTCTCACTGGTTTCCTTAAGGCCTGGGGGCGGGGGGTAGTAGTCATTTTCACCTGTTGCTGGCCCTGTGGTGTTATACCATTTCTTGTTAATTTCCTGCCCACATTCTTCTGTATATACATATAGCACATATGTTTGTATATGCACGTAGTCGCTTCATTAAACTTCCTTCAGTCATAGCTTTCTGTTGTGTTGTTCCTTGCTAGAAACCTTCCTGACACAGAGGTCATTGTCATAATCACTTTTAGTGGAGTGGTTGAGAAAGAGAGGTGGAGAAGTAAATGGAAAGAAAGAAAAGATTAATAAGGACATGGATTTTTGTTTTTCAAGAATATGGCAATGAAGAGGAGAATGTTACAGAGCATCACAGCTAGTGAGAATTCTGAAGACCTAGAGAAAAAAATTGTAATCAGAGATACATATTTGACTTCAGGTTGTGAATAAGAAATTAATTAGAAGGAGAAGAAAAATTATATAAGCAAAAAAGTTGTGAAATTTGAACGATATAATCTGATTAAAATCACAGATATCAGGATTAGCCTTGTAAAGAGAGACATCTTTGAGAACAATGAAATGGCAAATAGTGGGTTAATATCTATGAGGTAAATAATTAGGGAAGTTCTTGCTGAGGAGGCTCAATTTCTTCTGCAATGTTGAAATCAAGGTCATTTGTTCAGAGGAGGAAGGATTTGTAAGGGGAGGGCTGAGGGAGAATGAGAAAGGTTTGAAATGTTGGTTGTGAGAAATGGAAGAGGGAATTGTTTACTGGACAAGCTATGGACTCTGGTTGAAATGTTCAGAACTTTGGGGACTTAAAAGAGAAGTGCTTTGGAGGAATAAAAGGACGAAATATGGAGTGGGCCCGCAGGAAGGTGGTTGATGTTCATCTGCCAAGTGTCTAGGCCACATGGGAAGGATAGAAACTATGAACATGGAGATACTGTTAAAAAGATAAGGTTGAGAAAGTGGAGGTCTTAAAGAATATGCGTTGGGAGTAGAGGATTGAGAGCGTTGAAGGGGTAGATGGCTATCATCAGAGAATGGTATATTGAAATTGAAGATTCAAAAAGGTGAGTAGTGACAGTAAGAGGAGTAACTAAGTGGATACAGCAGTGTGTTAGGTAAGCAGAGGGGCCTGAGTGAATGACAGTTTCTTCACTGAAATTCAATATCAGCTTGGGTTCCAGAAGAGAAGACCTCAGTAATAAATAAAAATAAATACCCATCTTTTAAATTAAATTTCAGAAATGTGTGCTCCTAGTTGCAAGTCTCTTGAGAAGAAGAAATGACTATATGTTTCCCATTTTAATCACCACCCCTGTGTTGTACATATTAGATAATTCCTTGTACATATTAGACACTCAAATATTTGTTGAATATTTGGAAAAAGAACAAAGAAAAACGGATCAAATTTTTACTGTAAGATAATAGCTTTCACTTTTCACTTTCATGAATTGGAGAAGGAAATGGCAACCCAGTCCAGTGTTCTTGCCTGGAGAATCCCAGGGATGAGGGAGCCTGGTGGGCTGCCGTCTATGGGGTCGCACAGAGTCGGACACGACTGAAGTGACTTAGCAGCAGCAGCAGATTTATTTGAGGGGCCAGATTATGATCGTAATTATATTCTGCAGTAAATTCAGTGTGTGCATGTGTGCTAAGTCACTTCAGTTGTGTCCTACTCTTTGTAACCCCACGGACTGTAGCCCTTCAGGCTCCTCTGTCCATTCAATTCTCCAGGCTGAAATACTGGAGTGGGTTGCCATGCCCTCCTCCAGGGGATCTTCCCGACCCAGGGATTGAGCTCAGGGATTGAACCCACATCTCTTATGTCTCCTGCATTGGCAGGTGGGTACTTTAACACTAGCACCACCAGTATTGTGTAGATTTCTTTCTTATTTGTGTGCTAATGTTTATTTGGTACTTCTATTTTCAAAACTAATTTAATTTATATTTATTGTGGTATCTTTAGTCAATTTGAAATGACAGTTTTTTATAATCTTTCTCTTTCAGTTCAAATATATAGATTTTAAAAATAAGGTCTTTTATAGAGGAATGAGTGGTATGTTTGGGTAGATAATCACATTCCAAGTTCTTCATAAATGAGCTTCTATTTATGTAAGCATATCTTGAGATCTTATATTTATGTACCATATTACCATTTTACTTCATAAATCATTATATATAACAATATATAATTATCACAATAATAACTAACATTGGGTAATGCTTATTATGTGACAGGTGCCATTCTAAGTAGTTTACATGATTTACTTTTTTTTTCCCCAAAATGTGCTGTTATTTTCCTTATTTTATAGATGAAGAAACAGGTATAAAGAGGTTAACTTGCCTAAGGTCACAGAATTAGTGAGTAGATTCAAACCTAGAAAGTCTGGCAACCAGTGCTCAGAATACTAACTGCCACCACTAATACGACGTAGGTTTATATACAAATGTAGGTGCATTATTCATCTACTGCTTGTTTAAATATCTCTTTACCTTGAGCTCCCTAAGGTCACAGACACTGCATGGCACATTGCAGCTTATCAATAAATTTTGTAAACTAGTGAATAAGCTTCTCACTTTGCAAGATAATTCTGCTATTTGCTACAGATTTTCCTATTATTTTCCAACTAACGCTCTTGGCTTTTTTTTTCAAGTCTATTCCAGTTCTTATTTGGGTGGTTTGATTTGGGACGTGTTATGACATTGGAAATCTTTACATTAAAAAAAATTCATTCTTTTGCTGAGACAAAAATTTTCTTTTTCTCTCCTCCTGCCAAATATCATAGCAGATTAAGTGTTTACATGAGGGGAGTTTGTAATCCAGGATTTCTGCAGCAGCGGGCTTCAAATATTCTAGTCAAATCCTGCCTTTTGTCTGGCTCTTCCTGATGCACTCATCAAAGCCTCACTCTGGCATCTCTTAGTCACTGGGCGCTTATTTTGAGGCTGGTTGCTATCATCACTGCTGCCTTTACCTAGGTGCCACCTAGTTACTTTTGTTTTGGCAGTTATGGGTTAAATACATTCCAGGGTCTAGTCCTGCTTAAGCTTGCCAGCTCTCTATTTTAAATGAATGCGCAGTGGGTCATTTCTTAAAAGAGTAAAGCTTTCATTGAACAGGAATTGTTTCAAAGCACTCATTTTTCTTCTTTTCCGTAGATGAGAGTCTTCTTTCACCATTAAGTGGTGCTCTCCTCCCTCTGCCCTATGAAGCTACACTACCCTGCAGTTACTAATGGCTGATGATTGAAAAGAACGTACACTTTAATCTTAAAATATTGTTTTCTTTTGAGATACATGTTTGACTATTCTTCCTCACTGCCTTGCAGTCATCTTTTTAAATATTTACTTCTAGTCTATGGAATTAATATCAATCTAAAAGAGCTGTTCTACTAAGGAGTTTTTAAATTATAAATATACATATAAAGATCCTATTTTTGCTATGGTTTTTAAGTCCAATAATTCCCTGACAGAGAACCCTGTAAGAGATTAATAAATTCATTAGCAGTTACTTGATGATAGAAAACATGTGGAACTATTTTTTAAAAGCTCCTCACTTTATATATAATTACCCTTCAGTCTCCCTCCTAGCACTTTTTATCTTTTTGTTATGTCTAGCATTCATCAAGTTATAAATAGGCCACAGGGTATTTAAAATGCCTTTCCCAATTTATAAAGAGGAATAAAAGATGGAATTTTGGATTCATAAGCAGAAACTACTTATTGTAGCAACTATATGCTAGAGACTGGTCATTTAAGCTAGTCATAGTTAGGAATTCTGTCTCACCCACATTTGTATCACCATTATCTAAGGTAATTGCAGACCTTCTTTTTCTTTACCATTCTTCTTTTCCTTTTTTCCTCCTTTCCTCCAATTGAGAAATGAGATTTTGGAGTCCAGAAGAGAGGTAGAGCTGGAAATGGGATTTTGAAAGCAGTCTGAATATAAATAGTATTTAAGACTATAGGTGGGAGAGGGCTATTTAGGATGAATGTTTAGAGAAGTTACAGAAGGAGATTTAGAAGGAATAGTCAGTAGGATATAAATATACTGTAGTTTCAAAGAAGCTAAAAGAAGTGACTTAAGAGGGAAGGTGATCAGCACTGACACATGCTTATAGGAGATAGAATAAAATAAGGAATAATGTTACTGAGTCTAAGCTCATACTGCTTGCTGTGCAACAGGCCAAGAAATTCAGAGAGGAGTTGTTGGGGCGAGGAATTCATTATTCAGAAAACCAGCACACTGAGAAGATGGTGGACTGTGTCCCAAAGAATCATCTTATCTGAGTTACGATTCAAGCGTCTTTTATACTAAAAGGAAAGGGATTGTGGTTGATTTTTGCAAACTTTTTGGTGCTGGAATCCTTTGTTTTTGCATCTGTCCATGTGATCCTGGTGACAGTGTTCCTATAAACCTCCAACAAGACAAATGTTATTCTCAGCTGTGCAACTTTTTGATCTCTATACAAATGGAAAATGTTTCATATTTAATAGAGCCTTGAGAATGGGCTATCCTGTATATTTCAGGTTGTAGGCAACATTCTTTTAGTGATCAGCTTATAGCAAAAGCAGTATAATACAAAGGTTAACATAGAAGAAACAGATCTAATATGGAGTCAGATTTATTCTTCCCTATTACAATACGACTTATAAGAAATAAGCTTCAGTTTGACAAGTTGACTGCAACTGTAATTAGAGTGCTTGGGAAAAGACCTGATTGGAGTTGGATGAAAAAAATTGGAAATGAGGAATAAAGATAATGACTTTAGACCCTTCTTTCAGGAGACATGATTTTAAAGGGAAGCAGAGAAGTGAAGGATAGCTGGAAATTTTAAGGGGCATATTTTAAATAGCGGACAGTTTAAAAACTCATTTACAAGCCAGTATGAATAATACAACATAGAGAAAGTGAGAAATAGATAATGCAAGTAGAAGGGAAATAATTTCAGGAGTGAAATTACTGTGCAGGTGAGCATTGGATCCACAGCATCGTTGTCTCTGTTGACCTTAGATGGCTGCATAAACTTCTTCCGTGTTCACAACAACGGAAACAGTGTTTACACACAGGTGCACATTTTAGATTGGTGATGGAAAGGTGAGGCAGGGCTCATCTGATAATTTCTGTTTCCTCAACGAAATATGGACAAGGTGAAGTGTTTGGACCGGGGTAAAAAAGGTTTAAGGAAAGCAGAGGAGCCATAAAGTAGTCATCTAGGAGAGTGGAGACTAGAACTTGTGACGTATGTCTGGCTTCAACATTGTCTCATCAGGGGAAAATGTGCCAACCTGTTTTAAGCACACTTGTCACTGAGAGCACATTTTTGATTATTTACCAAGCACCATGCCTTCAATAATAGGACATAATTTGGCTCTCACTCATGGTTATTTTTTGCTCTGATTCAGATACCTAGAAATTTCTTTTATCTTGCTCTTCATCACATTTCTTCATTTAAAAACATTTTTTTCAAATTATATTTTATTTTGCATTTCCATGTGTTTGTGTAGCAGGAGAGTTTCCCAAGTATTTTCAAGGGAAATGGAAGTAGAACTTCTATTTCTCTGAATTTCAATTTCATCATTTATGAAATGGTAGTAATACTTACTTGCAGAATTGTGGTTAAGTATTAGAAATGACATGTATAAAATATTGACCCTTAAAAGACAATCAATAAGTGATAGTTGTAATTATTATTACCACTAAATATTATTCTTTGGTCTAAAAAAACAAAAGACCTTGCTTCTACTCGCTTTTTTTCTTAAAGTTATTTTCTGAAACTCTGAAACTGTATTTTTAAACAAATACTTTTTAATAATAATTTTAATGTGCCACAGTGTTCCTAAGTTTCTTATGTATTAGTTTATTTGGAATATAAAATATCTTACCAAATGAAAATTTATTTGTATTTTGGGTTATATAATGTTTTAGGGCCTTGATAATATAGTATTTGAGAGAGAACAGACTTCAAATAGAGAGTGTATTTCCTTACGAGACTTTATTCTTATTACACAAGCAAATTTATAATTAACAATATAATTTGAAAAACCTAGTAATAACAATAAGGAAAAGCATGGAATAAAAAAGCCAACATATAACTTGAAAGGGATTTTTGAAAACTTTCACAGTATTTTTCATATTCTCTTTGTCTACTAACATATTGCTGAAGACTACAATGTTTTGAGGTAAAGTGTTATATCAGCTTGAGTAACTAATATTAAGACATGCTAATCATATAATTTTAGTGTCAGTCTGGAGTTTTTCTTCCCCAAATTAGAAAAGCCAGGGCTATGTTTGGTATTCCCTAAAAGAATGTGAATACTACCAAAATCAGTGTTCAGTGCTTAAAGGAGAAATACGAAATATGAAACATTGACATAGTGAATCTTTATTCCATATCCTCTTCCATGTTGCTCTGCTCTAGGACATGCATCTCCTTTTCAGGTAATAACCCATATTCATTTAGGAAAGACTCCACATCCCCAGTAAAAAATTCTTCAGCCAGCTGTTCAGTAACACTAATGAAATTGCTTAGGAGTTCCCCACCTTTGTAGACAAGCAGCGTGGGGAGTACATCTGAGGAAAAGCGGTCTCCGGCACCTGTATTAGAAGCCTTTATTTTACAAAACTTGACCATAGGGTATTCGGCTGCAAGGCATGTCAAGCTACTGTTTAGAGCATCACAGCCCTTAATACCATCTTCATAAATATGAACAACGATAGTGGTGATTTTCTGTTCCTTTTCAATGGTTTCCAGGAATTGCTCCCCAGATTCCAGCTCATACACAAACCCATATCTAGGCCCAAAACTCAGCTTCTGGTGCATATCCTGCATACACTGTCTGCGGTATTTACGAAGGCAATTTTCATCTTCTTTGTCTTTGTGGATTAGTTCATATTCTTGAACGCTCATCTGGGAATAGATGAAAGAAATGATAGAGATCAATCAGTCAGAAATTTGTATTCCTTATACATAACAAACCTGTTCTCAACTTTAAGAGTTTGCATTTGCTGTCTCCTCTACCTCCACGGGGTCGCAAAGAGTCGGACGCGACTGAGTGACTCACTTTCACTACCTCCTGAGGTGGCCTTTTCTTCCACCTCATTTGTTCAAATGTCACCTTCTTTGATTATTGTACCTAAAAGTGTCCCTGCCCCACACTTAGTACCCCTTTTGCTTTATTATTTTTCTTCATAGTAATAAATAATACTTGATATCATTATATATATTTATTTGTCTCATATTAGTTTTCCTAACTTTTGTGTTCTGTGGGGGTAGGAGTTTTTTGTGTGTCATTCATCACTCTCTAATATGTTTTGTGTCTGGCCCATAATAGAGGTTCAGTAATTATTTCATGATTAAATGCATACATTAGTATTGCTGAATATAGTTGAGCTGTGAGATGGTCGTGGAATATTCCAGTTTGGGTGAAAAAAACCCCAGCAAGGTCTACTTTAGAGTGACTTTCATAAAACTGTAAATACACACATGTGCACACAAGTGCCTGCACACTCATTTAAATGGGTCCCCAACAAATGCCTTTGGACATTATTGCCTCCTCAACAAAAGTTGTTTAAAAGATTTTGTCTAATCACTTACTGGTTTTTTTGGAATCTGTAGGATGGCATTTAAGCAAGACAGCTTTTACCAACATTTGGAGTTCACCAGATGAGCCAGAAGACTGGTGGCATCACCGCCAGCCGAAAAGTTCTGGGAAACGCGAGTTTGGGGGCGCCACCCCAGATCTACTGAATCAGAATCTGGCAGGGTGAGGCTGAGTGAGCCATGTTTAAACAAGCCCTCCCGGTGATTTGTATGCACTGGTTTAGGCTAAAATGAGAAAAGACCTAACTTCTATTTGCAAGACAGCTACTTTTCACTGCAGCTGGAATATAAAATTACCTGCGGAGGCTTTCTTAATTGCAATGTCATTATGATTTAGGCAATAGAATTTTAAACACCCTCTCCCTTCACACACACACATGCACACACACACGATGGGAGTGTGTGTTGATGGGATATAGTGTGATTAATTGATGTGGAGCAGCCCAGAACCATGGAAGTTGGATGACCCCCAAATTTATGGAAAATTTACTATTTATTAGATAATTTATATAGATTATTTTCTTAATCTTCACAATAAACCTATGAGGTAGGTTTTTTATAGAAGATACCAGGATTAAGTAGAAATATCTGGTGCTTTCGTTGTTCTCTTGTTTCTTCCTCCTATATTTGTTTTTCTAATGTCCTCATTCTCTTTTTTTTATCTCATTCTTCTTATTATTTTTTCTGCTTTAAGTTTATCTTTCCAAATTAATTTATTTTAACCCTAACCATTGTTAAATGTTTTGTATAATTTGTAAGTTGCTATCATGCTGCTGCTAAGTCGCTTCAGTCGTGTCCAACTCTGTGCTACCCCATAGACGGCAGCCCACCAGGCTCCCCGTCCCTGGGATTCTCCAGGCAAGAACACTGGAGTGGGTTGCCATTTCCTTCTCCAGTGCATGAAAGTGAAAAGGGAAAGTGAAGTCGCTCAGTTGTGTCTGACTCTTAGCTACCCCATGGACTGCAGCCTACCAGGCTCCTCCGCCCATGGGATTTTCCAGGCTAGAGTACTGGAGTGGGGTGCCATTGCCTTCTCCGAAGTTGCTATCATAGTTCTCTGTTAAACAGACTGAACCACAAATACTGATTTACATACACATTATATAATAAGAGACAAATAAGAATTTTTAAAAATGCTCCTTTAAAAAAAGTCATGGATATATTGCGGCTTATTCTGCTTACCTTCTTCCTCCTCCTTGGAAGGAGGAAGCTGAGAACTGTCAATGAACCCCACCCTTCCACTTAACCAATATTGTCAGTTTGATCAGTGTCTTTTTGTACTTTTTTACATATATGCTCATATAATCATTTCAGCATAAATACAAATATAGTATTTGTTTTCTATTGCTCTAGAAAATGGTATCACATAACTTTCTGCATCTTGCTTTCTTATATTGTGGAACTACCTCTAAGCCAGATCATGTATTTGTAATTCATTCTTTTAACAGTTGCCTATGATGACTTCATAGGCAAAGGCATTTGGCATTTACTGCATTTCCCACCCCCCCCCCCGCTTTTTTTTTTGCTAATACAAACAATACTTTAATAAAAACATATTGTAGATTGTTAATAATAAATAATAGATTTTTTTCTTATCTTACCTTTCTGCTGAATCTTTCTTTTGAGTCTTTGTCATCTCTACTCTGAGGAGAAGACATTTGTCTGAGAATCTCCTTCTTGCTGGGTGCAACTGAATCACTATCTTCACTCTCCAATTTAAACTTTCTCCAATCATTTATTACTCCTTTGGGTCCTGGAATAAAATTTAAAGCAAACTGTCTCCCCTTTCCATGTTTCTTCCCTTTCTCTCTTCCTTCCTTCTTTTCTCCTTTATATAGCTAAATTTATCAATCTTCCTTTGGGATTTCTTGGTTTTGTGTTATACTTAGAAGGTCACTGTCATTATGAAATTAGTTTTCATGGATTTTTGTTTAGTATTCATATAAATTCATTCAAACTCCTGACTAAATCTAAAAATTCTATATGATTATTAAACAGAGAAGGGAGTATTACTTAAATAAGATTCAAAAGAGTTAAAAGAAACTTGAATTTAAAAATTTAAACCATTCTATTTGACTTTTAAACTCTTGCTAGTGGTATATAGACAGCCACACACAATTTAACAGATCAAGAAAACAGGCTTTGGATAAAATGAAGTCTTAGTTATTCTGGAAGAATATTGAAATCAATTTTTACAGGGAGGGAGGTGGGCAGGGGGTTCAGGATGGGGAACACGTGTACACCCGTGGCAGATTCATGTTGATATATGGCAAAACCAATACAATATTGTAAAGTAATTAGCCTCCAATTAAAACAAATAAATTTATATTTTAAAAAATTATTGTATTTTTTAGATTCAAAAAATTAAAATTAAAAACTCAATTTATTTATTTTCTTTTGGTTTTCTATTGTTTACAATGGCAAAGAAAGTCCATAGTGTGAGAAATTAGGAGAGAAGAAAAGTGGCTTACGTGTAGTGTAGATAGAGAGGTTTTATGACAGACAGCAAGAAATTCTCAATAATCAGTGTTTTTCTCTTTCTTTGATATCTAATTAAAATTGTTTCAAAAGTATTTGATTTCACATTAATTTATGCAGTCAAATATTTTTTAGATGATTCCATCAACCCATTCAAAGGTATTACTTAAGTTTCATACTGAGTAATGACAATAAGAGATCTCCAAATTTAATTTTAAGTCTACAATTGTTTTTTTCTTCTGACTTTGCTTACCTGTATGTGAGGCCTGTCCTTCAAAGTCTTCCTCCAAACTTTGGCTTTTTGCTTTTTCCATTTTAGAGATTTAGTTTTGATATGATCTGTAGGATAAACAAAGAAGTAATGATGACAGATGAATTCTAGGAGAAATAGATGTATATATATTCTGCTGCCAGGTTCCATGTAAGTTAAGGGTTGTCACTAAGTGATATGGTGTTTAGCATTCTGCCTACCTCGTAAAAGGACATTAATTTAGTATTTGGGTCATTAAAGATATTTTGACCTAAGAATTTTACATAATTTTTAGTTTGTCTTTACTTAAAAAGTCTTCAGTTTAGGTCTGTGTACTTAGTATTATTTATTACTGATTTTCTTTTTTATTACTGTTACCAAATTTCATAAAATTATAATCATTTTATATAGTAATAATGTTTTAATTAATAATAATTACATACTTACTATGAACACTTGTATGTGCCTGGCAAAGTATCAATCATTTTATGTGTCAGAAGTCACTAATTCTCACACAGCCATATGTAGCAGGGACATTGTTAACACCATTTTATAGGCAAGAAAGCTAAAGGACCGGGAGTTTAAGTTTTACTAGCTTAAGATCACATAGTAAGTGGTAGAGCAAGGATTTGAACCTACTTTTGATTTTAGAGCTGAGTCTTAAAGCATTAACTTTTAAATGGAAGTTAAGATACTGTGTCATTTTTTCTCAGTATGGTTTGACAAATCCAGCTTCTAAATTGGCATTCACGATTTTTGATCTTAAGGAACAGTGCAATTTGAAGCCTTATGCCGTAACTGCTCTCCATACCATAAAGCATGTTTTGGTGATGTCACCCACCAACCAAATGGAAGCAACCAGTAACTATGCCTATAGAATTTTGAGAAGCTAAAATAAATTGTCACAAAATCCACTGAAAGCATGTGAAGTTTTATTCTTAGGAACCTCATTGATGCTCTTGTGTAGAATTTATTTATTCTTAGTTCACATTCAAATCCAACTTATTTGCCTATTTATCTTTCCATTATCTGGAAAACTCTAATATACATACTAACACATACCCTAAGAAAGTCTCTATAGTTGTGATTTTCTTGAAATTTTCAAGTCAGGGGAGGAGAAATAACAGGGGGATATACTCTCTTTTTACTTTTTCTCCTTCTTCTACTCTTTCCCCTTTGTCTTTTTCTTTCAAAATCAGTTTTAAGCAGTGATATCATCCAGCTTATGTGTTGATCCCCTCTTAATTTTTTGTTGATAGACACTGAGCTTGGTCTGTTTGGTGCTTTCCCAAGGCACAGAATGGTGAACCAGAACTCTTTGTCTCAGTTCCTTTCTTGCTGAGACTTCGTCCCCCAACATTTGTACTGGCATCTTAATTTTATTGTTTCCCTCATTACAATTCCTACCCAGAATCACTGGAGGTCAAAGGTCTTTGCCAGTTTGATTGCCAATTTGAACAAGAAAAGACTTTTAAGAAAAAGCAGTCAAGGGGATGCCGGTCTATTCCACAGTATATATGTGACTATAAATATACAACTGATAAAGAATTAATCTCCAAAATATACAAGCAGCTCATGCAGCTCAATACCAGAAAAATAAACAACCCAATGGCCCAAAAATGGGCCAAAGGACTAAACAGACATTTCTCCAGAGAAGACATACAGATGGCTAACAAACAGATGCTCAACATCACTTATTATTAGAGAAATGCAAATCAAAACCACAATGAGGTACCATCTCACACCCATCAGCATGGCCGCCATCAAAATGTCTACAAAGAATAAATGCTGGAGAGGGTGTGGAGAAAAGGGAACCCTCTTACATTGTTGGCGGGAATGCAAAGTAGTACAGCCACTATGGAGAACAGTGTGGAGATTCCTTAAAAAACTGGAAATAGAACTGCCTTATGATCCAGCAATCCCACTGCAGAGCATACACACTGAGGAAACCAGAATTGAAAGAGACATGTGTACCCCAATGTTCATTGCAGCACTGTTTACAATAGCTAGGAAAGGAAGCAACCTAGCTGTTGCTTCCATGCAGATGAATGGATAAGAAAGTTGTGGTACATATACACAAAGGAATATTACTCCACTATAGCAAAGAACACATTTGAGTCAGTTCTAATGAGGTGGATGAAACTGGAGCCTATTATACAGAGTGAAGTAAGTCAGAAACAAAAGCAACAATACAGTATATTAGTACATATGTATGGAATTTAGAAAGATGTAATGATGACCCTATATGCAAGACAGCAAAAGAGACACAGATGTAAAGAACAGACTTTTGGACTCTGTGGGAAAAGGTGAGGGGGGGATGATTTGAGAGAATAGCACTGAAACATGTACATTACCATGTGTGAAATAGATCACCAGTCCAGGTTCGATGCATGAAACAGGGCACTCAAAGCTGGTGTACTGGGACAACTGAGAAGCATGAGATGGGGAGGGAGATGGAGGGAGGTTCGAGATGGGGAGACACATGTACACCCATGGCTGATTCATGTCAATGTATGGCAAAAACTACCACAATATTGTAAAGTAGTTAGCCTCCAATTAAAGTAAATTAATTAAAAATAAATAACTATAATAGATAATTTTAAATTTGAGTAAATTTAGTTATGAAAAAGAATAAAAGAAAATGAAAATAAGAGAAAACAGAAGTAAGTAAATGCTGTTGGACAAAAGAATCCACTTAATTACCTACTGGAATTACTTAAAAGTAATTTTTGCATCTAAGAAAAATTAATATACATTTTCTTCAGAAGAACAAAGTAATGGAAACTGTTTGATAACTTCAATAGTTATTTAGTCCTCAGAAAGTTGGTTTCAAGCTAGTTTCTCTGTTTTTTTTAAATTGGTATTTCAAATAAATGACAGTGAAAGGGCTAGTCACTTTTATTTTGCAAAAGTAAATTGATTATTTGGGATAGCTACTATTTACAACAAATGTACATAAGTTTAAGAAAACCTATGTGAAATTTTACTTCACATGGTGAAGAGAGAGAAGCATCCTGCTTCTTAACCTGTTTCTTGCCAACCTAGTTGGCAATCTAGTGGAGAAAAAAGAAATTTCAGTTTTCAAAAAGACTTTCACCAATTTCAAGGAATTCTTTTACTGAAAAGATAATCCAGTTACTTGGGGGAAAACCTGATCCATTGATTGGATTAGTCTATGTTAAGAGTAGACTGTGGGGGTCTTCACTGGTGGTCCAGTAGTTAAGAATCCTCCTTGCAAAGTAGGAGACCTGGGTTTGATCCTGGGGAACTAAGATCCCACATGCTGCAGGACAGGTAAGCCCACACACCTGCACACCACAACTACTGAGCCTGGCTGCCACAACTAAAGAGAAGCCTGTGAGCTGCAACTGAGACCCACCACAGCTAAAAAGAAAAGAATAGACTATGGGCCAGCCTTTTCTCTGGACTCTGAGTTACGTGAAGAACAAAACTCATCTAGTATGGCATTCACAAATTCTAAAACTTAAGTAAGCCAAGTTGCCTGTGTAGTAAAAGATAGAGTCCATTCCTTACCTAATGCCTCCATTTGAGTTAGAGGGCTTCCCTGGTGGCTCAGAGGTTAAAGCGTCTGCCTGCAATGAGGGAGACCAGGGTTCGATCCCTGGGTCGGGAAGATCCCCTGGAGAAGGAAATGGCAACCCACTCCAGTACTCTTGCCTGGAGAATCCCATGGACAGAGAAGCCTGGTAGGCTACAGTCCATGGGGTCGCAAAGAGTAGGACACGACTGAGTGACTTCACTTTCACTTTCACATAGATTGGTAAAATTTACAACAGAGACAGAAATTGGAAAAAAAATTGGAAGAGGTGTATTTGCTTGAAGACACTGTAGAGGAAGACACAAGCCTATTAGTTATTGATAAGTTTGAGCTGCTGCCGCTGCTAAGTCACTTCAGTCGTGTCCGACTCTGTGTGACCCCAGAGACGGCACCCACCAGGCTCCATCCCTGGGATTCTCCAGGCAAGAACACTGGAGTGGCTTGCCATTTCCTTCTCCAATGCATGAAAGTGAAAAGTGAAAGTGAAGTCGCTCAGTCATGTCCGACTCTTCGCAACCCCATGAACTGCAGCCTACTAGGCTCCTCCATCCATGGGATTATTTAGGCAAGAGTACTGGAGTGGGGTATACCTGTTAACATCCCCTTCATCAACTTACTCTGAGGTTTTCTGATTATCTCAAATAATTTATTCTCTTCAAAATTTGCTTTTGTATCCTAAAATTAATCCAATTAGTATTTGGAAGGTGCTTAGATGCTTGCACATGGTAAGTGCTATGTAAATCTATAAAATAAAATAATTTCTATATATTTCTATGTATAATAGTCATTTAAAAATATGATCAATATTTAATTTGCAGTGGTATTATTAGTAGCTAAAAAATTCCATGTCTACTTTAGGTTAAAAGGATTTAAAGTAATAATAGGATTTTACAAGACTTTGTGTTATTATAAACACAATAATATTGTAAATACAATCATTATTGTAAACAATATTAAATGATGATTTATAGATGTTATTGGGAATAACAGATATGATTGGAAATTGGTGATAAAGTTGAGCAAGAAGACAAAAAAATCTGCCACCTTCCCTAAGATTTACTGTGGTTCAAGAATTACTCTATTTTTCATATGATATATTATAAAAATCTGTGTTAGTATTCTTTATTATTTCAGACAGTTATAATACTGTTTCAATTAATAAAATCTGTGTTAAGTAAAAATTGTGTTTGGATGACCTTTGACAGACTACCATTCAAATGAGTACTACAAAACTCTTAAAAGTAAAAATAATATTGGCGAGAAATAGAATTTAAAAGTATAATTCTACCAAGTTAGGTTTTATTTTTCTCTTAGTTTAGGATTTAATAGTATGTTAAAATACTAGCTTATATGGGATAAGATTTTATGTTAAAATAGTAGCTTATATGGGATAAGATTTTTCAAACTACGTCTTCAAAATTCTAACACCCCCCATCCATGGTTTAGTAATTACTAAGAAATAAAATGTGACAATTTAAAACAATTTTTCTTTTAGTTCCTGTTTTGCACAAAATAGTGATCTGGAATAGAAAGGATGTGAGTAAAATTCTTAAATATTTGCTTTTAAAATCTCTCTAAAAACCTCAAATCCACCCTTAGAATATTTCATTGTTGTCATTACTCCTGTTCACATGAAACTGTGATGACATTCATTAGTCATTTCATATATGTTGATTTAATCTAATCAAAATATCTAGTTTAGAACTGACTATAGAGTCTCAGTGTTCCTAAAGAAGAGCTTTGCTTTCAATACGAACTGTTGTAATTTACTGGTGAGTTTTCAAATAGTGTGATCGTCTCATCGCTGAACCTTAAACTCATTTCTGTCCTAGCATTCACAACAGTTTCTAGAACTTATCTTACATGCTTCATTACTGTAAGTTCTTCCAGGACAAAGACTAGTCTTTACTTGTCACTGTCTTACTTCTGATAATTGTTTCACATGTTGTAAAAAAAGTCCATAAATGACGGCAGCAATTTAGAAAGAGTCTAAGTGGTATGTCCACTTTATATACACACTATTTTAAATGTTCACAAAACCTTTTCCTCATTTTTCAGATGTGAATTCTCAGGCTCTGAGAGATTCAGTGACTTGCCAAAGCTCACAGAGGTAGTATGGAGTAGATAGAACTCAATTTCAAGTCCAGGTTTCTCTGACTTCCAAATTTCTAAAATCCTTGTTTTTTTCCACTATTCAATAACATGCTCAATGAATGAATGAATGAATGAAACAAATCCACCTAATTTTTGTATAAGCATTAAAACCAAGATGAGAATATGAAAAATAACAAATCAATAAGTCACTATGTCCTTATTCTTTGAGATAATACTTATTCTAATGATATATTTCTTGAGATAGTATATATTTGAATTATATATTTCTTGAGATAGTATTTATATGAATTATATATTTCTCTGCTTTGGATTAAACCTCATTCATTTATACTAAATGTAATAGAAGAGTCTGTTTATTTCAAGTTTTCTGAATAAATTCTAAATGACTGATAATGACTCTGGAAAGTTAATGCAAAAGACAAAATGGCTTTGCCTGCTGTTGGTTCTTGACAGTCATACATATTGCCTGAGAATTTATCATCAATCCTGTGTCTCTGATCACTGATAAAAGCAAGTGTAATAGGCAATATGCTTCAGTTTTGTATCAAAATAAAACTGCAAAATGCTCTTTATAGAACTACTCTCGCTTGTGTAGCAAAATTATGGAAATGTTGCACTGATCTTGGTGTTGAGATTTGTGTAGCAAAGTGAGATACTTCACTCAAAGACTCATTTCAACCATTTTAAGATAATTAATTCTACATTCCAAACAATGACATTTGAATTTTTCAATGTGAAAGTGAAAGTGTTAGTCGCTCAGTCGTGTCCAACTCTTTGCGACCCCATGGACTGTAGCCCGTCAAGCTCTTCTGTCCATGGAATTCTCCAGGCAAGAATCCTGGAGTGGGTTGCCATTTCCTTCTCCAGGGGATCTTCCCCATCCAGGATTGAACACAGGTCTCCTGCATTGCAGGCAGATTCTTTACCATCTGGACACCAGGGAAGCCTTTTTAAATGTAACTGAAGAAACAGTTCTATGGCTTCAGCAATCTTTAAGAGCAAATTCAAAAATTAAGCCTGTTTCTTAGTCCTGTTTTTATGTAGCTCAACTTTTATATAAAATCTTCTCAACGTGTGGCATATGTTTACAAGCTAACACTTTAGTCTTTAAAACTTTATACCACTTTTCTACTTGTAAAAAATCACGTATAAACCTAGTTTACTGGTGACTTAGTCTGCTAGGACTGCTATAACAAAATGTGACAGACTTTGAAGCTTAAACAACAGAAATTTATTTTCCTACATTTCTGTAGGCTAGAAGTCTCAGATTAAGATTGATTTCCGGTGAAGCCTCTCTTACTAGTTTGCAGAAAGTCACCTCCCTGTGTAATTAAATGATACAGAGAGCTGGAGTTCTGACATCCCATATTGTCAGGACATTAATCCTATGAATCAAGGCCCTACCCTCATAACCTCATTTAACCATTAATTATTTCCTTATTAATTACTTATCTCAAAATGCCATTACATTTGGAATTAGGTCATCAACATATGAATTTGGAGGGATACAGTTGAGTCCATAGCACCTGACTCTTAATTGTAAAGCATTATCTAAATTATATAGATTCTGGCCACTATTTCTGTCCTTCTATATGGCGTGTCTTTTCCTGACATTGTAAAGCTTTGGTTTGGGGCCTCAGCATTTCTCACATTTCCCCAACTATCCTTTAAGAATGGCAGGTAGGGAAATGAGGCATAGTTAGGATTATGTTGCCCATTTTTTAGATTGTTTATTAGTTCTTTCTCTGCTCTGGGCCCACATTCCTGGGATGCCCCAGAGAACCTTTAAAAATATAGGCCAGGAAACTCCTACCTATCAAATAATACAAGTGCCAGTTATTTTCTTGGCCAGTCTTGGGGTTGTTCTGATGTCTGTGGAAAAATATGGATGTTCTATGCTAACTACCCATTGGGTTTAGCTGGTAAAGAATGGTACAGGTGGCTCAGTGGTAAGGAATCTCCTGCCAGTGCAGGAGATGCTGGAGATGCTGATTTGATCCCTGGGTTGGGAAGATCCTCTGGAGTAGGAAATGGCCACTCACTCCAATATTCTTGCCTAGCAAATTCCATGGACAGAGGAGCCTGCAGGGCTGCAGTCCACATGCTAACTACGATACAATACAATCTATTGTGTTAAAAAATAGATCAGAAGAGTGATATATAGACTTTGTTTAGAATGTATGGGTTCACCTTGGTCTAGGTCAGATTAAGTAACTATAGTGCACTTAAGAATACACTGTGTATCAGTATTTTCCATACAGAGGGAAAAATTGTCTTAAGCATTTCAATAAGTATTATTTGCTGTTGAGAAATAAAAGGCATAAATGCCAGAGCAGGGGGAAGCCTCCATAGAAATATTCCATTTTATTTACTAGGGCTGAGGTCCAGGTAAATGTGTTTTCATTCCTTTTCTTTTTTTCAATTGTAATTTAAGGTTTTAGATGCTGTATCCTGACACTGGTTTCTCTAAGTACAAAATAAAGAGATCCAACAAGCAAAGATAAAAATGATCTCGTTTTGACATACATGGCATCTTTCCATGAACATCAAAAATGTAAAAATCACAGAGTATTAAAGAATCTTCACTGTGAAATTTTTGAAATAATTTTTTGTTGTTATTATACAATTAAAAACAAATAGCCTTCCCCCTCTCTTATACATGAATGCATATGTTCCCTTTGGAAAACACATTGAATAAGAAGCTGTTTCAGAGAAGGTGCTGTACTAAAAATGGCATTATTATGTCTGAACATGATTAGCCATGAGATATAAATAACTGACTGGGAATAAAGTACTGAAGTGCTTATTAAAATAATTCTTTATCTGAAGTGGGATATACCAAATTATCTATCTTTAAGGCATACTTAGAACATACTGTGCCATTAGGTGGATAAAATCAAGCAAAACTTCTTGGTGAGGAAAGTTTACAGATATTCTCCTTCACCTTCACTTTTGATAGAATTCTAGATTCTGTATCTTGGTCTGTACTCCATAAGGATGATACATCCATGCAGGGCTTCATGTTCTATATTTTCCTACATTTAACCATACATCTTCTTATATCTTTGCCTTCCTGTGTTTTCCAAGGTGACTCTGAGCTAATCTGATCAACTAAGCCAGGCTAATGTTCTCACCAGTGCTACTATATTAATGTCAGATGTTTTAACCCCTGCCGCAACTGTCTTATCAATGTCATATGGGCTCCTGTAGAAAACAGTTCCGCTTTTTCTTTCTTTTCTTAAAAAAAGTGATTAGTGGTGGAAATTTCACATCAGATAGGTCTGACGGCACCATGTCAGATCATGGAAGCTATTACTGGACTTGTGAAGACATCATTATCTCTCAGATCACAAAAGTAACTGATGATTTCACTCAAGCCACAATTTCCTCTTTCTCTACCCCACTCCACTATTTTATGTACTGACTATGAATTGGAGATTTTTAGTAAGAATTAAGTGGTCTTGGTTTAATATTAATATAGAAGGGATTTGATGGCTCACATCAGTTAATTTCTTGAGTTACTCTCTAACTGGTTTATATATCTTCTATCCAATGAAGAATTAACTTCTTGTGGGCAAAACCATGCATTGCAATGCTTCCAAGTGACAGTATAGCATAATGATTAACAACACATAAACTCTTAGGTTCAAATCTAGTTCTGCCTGTTACTGGGTATGTGATGTTGATCAAATCACCAAATTCTCTGTGCTTTCCTTTTCTCTATCTGTAAGATTGGAGTGATCAAATAGTGTCTACCTCAAACAACTGTGTAAAGATTAAATGATATAAAATGTATAATATTTAGTAGTAGGCTTTGCAGGTGGCTCAGATGGTAAAGAATTTGCCTGCAGTATAGGAGACTTGGGCTCGATCCCTGAGTCAGGTCTTGAAGAAGGGAATGGCTACCCACTCCAATATTCTTGCCTGGAGAATTCCATGGAGAGAGGAGCCTGGTAGGGCTACAGTCCACGGGGTCACAAAGAGTTAGACATGACTGAGCAACTAACGCTTTCTTTCTTTTTTCACTTAAATGATAATTAGCAAGTAATTAAAATATTTAGGTACTAGAACCAAATATTTAAAATTCAGTTCAGTCGCTCAGTCATGTCTGACTCTTTGCAACCCCATGGACTGCAGCATGCCAGGCCTCCCTGTCCATTACCAACTCCTCGAATTTACTCAAACTCATGTCCACTGAGTCAGTGATGCCATCCAACCATCTCATCCTCTGTCGTCCCCTTTCTTCTCCCACTTTCAATCTTTCTCAGCATCAGGGTCTTTTCAAATGAGTCAGTTCTTTGCATCAGGTGGCCAAAGTATTGGAGTTTCAGCTTCAGCATCAGTCCTTCCAATATAGTCATACTAATATAAATTTTATTTGTAATCAATATGTATATGCACTTCTTATGTCTAATTAGCTCCCTCACCCAAATACATGTGCATATGTATATGTGTTGTGTGTGTATGTACATAACCACACACGTGTTATACATTTATCTCAAAGGTGTTTTATTCTCTTATTTCATTACTAAGATCCTTTACCATACACTTTGACTTACTTCTAGCAATGTCTGTTTGCCACACGGCATTTAAGAGTGTGAAACCTGAAGAGGAGATCAATTTGAAGTCATGAAGTATGGGCTAATAAAATGTACATGAAATTGCCTTGAAAACAATAGTAAAAAGATTTTCTAAAGATGTGTACATAAGTGGAAAATGGGAGGTGATTTTAATTTGAATGTGACACACTTGTTTTCCAGTGAATTACTTCTCTACTTCTAATTTTTTTAACTCATAAGTGATTTTCTCTTTAAATTTCAGCATTTATATCACAGTGATTCATATATTTTCTGAATTTCAGTTGTCTAGTGGAGTAGGACTTTGCAGAGACAATTACAGCAGTCAGGATTTCTGTTACCACTTCTAGTCTGTCTAGCTGTTAATTTGAGGGGAGGTCAACTTTTATATTTTTACATCATAAGGAGAGCTTTCTTTAAAAATAAATCCCCAGAAAGATGAGTGGAATATGGGACACACCATCCTCAAAATGGCTGTAACAAACAATGCTGAACAAATGATTGGCTCTAAGCAAATACTCTGTCTTTCCCTTACATATGAAACTCAAGTATTGATACTATTGAAAACATCCCTTACTTTATTACTTTTTTCCTCTGTTGTGTCTAAAGTTTATGATAACATTGAAAGAAGAACTGTAATAGGAACTTTAATGCAAGACACTGCAGAGCAGATAGAATGTTTTCTCAGCTTCTAACTTTCTCAAATAGTTTTGATTTTTCAACAAATGAGACAGGGCAAGTGGAAGATGTAGGGAAGCTTTGAACAATTTGTATCCCAGGAAGGTATAACAAATAACAATCTATTTCTCAACTAGTATCATCAGTAAAAAATATTCTTGGAAAATAGGAGCTTTCAAATTATAACTGAATTATTGTTCCTAACAAATGAAGAAGACATTAACTTATCCAGGTTTGCTCTTATTGCATATAGATATTTTCTTACTTGTTCTGAAAAGAAATAGAAATGTCAAAATCCTATGGGAAATTCAGAGCAGATATATCTTGTATCTTGTAAAAGCACTATACCAGGACATACAATTTGAATTCTGTTATAGACATCACAGATGGTTTATATATACATATATATTTGACAGCAGAGAAGAAAATGGCAACCCACTCCAGTGTTCTTTCCTGCAGAATTCCGTGGACAAGGGAGCCTGCTGGACTGCACCCCATGGGGTTGTGAGGAGTCGGACATGACTGAGTGACTAACACACATATTTGACAACAGCTTATGTAACATTAAATCCAGTTTATAAACATAATATTTAGGCAAAAAATTACTGTGATGAATCAGGTGATGTTTAAAATTTTTTCTAGCTTTAACATTAGGTAATTCTAAGTGGCATGAATAATGGTCAAATATATATATATTAAATATACATATAATAAATATATATTATGTGTATTCAAATATATATTTAAAGCTTAAGTATATGTGTGTATATATATATATATATATATATATATATATATACACACTGTATATCTTTGCAGTTAATAAAAATGTTCCATGGAAAAAGAATGGGAAAACCTCACTATATGCATTTTCATGATGCAAACTGTTAAGTTTTATTAGTAATAATAATCACCTCCACAGGAGTAAAATGCAAAAAAAAAAACAAACCCAAAAAACAATTGAGAGGAAAATTTTACCTAATTTAATAAATCTCAATAAACCCCTTTATTTTTTTTTTAAATTTCTCATTAAATTCTTGAAGTAACCTTCTGAAACAGACATTATTATCCTTAAAGATTAAGATAACAACAAAAAATATAATATTAATAAGAAAACCCAGGAACACACAATTGGTTAAGTATTTGGTTCAGAGATCTGAGAGTGCTTTAGTGCTAAATGCTAATACTTCCTTTCACAGCTTAAGGAATCAACTTCACAAAGTGTAAGGAGTCATCACTTCTTTCCTTCAGTTCACCCTTCACTCAAAGGAAGGACTGAAGAATTGTAAATTTCAAAGTTAAGTCCTCTATTCATGGTTTTAACTTTCTAGAATATCATATTCAAAATTGTGTGTTTACTCTGAACTTAATGAAGATGACTTGTGCAAATCACTTTAAAAGGGAAAGATATACAGTACTTAGGGTCTTCTCAGGTTGCTCAGTGGTAAAGAATTTT
Organism: Bos javanicus; assembly: GCF_032452875.1. Taxonomy (NCBI): domain Eukaryota; kingdom Metazoa; phylum Chordata; class Mammalia; order Artiodactyla; family Bovidae; genus Bos; species Bos javanicus. The sequence continues at coordinate 68,259,354 of NC_083883.1, forward strand.
CCTACCAATGCTGGAGACGCAGGAGAAGCAGTTTAGATCCCTGAGTCCGGAAGAGGCTTAGAGGAGGAAATGGCAACACACTCTAGTATTCTTGCCTGGGAAATCCCATGGACAGGGGAACCTGGTGGGCTGTTACAGTCCATAGCATCGCAGAGTCAGACACGACCAAGCACACATTCACACACAGTATTTAATTATCTTCATAATGGATAAATATTACTTAATGCTACTTAGAAATATTTTTAAAGAACTCACAATAATATATAAATAGTGAAATCATTATTTCCCCCCTAAGGTAAAATTTTTTAAATTATATTATCAAGAAGAATACCTGCAGACTCACAGTTTAGTTTTCTGTGCCTGGTGTCCTTGATTGTGTTCAGTGGATAAGAATTACTGTCTGCTAAACTCCTCTTGAAGTGGAACAGATTTAAGCTTAGATTTAAGATCCCTGGATATTGATGACCCTTACAGAAATAGCTCTGAACAAGTAATAGGATTGAGATAAGAGAATTAACAACACCTATTCATTAACAGTGAGGCAAAAAAATAAACTGAAAAAAATAGAGCTTCGAGTCCTGTGACAAGTACAGTCTTTGGTCACCAATATTACATTATTTGAGAAGATTATTTCTTTTTAGCATAGGCTGTTAATAATTCTCAGAAATTCACATGTCATTTTCTGAAAGAAAAAATCAGTTTTTCTGATCAAGAAAAAATTTTTTAGATCCAACAGTAATAACTATCCTTCTCAACAACTTCTTTTGGCATAGTCCATCTTTTCCTCTTAAATTGGTCAAACAACCATTTCTTGTCCCTTTTTAGTGCCCTGAAATGTCTTATGTATTTAAACATCTGCTAGTTCTGATTCTTTTGTTCTGGTGAAAAAAATCATAGAAAACTCTGAATACAGTTTTTAGTAATGTTTATGACTTTTGCCTTGTATCTTCCATCTGCTTTATCATATCTTTCCTTGTTCTTATTTGTTTTTCTATGGAGGTCACTTCACTTTTCTTCTGTGTGCCATTCAAAACAATGAACTTTAATTCATAAACAATTTACTGACTGCCCCCTCTTTGCTAGGGGATGCTTTCCAAAATGTTATTGCAGTGTTTGGATATTAGACTTTTACAGTGAGCCTGTTGGTTCAAGGCTACCCCATAGAATGGATATTCTATGATCTAAGAGTAGTCAGTCAGCTTATCTATAGCTTATCAGTTCAGTTCAGTTCAGTCACTCAGTCGTGTCCGACTCTTTGTGATCCCATGAATCGCAGCACACCAGGCCTCCCTGTCCATCACCAACTCCCTGAGTTTACCTAAACTCATGTCCATCGAGTCAGTGATGCCATCCAGCCATCTCATCCTCTGTCATCCCATTCTCCTCCTGCCCCCAGTCCCTCCCAGCATCAGGGTCTTTTCCAATGAGTCAACTCTTCACATGAGGTGGCCAAAGTATTGGAGTTTCAGCTTCAGCATCAGTCCTTCCAATGAACACCCAGGACTGATCTCCTTTAGGATGGACGGGTTGGATCTCCTTGCAGTCCAAGGGACTCTCAAGAGTCTTCTCCAACACCACAGTTCAAAAGCATCAATTCTTCAGTGCTCAGCTTTCTTCACAGTCCCAGCTCTCACATCCATACATGACCATAGGAAAAACCACAGCCTTGACTAGACAAACCTTTGTTGGCAAAGTAATGTCTCTGCTTTTGAATATGCTATCTAGATTGGTCATAACTTTCCTTCAAAGGAGTAAGCATCTTTTAATTTCATGGCTGCAATCACCATCCTCAGTGATTTTGGAGCCCCCCAAAATAAAGTCTAACACTGTTTCCACTGTTTCCCCATCTATTTGCCATGAAGTGATGGGACTGGATGCCATGATCTTCGTTTTCTGAATGTTGAGCTTTAAGCCAACTTTTTCACTCTCCTCTTTCACTTTCATCAGGAGGCTTTTTAGTTCCTCTTCACTTTCTGCCATAAGGGTGGTGTCATCTGCATATCTGAGGTTATTGATATTTCTCCCGGCAATTTTGATTCCAGTTGTGCTTCTTCCAGCACAGCGTTTCTCATGATTTACTCTGCGTATAAGTTAAATAGGCAGGGTGACAATATACAGCCTTGACGTACTCCTTTTCCTATTTGGAACTAGTCTATTGTTCCATGTCCAGTTCTAACTGTTGCTTCCTGACCTGCATATAGGTTTCTCAAGAGGCAGATCAGGTGGTCTGGTATTCCCATCTCTTTCTGAATTTTCCACAGTTGATTGTGATCCACACAGTCAAAGGCTTTGGCATAGTCAATAAAGCAGAAATAGATGTTTTTTCTGGAACTCTCTTACTTTTTTGATGATCCAGCAGATGTTGGCAATTGATCTCTGGTTCCTCTGCCCTTTCTAAAACCAGTTTGAACATTTGGAAGTTCATGGTTCACGTATTGCTGAAGCCTGGCTTGGAGAATTTTGAGCATTACTTTACTAGCGTGTGAGATGAGTGCAATTGTGCAGTAGTTTGAGCATTCTTTGACATTGCCTTTCTTTGGGATTGGAATGAAAACTGACCTTTTCCAGTCCTGTGGCCACTGACAGAATGTGGTCCACTGGAGAAGGGAATGGCAAACCACTTCTTGCCTTAAGAACCCAATGAACAGTATGAAAACGCAAAATGATAGGATACTGAAAGAGGAACTCCCCAGGTCAGTAGGGACCCAATATGCTACTGGAGGTCAGTGGAGAAATAACTCCAGAAAGAATGAAGGGATGGAGCCAAAGAAAAACAATACCCAGTTGTGAATGTGACTGGTGATAGAAGCAAGGTCTGATGCTATAAAGAGCAATATTGCATAGGAACTTGGAGTGTTAGGTCCATGAATCAAGGCAAATTGGAAGTAGTTAAACAGGAGATGGCAAGAGTGAATGTCGACGTTCTAGGAATCAGCAAACTAAGATGGACTGGAATGGGTGAATTTAATTCAGATGACCATTATATCTACTACTGTGGGCAGGAATCCCTTAGAAGAAATGGATCAGCCATCATGGTCAACAAAAGAGTCCAAATGCAGTACTTGGATGCAATCTCAAAAACGACAGAATGATATCTGTTCATTTCCAAGGCAAACCATTCAATATCATGGTAATCCAAGCCTATGCCCCAACCAGTAATGCTGAAAAAGCTGAAGTTGAGTGGTTTTATGAAGACCTACAAAGCCTTTTAGAACTAACACCCAAAAAAGATGTCCTTTTCAATATAGGGGACTGGAATGCAAAAGTAGGAAGTCAAGAAACACCTGGAGTAACAGGCAAATTTGGCCTTGGAATACAGAATGAAGCAGAGCAAAGGCTAATAGAGTTTTTGCCAAGAAAATGCGCTGGTCATAGCAAACACCCTCTTCAAACAACACAAGAGAAGACTCTACACATGGACATCACCAGATGGTCAACAGCAAAAGCAGATTGATTATATTCTTTGCAGCCAAAGATGGAAAAGCGCTATACAGTCAGCAAAAACAAGACCGGGAGCTGACTGTGGCTCAGATCATGAACTCCTTATTGCCAAATTCAGACTCAAATTGAAGAAAGAAGGGAAAACCACTAGACCATTCAGGTATGACCTAAATCAAATCCCTTATGATTATACAGTGGAAGTGAGAAAGAGATTTAAGGGCCTAGATCTGATAGATAGAGTGCCTGATGAACTATGGACAGAGGTTCGTGACATTGTACAGGAGACAGGGATCTAGACCATCCCCATGGAAAAGAAATGCAAAAAAGCAAAATGGCTGTGTGGGGAGGCCTTACAAATAGCTGTGAAAAGAAGAGAAGCGAAAAGCAAAGGAGAAAAGGAGAGATATAAGCATCTGAAGGCAGAGTTCCAAAGAATAGCAAGGAGAGATAAGAAAGCCTTCCTCAGCGATCAATGCAAGGAAATAGAGGAAAACAACAGAATGGAAAAGACTAGAGATCTCTTCAAGAAAATTAGAGGTATCAAGGGAACATCTCATGCAAAGATGGGCTTAATAAAGGACAGAAATGGTATAGACCTAACAGAAGCAGAAGATAATAAGAAGAGGTGGCAAGAATACACAGAAGAACTGTACAAAAAAGATCTTCATGACCCAGATAATCACGATGGTGTGATCACTGACCTAGAGCCAGACATCCTGGAATGTGAAGTCAAGTGGGCCTTAGAAAGCATCACTACGAACAAAGCTAGGGGAGGTGATAGAATTCCAGTTGACCTATTCCAAATCCCGAAAGATGAAATGACTTACTAGAATGCAATAGTGCTGTAATCTCTTTTGTTTAGCATTTTATTTCCCTTTCCAATATGTGTTCTCTTTGTTATTTAAAATTTATTCTCCTTGATTGAGGACATGAAGGAAAAGTAAGAATTTCATAGTTCTCTTTTGCAATTTTCTATTCTACTGAAGAGAAGACCTACATCTTCCTTCATTGTCTTGCTCTGAATGTAATTCTAAGTCTCCTTTTGTTCTTAGCATTTTTTTTTTTTTAATTAGAGTATAATTGCTTCTTGGGCTCTAAAATCACTTGCCTTTTCTTGGGCTCTAAAATCACGGCTGATGATAAATGAATCCTTGAAATCAGAAGACAACTGCTTCTTGACAAGAAACTATGAATAACCTAGACAGTGTGTTGAAAAGCAGAAACATTACTCTGCCAGCAAAGGTCCATATAGTCAAAGCTATGGTCTTCCCAGTGGTCACATACAGTTGTGAGAATTGGATTGTAAAGAAGCCAGAGCACCAAAGAATTGATGCCTTTGAACTCTGGTGCTGGAGAAGATTCCTGAAAGTTCCTTGGACTGCAAGGAGATCAAACCAGTCAATCTTAAGGGAAATAAACCCTGAATACTTGTTGGAAGGACTGATGCTGAAGCTGAAGCTCCAGTATTTTGGTCATCTGATGCAAACAGCTGACTCATTGGAAAAGTCCTTGATGCTGGGAAAGACTGAGGACAGAAGGAGAAGAGGGCATTACAAGATGAGACGGCTGGATGGCATCACTGATGTGATGGACATGAACTTGGGCAGACTTTGGGTTATGGTGAGGAACAGGGAGCCCTGGCATGCTGTAGTTCACGGGGTTGCAAAGAGTCGGACATGACTGAGCGACTGAATAAGAACATCATTGCTTTACAATATTGTGTTAGTTTCTGCTGTGCAGCAAAGTGAATCAGCTGCATATATACATATATCCCCTCTTTTTTGCATTTCCTTCTTGTTTAGGTCACTGCAGACCACTGAGTAGAGTTCCCTGTGCTATGCAGTCTGTTCTCATTAGTTATCTGTTTTATATATAGTAGTGTTTATATATCAGTCCCAATCTCCCCATTCATCCCACCCGCACCTGCCTCTCCCAGCCCCTGGTATTCATATGTTTGTTGTCTGTGTCTGTGTCGATATTTCTGCTGTGCAAATAGGTTCGTCTATACCCTCAGCCACCAGGGGAGCCCTTAATGAGATGATGTTGTTGTTGTTTAGTCACTAAGTTGTGTCCAACTCTTTTGCGACCCCATGAACTGTAGCCTGCCAGGCTCCTCTGTCCATGGGATTTTCTAGGCAAGAATACTGACCTGGGTTACTATTTCCTTCTCCAGGGGATCTTCCTGACACAGGGATCGAATTTGCATCTTCTGCACATATCTCCTGCATTTCAGGCAGATTCTTAACCACTGATCCATCTGGGAAGCCCCTAAATGGAACAATACTCAGCCATAGAAAGGGAGAGAATAGTACCATTTAAAGAGATGTGGAGAGACCTAGAGACTGTTCTCAGCGTTTTTTGGGAAACTTAGTCTATTTTGGACTGTAGTATTTCTAAGATTATTTTGTCATACTTAATTGCATGCTTTCTTTCCAAAGATACCCTTTAACAAATCTGAATTCATTTGGATACTCCCCGTGATGCTGCACAATTACCCACTTTATCTTTCACCTTTCCTCATAATAAGTGGAGAGGGTTATTGTCAGAATTTTCTTTTGTCACCTCCAGATTATTTTTCCTTTTAGAGTCCTGGGCCATTGAGTGATGTCTGACTCTTTTCTATAAATGTGCAATGTGTATTCTCTTGCACTCTTGCCTTTCCTTTCTTTTCCTTGGTAAGTTCTGAAGTCCCTTAGTTATTTCCTTTTGAAGGTTCCCAACACGTCCTTGTTGCTTACTAGTTTTTCTTTACTGGCCAGGATTAACTCTGGGGTAGCAATTCACTTAGTTTCACCCACTATCTTCTGAAAATTGTTGTCAACAAAAGTAGTCAAGACATTTTCGTTTGCTCTGAAGGAAGCAACTAAGAAATAGATGCTCCATAACTAGACTATGTTAGTTTTATTATCTCTGTAGGGAACATTCTAGTCTCACTTTATCTGGGCTGTACATGTGAATATCACCATCACCTTACTTCTGCTGCGTTTTTGCTTATGGCATAACATAGTTCCCTTTTCAGGCATATAGATTTCCAAATGCTTCCTTTCTGGGGGGACATGTGGAATGATCTTCTGCACCTTCAAAATAACTTATGTTTTTAAACATGTTTTATTATTATTTCTTTCCTGAGTTCTGTTACACCAAATGTTGGTAGAAAATGCCAAGGTATGTTTACTTGCTTCTATTGAAATTTTAAATTTAACTTATTACTTATATTCCATATAACAGTCTATAGAAACAGATTACATATGATATAGTGGAGGAGCAGTGGATTTGGAATTTAAGTTAGAATGCTGATTGTCATTTCTTGCTTTTATGACCATTAATTAGCTGGTAAACCTCTCTAAAATAGCATTCTCAGTAAAAGGAATAGTTGCTTTCACATATTTTTGTGAGGATTAGATATAATTTAGTGTCACAACTTTTAAAGTCCCATTTAAATATGCCATCATTATTTACAGCTTATTCCCAATTATTTTGAATTTTCTTTGATTTCCCATGAATCTTTACCCCTGCTCCTTTTTCAGCTGTATTCCTGAAAGCTTTCAAGAAATTATACTTTACAACTGATTGCATTTTTTTCTACTTTTTAAAACTGTTTAAATTTTCATTGATTTGATTGTGAAATCTCCAGAAAAATTGCTTTTGCAGTCCTGTGGCTGTACTCTTGTCATAGGCCCAGAGTAACCAAACACACCTATAGAAAACACAAGAGAAAAAGAGAAAGGTATCAAAACTTATTAATAAAAAAGAATTATAAAACACAAACAAGCAAGAGAAGAAAGCATGGATGAAAGAATTGTAAGGCAGCAGAAAGTAATTAACCAAATGGCAACACCAAGTCCTTCCCGATTAATAATTACTTTAAATGTAAATGGACTGAAGTCCCCAATCAAAAGACATCGAGTAGGTGAATGAATAATAAAAGATATTCAACTATATTTTGTTTATAAGAGACTCACTGACTTTAAATTTATGGGCACACATAGGTGAAAGTGAAAGTATAAAAATAAGATATTCCCTGCAAATAGTAACCTAAAGATAACTGGGGTGACTATACTTATATAAAATAGACTTTAAGTAAAAAACTGTCACAAGAGATTACGAAAGATGTTATATAATGATAAAAGAGTCACCTTGCTAGAAAGATAACAATTACAAATATATATGCACCCAACATTAAGGCACGGAAGTATATAAAGTAAACATTGACAGAACAGAAGAGAGAAATGCATAGCAATAAAATAATGGTTGTTGTTGTTCAGTCACTAAGTCATGTCCAACTCTGTGACCCCATGGACTGCAGCACGCCAACTTCCCTGTCCTCACTATTTCCCGAAGTTTGCTCAAATTCATATCCACTGAATTGGTGATGCTATCTAACTGTCTCATCCTCTGCCTCTCCCTTCTCTTTTGGTTTTCAAAATAATGGTAGAAGACTTCAATCAGTTAAGTTCAGTTGCTCGGTCATGTCCGACTCTTTGCGACCCCATGAATCGCAGCACGCCAGGCCTCCCTGTCCATCAGCAGCTCCCGGAGTTCACCCAGACTCACGTCTATCGAGTGAGTGATGCCATCCAGCCATCTCATCCTCTGTCATCCCATTCTCCTCCTGCCCCCAATGCCTCCCAGCATCAGAGTCTTTTCCAGTGAGCCAGTTCTTTGCATGAGGTGGCCAAAGTACTGGAGTTTCAGCTTTAGCATCATTCCTTCCAAAGAAATCCCAGGACTGATCTCCTTCAGAATGGAATGGTTGGATCTCCTTGCAGTCCAAAGGACTCTCAAGAGTCTTCTCCAACACCGCAGTTCAAAAGCATCAATTCTTTGGTGCTCAGCCTTCTTCACAGTCCAACTCTCACATCCATACAAGACCACAGGAAAAATCATAGCCTTGACTAGATGAACCTTTGTTGGCAAAGTAATGTCTCTGCTTTTGAATATGCTATCTAGATTGGTCATAACTTTCCTTCCAAGGAGTAAGCGTCTTTTAATTTCATGGCTGCAGTCACCATCTGCAGTGATTTTGGAGCCCATAAAAATAAAGTCTGACACTGTTTCCACTGTTTGCCCATCTATTTCCCATGAAGTATTGGGACCAGATGCCATGATCTTCATTTTCTGAATGTTGAGCTTTAAGCCAACTTTTTCACTCTCCACTTTGACTTTCATCAGGAGGCTTTTGAGTTCCTCTTCACTTTCTGCCATAAGGGTGCTGTCATCTGCTTATCTGAGGTTATTGATATTTCTCCCGGCAATCTTGATTCCAGCTTGTGCTTCTTCCAGTCCAGCGTTTCTCATGATGTACTCTGCATATAAGTTAAATAAGCAGGGTGACAATATACAGCCTTGACGTACTTCTTTTCCTATTTGGAATCAGTCTGTTGTTCCATGTCCAGTTCTAACTGTTGCTTCCTGACCTGCATATAGGTTTCTCAAGAGGCAGATTAGGTGGTCTGGTATTCCCATCTCTTTCAGAATTTTCCACAGTTTATTGTGATCCACACAGTCAAAGGCTTTGGCGTAGTCAATAAAGCAGAAATAGATGTTTTTCTGGAACTCTCTTGCTTTTTCCATGATCCAGTGGATGTTGGCAATTTGATCTCTGGTTCCTCTGCCTTTTCTAAAACCAGCTTGAACATCAGGAAGTTCACGGTTCACATATTGCTGAAGCCTAGCTTGGAGAATTTTGAGCATTACTTTACTAGCGTGTGAGATGAGTGCAATTGTGCAGTAGTTTGAGCATTCTTTGGCATTGTCTTTCTTTGGGATTGGAATGAAAACTGACCTTTTCCAGTCTTGTGGCCACTGCTGAGATTTCCAAATTTGCTGGCATATTGAGTGCAGCACTTTCACAGCATCATCTTTCAGGATTTGAAATAGCTCAACTGGAATTCCATCACCTCCACTAGCTTTGTTCGTAGTGATGCTTTCTAAGGCCCACTTGACTTCATATTCAAGGATGTCTGGCTCTAGGTCAGTGATCACACCATCGTGATTATCTGGGTCGTGAAGATCTTTTTTTGTACAGTTCTGTGTATTCTTGCCATCTCTTCTTAATATCTTCTGCTTCTGTTAGGTCCATACCATTTCTGTCCTTTATTAAGCCCATCTTTGCATGAAATGTTCCTATGGTATCTCTAATTTTCTTGAAGAGATCTCTAGTCTTTCGCATTCTGTTGTTTTCCTCTATTTTTTTGCATTGATCTCTGAAGAAGGCTTTCTTTTCTCTTCTTGATATTCTTTGGAACTCTGCATTCAGATGCTTATATCTTTCCTTTTCTCCTTTGATTTTTACTTCTCTTCTTTTCACAGCTATTTGTAAGGCCTCCCCAGACAGCCATTTTGCTTTTTTGCATTTCTTTTCCACGAGGATGGTATTGATCCCTGTCTCCTGTACAATGTCACGAACCTCATTCCATAGTTCATCAGGAACTCTATCAGATCTAGTCCCTTAAATCTATTTCTCACTTCCACTGTATAATCATAAGGGATTTGATTTAGGTCATACCTGAATGATCTAGTGGTTTTCCCTACTTTCTTCAATTTAAGTCTGAATTTGGCAATAAGGAGTTCATGATCTGAGTCACAGTCAGCTCCTGGTCTTGTTTTTGCTGACTGTATAGAGCTTCTCCATCTTTGGCTGCAAAGAATATAATCAGTCTGATTCGGTGATGACCATCTGGTGATGTCCATGTATAGAGTCTTCTCTTGTGTTGTTAGAAGAGGGTGTTTGTTATGACCAGTGCATTTTCTTGGCAAAACTCTATTAGTCTTTGCCCTGCTTCATTCCGTATTCCAAGGCCAAATTTGCCTGTTACTCCAGGTGTTTCTTAACTTGCTACTTTTGCATTCCAGTCCCCTATAATGAAAAGGACATCTTTTTTAGGTGTTAGTTCTAAAAGGTCTTGTAGGTCTTCATTGAACCGTTCAACTTCAGCTTCCTCAGCGTTACTGTTTGGGGCATAGACTTGGATTACTGTGATATTGAATGGTTTGCCTTGGAAACGAACAGAGATCATTCTGTCGTTTTTGAGCTTGCATCCAAGTACTGCATTTTGGACTCTTTTGTTGACCATGATGGCTACTCCATTTCTTCTGAGGGATTCCTGCCCGCAGTAGTAGATATAATGGTCATCTGAGTTAAATTCACCCATTCCAGTCCATTTTAGTTCGCTGATTCCTAGAAAGTCGACGTTCACTCTTGCCATCTCCTGTTTGACCACTTCCAATTTGCCTTGATTCATGGACCTAACACTCCAGGTTCCTATGCAATATTGCTCTTTATAGCATCAGACCTTGCTTCTATCACCAGTCACATCCACAGCTGGGTATTGTTTTTGCTTTGGCTCCATCCCTTCATTCTTTCTGGAGTTATTTCTCCATTGATCTCCAGTAGCATATTGGGCACTTAGCGACCTGGGGAGTTCCTCTTTCAGTAACCTATCATTTTGCCTTTTCGTACTGTTCATGGGGTTTTCAAGGCAAGAATACTGAAGTGGTTTGCCATTCCCTTCTCCAGTGGACCACATTCTGTCATATGGATAGAACATTTAGACAGAAAAGCAATAAAGAAACAGCCAACTTGAACAACATGATAGATTAAATTGACCAATAATAGGCATATAAGAACATTCTCTCCAACAACAGCAAAAATGCATCCTTCTCAAACACACATGGAACATGTTAGATCTCAAGCCAAATTTTAAAAAAATTAGGAAGGTTGAAATCATACAAAGTATATTTTCTGACCATAGTGAAATGAAACTAGAAATCAAAAGCAGAAGAAAAGCTGAAAAATTCACTGACATGTGGAAATTAAACAACACACTCTTGGATAACCAATGGGTCAAGGAAGTAATCAAAAGATAAATTTGAAAATATCTCAAAACAAGGGAAAAAGAAAATATGCCAAAAATTATGAGATGCAGTAAAAGAAACATTAATTGAGAAGTTTATAGTGATAAATGCCTACATTTAAAAAGGAAGAAAAACCTAAAATGAAAAGCCTGACTACACCTCAAAAACTGGAAAAAGAACGATGTTAGCAGAAGGGAGGAAATAGTAAAAACTAAAGTAGAAGTAAACAAAATTAAGAATAGAAGAATTTACAAAACAGAGTTATTTTTTAAACATAAAATTATAGCAAATAACCTAGAGAAGACTGAGATAAAATCAGAAATGAAAAGAGACATTACAACTGATATTATAAAAATAAAAATGATTATATGAGATTACTATGACTATTATATACCAACAAATTGGATAGTCTGAATGAAATAGATAAATTACTAAAAACATACACTCTACAAAGACTAAATCATGAAGAAATAGAAAATATAAACTGTAACTCTTAGGAGAGTGAATCAGTAATCAACGATCTCCCAAAAAGTAAAGCCAGATGACTTCATTGGTGAATTCTGCCAAGCATTTAATGAAGAATTAACACCATCCTTCTCAATCTCTTCTAAGAATTGAAGAGGAGTGAACACTTCCAAACTCATTGTATGAGGCCAGCATTACCCTAATAACAGAGCCTCCCAACTGTGAGAGGCAGGAGATGTTCTAAACTGTCTAAACACAGATTCTTTTGAGTAGTTAAAAGATTGATTAGAAATTGTATTGGTGAAGGGATTTTCACTTGTTGGGCCAATGTTTGCTGCTAAGTTTCCATATCCCTTACCTGCTGTGTCCCTGGCAGTATATTGATTAATATAATTGGTGTAAGTAGTAGCTTTAATGTTTGTAACCTGGGACCCTTGAGTTAATTCTTTTTCTTGTTATAGCCCACCACACCTTTGCTGTAGGAATGCAACTTTATCTAATGCTTTTGGAGGGTGGCTCCTGACCAATCACCTTTAGAGAAAAATAAGTTTTCTGAAGAAAGGGTCTTAAAATGTTAACAGGCCTCCAGGCCAGAAGATGATGCAAATCACCTAAGCTTTTGTATATGATAAGTTTGCAGGAAGAAAGCCTGGCTTGCTGCATGACTCTACCCCTTCCCCCATTATCCTCTATGCATAACTTAAGGTATAAAAACTACTTTGGAAAATAAAGTGCGGGCCTTGTTCACCGAAACTTGGTCTCACCATGTCGTTCTTTCTCTTACCTTCTGGCTGAATTATTCAGCCTCTTTTCTCCATTGAATTTCCTCACTGAGCTATCCTTATTTCAGCCTCTTTTCTCCACTGAATTTCCTCACTGAGCTATCCTCATTCTATTACTCTTTATATCCTTAATTAATGTTTAATTAAGCAATTGTTTCCTGATCTTCGCCTATGCCGTCTCTCCTTCGAATGCCCTGGATCAGCCGGGGCTGGTCCCCGGCACTTAATAACAGAGCCAAATAAAGAGACTACAAGAAAATAAAGCTATAGGCCAATATCCATTGTGAACATAGATATGATAAACTCTTAACAAAATATTAACAAACTGAATTTAACCTTAATTCAAAGGATCATACTGTAATCAATTGGAATTTATCCGTGGAATTCAAAGATAGTTCAACATATGAAAATGAATTATGTGAACCATCACATTAACATAGTAAAGAATAAAATCACATGATAATCTCAATAGATGCTGAAAAAGTGTTTTACAAATTCAACACCCTTTCATGATAAAAGCTCTCACAAAACTAGAAATAAAAGGCCAGCTCAACATAAGGCCATATATGAAAATCCACAGCTAACATCATACAAAACAGTGAAAAGCTGAAAGCTATTCCTATCAGACCTGGAAGAAAGCAAGAATATCCATTCTTGCCCTGTCTATTCCAAATAGTATTGGCAACTGTAGCCAGAGCAAATGGGCAATAAAGAGAAATAAAGGCATCTAAACTGAGAAGGAAGAAGTAAAATTACTTCCGTTTGCAGTTTACATGATCTTATATGTAGGTAATCCTAAGGGTTTCACTGAACAACTATTCAAGCTAATAAATTAATGTAAAGTTGCATAAAGTTATTAGTAAAGTTTTAGGATGCAGTATGGATATATGCAGCATACTGGGTGTTTATGTCCCTCCAAAATTTATATGTTGAATTTCTCACCTTCAAGATGACACTAAAAGGGGTTAGGGCTTTTAAGAGATGATGAGGCTAAGACGGTGGAGATGTCATGAATGAGATTAATGCCTTTATATGGTATTTTGTTACAGCAGCCCCAAGGAACTAAGACAACATACAGAACGCAGTTGCATCCCTGTCCACTAACAAGACTATTTAAAAAGGAAAGTAAGAAAATAATACAATAACATCAAAAAGAATAAATACTGAGGAATAAATTTAACTAAGGAGGTAAAAGACTTATACTGTGCACTGAAAACTTTAAAACATTGATGGAGGAAATTAAAGAAGACACAAATAAATAGAAAGACATCTTGTGTTCATGGATTAGAAGAACTAATATTATTAAAATGTCCATACTACCCAAAGTGATCTACAGATTCAAAATAATCTCTATCAAAATCCCAATGACTTTTTAAAAATAGAAATAGAACAATCCTAAAATTATGTAACCACAGAGGACATCAAGTAGCCAAAACAATCTTGAGAAAGAATAAAGCTGAAGGTATCACACTTTTGATCTAAACATATATTAAAAAGCTATAGTAATTAAAGAAGTATGGTGCTGGCAAAAGACAGACTTATAGATCAATGGAAAAGGAATGGAAAGCCAACAAATAAACTCATGCATATACACTCAACTGAACTTCAACAAGGGTACCATGAATACGAAATAGAGAAAAGATAATCTCTTCAACAAATCATGAATATCTACATGCAAAAGAATGATATTAGATCCTTATACCATACACAAAAATCAACACAAATTTGATTAAAGACTTAAATTTTAGACTTGAAACTGTTAAACTCCTGTAAGAAAACATAAGGGAAAAGTTTCATGACATTGATCTTGGCAATGATTTCAGGGCTATAACGTCAAAAGCATAGGCAGCAAAAGCAAAATAGACAAGTAGGGCTGTATCAAATTAAAACATTTCTGTGTATATTACAAAGGAAATGACAGAACTAAAATACAGCCTATCGAATGGGGAAAAATCATTGTAATCCATGTATCTGATAAGGGATTGGTATCTAAAACATACAAGGGATTCCTTCAACTCAATAGGAAAAGCAAATGACTGGATTTTAAATGGGCAAATGAAATCAGTAGACATTTTTCTAAAGAAGACACACAAATGGCCGACAGGTGTGAGTGGAGATGCTCAGTATCACCAAACATCAAGGAAACACATAAAATCATGATGAGATATCAGACATGCTTATTAGGTTGGCTATTATTTAAAAAACAAATAACAAGTGTAATTGAGCGTGTAGAGAGATTGGAATCCTTGTATCCTGTCGGTGGGAATGTTGAATGGTGCAGCCACTATGAAAGACAGTATGGAGGTTCCTTAAAATATTAAAAGCTGAAATATCCGATGATTCAGCAATCCTACTTCTGGGTATTTAGCCAAAAGAGTTGAAGTACAAATGTTGAAGAACTATTTGTACTCCCATGTTCATTGCAGCATTATTCATAATAGCTGAGATGTGGAAACAGCTTAAATGGCTATCGATGGATGAACAGATAAAGAAAATGTGCTATATATGTACAATAATATATTATTCAGCCTTACAAAAAGAAAGTAATCCTGTCATATATGACAACATAGAGGATATTATGCTAAGTGATATTTTCTAGTCACAGAAGGACAAATACTTCATAATTCACTTACACAAGACATCAAAATAGTCAAACACATAGAAGCAGAGAGTAGAACAGTGACTGTCAGAGGGTGGGGGAAGGAGGAAATAGGGAGTTGCTATTCAAAGGGTGTAAAATTTCAGATAACTGAGTTCTATAGATCTGCTATACAACATTGTATCTATAGTTTAATGTATTGCACACTTAAAATTTTGTTAAGAGGATAGGTTTTATGTTAAATGCTCTTACAATAATAATAATTGCAATGTCAGCAAATCAAATGATAAGACATGATCACTTGAGAAGCATTTTTTCTCCTAAAACCTTTGTATTCCTTGGTCCTCCAAGGAATTAAAAATAAAAATTAGGAACATAGAAGAGCAAAATTGATGAAAAACTTTCTTACTGTCATTTCTCATCTGTTGTTCTGGCTTCATTTTGTTTGTTTGCTTGTTTGGGGAAAAAATCTTAAATTAATTCTCTTAGCACCAATAAAACCAATTTTTGAATTTTTTTAAAGAGCAACTTGGAATGGGCCATTTGTTTGTGGCCTGTTTCTGAAATAGGTCATGTTACTTTTAATGGCCAGCTTACCTGCCTCCTGCAAAACCTGTATGCAGGTCAAGAACAGTTAGAACAGGACATGGAACAATGGACTGGTTCCAAATTGGGAAAAGAGTATGGCAAGGCTATATATTGTCACCCTGCTTATTTAACTTACATGCAGAGTACATCATGTGAAATGTTGGGCTGGATGAAGCACAAGCTGGAATCAAGATTGCCGGGAGAAATATCAATAACCTTAGATATGCAGATGACACCACCCTTATGCCAGAAAGCTAAGAGAAACTAAAAAGCCTCTTGATGAAAGTGAAGATCACGGCATCCAGTCCCATCACTTCATGGTGAGTAGATGGGGAAACAGTGGAAACAGTGACGGACTTTATTTTCTTTATTCTTTATTTCTCCCAAATCACGGCAGATGGTGACTGCAGCCATGAATTAAAAGACGCTTGCTCCTTGGAAGAAAACCTATGACCAACCTAGAAAGCATATTAAAAAGCAGAGATGTTACTTTGCAGGCAAACGTCCGTTTGGTCAAAGCTATGGTTTTTCCAGTAGTCATGTATGGATGTGACAGTTGGACCATAAAGAAGGCTGAGTGCCAAAAAATTGATGCTTTTGAACTGTGGTGTTGGAGAAGACTCTTGAGAGTCCCTTGGACTGCAAGTCAAATCAGTCAGTCCTAAAAGAAATCAATCCTGAATATTGGAATGACTGATGCTGAGGCAGAAGCTCTAATATTTTGGCCACCTGATGCGAAGAGCTGATTTATTGGAAAAGCCAATAAACTTATGGCTACCCTGATGCTGGGAAAGATTGAAGGCAAGAGAAGAAGGGGATGACAGAGGACGACATGGTTGGATGGCATCACTGACTCAATGGACATGAGTTTGAGCAAGCTCCAGAAGGTGGTAATGGACAGGGAAGCCTGGTGTGCTGCAGTCCATGGGGTCACAAAGAGTCAGACACTACTGAGTGACCGAACAACATTTTTAGTGGCAACTGGAAAATGTTTATTTTATCTGATATTAAATAACATTCGAAATAATATTTTGTAAAATTTTTCTAATATGTCTTTTTTGGTGGTTCTGAATCATGGTCATACGTCAAAATTGTCCTTGGAGACTTTGGAAATACACATTTCTGGCCCCTGGTGATTATAAGTCAGTGAGTTCTGGGTCAGTCCTACATTTAAAAAAAAATTTCCCTGATGTTTCTAATATCCTTCCAAATTTAAGAGTCACTATTCTAATATTTGACAGAGGCAATTTTTATATCCCTTCATCCCAAGTATTAGTGAAATAGAAAGTTTGTTTAACTGGTCAACAGAGATGTTAAAGCAGAAACCCAATGACTGTCTCTTGCCTTGTGGCCACCCAGACTATATGGAATGTATATTTCCTGCATTATTTTAGTCAGCATGTATCGAAATGAATTTTATTTCCAAAATCTCTTGCCAGAGGGGTTCTAATTTTTTTTAAGTTTTTTTTCCTTATTTTATCAGTTTGATATAATATTAGGCTGTCATTCTAATCACCTGAATCTACACCTCAGTTCTTCTAATGATGCCCTCTGCTTAACTCCTTGGACCATATTGCAATTTTTACTGAGAGATTATAGCTTTATGGTATCAGTAAACCAATCATTTTCATGTTCAAACATAGGGGACTTCTAAAAAGTTATCTCTTTTTGAAGTGTTGCTTTTGGTCAGAGGATGTGGTCTATATGACAAAATTTGGAACGTATTGAGACCAAGACTTCATTTATGACCTAGTAAACTTTTTCCTATCCTTGAAATAACTGTTTTCTGTAAATGTTGTGTGCTACATTCTCTATATGACCTGGTTTGCTAGTTATTCATATTTCTCATATGCTTATTACTTTTGTTAGTTTGATCTGTTATTATTACAATTATGATTATGAATGTAACATCTTATCTTTACACTTTTGTCAATATTATTCTGAGGCTTTAGTTTTTAGGTGTAGCTAGATTTTAAATTGTTAAAGCTTCCCATCTAATTATTGTTAATCATATGTATTTACCATCTATACATATAACAATTCTTTTCTATCTTGGGCTTTCCCAGTGGCTCAGATGGTAAAAAGTCTGCCTGCGATGCAGGAGACCTGGGTTCAATCCTTGGGTCAGGAAGATCCCCTGGAGAAGGAAATGGCAACCCACTGTAATATTTTTCCTAGAAAAATCACACGGATGGAGGAGCCTGGTGGGCTATAGTTCATGGGGTCACAAAGAGTCAGACACAACTGAGTGACTAACACTTTCACTTTCTGTCGTAATGCCTGTTGGTAGTTTTCATCTGCGACGTCTTTTTTTATATTTTTACTTTTAATATCTTTGTTTCATGCTTGACTCTTTTAAGTAGCACAGAGGTATATACTGTCTTATATCCAGTTTACTAATGTCTCTTTTTTAATTAGAGAATTTAGCCCATGTACAGTTGTTGTGATTATTGATATATTTAATGCTAATCTTTTTTGTGCTTTCCATGCATTCTGCTTTTTAATAACATTTTCATGACTGTATTTTTACCCTTTTCACTTATTGCCAAATCTTTAAGTTGATTATACTTTCTTTAATCCCTTGTATTCCCTAGTCCTAGTGGTAAAGAATCTGCCTGCCAATGTAGGAGATGCAGGAGACATGGGTTTGATCCCAGGGTCAGGAAGATACCCTGCAGTAGGAAATGGCAACCCACTCCAGTATTCTTGCCTAGAAAACTCCATGGACAAGAGGAGTTGGTGGGCCACAGTCCATGGGGTTGCAGAGTCAGACACGACTGAGCATGTGTGCACATTTAATCCCTTATAATTGTTTCCTCTAATTTGAAAGGCATATATAAGGTACTCACTCTAAAAAATATCTTCTACTGAAATATATTTGAAAGGTGCACATACCATAAGCTCTAAATTTTCACATTTAACTACCAGTCTCTCTCCACTTTTCCTTTTCCAAAAGTAACCATTATCCTAATGCCATATATTTTATATTTATAACACATAAATATATTATGTATAAAATATATGCATACATAAATGGCTCTTAAGCATAAGAAAGGGGATTCCCAGATGGCTAGTGGGTTACAAATCCACCTGCAATGCAGGAGACACAGGAGATGTGGGTTCAATTCCTGGGGTGGGAAGGCATGCCCTGAAGGAGGGCATGGCAATCCACTCCAGTATTCTTGCCTGGAGATTCCCATGGTCAGAGGAGCCTAGCGGGCTGCAGTCCATAGTGTTACAAAGAGTCGGACATGACTGAAGCGACTTAGCACATATGCACTCAAGCATAAGAAAATGTGTTCAACTTTATGCATAATATGAGAAATAAGAAATATGAAAAATTAAAATTCCACTAGGATACCATTTCTCACTTAACAGATGAGGAAAATTTTTAAAGCTCAGCAACATATTTTGTTGGCAAGATGTGAGTAACTGGCTCTTTTATATGTTGTGCTGTGCTTAGTCGCTCAGTCATGTCTGGCTCTTTGAGACACCATGGACTGTAGCCCTATAGGCTCCTTTGTCCATGGGGATTCTCTAGGCAAGAATATTGGAATGGGTTGCCATACCTTTCTCCAGGGGGTCTTTCCAACCCAGGGATCAAACCTAGGTCTCCTGCACTGCAGGTGGATTCTCTACCATCTTAGCCACCAGGGAAGCCCTGAAATGTAAACTGTTACAAAACTTATGAAGGGGTATTTGATAATACCTAATAAAACTTCATATGCTCTTACCTTTGACTTAATAATTCCATTTCTAGGCATTTATTCTGAAAATTTACCTCCAGCTATAAGAAAATTAATATGAACAAAATTATTCAACAATATTAATTACACAATATTGGAAACAAAATAAGTGTTCATCTATAGGAGATTGTTTAAATAAAAAGTAGTACATCCATACCATGAAGTACTTTGGAAGTTTAAAAGAGAAAGATCTCTAAGGTTGATATGGAGTGATTTTTAGGATATATTACTTAGTGAGAGAAGCAGAATAAAAATTGTAAGCAGTCCATAATATGCTATCTTTTGTGCAAGAAAGGAGATATAAGAAAATAGACATGGATTTATTTATTTTTCCAAAAAATTGGAAAAATTTTTTTCCTTCTGTACAAGAAGGAAAAGCCAAGAAAGCAATAAGGTTGGATATCTACTGGACTGATCAGGAATCAAGGATTGGGGATGAGAGAGTGACTCCTCTCCAAGTATAAATTTTCATACAGTTTTGACTCTCATAATCACACTAATATTTTACGTACTCAAACGGAAACCACAAAGAAAAGGAAAACCAGTCAGAATGAGGGGAATCTAAAATGGAATACAAACAGAAAAAGTGAAATTAAGTTGTTTCAGATGAAAAATTGAACCACACTGAAGGTGAGGGGCAACGAGGCCAAGTAACTTTTTGACACAGTATTTTGAAAACTTAACCTTAGAATAAATGCCAAAAGAACTGTACACAAATACTGAACTCTATTCAGTAGGATTGTTATTTTGCAGTGTTGTTGGTTGTCAGTTTGTTACTATGTTATGCTAACAGAAGCTTCTCACAGCTGTGGACAGTAGTGTAGTATGTAGTGGGGGAAGTGATGTTGGATTGGGATTTAAGGTATCAGTGTGAATCCATGGTTTGTTCTATATTAAATTATCTATCATCTATCTATATCTATCTGTCTATTGTCTTTCTGCTTACCTAGCAGTGTGCTTGTATATATACAAACACACAGATATACATTTTCTAGCTCTGTTCTATTCAATTATCTATCTATATCCGCTGGATCATGGAAAAAGCAAGAGAGTTCCAGGAAAGCATCTATTTCTGCTTTATTGACTATGCCAAAGCCTTTGACTGTGTGGATCACAATAAACTGTGGAAAATTCTGAAAGATATGGGAATACCAGACCACCTGATCTGCCTCTTGAGAAATTTGTATGCAGGTCAGGAAGCAACAGTTAGAACTGGACATGGAACAACAGACTGGTTCCAAATAGGAAAAGGAGTTCATCAAGGCTGTATATTGTCACCCTGCTTATTTAACTTATATGCAGAGTACATCATGAGAAACGCTGGACTGGAAGAAACACAAGCTGGAATCAAGATTGCCGGGAGAAATATCAATAACCTGAGATATGCAGATGACACCACCCTTATGGCAGAAAGTGAAGAGGAACTCAAAAGCCTCTTGATGAAAGGGAAAGTGGAGAGTGAAAAAGTTGGCTTAAAGCTCAGCATTCAGAAAACGAAAATCATGGCATCTGGTCCCATCACTTCATGGCAAATAGATGGGGAAACAGTGGAAACAGTGTCAGACTTTATTTTTCTGGGCTCCAAAATCACTGCAGATGGTGACTGCAGCCATGAAATTAAAAGGCGCTTACTCCTTGGAAGGAAAGTTATGACCAACCTAGATGGCATATTGAAAAGCAGAGACATTACTTTGCCAACAAAGGTTCATCTAGTCAAGGCTATGGTTTTTCCTGTGGTCATGTATGGATGTGAGAGTTGGACTGTGAAGAAGGCTGAGCACCGAAGAATTGATGCTTTTGAACTGTGGTGTTGAAGAAGACTCTTGAGAGTCCCTTGGACTGCAAGGAGATCCAACCAGTCCATTCTGAAGGAGATCAGTCCTGGGATTTCTTTGGAAGGAATGATGCTAAAGCTGAAACTCCAATACTTTGGCCACCTCATGTGAAGAGTTGACTCATTGGAAAAGACTCTGATGCTGGGAGGGATTGGGGGCAAGAGGAGAAGGGGATGACAGAGGATGAGATGGCTGGATGGCATCACTGACTCGATGGACGTGAGTCTGAGTGAACTCTGGGAGTTGGTGATGGACAGGGAGGCCTGGCGTGCTGCGATTCATGGGATCGCAGAGTCGGACACGACTGAGCGACTGATCTGATCATCTGTCTATAATCTGTCTATCTCTCTTTCATCTTTCTGCCTACCTAGTAGTGTGCATGTGTATATACAAGTATACATATATATGTTTTCTAGCTCTGTGTACTGAGGGCATAGAATCAACACTCCTGTATCCATGAGGACTATGCAAATCCAGGTTTCTAAATAACACTGTGACTAAAAGGAACCAGAGCTCCTTGGGAAAGAAAGAAAAAAGCTGGATCAGAGAAACCCACAGAGTGAGCCTGGGATATCATCTTATGCCAATAATTAATGAATGTTCAAAACTCAGGGAAGAAATGTACAACATGAGAGTTGCAAGTTAAGTTTTATTTGAGGCAAATGAAACTGCAGCCCAGGAGACAGCACCTCAGATAGCTCTGAGAAACTGCTCCAAAGTAGCAGGTGGGAAGGTCAGTATATATGTGGTTTTGGTGAAGGCGGAATATGTGCAGTCAAGCACATAATTTTCCAGAAGGCTTCTGCTATTCTGGTGAAGCTTTCTACTAGTCATGAGGAGCAGTTGTCACCATGAAGGATTTTAGTGCTTTTCTAGATAGTAGTACATACAAGAATTGGGCTTATAAAATTGGCTCTTGAAAATAACTGAAGATCTCTCCTCCCAGTTTTCCCCTGAGCACAGAGTGCCTAGTTCATGCTCTCCACCCTGAACTCCTTTCAGGGGGTTTTAAAGGTCAGCAGCTGCAATAGCATATGATTTAATCCTTGAAGAGATAGATAGCAAGTGCCCAGAGCAAGTGCCAATTTCTAGTTGACAGAATTTAACTTCAGGAGGTGCTAGAAGTAAAAAATAATTTTTAAAGAGTTTCAAATAAAATTACTTTTATTTGGAAAAATCATAACAAATTTGGCTTAGAAGTGTTTAAAATAATAATTTTATCTTGCTGCTGCTGCTGCTGCTAAGTCACTTCAGTCGTGTCCGACGCTGTGTGACCCCATAGACGGCAGCCCATCAGGCTCCCCCGTCCCTGGGATTCTCCAGGCAAGAACACTGGAGTGGGTTGCCATTTCCTCCTCCAAAGCATGAAAGTGAAAAGTGAAAGTGAAGTCGCTCAGTCGTGTCCAACTCTTGGCGACCCCATGGACTACAGCCCACCAGGCTCCTCCATCCATGGGATTTTCCAGGCAAAAGTACTGGAGTGGGGTGCCATTGCCTTCTCTGATGTGAGCCTAAATAATTATGTGAGCCTAAATAATGATAGTTCTTTGAACTGATACCTCAACAAATAGCCAACTTGCAAGGCTGCTGCTGCTGCTGCTAATTCGCTTCAGTCATGTCCAACTCTGTGTGACCTCATAGACAGCAGCCCATCAGGCTCCTCTGTCCATGAAATTCTCTAGACAAGAATATTGGAGTGGGTTGCTATTTCCTTCTCTTACAGGGCCAGAGTTTACTTATCCTAGGAAGGAAAACAATGCAATTCCTTTTTAGAAGTCACTGAGGACAGCCTAGTGCTCAGGGGTGTAGACTGTAGCAAGGCTGCCTGCGTTCACCACTTGTGTGGCCTTAGTCAAATGGCTATAGTTGTGTTAATCCATTTACCTGAGTAAATCCAGGTAAACACATTTACATTTGCTAAGTGGGCAATAAACCTTAGGCGTTGCTATTTCGTCTTAGATTTATGCATTGTGTTATTTAAGGGAACTACCTTTTCTGTGAAGGTGTAGATTCTTTTCCACCGTGAGCGTCTCTTATTACCCTCTGAGTTGTGGTTGCCAGTTTAGCATCTGGAGTTGCCATTTAAGCACAGCTGCTTAGAATTTTGTGACTTCTAATTCAAGAAATGGTCTTAAAGATTGAAATATAAATGGTTCATGATTCTTAGGAATTCTTTTCTCATATTTTGTTTACATTTGATTTCATTCATATAGTTTTATTTAAAAATATATTTACTTTTATGCCTGTTGTAGTTATTGTTTTAATTTTACTGAGTGTTTCTTCTCACAACAATTTAAATAATTCACTCCACTTTCTTCTTGTTGCATTGTCTTTGAGAAGTTGGATGTAAATCTCACCCTTGCTCCTCTATATGTAGATTTTCCCCCCTCTGGCTTCTTTCAGGATTTTTTCTTTAGCTTTGATTTTCTACAGTTTATATACAATATGACCTGGGGTAGCTTTTGGGGCACTTGTTCTGCATTTGTCCCAGTATTTGGGGATAATCTGTTTTGTCTTTTTTGCTTTCTCTCTCACTCTCTTTTCTCTTTGCTTTTCAGTTTTGAACGTTTCTTTTGACACAGTCTTAATATCCTGAGGATGTTGAATATCAGATTCTTTCCTCATCCGTTTCCCGTCTACTAATGAGACTGTCACAGGCATTGTTCATTTCTGTTACAGTGTTTTTGATCTCTAGCATATCTTTCTGATTCTTTCTTAGGACTTCCCTCTCTCTACAGACACCATTCATTTATTCTTTTTTCATATATATTTTATTTAATGTTTAATCTACTACATCTATTTTTCTGATATATATGAAAATAAATATATAACTATGAAAAAAGTCTCCACCCACATATTACCTGATAGCCACAGCACACTTTGGGGAACACTGATCTGACTTCATCCTTTTATAGCTGAAGAAACTGGATCCAGCCAGGCAAGAAATTTGCATAAGGGCAAATCAAAAGTGACAGAAATGGGATGAGAAGTCTGGTTCCAGCTTTTCATCTGCTCTTTTAAAAAAATTCCCCAAAGCAATGTGGTGTAGTGGCAGTGTCCCCTACCAGCTGTGTATCCTTGGACAAGCTACTTAATATCGCTGTGCCTCTGTGTTCCCATCTGTAACTGGGATAGTGATTGTATTCATTCATAGAATTGTTTTGAACATTAAATGAATTAATCTTTATGAACCATTAGGGCACTGCCTGGTACATAGTAAGCATTATATATATTTGTTAATACACGAGATAGGACTTGTAGTCATCTATCCATTCATTCTTGAAAATTATCTAATTTTTTATTAGAGGCTTTAGTGTAACAATCACAGTTGTTTTAAATTTACATTTTGAATCTGGTTCCGACGCTTGCACTGTCTCTTTAAACTGTGTTTTTTGCCCTTTAGTATCACTTATAATTTTTTGCTGAAAGCCAGACATGATGTACTGGGTGAAAGGAACTCCCAGAAATAGGCCTTTAATAATGTGCTGATAAGATATAGGGAAGCAGAAGTGTTCTATAGTCCTATGATAAGGCGTTAGCCTTTTAGTGAGCCTGTGTCTGAACTGTGACCTTCACAAGTTCTTCTCAGTCCTCCCCTCCCACATTTTAGGTGGGGCAGATGATCCAAGTGGCTGGAATTGCATACTTTCCTTGTCTCTCATGGAAGGCTATAGGGGGTCAGTTCAGTTCAATCGCTCAGTTGTGTCTGACTCTTGGCGACCCCTTGGACAGCAGCACACCAGCCTTCCCTGTCCATCACCAACTCGTGGAGTTTGCTCAGACTCATGTCCATCAAATCGGTGATGCCATCCAACCATCTTATCCTCTGATGTCCACTTCTCCTCCTGCCTTCAATCTTTCCCAGCATCAAGGTCTTTTCAAATGCGTCAGTTCTTCACATCAGGTGGCCAAAGTATTGAAGTTTCAGCTTCAGCATCAGTCCTTCCAATGAATATTCAGGACTGATTTCCTTTAGGATTGACTGATTTGATCCCCTTGTAGTTCCAGGGACTCTCAAGAGTCTTCTCCAACACCACAGTTCAAAAGCATCAATTCTTTGGCACTCAGCTTTCTTTATAGTCCAACTCACATCCATACACGACTACTGGAAAAACTATAACTTTGACTAGGTAGACCTTTGTCGGCAAAGTAAAGGCTCTGCTTTTTAATATGCTCTCTAGGTTGGTCATAACTTTTCTTCCAAGGAACAAGCATCTTTTAATTTCATGGCTGCAGTCACCATCTGTAGTGATTTGGTAATCCAAGAAAATAAAGTCTGACACTGTTTCCATTGTTTCTCCATCTATGTGCCATGAAGTGATGGGACTGGATGCCATGATCTTAGTTTTTTGAATGTTGAGTTTTAAGCCAGCTTTTTCACTCTCCTCTCTTACTTTCGTCAAGAAAACTGAAACGGGTCAGTTAGGCTGTGATAAAACCCAAATGGGTTAGGTGCTGGTAAAATAATTTCTCTTGAGCACAGGCCTTGTTAAAAAAACAAAATGCTCTGCATATCCCCAAATAGTTAGTTTTTTCCTTTCCTTGTCAAAAGCCTAAGGAGATTTTTCTTTGATATTTACTATGAGAACTTGGTTGAGTTCCAGAGGTAAAACTCCCCGAAGTTTTTTTTTCTTTTTTTTCTTTTAGGGTGGGTCTTTCAATGCGGTGATTCAAAATTCATTATATAATAATTGAGAATTTGTAGACAGAATGATGAGGGTTTTGAAGGTATCTTGATGAGTCACTGTTTGGTAAGAGAATAATTTCCCTGGTTCAGTGATCCAATGGCCTGAAGTTTTTAACTCTCAGACTTGTCTACATTATTGTTGTTCAGTCTGCTAAGTCATGTCTGACTCTTTGCAACCCCTTGGACTCTAGCTCTCCAGACTCCTTTGTCCATGGGATTTCCCAGGCAAGAATACTGGAGTAGGCTGCCGTTTTCTTCTTTATGTCTACATTGAGCCTTCAGCAGCTTATCTATTGCAGTTCAGATTTTTCTACCCTGCTACTAGTTCTGAAAGTTTCTGCTGTTGGGTTTCTGCTCTGATAAGCTGTGATTCTTTCTGCCTGTTTCTCCAGGGTGAGGGAAAATGGTTTGTCTGAGACCTCACTTCTCTGAGAGATCTAAGAAGAGTTGTTGATATTTCAGTTTGTTCAGATCTTTACTTGTTAGGACAGAGTGGCAACTTTCAAGCTTCTTACAAACTGGACCAGAAACCACAAGTTCCCTTGGTTTATTTCTTATCTTTGAGAATATTAGTTTTGAAAGGTTAGTAAATTAACTTGAACATATTTAGCGATAATTTTTCTATTTATAAAATACTGTCAGGTCTGCAGAATGTTGTTTTGTTTCCTATTGCTGCTGTAACAAATTATCTCAAACTTCCTGGCTTAAACCAATTGAAATGTATTCTCTTATGGATGTGGAGACCAGAAGTATGAAATGAGTCTTATGGGGCTAAAATCAAGGCGTCAGTGGAGTTGGTTTCTTCAGAAGGCCAGAGAAGAATACATTCTTTGCCTCTTCCAGTTTCTAGAGGCTGATGATATTCATTCTGGCCACATCACTCCGATCTCGGCTGCAGTGATCACATGGCCTTCTTCCTTTCTGTAGTCATGTCTTCCACTACCTTTCTCTTAAAAGGATACTTGCAGCTGTACATAGGGCCTGCCTGGATAATTTAGGAAAATCTCTCTATCTCAGAATTCTTAATCATATCTGCAAAATTCTTTTTGCCATATAAGGTAACTTTCACAGGTTACAGGGTTTAGAACCTGGATATCTGGGCATCATTATTCATTCTACCACCAATGTGTTTAGAAAAGTATTATTTCCTCTTCTGATTATTAAATGTACCTTGAAAAATCTTTATGAATTGATAGCACTAGGTTTCATTGCAGGAGAGACTAAATAATAATAAGTGCTGCATAGGTAGCAGAAGGAAATGCTTTGTCATTTCTCGACTGACCAAGACAGTGATTTAAGATCTCAATTTTAATAACAAGAGCAAAATAAATGGATATGCACAGATTTTTTTCCCATAGATTTTTATAGCTGTTTGGTTAAGATAAATTTGTATTTCCATAGCTGATTTTTAAAAAATGGTAGAGAGCTCCTATACATACAACCAGAATGTAACGTGTTGACTGAAAAAAAAATGCATGACCTAAAAGTTGAGAGTTATATTTCATTTGGAGGACATTCTTAGGACTTCAAGTCCAGGAAACAGCTTCTCAGATAACACTGAGAAAACTGTTCTGAAGAGGAGGGGAAGCCCTAATATATAGGAGTTTTTGCAAAGTTGGAACAAAAGGTTACTGTTAACAAAGGAAAACTGGATATCTCAAGTTAAGGCATTTAGTGCTTTTCTATGTAGGGGGAGATGCAAGATTCTGGGCTCCCTGAAATCATTCCTTTGCTATTCATCTTCACTGTCTGGGACCAGTATCCTGTGCTTTCTCATCCCAAGCTTCCTCGGACTGTGCCATTGTGAGTAACTGCCCTCTGATGACTGCTTGATGGCAGGCGTTCCTTCCCTCCATTCCGAGTTCCCTCAAGGTTCACCCTCGGGGTGGCCAAAATCATCGATGGCTGCCACATCCTTTTTTTACTGATGTGGCAGGCATTATTTTATTTCCATGTGTGCTATTTTCAACAAGAGCATTGCCCCTCTTCCCTTCCATATATGCCCCGCAGGACCGTGTTGCCACTTAAATTTTGATTTAAATATTTCGTTCAAATAAAGTATTTTAGGACAGAATATGTGAAAAGAGCATGCAATGTAATTTTCCCAGGATCTTAATTCCCTTCGGAATAACGTTAGCGCTCTAACTCTAGGTCTGGTCAAAGAATCAGAAATACAAAGCTGGAAATGATGAGAGGGTAGTGGCATAAAAGCATAACACTTCAAAGTATTTAAGAAAAAAATATCTTTTAGTGGGTATTTATGGAGTTTCAGGATAATCACTGAGAAGCAACATTTGAGATGTCTGACAAAACAATGAAAATAACTTCAAACTTTATGAATAGTTGAAAGTTAGGTTTAAATGAAAGCTTGTCTGAACTTCAAAATAGTGAATTTGGCATGAGAAGTCTGTAATTATTGTCATCAGATGCGAGGTCCCCCAGCCATCATCACGTTAAATTAAACCCTCTGAATGCTGTGTTTATCTTTCTGGTTCTTTATGTGGTGGAGAAAGGAGAGTTCAGAGATAGTTATGGTAAAGCCTGATCGCTCCCCTTCATTGTACACATTTTTGTTTTAGTGAGCAGGGCCAAGGTAAACATTCAAAATGTAAATTCTCCTATAGGGGAAGGAATTTTCAAGTGAACCAGTATTTTCAAAGGGCATTTTTTGACGTGAGAGCCCAGACCATAAAGAAAGCAGTGGTAAGTACCAGGTTGGAAAACAAAAATCACCATGAAAACAGCAATGCAAATATATAGATATAAACACTGGACAACATTGCTGACCTGGGAAAAGCTGCAGTTTTAAAAATACCTTGCTTGATATATTACCCATATGACAATTTTAAAAAGCAAGATAAAAACATATCCAGAACACATTACCGTACAGTCATATGGTATGAAGTTAGTCTACTCCAGTGATGTCATTGCTGGTTTCAGACCATTCTAGGAAAAGCCTCTGTGGATAGATAGAGGTACATTGTGCCTTCTGGTTTTATGGTGTTGGAATTCAGACTACATAAATTATAATTTGTTTATGTCTGCTCTTTGTGTTAAATTAAAAGAAGGTGGATTGACTAGACAATGAGTATTTTGCTTGAATTAGTCTGCTAAAAGAAGCTAGTGTTTATAATGTCATGAATCACACTAAAAACTTCCCTTTATAAAAGAAAAAATGCAAAGCAACGGTAGATTACAGATTGAGTGAAAATAGAATGATTAAGAGGTTGGGCTTCAGAGGCAGACAAGACACATGCTTACATTCTGGCCGTGTCACTTACTGTAGTGTAATTTTAGGCAAATTGCTTAGATTCTTCATACCCTGTATTTTCTCATTTGAGTAATAATAATAACAGCAACAGCAATAACAATATATAGCAGCACCAACTTCAACAGTGTTTTGCAAAAAGTGAAAGTATTGATGCATATGAACCCCATGATTGCTCAATGAATAGCCTTTGGTACGATTATTGTTGCTGAGTGAACTTCATGGTCCAGACTCCACAGACTCTAGTCAGCGCCCTATTCCCAGCAAAGGCGGAGAGGAATGTCAGAATGTGGAAGATGCCATCAGCCTCAAGAGCTTAGTAAATCTCTTTGTGATCTTATCTTTGAGAACATCTTTCATAACTTTGTCCAAATGTAAGTTAATACCATTTGCATTTCCTGTATACTGGGAAATGCTTTATAAATTTATGTTTTAATTTAAAACATTTCCTTTTATCTGACGTTCCAGCCACTATAAATTTAAAGCATGTCTACTTGCCCTAGGATTTTATGATTTAGGAAGTATGAGTGTCATTTCCATTAACTATTCACAACTGAAAAAATACAAGCTTGTTTGAACTTTTACTGTGTTGAAGACAATGGCACCCCACTCCAGTACTCTTGCCTGGAAAATCCCGTGGACGGAGGAGCCTGGTAGGCTGCGGTCCATGGGGTCACTGAGGGTCGGACACGACTGAGCGACTTCACTTTCACTTTTCACTTTCATGCATTGGAGGAGGAAATGGCAACCCACTCCAGTGTGGTTGCCTGGAGAATCCCAGGGACAGGGGAGCCTGGTGGGCTGCCGTCTATGGGGTCGCACAGAGTCGGACACGACTGAAGCGACTTAGCAGCAGGTTCTGTAATAAGCATTTTACGTACTTTTTGTCATTTAGTCTTCAAAATAGTTTTATGAGGTAGGCAATATTATTCTTTAAAGAAAGTGTTTAAATATATGGTGCTTCTAGGCACCAGTATTCTTGATATTTTTTAGTTAGTATTCTGATGGTAGCCTTTTATCTACTATAGTTTTTTTACAGTTAAGCATTTAGAGCTATAATTAAAAGCTGTGTGTTGAATTGGTTGTTGACACAAGCTGTGAATTATGAAAGACCTTGGTTCCAGTCCTGACTCTAAACTCGTGTTCACGTTGGATAAACTGCTTAACCTTGTTGTTGAGTCGCTGAGCTGTGTCTGACTCTTCGTGATGCCAGGCTCCTCTGTCCTCCACTCTGTCCTGGAGTTTGCTCAAATTCATGCCCATTGAGTCAGTGATGCTATCTAACCATCTCATCCTCTGCTGTGCCTTCTCCTATTGCCTTCAGTCTTTCCCAGCATCAGGATCTTTTCCAGTGAGTTGGGTCTTCATATCAGGTGGCCAAAGTATTGGAGCTTCAGCTTCTGCAACAGTCCTTCCAATGAATATTCTTGGTTGATTTCTCTTAGAATTGATGGCTTAACTTTGGGGAGCAGTTATTCTCTTATTAAATGGGGCTAATGTTAACTACTTCAAAGATTTATTTCAAGGATTAAATGACTCAGTTAATATAGTGAATATAAGGTGTTGGTGATAGAACCTGGTGCATAATAAGAACTCATCTAATGGTGGTCATTATTTTTGATAAACATGCAGTGAGTTACTGATGGACTTCCCTGGTGGCTCAGATGGTAAAGCATCTGTCTACAATGTGAGAGACCTGGGTTCAATCCCTGGGTTGGGAAGATTCCCTGGAGAAGGAAATGGCAACCCACTCCAGTACTCTTGCCTTGAAAATCCCATGGACGGAGGAGCTTGGTGCAGGCTACTGATAGATAAAACACATACGCACAGTTAGAGACAATAGGAAATTCTAAGCTAAAAATAATGTGCTTTACAGTTTTTGGATTTATAATTTAATGAGGAAGTAACATCTATGTATTAAAGAAGTACTTTAAAAAAATACAAGCAAGGGCTTTATAAGGTTGTAGTAGATAGTGATAAATTCTGAGTGTTGGGGTATAGCTCAAATGAGAGGAGGCAGAGAAAACAGCACTTAACTGGGTTTTGAAAAATAAAACTATGTTACTATTTGGAGAAGGGAGAAAAGAGCTTTCCTGATGCTGGGAATAGCATGAGTAAAAGCCCTGAACTATTGAGTACAGTACTCAAGGAATAGTAGCTATTATGATGTGTGATGTGATTGGAGAATGGAGATTGTGGAGACATCAATTTAGAAATAAGACTGAAAGACAGATATAGCCCAGATTGTTAAATGCCTTGCTAAGAACTTTTAATCTTACTGTTTAGAAGACTCTGATTAGAAATGTGGAAAAATACGTTTGGAAAGGTATATAGGATATACCTCGAGGATATAATTTTTTGGATTAAGAATAGGGTGTGGGAGGGTCAGTGATTCTGGAAAACACTTCTACAAGTGCTTTGACAGAACCTGTTTTATTAACTCACATAAACCCCACCTGCTGGGGCTTTGCTTGATTGGCAGTCTGGTAATCCTCTTGTGAGAATTAACTGACAGCTTTATCTATAAATAGCATTCATTTTCAAGTGTGAGATACAAAGGTGTCATTTTGGTGATGAGAGATTGTCTAACCTACCACCTTTTTAAATCCAGAGGTAGTCCCTAAATCCAGAGTGTTTTTTTAAGTCCAGTTTGTCAAGCTTTTGCATTCTTGTCACATTTCTAAGATCTTAAGGCATAGTTCATGAAGAAAATGACTTTTCTTGGAGGAAATATGAACCTGTATTAGGATTCAGGCTATTACTTGTATTATTATTAGTCTAATGCTTAATAGTGATTCAATAGGTAACACTGAATCACTTTTTTCTTCCAGTTTTATTGAGATATAATTGACATACAGCACTGTATAAGTTTAAGTTGTGCAGCATAATGATCTGACTTACATACATCATGAAATTATTGCGACAGTAAGTTTGGTGAACATCCATCATCTCAGATAGATAAAAAATAAAGGAAAAGAAAAATAATTTTGTGATGTGAACTCTAAGGATTTACTCTTTTAACAGCTTTCATTACAGCATTCAGTAGTGTTAATTATATTAATCATGTTGTGCATTACATACCTAGTATTTATTTATCTTATAACTGGAAGTCTGTACCTTTTGATCATCTTCATCCAATCTACACCTCCACTCCCCACCTGTACTACAAATCTAATCTCTTTTTTCTTGAGTTTGTTTATTTTTGAAGTATAATTAACCGAACTGTGTTACCAACATAGTTGAAGAAGGAAATGGTAACCCACTCTTGCCTGGAAAATCCCACGGACAGAAGAGCCTGGTGGGTTACAGTTCATGGGATCACAGAATTGGACATGACTGAGTGACTGTGCACACATGTCACCAACATAGTGATCTGATATTTCTATACATTTCAAAATGATCACTGCAATAAGTATAGTTATGTGGTCATGTATGGATGTGAGAGTTGGACTGTGAAGAAAGCTGAGCACCGAAGAATTGATGCTTTTGAACTGTGGTGTTGGAGAAGACTCCTGAGAGTCCCCTGGACTACAAGGAGATCCAACCAGTCTATTCTAAAGGAGATCAACCCTGGGTGTTCTTTGGAAGGAATGATGCTAAAGCTGAAACTCCAGGACTTTGGCCACCTCATGCGAAGAGTTGACTCATTGGAAAAGACCCTAATGCTGGGAGGGATTGGGGCAGGAGGAGAAGGGGACGACAGAGGATGAGATGGCTGGATGGCATCACTGATTCGATGGACGTGAGTTTGAGTGAACTCCGGGAGTTGGTGATGGACAGGGAGGCCTGGCGTGCTGCGATTCATGGGGTCACAAAGAGTCGGACATGACTGAGCGACTGAACTGAACTGAACTGATGCATGTCATCATACTAAGATATGACATTATTATTACATTGAATAAATTTTAATAATTTATAAAACATTTTCACTGACATGGTTTCATTTTGATTTTCACAGTTACTCAAGTGGAGGCAAAGTTGTTACATTTAATAGGTGAAGAAACAGACTGAGAGAGTTTGAGTAACTTGCTCAAGATCCCAGAGCCAGTAAGAGTTGGAACCGGGGCTTGGACTTTAACTCGACTCCAGATGGGCCTTTTTATTCCTATTACACATCTCTACTTTCTCTAGTCATATTTCCACATTTGATACTTAATATTCATCCATGTGTAGTCTCCAATAAGTAAACTATAAATATTCTACTTTTTCACCTTAAAAATTCTTGATGTATCTTTCAGTACAGTAAATGTGCTATTAAAATGTGGTCAACACCTTAGGAAGAAATCTGTGTGTTAATTCATCATATTGATAGCGTTAAGGTTGTTGATTCCTTTTTTTAAAAACCTTTTTATTTTGTATTGGGGTATAGCCGATTAACAAACAATGCTGTGACAGTTTCAGGTGAACAGTAAAGGGGCTCAGTCATATGTATACATGTATCCATTCTCCCCCAAACTCCCGTCCCATCCAGGCTGCCACATGACATCGAGCAGGGTTCCATGTGCTATACAGTAGGTCCTTGCTGGTTATCCATGTCCTTCCCAAACTCCTTAACTCTCCCTTCAGCCCATCCTTCCTCGTGGTGAGGGTTGTTGATTTTTGTTTGATTTCTTTCATTCTTTTTTTCTTTCTGTTTTTTTCATGTAGCTGCGTGACTGTGTTAAGCTTAACTGAGTTATGGTAGATTTTGGCTTTAATTTTAGACAAAACCTATTTTGGCTTTATTTTCAAAACTGATGCATTTTATCATGGCAGTTACATCTTATCAACACTGAAAACTAACACAAATGAAATATGGAACTGAGGTTGAGCAGGAGGCGCAGGAAGCAATCAGGCAGCCAAACACCTGTTTCCATCCGGGGTCTGTTCCGCCTTTTTAAAGACAGATATTTTGAATATCATCCTTCGGGACAGTAGATTTAAAAAATTGATTCTCTACCTAAAGTATATTGTCCTTTAAATGGGGAAAATGGCAGAGACTAAAAGAGAACCCTGCTTAGGACATCGTGACTTCCCCTTTTGGAAGGAGCAGCACTGCCCGCTTGTGGCTGTCGTCTTTGTCCTAGTCCAGCTGCTAGTTAGTTGTTCAAGGAATCTGACACTATTCCCCTTGTTTAAGTTTGTCTTACTACTACTTCTTGGGGTCTCTCCTGAAGGAGAATCATGAAAAAGGGTCATGAAAGGGAAGAATTTAGGCAGAAAGGATCTCAGAATGTCTCTGTATGTTAAAGAGCTATCATACTCACTGAGAGAAACACACGGTTCACCGGATAAGGAGTAGATTGGTAGCAATATTGATTGGTATCAGTATTTTCTTGGAAAGATCTTTTATGATGCAAATAAGCATATAACCTGAAAAAGGATGTCACCAGAAAAGGACCAACTGATAACTGCTTACTCAGACGTACAGGGGAAAAAAATGACATTATCACTTAACTTGTCTCACTCTGTGGCACTCATTTTTCAGTTTGGAAGGATTTGAGTTAGAGTTTAAAAGCATAGATATTCCTTATTTGGCAGTATGTTACTTTAGTTAAGAGTTCCTTTCTTCCTCCCCCCCGCCCCACCTTTATTTTTTATTTACATTTATTTATTTTTTAAGAAACATTTCAAGATATAAAGTGAATAAGATATTTAGCAACACAATAAGGGCCTTTCCTAATTCTGGCTGAGAAGAGGTGAAACAACCTGTTCAATATTTAGCAAGAGAAGTTAGCATTTCAGTATCTTTAGGTGCGGAATGTTTTATCTCAAAAAAAAAAAAAAGATGAGAATTTATTTGTAGTAAAGCTGTCAATCTTAAAATTCTTTAAAACAAAGTCAGTCGTCACACTACCCTTTATTTGCTTCAGTTAATTTGTAAACTCCGATGAAAATTTCCCTCCTTCTCGGATACTCTCTATATCGTAGCTTTGGTCACCAAAGCCAAGTCCCACATAAAATTCCCAAGTTGCCCAGAGTTTTGTGTTCAGCCTCTGCTCTGTTGCCCTTTCCATGTTTGGCTTCTTTGCTTTAACTGCTCTTGCCTTGTTCCCACTTGGAGAGCGCACGCTGCCCGTTCTTGCCGGGCTGTCTGCTGTGTATGCCGTTCCTCCAGCCTCCGGGGCACTCACCGCTCCCTGCAGCTTCTCCTCTTCCCTAATTATTTACTGCTTCCCCTTTGACAGTAACTATTCTGCTGGATTAATCTAGTCTAAAGAGTTTGTAATTTATAGTGTCATATTTCTCCAGATAATGTTGTATTTTGATGTTTCAAAATGAAGCTACCAGAGAAACTCCCAGAAACATCATCATATTGTAAGCAGGAAAAAATGTATTAGTGGCAGGAATCCTCAGCTGAAGCCAGGCCACTTTGAGAGAGAATTTGGAGGCCTTTGGTTAGCCTCATATTCAGGTTTTCTAGCCTGCATCATCTGGGGTGGAATTTTGATGCTCTGTTTCTGGTTTTTAACTCCACACTCAATTAGACAATCATGTGAAATTATGACCAAAGGGAAATTCTAGCCACTGCCTTTGCAAGCCAACAGACTGTTTATCAAGGAGTAAAGAGCATCTTTTTCAGATCTGCCTTGAGTTTTGTTGTAGGGCAAAGTCTCTGCTGTTTTATTTAATAACACAGGCTATTTCCATACTTATAAACGTGGATAGAGGATTTAAGTTTAAGGTTTTAAATTCCATGTTTCCAAGATTAATATTGAAAGGATTTAAAAATGGCAAGTCTTTTCAGGATGTACAGTCAAATAAGTAAATTATACATACCTCCTGGGAGAAACTTCAAAAATTTTCCAGTTTTAAAAAATATAAATTTCAATATTTTACATATATATATATATATATATATATATATATACTTTCTCTATTAGCATATTGCATTCCCAGGGAGAGTATGTCTGATTATTTCTTATTACTGAATTGAAAATGCTTATGAAACCTATAAGTACACAGTACTGTAAATATCTGTGTTAATTAAATAGTCTCCCGCTGGTTTTCTTGTGTGTGTAAGTTAACCACTCATGAAAACTACATTGGCTTTACGAAGTCATGGGTAAAAGTGGGTTTGAAAGTGGTAAGTCAACAGTTGAGGGGTAGCTACTTTCAGCTTTACTGCTGCTGCTGCTGCTAAGTCGCTTCAGTCGTGTCCAACTGTGTGATCCCACAGACGGCAGCCCATCAGGCTCCCTCGTCCCTGGGACTCTCCAGGCAAGAACACTGGAGTGGGTTGCCATTTCCTTCTCCAATGCATGAAAGTGAAAAGTGAAAGTGAAGCCGCTCAGTCATGTCCGACTCTTAGCAGCCTCAAGGATTGCAGCCCACCAGGCTCCTCCATCAGCTTCACGTTCAGTTCAGTTCAGTTCAGTCACTCAGTCCTGTCCGACTCTTTGCGACCCCATGAATTGCAGCATGCCAGGCCTCCCTGTCCATCACAGACTCCCAGAGTTCACTCAGACTGACGCCCATTGAGTCAGTGATGCCATCCAGCCATCTCATCCTCTGTCGTCCCCTTCTCCTCCTGCCCCCAACCCCTCCCAGCATTGAGTCTTTTCCAATGAGTCAACTCTTCCCATGAGGTGGCCAAAGTATTGGAGTTTCAGCTTTAGCATTATTCCTTCCAAAGAAATCCCAGGGCTGATCTCCTTCAGAATGGACTGGTTGGATGTCCTTGCAGTCCAAGGGACTCTCAAGAGTCTTCTCCAACACCACAGTTCAAAAGCATCAATTCTTCGGCACTCAGCTTTCTTCACAGTCCAACTCACATCCATACATGACCACAGGAAAAACCATAGCCTTGACTAGACGGACCTTTGTTGGCAAAGGAATGTCTCTGCTTTTCAATATGCTATCTAGGTTGGTCATAACTTTCCTTCCAAGGAGTAAGCGTCTTTTAATTTCATGGCTGCAATCACCATCTGCAGTGATTTTGGAGCCCCCAAAAATAAAGTCTGACACTATTTCCACTGTTTCTCCATCTGTTTGCCATGAAGTGATGGGACCAGATGCCATGATCTTCGTTTTCTGAATGTTGAGCTTTAAGCCAACTTTTTCACTCTCCACTTTCCCTTTCATCAAGAGGCTTTTTAGTTCCTCTTCACTTTCTGCCATAAGGGTGGTGTCATCTGTTCTCCCGGCAATCTTGATTTTAGCTTATGCTTCTTCCAGCCCAGCGTTTCTCATGATGTACTCTGCATATAAGTTAAATAAGCAGGGTGACAATATACAGCCTTAATGTACTCCTTTTCCTATTTGGAATCAGTCTGTTGTTCCATGTCCAGTTCTAACTGTTGCTTCCTGACCTGCATATAGGTTTCTCAAGAGGCAGGTCAGGTGATCTGGTATTCCCATCTCTTTCAGAATTTTCCACAGTTTATTGTGATCCACACAGTCAAAGGCTTTGGCATAGTCAATAAAGCAGAAATAGATGTTTTTCTGGAACTCTCTTGCTTTTTCTATGATCCAGCAGATGTTGGCAATTTGATCTCTGGTTCCTCTGCCTTTTCTAAAACCAGCTTGAACATCAGGAAGTTCATGGTTCACATATTTCTGAAGCCTGGCTTGGAGAATTTTGAGCATTACCTTATTAGCGTGTGAGATGAGTGCAATTGTGCAGTAGTTTGAGCATTCTTTGGCATTGTCTTTCTTTGGGATTGGAATGAAAACTGACCTTTTCCAGTCCTGTGGCCACTGCTGAGTTTTCCAGATTTGCTGGCATATTGAGTGCAGCACTTTCACAGCATCATCTTTCAGGGTTTGAAATAGCTCAACTGGAATTCCATCACCTCCACTAGCTTTGTTCGTAGTAATGCTTTCTAAGGCCCACTTCACATTCCAGGATGTCTAGCTCTAGGTGAGTGATCACACCATTGTGATTATCTTGGTCATGAAGATCTTTTTTGTACAGCTACACAGCTTGACAGTCTTAGCTAAAA
This sequence comes from Bos javanicus, assembly GCF_032452875.1. NCBI lineage: Eukaryota > Metazoa > Chordata > Mammalia > Artiodactyla > Bovidae > Bos > Bos javanicus. The sequence continues at coordinate 68,297,546 of NC_083883.1, forward strand.
AAAAAAAAAAAAAAAAAAATTCACCCTTCTTGCAGTTCACGATGTCTGTCACGTGAGGGCAGCATAATCACATATGTACAGGTCAGCTGTCAGGTTTGCCCTTAAGGAACTGATGACAAAGCAAACCATACTGCCTAAGAACATGAAGATGAGGTCAATTATATATATATATATATCAGTATTTGGTTCAGCTGTAAAGAATCCACCTACAGCGTGGGAGACCTGGGTTGGATCCCTGGATTGGGAAGATCCCCTGGAGAAGGGAAAGGCTACCCGCTTCAGTATTCTGGCCTGGAGAATTCCAGACTGTATAGTTAGTCTGGGGGGCGCAGAGAGTCGGACACAACTGAGCGACTTTCACTTTCATACACTGTTCAAACGATTGAAACACAAAGTCTGATATTTTTGTAGGAAAAAAACAGTTATTTTTCTGTAATTGAAAATCTTTATCTAAAGAATCTATGCTTTGCGTTAGAAAATTATTTGTAACTATGAATCTTAAATTTAGGGTTAAAGTGGGTTGGTGGTGTGGGAGAATGAATGATGTCTTTCCTGTTTGTGGATGGAATTTTACATAGTAGTTAAGCCATTTAGCAGTAGTGTCAAACTACTTTGTCTTAATCTACCAGGATATTTTGGGCAAGTTTTTGATATTTAACGTTTCTCTGCCTAATTTCCTCAAGTACAAAATAGAGGGAATCATAGTATTCATTCATAGTTTTATAAAGGATTAAATAACCAATTTTAATACACATTAGAGTAAATGCACTCTAAATGTTAGTTCTTAAGGTAAATGCTGATCTTTTCAAGTTAAAAGATCTTAACTAAGTATCAGAGCACAAAAAAGAATTTGAGTGAGCTGCTTACAATGTATTTTATGGTATTTGATGATAATGATCCTGGAAAAATATGTTTGAAGAAGCTGTTTAAGAGGAGAAGGAAAATATTAAAAGGAAGAAGTTTAAGATTTAGTGTCAGTTGGGGACGAGATCTCACATATGCTTATATGGAAGAAAAATTTTTCTTTTTCTCAAAGTCTCGAACCATTACTTTTTAATCAGTAACGGAGCAGTGACTCTTTCCTACTTAGGAACTTATCTGTTACCATGAAAGCAACAGCACAGTAAATAAGACCTTGAAAAGTCATGGGGAAAAAAAAAAAAAGAAGAAAATTCAAATTGAGGAAACTCATTCTTGTTGAGTCTCAAATCCAAATTCAGTAAGTCTTACCAAGAATTTAGAGTGCTTAAATGAGCTTAAACTTTTTGGAGACAGAAGACAGGTACTCTAGAAGGTGAAGCTGTACAAGTGTCAGAGTGAATGAGCTCAGAGTAAAAGGAAAGTTGAGTTAGAATGAGTATGTGGTAAGGAATTGAAAGTGGGATTTGAATGTGGCCTTAAATATTGGTTTGGATTTGGAAAGGAGAAGGAGGAAGAAGCAAACTTAGGTGGCTGTTATGGACTGAACCGTGTCCCCCTTAAATTCATATGTTAAAATCCTAATCCCCAGAACCTCAGAGATGTGACTGTATTTGGAGATTGGAATTTTAAAGAGGTAAAGTTAAAGCAAGGCCATTAGGGTGGACCTTAATTCAACAAGACTGCTATCCTTATAAGAAAAGAAGACTCTAACCTCCAGAATTACGAGAAAATACTTTTCTGTTTTTTGGTCACCAATTTCGTGGTTCTTTGTTGTGGTGGTGCTCGTAAGCTAACACAGCAGGGGAAATTATGAACCAAGCATGGAAGCGGGAATATGTGTTTCCTTGGAAGAGAATTATTAATAATAAGAAAACAGTGGTTTGGTATTGGGAAGTGTTTCATTGGCTTCTTGGAAAAGCAAGCTGATAAGATGCTGTCCTGAAAAAGGCGGGACTTAACCCAGCAGGATCTGGTCAGAGGTTTAGAACAGGGGTGGACCTTGAGCGCTCTAGCTTTCAAAGCTGAATCCAGCAGTGATATGAAGGTTTCCATTAGACGAAGACTGAAAGCAAAAGCCTCATATGTGGTGAAAGAGAACCGGCCTTTGCGAGTGAAGCCATCAGGTTATACATAAGCTATAATTTAAAGTAAGAAGGGGCAGTTTGTCTTGGTGAAAGGAACACCTGAATGCACTAATATGCTTTTGAGCCAAACTAAAGATTGTGATAATGGTACCAGTATTAATGCAAATGTGCTGAAACCAACCCTGTTCCACGGGAGGTAATAACGTAAGTTGAAATTCAAGGCTAAAAATGGCATGTGTCGATGCTGGAGCCAAAAGAATAGGTGGAATCTATGGGAGAGTATGTAAAAGGGCAGAGAGTTAAACAGGAGGGTGAAAGGACTTTTAAGAACAAGAATGTCTTCTATTTAATTTTAGAGTTACTGCTAAAGACAGAGGAGAAAGAGAGCATCCATAAAATGTTGTCATCAAGGAAGACTGAATACCCACTGAAAACACAAGCTCTGAGCCAGAGGCAACCAGGAAAAAGCAATTCCCCTCCCCACCTAAGAATCCCTGAAGACAGCTGTAGGTGGCACCCTCCAACACATGGGGACCAGAGTTCAAGTCAAATTGCATTGAAATCTCCAAAGACAGGCTGTAACTTCTTGGTTACGCTCAGGTGTCGGCATCATAGAGCACTGGCTCCCTGAATTTGTTCTGTCCTTCATTAGGACAGACTTTTACATAAAAATGAGTTCAAGGAGAAGACTTGCGATGAATAGGGCAGCTATCTAAGTATCTGAAGGAACTTCCTGTGGAAGATAGATTGGACTTGGTTTGGGTTTCTTCAGGAGAGCAATATGGCAATAACAGGAAGGTAGGTTTCAGTTTAGTTTGAAAACTAAAACCTTCTAACTGGCTTCTGCTAGTGACATCATCACGTCATCCCCTTCAGTCTTAGGCAAAATTGAGATCTTTCCATCCTGGCCTTTCTTTTCTTAGAAACATACAACAAAGTATCCTACCTGTCTAGCTAGCTTTAAAAAAAAATGGGTAAGTCAATTGAGGATAATTATTATAAGTCTTGCTATCACTTTGTATAATAATCTATATCCTTGACGAACTTCCACATGTATTTATAGGTTCTGTGTTTGTACACAACCAACATATTAAAGGACACTCAAGAATCAGGGGGGAAAAGGAGCAGTGTGGCAGTGACTTATTAAAATAGCTTTCTTTTTCAAGAAAATCACATGTTTCTTAAGAGTATTGTTCATGAATTCTATTTAACTGATAACTTTAATTCAGAACATTTTTTTTTTTCATGTCTCCCATTCCTACCTCTACTGGCTCATGGGGGTATGAATTCCTGGTATTTGAAATAACACACCAAATCTTCAAGCTTTAAATTGGAAGAGAATTACATGATTGATCAGAAGCCAAAAATCATAGCCCTCTTCTTTGTTTTTATTCTTATTAGAATCACCAAACAATAGACATTAACAATATGAGTTACTAGAAATATTACCCAAATATTTTAGCTGGAAAAACAATGGGATAATTAGTTATTCTTTCCCAATTTAAAACCTATTATCTCTGAAACCAGTGTTACAGTAAAGATAAATAAACAAAACAGACAATTGGGAAAGAGAAAGTAACATGAAAGCAATTCTTTTGGTTTATAAACCTCTCTAGTACTATTGTCATTGAACACAGGCAAATTACAAAAATGAGAGTAAGAAATATCAGCAGTGAATGTGAACATTTGATTCCTCAAAAACTCTTTGAGGTGGGTTTATCATCAAATGAAACCTAAATGATGGAAAGCCTAACCTATGAAGGTGTCATTGCGGGTTGATCTGAGAAAGCCTCATACAGGACGGGTAGCTTAGCTGAGCCTCAAAAGATGGATAAGGTTCTCTGAAAGTTGCATGTGTTCTATTATTTAGCACAAGGTGTTTTAATCTTAGCACTGTTGTGACATTTTGGAATGGATAACTCTTTGTTGGGGTGGGGCATCCTGTATATTGCAGGATGTTTAGAAAACATCCCTGGCCCTTATCAAATAGATGCTGGTGGCAGTCCTTTTCACCACCAGAAAGGTTTGATTATCACAAATGTAGAAAATGTCTCGAGACATTGCCAATGTCCCTGAGGGACAGGGGGGCAAAATTGCCCTGGTTGAGTACCACTCATTTAGCACATGAAGGGTAGTAGTGCATAATTAGAGAAATTGTCTAATACTTTATTGTGAAATACTTCAATATTTTTAGAAGCAAGCAGAAGAATAATGCTGCAATTTTGACATATTTGAAGAAAATTGTCAATTTTTTTTTTTGAAGGAGGTGGCTTGGTTTACTCTTCAGATGTGTTCCGTCCTGGAAGAACACCACCATATAATGCTGACACGGGGTACTTTGGCTCTCGTGGAAGAAGTATCATAAAATTTTATACCTGCTTTCCTGACAGCCCAGTGATTACTCTTCTTTTCCCGAGGTTCCCTGAATAGTACATACAGACACAATAATTTCTGATGATTCATTAAAATTACAGTTTAGGAAATATGAAGCACATTAAAAACACACTTTAAAGCCTACTCATCTTTTACTTTCCCACTTCAAATACCAACTGAATTTACACTTTTTCCACTCTCACCAATTTCAATAAACTTGTTAGCCATAGTTTTAGTCATGTCCAGCTTAACAGTAGACGGTATGACTGTCTTAAATTGACTTGGCAGCTTTGAATAGCTTTTTAAAATGTATATTCAAAGAATGATGAAGTGATAAATAGAGACTTGAAGAAAAGAAAAATACCCTGAGAGAACTAAAAGTAACAAAATAGGAGGAAAGTCTGGACAGCTTAAATATTTGTGGATATGCATGACATGCATAATATATATACCCACCTTTATATCTGATCACACAGACATTATCAGAATTTCATAAAGGATATTATTTCTTCAGGCTTCGTTTCTTCACATTGTAATATTCAAACAGGGTGAATTTCGTCAGTTTTAGCTAGAATAACATGTATAGAAATAGGAAGTCTTTACGAATTCATTTAACCAGCATCTCTTAAGTACTTACCATGAGTCAGGCCCTGGATGGAAGCTAGAGACTAAGGAGACTAGAGGAGATTAATCAAACTGGGTCCCTATGCTCAGATACTTTATAAGCCAAATAGAGGGAGAGTTATACATGAAGAGTATAAAGTGCAATGAAATGTTATCAGATGTGTACAATGGAGCTGCAAAGGAAGGCAAGACCTGTTATGCCAGGCAGATAGGAAAAAGTGAGCTTTATGTCCTATTTCTGTCAGCACTGTGTGCTCCCTCAGTGTATCATTGCCAGCATGGAGTGTTACTATTTTAGAATATTTTGTTAATTGGCAAGCAAAACGGATAGCTTGTTTTTAGCTTGCATTTCTATTTGGAGAGGTCACACTTTAAAATATTTGTTTTCATATTGTGAATAGTATGTTATGCCCTTTATCCTCGTTCATTTTTAAACGTAGTGCCCCCTGCCTCTACATTTCCACTCACACTAGTACACACATGCACACTCACAGATATGAACTGAAATTGCTTTGGCAAATGTCATTCCAAAGAACTGCACTTCTAAATCCTATGAATTAGTTGCATGGCTTCTCTGGTAACTCAGCTGGTAAAGAATCCAGCTGCAGTGCAGGAGACCCTGGTTTGATTCCTCGGTCAGAAAGATCCTCTGGAGAAGGGCATGGCAACCCACTCCAGTATTCTTGCCTGGAGAATTCCATGGACAGAGGAGCCTGGTGGGCTACAGTCCATGGGGTCTCAAAGAGTCGGACACAAATGAGTGACTAAGCACACACTTACCTTACTTACCGTTGACCCCCTTCCTTCTTTAAAAACTCCATTCTGGGCTTTCTCATCAGTTCTGTTTTGGTTTTTATTTTACATCTCTGACCATTTTTTTTCAGCCTTTATTTGTGCACCCCTCTTGGTTTTTCCCTAAGTCATCATTTTGAGGGCCTAGTCCTTTGTTTGTGGATCATAGTCCTGCTTCTTTCTTCATACTCACTTTTACCAACTTCATGTGCTTTCATGGTTTCAACCTGTGTGTTGGTGGCTCTCAAATTCTCATCTCTATTCCAGAACTTTTTCTTGATTTCTTCTCTCATGTATCCCATTGATAACTGGATAATTCCATAAGGATATATCACATCCATTCTTAGCCTGTTGTTTAGTTGGTAAGTTGTGTCTGACTTTTCTGCGATCCCATGGACTTGTAGCCTACCAAGCTCCTCATCCGTAGGATTTCCTAGGCAAGAATACTGGGTTGTCATTTCCTTCTCCAGGGAATCTTCCTGATCCAGGGATCAAACTCCCGTATCTTGCATTGGCAGACGGATTCTTTACTACTGAGCCATCAGGGAAGCCCCAGTCTTAGCTTAGCAGGTGTGAAATCAAAGCCATTCTTGCTCATATGCCAAAACACAGGTGATTCACCCCAAATCAAAGAAAAAAATTGATTGCTCTCATCTGTGCCTCTGCAGCAGGTTGCATACTCTTTATCAGAATATTCACCATACTTTTTCTTTTGTTCACCTTCCCTCCATCCTTTACTAAAATAATACTGTATATTGGATATACTTTTATGTTTCTTTTTCTCTGTAAGTTTTTTAAGGAAGAATCTATATCTCATCTTTGTGTCCCCAGGGCTGGGCACAGAGTATGTGCTTGATAAACGCACAATAAATGTATGTATCTTTGTCTGTCTAAAGAGTGTGCAGATCACAGTAAGTGATCTTCCTATTGTATTAAAGCACATGGGGAATATTATGATCAATTAGGGGCTTCAAAAGTCAATACTTTTAAAAGAACATGAAAGAATAAGAGTATATCAGAAAGATAGTGATCATGATGGTAGAATTCCAACCGTGTGTAATACTGTCTGTAATGCCCCAGACAGAGAGTACCACTAGATATTTTGAGGAATTTCCTTCCAATATTTTTTCTATGCATACGTTTTTCACACAGTCAATGGTTTTATATATTGCTCTTCAACTTAACATTTATAGCTTCACCATTTCTCTATATGTTATTTATTATTTTTTGAAAATATAATGTTTAATGACCCCATAATGTCCATAATCTTCCATTATATGGATTCATTTAGAATCCATTTTTTGTCTCTCAGAACTTAGTAACAATTTATGGTGTATACCTTTATATTTTTTTCTGGAGTTTTCACACCCAGGAATATATGTGCATATATAAATTATATAGATATACATGCATAATTATTAATATATATTAAAAATTTAATATATAATAATTCTGGTCGTAAGTGCATTGCAGCCCAGCTATTATTTTAAAAACCCTAGAAATCAGATATTGTTTATCTCGATTCACAAAGGAGAAAGCCAAGGCTCAGAGAGATTATGTAACTTGTCCAAAGTTATAAGCTGTCATGTGACTGAGTAGGGTTATGAACAAGGGCTTTCTGCCTCCATGGTTTGTGTGAATTTTGTCTTTCATATTGTATGGCACTTCTTAATAAGTCTCCACACCATTTTGGTTTTGTGATTATCTGAGTGATTAAATAAAGTTATATAATCAAAGAAAACTAGTTATTTACTTAGGACCTATTTTAACACATTTCTAATAAAATACATGTATTTTTAAGAATATTTTACTTCACTGGTCCCTCTAAAATGAGGTTCTTTTCTGATCTTGTCTGAGCTGGTGGCTCAGATGGTAAAGAATCTGCCTGCAATGCAGGAGGCCTGGGTTCTCTCCCTGGGTTGGGAAGATCCCCTGGAGAAGAGAATGGCTTCCCACTCCAGTATTCTTGCCTGGAGAGTTCCTCTGACAGAGGAGCCTGACAGCCTCAAACCAAAAACTACTCCTTTTCTAGAATACATGAAGTTTAGCTTTTAGCAGCCAGTTAAAATGCATAATTTATAAGTTATAAGATGTTTCTAACTTTCATAAAATGTATTCTTGTAAGTTGAAGTGATCTTTGCAAATATTTCCCATGGGAAAATTTTGTAAAACTTTAAATATTAACAATATCTTTATGTTAATTTGTACCTAAGGGATATTACAGGAATTACTTTAAGAATAAAAATGTATTTTCTATCTAAAGACAATTTTTAACTCTTAGTCTAATAAAAAACCAATGTCCTTAGAAGATAAATGGAAGAATGAAAGGAAACTAATCTAACAATAATTTGACTATTAATATCCAAAAAACAGATTCATAGTATAAATTTAAAACCTTTTATTTGGAATTCATGATAATTTAGACTAGATTTGGACCTGGTCTATTTGTATAAAACTTTAGCAAAAATTTAACTAATATTATTAATTATTTTTCTTTACTTTCATGTACTTAAAAAGGTTATGTATGCTCACTATTAGCATTTCATATTTGAAATTTGACATCCTATGTATTACTGAAAATATTTTGTAAAAGTCTTAATGATCAATTTTTAAATTAATTTGACTAGCTTTTTCTCAATTACCCCAACTTAGCCATATTTTTTACTACTAATTCCTTGTAAAAAATAGTTAAATCTTTGGCATACAGTTTTAAAAATGGTAATGGAAAACTAGTAGGTAAGATTCTAGAATCTTCAATTTTGCTAATGCCATTATAATCTATAGGACAGATGGTAAAGCAGTTATGGTTTGGTAATATAACCAAATAGCAAATTATGTTTACAGTAAAATGGAGACAAGTGAGATAATTCCCTTGGATTCCTTTAATTCATGTTCTGTGGTTTCAGTTGCAAATGTAATCTGAATACTGTGTTCTTTTCCGATATCAAATAGAAAAGAAAAAGGCTAAAATAGATTCGAATCTTGACCAGGCACTGCTGATAACTGAGGCCTTATTCACTCAGTGTTCTTTGGTGAGACAAAGAATTTGGAGAAAGATTACTGTTAGTAATTGTAATGTCCACAAAAATAGAAAATTGTCTCTTGTAAGGAAAAGGTCATGGAAGATTTTATATGCTGTAAGTTTAGTCTCCAAAGGTGGTTGAATGCTTAAATAGTATTTGAGATGTTTGAAAGCTTAACTCACTCCTTAAGGAACAGATGACTCTATAACTGCAGTCATAACTGCAAACAGTCTTCTCTGGTCTCTCCTTTCAGCAGGAATGTCAAGGATTAGAGCAGTGGTTCACAAATTATAGTGTGGTATAGTCGTTTGGAAAGCTTGTTAAATATGTAGATTTCTGGGATTCACCCATAAACATTCTTCTTTTGTAGGTCTGAGGTGCCGCCTAGAAATCTAGAAGTTTAGTAATCATTCCAGCAATGGTGATATAGATGCTTCTAGAGCCAGATTTTGTGAAATGCTAGGAAACGCCATGGATCCCCGGTGATGGTCTTGGGAAGGGCATACAGAATAAAGTGAAATTCTTACCTCTACTGAAGACTCTACATGAATAAATTTGATTGCTCATATGGAAATCTCCCAGCTAGAGCCATGAAATCATGGAATCAAAGTTAGAAATGCTCTTAAAAATTTGTCTGACTCTTCTAAATGTCTGGCTAGTTCATTTTGGAGCATTTCCAGTCATGGAAATGCATTCAGTCCTGTGACTGTGCAACCTTACTTTGGGCTGTTCCAAGCATTACAGTGTTCATCCATATAATGAGATAAAATTCGTGCTCCTCACATAACCACCTATTTTTTTCTAAAACATGTAATACAAGTATTTGTTAGATTTTTAAAGTACTATTAAAAAAGGGAGAAGAGTAAAAGAATCCAAGAATTCTTCCCAAATGAAGGTTGTACCAATGCTATAAGGTTAGTGACATTTATGAGTTTAGACTTAGAAAATGCCAATACTGATTTCATTTAAAATCTAGAATTCATAACCTACTACTCAAAATCAAAAATCTCTTCTATAGCTGTATTATTTGTTTTCCTTCCCCATAAAATCAAAGAGAATAAATAACCATCCTTCTCCAGAATTTCTTTTATTCAAGAACTGCTATATGCTTTTTAAAACTATAGAAATTATGATTGCCTAAATCTTAATGAAATATTTTCCCATGCTTTCTTGCCCATCCTATTTCCTTTATCTTGAATGCACTTCTCTTCCTTCAGGAAGCCTTCTCATATTTATTTCACATCATTATCATCATTCTTTTACCCCCTTTTCCATGACACTTTTTATTCTACACAGTGTTATTTCTTATTCCTCTAATTATCCTTGAGTTTTCTTATATTTATATATAATATAAAGCAATGCCTGTATATGTATTTTTCTCCTCTATAGGTCGGCTCAAAGATGAAAATTAAATCTTTAGTTTCTTTTGTTCTTTTTATTCAGGGGCAACAGTATAGTTCTGTTGACAAGGCATCAGGCCATCTCTGTTTCTTTGCCTCCAGTGTCAAATTTCTGACAGTGCATGCTCATTCAAGTAGAATCAGATGCTGTGAGGGGAATCTGTGAAGTCAAAAGGGAAAGGAAACCTGTAGTAGCACAACCAAGTCCTGTTAGCCTATTATGCGGAAGAGGACTGATTTCCGGGGAGGCAGTGTTGGCTGAGTGACTGGGATCCGGGATTATGATGACCACAGGAAGGAAAGTTGCAAGAGCAGGTTGGGGTTGGAACACCTACATGTTGGGACAGACTGGTTCAGAGAACACTCATTTTCATCCTCCCTGAACTCAAGGTGGTTGTTTTTTCAATATTTGCAGTACCCAAGCAGGGGTCCACAAGGTTTCTTTGATGGCTACTTTCCTTGTTTCTTTCATAGGTGTGTTCATGTTCCTGGCATAGGTGTTTTTAAAGTAGTCTCAAAAGCCATGAGTTAAGTATATTGGAATGTCTAGCTTTGTTGGAACTTCTTGAACCAAGCCTTCATAGAGAAGCTACCAAATGTGGAATTTTCACTTCCCAGAGAACATTCTGAACTCCTTAAAGCTTTACTCTCTTATGTTAATTTCATTTCTCCAGCATTAGTTGGCATGTGTGTTTGCACACATACTCGCTCAGTCCTGTCCAATTCTTTGTGGCCTTTGGGGCACATTCTTTTTTAGGCAAGAATACTGGAGTAGGCTGTCATTTTCCTCCTCCAGGGGATCTTCCCAACCCAGGGGATCTTCCCCACCCAGGGATCTCCTGTGTCTCCTGCATTGCAGGTGGATTCTTTACTGGCTAAGCCAGTGGGGAAGTCCCAGTTGGTATATATTAGATGCTAAATACTTGTTAATTAAAAGGGAAGTTTGCTCTTTTGAATTTTTATATCTTGTATTAATTCAAATTCATTTTTGTCAAATATCCTCTAATAGTATGATTGAACATGAGGTGATTAAGGCAGTAATCAGGCTTATAATGTGGATATTGTAGTCCAATACTAGTATTGTGCATTTTTCTTTGTGTTGTTTCCAAAACATTATAGAGTTATCCGGATCAAGGATAGTTAATTGGACTTTGGCTATCCTCTACTTCCTAGAACCTAATCTTTCAGTTGCTGAATGATATTTGCAATGCTGAAAAGATCTTTGTAAAGTAATAAGAGTGGATGATAAGTACTTTGAGGAAACATATGATACAATCCTTAAGAATTCCTTAGATTCAAACCTTTAGGCTTTACAGAATTAATTATTCTTTTCCAGTTGATTAATGTAATAATTTACATATTACATTTTATTTAAAAGGAATATACACGACTAAAGAAAATCGGAAGCTGTGTGGCAAAACACACACACACAAGTCTGATAAAGCAGGTAAACTAGTAAATTTCATCAGGTTTCGTATATCAGGAGGAACTGGGGCGTCAGTTTCCAGATGTCACCAGCCAAGGGAGCAGATGCAAAACTTGCAAATTAACTGGAACAGGAGCAGCTTCTCCTCTTGGGCAACCAGCATCTGCCCTATGAAAGGTTTTCCCTTCTCCCATACTTCTGGAAAGGAGAGGAAGAAAAGAGAGAGTGAAGAAATGGCAAAGGGGAGGTGAAAGAGTGGAGATGGACTTATTTCAGATGTCAGTCTACTTTCCGTGTTTTTCAATTCTGCAACTGTCTTGAATGTCCAGAGGAGACCTTAGGATGGCACCTAGATCTACAAAAATGAAGAGATGAGCCATAACCTTTGTCTTTGGAGTCCCGTTTATATCCTGACTGGAAATGTTTATCTCACATATACTCAGTACCTGTTGCTGTTTGTTGTTTAGTCACTAAGTCATATCCAACTCTTTTGTGACCCCATGGACTGTAGCTTGCCAGGCTCCTCTGTCCATGGGATTTCCTAAGCAAGAATACTGGAGTGGGTTGCCATTTCCTCCTCCAGGGAATCTTCCCAACTCAGAGATCAAACCCCCGTCTCCTGTATTGCAGGCAGATTCTTTACCACGGAGCCATCAGGGAAGCCTAGTACAGCGCCTAGACCTATAAGATGATTAGGCCTAGGTTTTCTCTTCTTTGTACTATTGCTAATATCATTACCCAAAAGTTTTACTTCACTTATACCTATACCTACACCTACAGTTACACATACATATATAGCCACCCATATACATAAGTACTCACATACATAATATACTTACACACATAAAAACACACACTCTGGTACTGACATCCACACAAACACCTGTACAGCTACATGTATATGCATAAATATTTTTCTCTCCCAAACCCCAACCCTTGCCCTCAAAGAATCTTGTCTTTGTTAGCCAAACCTTTTGTCCTATTTACAAGAGAGAAGAAAGATTTTTCCATTGTATAATTATGTATGATACATATTCTTTGCACCAGCATCATCTTTAATAGCCGTTCTACTGTTCTCAAGGCCCTGATTTTATAATGGTGAATTGTCAGTATTAAAATTTATAGGGAATTCCCTGGTGGTCTGGTGATTAGGATTCCATGCTTCCATTGCAGGGGGCATGGGTTTGATCCCTAGTTTGGGAACTAAGATCCCACAAGCTGTGTGGCATGGCCAAAACAAAACAAATCACATTATTCTATCCTTCTCTCACTTCCTTATTTTGTTGGTGGTGTTGACTAGCATCTATTCTTCCAATTTCTTTCCCTTGCCAAGTCTGGTCCTCCAATTTCCTGTCTTCAAAACCCTAATATCCTTCCCATAATCTGCCCGTTTAAAAGTTAGACAGAGTCAATGTCTGCTACTTTCAACCAAAGAATGTAAGTGATGACTAGTCTCAGAATATAGATCCTCAGGGAAGAGTGAAATATCAAGTATGGTGCCCTTTGATGAAGCAGCTAAGAAAGTTATCACCTATGTCATCTGGGAAAAAAAAAATCTCAATAAAAGATAAAGTTTGGGGACTTACGATCGTTTCCATCACGAAGCAATATAAAGAGTGTGCAGAATTCAAGGATGGCGGGGAAAGGAGGCTCCTGATGGCACTGGATGCATGATAACAAAGAAATCACAGACTTAAAATTAAGTATCAGTTTTTTAAAAATGGATATAAATGCAGGGACTTTAGATGAATATATTGAAAGAGTCTCCCATATCTTGTACATATTGGATTGAGATAGACAAGATTTAAATTCAATGTTTAGCCACTAATTGAATTCAGAGTTGCATCAGTCAGAGTAGCCTGCTTGGGTTATGCTGTGGTAAGTACTGCATAGTCCCTGCAGGTTGGTTGGCAGCTCTGCTTTGCATAGCCTTCACTCCACAGCTCAGGCTGATATAGCCTCTGCTGTCTGGACCATTGCTGGTGATTGTGGCAGAAGGGAAAAAGAAAATGTAATGCATTGTGAACTAAGTCTTATAGTCTTTAAAGGGAAATGAAAAACCTCACTTCTCATATATATCTGGCCAAAGCAAGTCGTATGGCCTTTCGTAACTTCAAAGGGACAAGGAGGTACCATTTTGCCGCGCATGAGAAATACGTGGTGGACAGCACTAATGACCACTATCAAAACTTTGCTAGAGTTTGTATGTGAAAGTTCGAATATTCATTTGGAAAATATGGACTGGAGGCATCAGAGTAATTTGAACCTCCAAGCCCCTCTAAATAGCCCTTGAACCTTTCTTGAGAGAAGAGCAATTTTTCTCTGTCTGTCTGAAAAGCTGTTTCCTTTCATGTTTATAGATGCCTGTATACCTTCATCTGAGGGAATTCACATGAAGAAAGTAGTTGACAGTCTTCCTCATGTCTGTATCTTTTCATCCATAGACCATTAATCAGAATTATACCCTAGCATGCCTCAGATCATTCTTAGAAAGTTAAAATTTTACATAACAAAAGAATAGCAGGCTGGAACATGCCAATGTATATTAACCCTAAAGCAGGAAATGTATGTGGGGAATTGATTTTGTGAACGCTTGACTAAACAGAATACAGCATGATTTTAGTTTTACGAAATTTGTCAATGTGGTTCACATATCAGAGATTCTATATGAACTAGATAAGCTGGGTTGAAAAAACTAACAGTTTTTATTTTTTTGGTTAGCACACATACAACAAACACACACTTAAAAATGCATTCAGTAGTCAAAGAAAGTTGGATACTAGAATTTTAGAAATATCTTATTTTAGAAAGCATAAAGATAGCCAACTCTAGGGGGTCTTAGATAACAGTCTCTTCAACAAACACCTGCAGTGTGTATTGAAGGAATCACTAGTATCTTTATTTTTAAATATTTATTTGTTTACTTGGCTGCATGAGGTCTTAGTTGCAGCACACAGGATCTTTGCTGTGTCATGTGGGATCTTTTGTTGTGGTACACGGGCTCTCTGGTTGCTCCAAGGCATGTGAGATCTTAGTTCCCATATCAGGGACTAGAACCCGAGTCCCCTGCATTGCAGGGTAGATTCTTAACCACTGGACCACCAGGGAAGTTTTCCCAGTATCTTTAAAACACCTGTTTTGAAACATCTATTTAAAACATCTGCTCTCTCCAGACCAGAAATGCTGGTATGAAATACTGCACTGGAAGTGAGAAGCAGCATGGGGGTGGCAGAGATGAGGCGAGACCATAATAGGCACTGAGACTGGTGCAGTCAGACTGGCCTACCTGGAAGAGCGATGGGGTACGCCCACCTGACTGTGAATGAGTTCCTTAGGAAAAAAAAGGTAAAGTGGAGCAACCACCTAAAAAAAACAGAATAAAAACTCCAAGTCAAGTTTACAGAGGTATGACTTAAGCCATGAAAAGAAATCATGATCAAATCTTTTAGCCAATTACGTAACCTAATTGTTAACAATGTCAGATCTCCTTGAATGAAGGGAAGACCAGACAACCTTGATGTCAGATCCTGAGGTAACACTATCAGTGCCTTTGGGAGATGTCAGGATATCCCTGCCAAAGGGAAAGACGACTTGCTATGCTTTTTGGCTCTACACCACCAAGAAGGAGGCCCAATGCTTGGCACACCTTGGAAGGAATGTATACCTGCTTTAGGTCTCCTGCTTTAGCCATTTACCAGGTAACCTGAAAAGCTGCCAGCTTTGATTGAGGCCCACAGCAAGAAAAAATGCCCTAGGCAAAAAGTGTAAAATGCTGTTGAGCTATTACTAATGCTCATGGCTGGAAGAGAGCTGTGAGTGAAAGAGGGGAATGAATAGGTTGTAAACAGTGTGAGACAGTGTAAGCAATTATGTGTGCATATAAAACTTCTGGGAACATTGGCAGAGGTTCCTTATATTGGAAGCACATGTTCTCTAATCTGGGAATTCATAGTGACTTTAATTTCTAAAATTTCCCCGATGAATGGAGAATTAGAACCATTTGTCTATTTTACTAAATACAAATATCCATTAAAAGCACAGGCTGAATATCCTGCTTTGAACTCTGGTAGACCCACAGCTACGTGTAACTTTCACATAGAAACTGAGAACACAGAATTGTTTTAGCTTGGCATCTAGTCTTTCTCCAGCTAAAATTTTATTACTAAATGTGAAGTTTCAGGAACAGAAATTCCTTTGCCGTGGGGTGTCATAGTCCTTACATCAGGTTAGATCTTCAATATGGGTACATATAAATGCCTTTAGCTTAATGTTTCACTATTTTTGACTATCAATTTTAGTTATCCTTTTAGGTATATTTGATTTTTATTAGGTTTATTTGTATTTTTTCTGATATATCATTATTAATTCAGGATTTTTAAAAGTATTGTTTATTGAGATATAGAATATAGCTTTGGCTTATTAGGCATCTGCTTTCATACCTCTTTTTTGCCTTAAATGCTTTTTAATTGAATTATTCTTTTTACATTTCAAAAAGTTATTTATGGTATCCTATCACTGGGATAATTTGAAATAGTTTTCTTGCTAAATATTCACTATGCTTACATTAAAAGAGAAATAATAAAGTTTTTTTGTCTCAATGCATAATGATGTTATTATTTTTTTTTTACCATATTTTAATGAAAGAGAACATGGAATTTTATCAGGCTCTGTAATAGAAATACTTCTGGGGAAAAATTGATAGGATTTCTAAGACATTACTTCAAGGGAAGTTAATCTGAGTTTTTTGTTTTGCTTTTGAGATAATTATTATATGTATCTGAGGGAATAATTGTCTGTAGATGTGTGAGTGTTTTGTGAACATGCTTCACTTGGATTCTCTCCTCTGTTTCACTTCACTTCTTGAAATTCTTTTGTTCACTTATGAGAAGAATGAATTTCTGAGAGCTATTTTGAGAAGAGCTATGAATGAGTGATATGCATGATATGCTTGGCGTATAAGTTTATGAAGATAAAACTTTTCATTCTAGACGCATGACCAGATTCGTTATGTGAAATGGACAGCAGGGAGTATACTGTTACTGGGCTTTCCAGGTGGCTCAGTGGTGAAGAATCTGCCTGCCAATTCAGGAGACCCAGGAGACACAAGTTCCATTCTTAGATCAGAGGATCCCCTGGAGAAGAAAATGGCAACCCACTCCAGTATTCTTGCCTGGAGAATCCCATGAACAGAGGAGCCTGGAGGGTTACAGTCCATGGGGTCCATAGAGTTGGATGTGACCGAGCAGGCATAGAGTATATTGTTATCAAATGTTTGTCTGCAAGATATAAAATGCTGTGGGTGACACAAGGAGGAATGATTTATAGAATTAAAATAAGAATATATATAGGTGGAAAATGAGAAAATTGCTATAAGGTGGGTATAGGGCTTTGAATTCTGAAGGTAGGTGAGGGACAGATGTCTTCAGTATGGATTGGCCTTGGATCAAAACATCTAAGACAGTCAGCTTAGAGAGTGTATCTCCTCCAGTCTGAGTGACATTTTAAGTTCTTTACCTTTTATTACCTTAGATTCAGTATTTGTAAGAGCTAGGAATGGAGAAGGGGGATTGAGTGGATGAAGGGAGAATCATTACATATCATGTATTTTTTCATTCAATCAGTATTTATGGAGCATTGTTCTCATCAAAAGTGCTGTGCTCCTTGCTAAACAGACAGTAGTGAACAAGTCACACTCATCCCTGCCTTCCTGGAACTTAGAGTTTGGGAAGGAAGAGACACAAATAGTGCTTTACAATAATTTAAGCAATGTCAAATTAATGTAGCAAAGACTCAGACATGACATAGTGACCTAACAACAACAAGTTAATGTTCTGAAATACAGATACTGAGTTGCTTCATATCAGTCAAATTTATCATAGGGGTTCAGGGGCATTGAGAGAAAATGAAATATATATTAAGACCTAATGAGGCAATTAGAGTTATGTAGGTAGAAAGTGAGGGGCAGTTCAAGGGAATGGAGAGATGAGAGCCGATGGGAATGTTTTAAGGAGAGGGAATAACACATATAAGACAGGAGACTAGAAAGTGCAAAGGTAAAGACAGAAAGATCAGTATTACTGGCTCATAACATTTAAACGAATAAGTAGCAGAAGCTAAGGATGGATAGGAATGCAGGGCCCCTGTCAAGAAGGGCCCTGAAAGACAGTCCAAATGTTTACATCTTATTAATATTTAAAGGCTGTGGGAGACCACCAAAGGGTTCAAGTGGGATTGTGGGATAGAAGCAAGACTGGATTGAGGTCACAAAGAATGCTCTGGCTGAGATGTGTAGAAGAAAATTAGACCAGCTCCCAGTTCACCTAATTTAAAGGCAGAACTCACCTGGGAAAGATTGAAATCCCATACAGAACCCCATAAATTTCCCCAAGTTTATGGTGGCGGAGTTGAGGGTAGTTTATGAGAAATTTGGAGGCAGCAAAACTCAGTGACTCAAAGGGCTTCAGGAAGTACAGTGCTCGAGGCTCAGAGGAGCGGAAGATTCCCGTGCTTCCTCCTCAGGTACTTCTCAATCTTGCACTCAGGTTTAGAATTCCCCAGGGACGTATATGAAAATACTGATGACTGTGTCCTATCCCAGGAACCAATGAATCATAATCTTGAAACTTGATGAAAGCTCTCCTTGAGATTCTAATTCAAGAAGGATTGAGAACTACCATACTACACTAGTCAAAGAGCGAGGAAGCAAAGTGGGAAGGGAGGAGATATAATCTGCAAAAGACAGAAACTTTTTGGCCCAGCATGAAGTTCCATTGCTACTCTGACTGTCCTTGGATAGCATTTCTTGTATTACAGCCTACTTTATTTATTTTTTATTAATGTGGCTTTGTCAGCTTTATTAGCATTTGCCTGGATACATACGTGCTAAGTGAAGAGGAACTAAAAAGCCTCTTGATGAAAGTGAAAGTGAGAGTGAAAAAATTGGCTTAAAGCTCAACATTCAGAAAACAAAGATCATGGTCTCATCACTTCATGGGAAATAGATGGGGAAACAGTGGAAACAGTGTCAGACTTTATTTTTTGGGGCTCCAAAATCACTGCGGATGGTGACTGCAGCCATGAAATTAAAAGACGCTTACTCCTTGGAAGGAAAGTTATGACCAACCTAGATAGCATATTCAAAAGCAGAGACATTACTTTGCCAACAAAGATTCGTCTAGTCAAGGCTATGGTTTTTCCAGTAGTCATGTATGGATGTGAGAGTTGGACTGTGAAGAAGGCTGAGCGCCGAAGAATTGATGCTTTTGAACTGTGGTGCTGGAGAAGACTCTTGAGAGTCCCTTGGACTGCAAGGAGATGCAACCAGTCCATTCTGAAGGAGATCAGCCCTGGGATTTGTTTCGAAGGAATGATGCTAAAGCTGAAACTCCAGAACTTTGGCCACCTTATGTGAAGAGTTGACTCATTGGAAAAGAGTCTGATGCTGGGAGGGATTGGGGGCAAGAGGAGAACGGGATGACAGAGGATGAGATGGCTGGATGGCATCACCGACTCGATGGACGTGAGTCTGAGTGAACTCCAGGAGTTTTTGATGGACAGGGAGGCCTGGTGTGCTGCGATTCATGGAGTTGCAAAGAGTCGGACATGACTGAGCGACTGAACTGAACTGATATGTGCTAAATCACTTCAGTCGTGTCCGACTCTTCGCGACCCTATGGACGGTAGCCCACCAGGCTTCTATGTCCATGGATTCTCCAGGCAAGAATATTGGAGTGGATTGTCATTTCCTCCTTCAGGGGATCTTCCCAACCCAGGGATCGAACACAGATTTCTTATGTCTCCTGCATTGGCAACTGGGTTCTTTACCACTAGCACCTCCTGGGAAGCCCTAGTATTTGCCTAATAACTTTTTCTACCCTACTTTCACCTTCTTTCTTATCTATAACGTACAGCAACATTTGGTTTTTATTTTTCTTATTAATCCATTCTTACCATGTCCATCTCTTAACTGATGATTTCTGTATAAGTTCCTTTATGTTTATTTGATTGTTATATATTTGGACCTAATTCTAGCATCTTACTTATTTTAAAAAATTCTATATGTCCTCTTTTCTCTATACTCATATTCTTCAGCATCATTATCTTTCTGTTTTTGTCTGATTAATTTTGTTTGTTTTTTTCTTAGGACTATTTTTTCCTCTCTCAACTGACTTGGTATTTTTGCATTTTATTTCTATTCTGCTATTGATTGTATTCAAAATTTACTATCAACACTTAACAAATTCAAAATTCTACAATATTTTCTTAAAATCAGTTTTGAAGTTATGAAGTATAACACATGGGAAAGAATGAAAACCATAGATACAGTTTAATATATAGTTACAAAGCAAATACCTGTGCACTACTTAGATTAAGAACCATAAGCAGCACCCCCTAGAAACCTCTTGTGTATTTTATCCCAATCATAATTTATTTTCTTTTATTTAGAAGTAAACTGAAACGCCATTACTTTGGCCACCTCATGCGAAGAGTTGACTCACTGGAAAAGACCCCGATGCTGGGAGGGATTGGGGCAGGAGGAGAAGGGGATGACAGAGGATGAGATGGCTGGATGGCATCACTGACTCGATGCACATGAGTTTGGGTGAACTCTGGGAGTTGGTGATGGACAGGGAGAGCTGGCGTGTTGCGATTCATGGGGTCGCAGAGTCGGACACGACTGAGCGACTGAACTGAACTGACTGAAACCTATTCTTAACTTATAATAATAGTTTCATTGTTTTATTAGTTGTATATCTATTAAAAACAAGTAATGTTTAGTTCTAGTCTTTGAATTTTATACAAGTGCAGCCATACTGCATGATTTTCTTATATACCTTGCTTCTTTCCTTCAACTTTATTTCTAAAATCCATGCATGTTTTTGTATGTAGCTTTACTACATATGAAACTACATGGTTAGTTGGCTCATTTTCATTCCTTTTATAGTACTCCATGTATGATTACATGACAGTTTATTCACTCAACTATTGATGGCCATTTGTGATAGTTCCAGTTTCTGATAACTCTGAATCATACAACTGAGATTATTGCACATCGATCCTCTAATACACCATACACTTGAATTTCTAAGATTGCAATACTTGTGTCCAAGGCAGTTAAAATGCCAACTGTAGTGGATAATGCCAACAGTTTCCAAACTGTCAAGTTGATCCAATTTATACTCCTATCCCCTGCGTCTTAAGAGTTCCTGTGGCTCCGTGTCTTCATCATGACATTGTTAGTGCTGTCAACTTTTTGCCCATCTGGAGACCTGGTAAAGGTGTCTCACTATGGTTTTAAAATGCCAATAAAGATTAGGCATATTTTCATTTGCTTGCTAGCCATTTAAATTTCCTCTTTAGATAAGTACTTATTCTGTTCTTTTCCCTATTTTACTGTTGGGTTGCCTACCTTGTTCTCATTGGTTTGTAGGAGCAGTTTTTATACATCCTGCTATTAAGGTTTCTGATATTTTAAAGTGTTTTAATGCTGTTGGAAGTTGTATCTTTTTAAAATTTAGTTTTATAATAGTTGCTTCCTGTTACATGAAAGTTGAAATGATTTTGTGTATAGATTTGTATCCAGTTGCCTTGCTAGTCTCTTTTATTACTTTTCATGGTTTTTCTATAAGTTCTTGTAGATTTTCTACATGAGCAGCAGTAATATCTATGAATAGTGTTTTTTTTTTCCTTTCCAATCCTTATAACTTCATTTCTTTTTCATGTCTGTTGCCCTGATTATCACTTGCGGTATAATGTTGAATAGAAGTAGTGGTAATGGTTATATTTGTCTTGTTCAAGATACAAGAATTATCCTTTAAACTTTTAAAATTTGTTATATTCTCTTTTTACCAGTCATTGAACCAAGAATGCTAACATTTAGAAAAAGAATAGTTAATTAAACTCTAACATGGTAAAAGTAGGGAAAAATAAATGTCAGAAAAAAACTAATAAAATAGAAAACAAATATACAATTATGATTTGTTGTTGTTCAGTCACTAAGTTGTGTCCAACTCTGTGACCCCGAGGACTGCAGCGTGCTAGGCTTCCCTGTCCTCCACTATCTCCCAAAATTGCTCAAGTTCATATCCATTGAGTTGGTGACATTATCTAACCATCTCATCCTCTGCCACCCTCTTCTCCTTTTGCTTTCAATCTCCCAGCATCAGGGTTTTTCCAGTGAGTTGACTCTTTGCGTTTATGATTTAACCGCAGCAATCATTCTTTGAAAACACTAATAAAATTGGCAAACGTCTCTCAGAATTGCTTTTGTTTATTTATTTAGGCCACATTAAGCAACATGTGGGATCTTAGTTCACTGATCAGGATTGAACCCATGCCCCCTGCGGTGGAAGTGTGGAATCTTAACCTCTGGACTGCCAGGGAAGTCATGGAATTGATTTTATAAAAAAGTAGAAGCACAGAGAGAAAACTGTGAAGAACAAGAAAGAGGTCATCACTATAAATGTTGCAGGTGTCAACAGATAATAAAATTATATTATGAAGAAATTGTATCATTAGTTAAAACATTTGGCACAAAGGAAATTCTAGTTCCAGATTTTTTTTTTTTTTTTTTTTGCTGAGTTCTTCTACTAAACATTCAAGGAAGAAATAGTGCCAATCTTACACAAACTCTTCCAGAAAATACAAAAAGTGGGTCTATTTTCCAATTCATGTTAGGAGATGTAACAGAAAAATCACACCAAAGCAGTTAAAGAGGCAAAGAAGTCTTTATTCAAGACTACTGCAATAGAGTAGAGTGATTCAAAGTGACGGGTGGGAGGATTTTTAATAGCTGGGATGAGATAATGGGGAAGTACTGGAGGATGTTACTAGGGAGGTAGGCAATGTGACTAGGCTGTGTGTTTGCTAATTTCTCACAAAGACTGGAGGACAGGGGCCCCATCTTTCTTGATGATTGCATTTCAAAAGGACAACTCCCTGTTCTAGAGAAAGACGTTTCTGGGTTGTAGTAGATTTACATCTCTAAATGGCAAAGTAAACATTCATAATCGCAGATTTTCTAAAATAAATGCTTTAAGAAAAGAGAGGTCAGAAAACAGACACATAGATCAGTGGAACAGGATAGACAGCCCAGAAATAAACCCATACACTTATGGTCAATTAATCTACAGCAAAGGAGGTAAAAATATACAATGGAGAAGAAACAGCCTCTTAAGTGGTTGGACAGCTACACGTTAAAGAATGAAATTAGAACATTCTCCAACACCATATTCAAAAATAAATTCAACATACATTATAGACATAAGACCAGATACTGTAAAACTAGTAGAGGAAAACATAGGCAGGTGCTCACTTCAGCAGCACATAAACTAAAATTGGAAAACATAGGCAGAACACTCTTGGACATAAATTGCAGCAATAATATTTTAAATCCATCTCCTAAAGTAAATAAAATAAAGAAACAAATGGTACCTAATTAAACTTAAAAGCTTTTCCACAGCAAAGAAAGTTGTATACAAAACAAAAAGCCTATTGAATGGGAGAAAATATTTGCAAATAATATGACTGATAAGGGATTAATATCTGACATATATAAATAGCTCACATAACTTAACATCAAAAAACCAAACATCCAGATTAAAAAATAGGCAAAATAACTAAATAAGCATTTTTCCAAAGAGGAAATGCTGGTGGCCAATAGGCACAAGAAAAGGTGCTTAACATTGCTACTCCTCAGGGAAATGCAAATCAAACTCATCATGAAATATCACTTGATACCTGCCAGAATGACTGTTATCAAAAAGACCAAAATAGCAATTGTTGATGTGGAGAAAAAAGGAACCTTCATACACTATTGGAGAAGGCAATGGCACCCCACTCCAGTACTCGTGCCTGGAAAATCCCATGGGCAAAGGAGCCTGGTAGGCTGCAGTCCATGGGGTCGTGAAGAGTCGGACATGACTGAGCGACTTCATTTTCACTTTTCACTTTCATGCATTGGAGAAGGAAATGGCAACCCACTCCAGTGTTCTTGCCTGGAGAATCCCAGGGACGGAGGAGCCTGGTGGGCTGCCGTTTATGGGGTCGCACAGAGTTGGACACGACTGAAGTGACATAGCAGTAGCAGCAGTAGCATACACTATTGGTGGGAATGTAAGTTGCTGCAGCCACTGTGAAAAACAATATCGAGGTTTCTCAAGAAACTAAAACCAGAATGACCATATGATCAGCAGTTCCATTTTGGATATATATCTGAAAAAAAACCAAAAACAGTAATTTAAAAAGATATATTCATCCAGTCTTCCTAGCAGCATTATTTACAATTGCCAAGACTATATGGAAGCAGCCTAAGTGTCTTGCAACAAATAAATGAATAAAGATGTGGTGTGTATATATATACAATGGAATACCACTCAGCCATGCTCAAACTACCACACAACTGCATTCATCTCACATGCTAGCAAAGTAATGCTCAAAATTCTCCAAGCCAGGCTTCAATAGTACGTGAACCGTGAACTTCCAGATGGTCAGGCTAGATTTAGAAAAGGCAGAGGCACCAGAGATCACATTGCCAACACCTGTTGGATCATCGAAAAAGCACAAGAGTTCCAGAAAGATGTCTAATTTTGCTTTATTGACTACTCCAAAGAGTATTCTGAAAGAGATGGGAATACCAGACCACCTGACCTCCCTCCTGAGAAATCTATATGCAGGTCAAGAAGCAACAGTTAGAACTGGACATGGAACAACAGACTGGTTCCAAATTGGGAAAGGAGTATGTCAAGGCTGCATATTGTCACCCTGCTGATTTAACTTATATGCAGAGTATATCATGCGAAATGCCAGGCTGGATGAAGCACAACCCAGAATCAAGATTGCTGGGAGAAATATCAATAACCTCAGATATGCAGATGACACCACCCTTATGGCAGAAAGTGAAGAGGAACTAAAGAGCCTCTTGATGAAAGTGAAAGAGGAGAGTGAAAAAGTTGGCTTAAAACTCAACATTCAGAAAATGAAGATTATGGCATCTGGTCCAATCACTTCACAGTAAATAGATGGGGAAACAATGGAAACAGTGAAAGGCTATTTTTTTGGGCTCCAAAATCACTGCAGATGGTGACTGCAGCCATGAAATTAAGAGATGCTTGCTCCTTGGAAGGAAAGCTATGACCAACCTAGACAGCATATTAAAAAGCAGAGACATTACTAGGCTAACAAACGTCCGTCTAGTCAAAGCTCTGGTTTTCCAGTAGTCATGTATGGATGTGAGAGATGGACTATAAAGAAAGCTGAGTCCTGAAGAATTAGTACTTTGAAACTGTGGTGTTGGAGAAGACTCTTGAGAGTCCCTTGGACTGCAAGGAGATCCAACCAGTCTATCCTAAAGGAAATCAGTCCTGAATGAATATTCATTGGAAGGACTGATGCTGAAGTTGAAACTTCAATACTTTGGCCACTTGATGCAAAGAACTGACTCACTAGAAAAGACCCCGATGCTGGGAAAGATTGAGGGCAGGAGGAGAAGGGGATGACAGAGGATGAGATGGTTAGAAGGGATCACTGACTTGATGGACATGAATTTGAGAAAGCTCTGGGAGTTGGTGATGGACAGGGAATTCTGGCGTGCTGCAGTCCATAGGGTCGCAAAGAGTCGGACACTACTGAGTGACTGAACTGAACTGACTGACCACACAGCCATAAAAAAAAGAAAGAAAATTTACCATTTGCAGCAACATGGACGGACTTTGAGGGCTTTATGCTCTTTAATGAAATAAGTCAGACAAAGACAAATACTATATGATATCACTCATAGGTGGAATATAAAAATACAAACTAGTGAATATAGCCAAAAAAAAAAAAAAGCAGGCTTACAGTTATAGAGAACAAATTAGTAGCTAACAGAGGGGAGGGTAGGAGGGGCAATATAAGGGTTAGGGGATGGGAGGTAAAAACTATTGGGTGTAAGATGGGATGGATATATTGTACAACAGGGAATATAGCCAATATTTTTTAATAACTGTAAATGGAGTGTAATCTTTAAAAATTGTATTAAAAATAAGAAATAATAAATTAGTAAAAGAAAAACCAAAAGAAAAAAGGAAAAGAAGGTCAGAGGTATTTACTTAGGAAGAATCCTGTCTAAAGTTTTGTCAAGCTGAGGGGAATATTAAGGCCATTTTAGTTAGGGGTTAATGTAACATTGTATCTAAAATTTGACAGAAACAATATTAGAAAGGCAAGGAAGATTATGGACTAAATACACTCATATACATAGAGACAAGAATTCAAAACAAAAATTTTAACAAACCATATTCAGTGGTTTATGGAAGGAATCAAACATCATGGTCAATTGGTTATATTCAAGGAACACAATATTGGAAAGTGAGTTGCTATAATTCATCATATTAACAGATTAAAGACAAAATATGAATTTCACAATATAAGCAGTTGAAAAGTTTGTTAAAATTAAACATCAAGTCATGATTAAAATTCAACTAAACTATAAAAGAGGGAAACTTTCTTAATTAAATAAAGAAAATTTATTTTCTTTAAATTTAAATTCCATTAAATTTATGGAAACATATGGTAAATCTCATAGCTGATAGGGACATTTTTAAAGACCTCCTGTTTTTGACCCAGGATCAGAAAAGGGTATTTGTTTTCACTCTTTCTATTAAACTTTCTACTAGATATTTTAGTTAGTGCAAATAGACATGAAAACAAACAAAGGCATACGGATTTGGAAGAATAAATAAAAGTGGTATTATTCATAGAAGATGTATTTTGAGACCATAGCATTTAAGCATACAAAATTAGAATTGTTGCATCTTACTTATGAATTAAACCTTTTTTTATCATTTGGACTTTCTTTTTCTGTACTAATATTTTGACTTAAAGTTATTTTATTTCATATTTATATAATAGCTAGACTAGCTTTCTTTTAGTTAGAATTTGTACAGTGTATCTTCTTCAGTCCTACAACTTTCAATCTTTCTGTGTGTGTTTGTCGCTTAGTCATGTCCAATTCTGTGACCCTATGTCCAATTGGACCCTATGTCCAATTCAGAGACCCTGCCAGGCAACTCTGTCCATGGAATTCTCCAGCAAGTAGGTAGCCATTTCCTTCTCCAGGGGATCTTCCTGACCCAGGGATCAAACCTGTGACTCCCTCATTACAGGTGTATTCTTTACAGTCTGAGCCACCAGAGAAGCCCTCAATCTTTTTATAAAGGAAAATAATTGGATTTTTATTATCAAATTTTCAAACTTTATTTTAACTAAGGCATTTAGCTTATGAACATTGAATGTAATTATTTATATAATTTAATTTTTGCCATTATATGTTCTACTTTTTATTTTTCTCATTTATATTTTCAATTTTTAAATTTGTCAAATTTAGTTTTATACTTTTATTATTTTTCTTTCCACTAGTTTAGAAATGGTTAACATAAGAGGCAAGCTGCTTAATTAATGTTTTAATGCCATTTAGGACCCCTACTTGCCACTTACTACATTACTGTTTGATATTTTAATATTTTTTCAAAAGTTACAATGTATTATTATCTTTTAAAATTCAATAGATGTTCTTTCAAATTTGCTCATATATTTACCAATTTCTTTGCTCTCCATTACTTCCTGCATCCCAGACTTTCCATCTGGGATTCCTTTCTTTCTGTCTGAATTTCATCTCTTAAAATTTCATGTGGTGAAAACCTGCTGGCAACAACTCTATCACTTGTATTTTTGCTGTGTAAGTCCTGATTGATAGTCTTTTCCTCATTACATTGGAGATAAATGATACTATCTTCTTCCTTTCATTTCTGTTGGTGATAAGTCAGATTCAGGGGCCCTGTGGCTCCTTGAAGTTAACTGTTTATTTTTTCCAACTGGTTTATAAAACTTTTTATGGTTTTTGAGTTTTTATGTTTTGTTATGATGCATTTAATTGATGGACATGAGTTTGAGCAAGCTCTGGGAGTTGGTGATGGACAGGGAGGTCTGTCATGTTGCAGTCCATGGGGTCACAAAGAGTCGGACACAACTGAGCAACTGAACTGAACTGACTGATGATGCATTTAAGTGTGGGTCTTAAAATAATTATCTTCTGGGATTTCTGGGCTTCTTGAATTTGTGGTATGTTATCATTCTTTAGAACAATAAAGTTCTCATTCCTCATCTTTTCAGGCCCTTAATCTGCTGCATTTTTGCTTTCCTCTTCTAGTGGTTTTCCAATCAAACATAGGATAGGCATCTTCATTGTCTCCTCACATCTACTACAATATCTTCACTTTTGTTTTATTCTATATTTCTGCCTCTTCATCCTGTGTTCTTGATCTCTTCAAATTTCTCTTTTACTTCACTAGTTATTTCTTCTGTTGTATCCAATCATTGCTAGCTATGCTTTTTTTCTATATAAAGAAGACTTTATTTTCTTTTCATCTCTCTCCTTTCTCTAAACCCAGGCTCAGGTAACCAACATTAAGAGTTTGGTGTGTATGTTTCATCTCTTTTTCTGTGCCAAGCAAATATATATAGATGCATAGAGTCTGCTGTCACAGTCACCCAAAGTCTACAGTTTATCTTGGGTTCACTTTTAGTGTTGTGCAACCTATGGGTTTGGACAAATGTGTAATGGCACATATTCATCATTATAATTTTATGCAGAATATTTTTACTACCCTTTGTGCTCTACTTATTCAGCTCTTCCTCCTCATCTCCTTGGTCAACACTGATCTTAATAATTTCCTGTAATTCCATTGTCTGTAATTTTCCCCTTTCCAGAATGTCATATAGCTGGATTCATATGATATGTAATCAGATTGGTTTCTTTCACCTAGTGCTATGTGTTTAAGTTTCCTCCATGTCTTTTCACAGTGTAATAGCTCATTTCTTTTTAATGCTGAGTAACATTCCTTTGTCTGAATGTACCACAGTTTAGTTATCCATTCATCTACTAAAAGACATCTTGATTGCTTCCAAGTTTTAGCAATTATGAAAAAAGCTGCTATAAATACCCATGTGCAGGTTTTCGTGTGGGATAAGTCTTCAGTTCCTTTGGGTGAGTACCAAGGAATATGTTTTGCTGGCTCATATGGTTACAGTGTGTTTAGTTTTATAAGAAACTGACAAACTGTCTTTGAAAGTGGCAGTGACATTCTGCGTTCCCACTAGCATGAGAGTTCTTGCTGCTTCACATCCTCACCAGCATTTGGTATTGTCAGTGTTTCAGATTTTGTCCATTCTCTTAGGTAGTACTATCTCATTGTTTTAAATTATGTTTCCCTGAAGGCATATAGTGTGGAAAAGCTTTTCATATGGTTATTAGACATCTCCATTGCTTTTAAAAGTTTCTCTTATTTTTCACCCCTATAAGTGAAAGTGGAGAGTAAAAAGTTGGCTTAAAGCTCAGCATTCAGAAAATGAAGATCAGGCATCTGGTCCCATCACTTCATGGGAAATAGATGGGGAAACAGTGGAAACAGTGGCAGACTTTATTTTTGGGGGCTCCAAAAATCACTACAGATGGTGACTGCAGCCATGAAATTAAAAGATGCTTACTCCTTGGAAGGAAAGTTATGACCAACCTAGATAGCATATTCAAAAGCAGAGACATTACTTTGCCAACAAAGATTCGTCTAGTCAAGGCTGTGGGTTTTCCTGTGGTCATGTATGGATGTGAGAGTTGGACTGTGAAGAAGGCTGAGCACCGAAGAATTGATGCATTTGAACTGTGGTGTTGGAGAAGACTCTTGAGAATCCCTTGGACTGCAAGGAGATCCAACCAGTCCATTCTGAAGGAGATCAGCCCTGGGATTTCTTTGGAAGGAATGATGCTAAAGCTGAAACTCCAGTACTTTGGCCACCTCATGCGAAGAGTTGACTCATTGGAGAAGACTCTGATGCTGGGAGGGATTGGGGGCAGGAGGAGAAGGGGACGACAGAGGATGAGATGGCTGGATGGCATCACTGACTCGATGGACGTGAGTCTGGGTGGACTCCGGGAGTTAGTGATGGACAGGGAGGCCTGGCGTGCTGAAATTCATGGGGTCACAAAGAGTCGGACATGACTGAGCGACTAAACAGAACTGATACACCCTGTTTTGTTTTTTCTCACATCTGATATATCACTTTTCATGATTTCCTGGTTCCTATAGATAATTTGTAACTTTGTGAGTTATTTCCTTAAATATGTCAAATGTAATTATTTAAAAATCTAATTATTTCAACATCTGAAGGTTTTGCATGTTTTTGTTGTTGTTGTGTTGTTTGTGCAGATCTAATTTTTTTTTAACTTTTCTGATTAGAGTCTTTCTTCTAGAAATTGTCACTGTCTTGAAGAAATTCAATGCTTAAAATATGTTGTTTTATTTATAAATTATTGAGCAATTTTCATTATGTTTAGCAGGAATTTTATAGGAGTAACCTATTAAATCATTATCAGAAATCAGATTTAATCAATATCTTAACCCCTAAAATGTAAAATCCCTAAAACACTTTAACTCTATTTCTCCCTGCACTTATATGCTAATTTGGTCCAGGATTTTAATCCTATCCTTTCTTTTGTTGTCACTGTTATTTAGTCGCCAGTGTCCAACTCTTTTGCAGCCCCATGGACATGAGCCCACCAACCTTCTCTATCAATGGGATTTCCCAGGTAAGAATATTGGAGTAGGTTGCCATTTTCTTCTCCAGGGGATCTTCCCGACCCAGGATGCGTCTCCTGCATTAGAAGTTGGATTCTTTACCACTGAGTCACCAGGGAAGCACATTCTTTCTTTAGCCCTGTAAATTCAACATTGCTATTTCTATTTTAACATTGCTATTTCTAAATTATATAGTCAATATTTGCTTTGTTTTACACACACACACACATGTACACAAACACGTTTACCACTTATTTGCTCATCATTTCTTTTTTCATTTTAGACCATGCTTCTGGGTTAATTTTTTTTGTATAATGTAGATTTCTTAATAAAGCTTTATATAAATATAAAATATAAAGTTTGTATAATGTAGATTTCTTAATAAAGCTTCCCAGTTAGAGTTAATCTGATGCTGCTGCTGCTGCTAAGTCACTTCAGTCATGTCCGACTCTGTGTGACCCATAGACAGCAGCCCACCAGGCTCCCCCATCCCTGGGATTCTCCAGGCAAGAACACTGGAGTGGGTTGCTATTTCTTCTCCAATGCATGAAAGTGAAAAGTGAAAGGGAAGTTGCTAAGCATGTCTGTATTTTAGACATTCTTGAAAGATAGTTCTGCTGGATACATAATTCTAGGTTGATACTTTTGTCTCTCAACAACTTAAAGACATTATACCACTCTCCATTAATGCTGTTGCTGTCATTCCAACTGCATTTCTTTCTATGTTATCTAGTGTTTCCAGGATTTGAAAAACAATTTAGCCTACTTGGAATATATTGTTATTCCTGAATCAGTAGAGATTTGTGCTTTTATTAAAATCTCAATAAGTATAGCCAAAATGTGTCCAAAATTTGTCTTTCCTCCTTTCTCTCTATTCTCTTTTTCTGGAATTCTGTCTAGATCTATGTTAACCTTTTATGTCCTTGATATCTCTCTCATATTTCTCATATCCCTGTCTGTGATGTATAATTTCTCAAGAAATACCACCATTAATTCTATCTTTAGATATATTTACTGCTTAACCATTGATTGAATTTTTTGTTTCAACAGTTACATTTTCATTTTTAGATGTGTCACTCTTCTTTCAAATATATGGATTCATAACCTTTAACTGGTTATCTTTATAATGAAATCTTTTATTTCTCTAAACATTTCATGCATATTTGCCCAAAGTTCTTTATTTTATGATTCTACACAAAAATCTTGGGAGTGTAAATCTGTTGTTTATTGTTTTTACTGACTAATGTTAACTGATGTTTTCTTTGTAGTCTTTGATTGTGATTAATTGCCTAATCTTGACTATGTGACATTCCGGTGAGTCTAAATTAGACAACTATTTTAGTGGAGAGGATTTTATTCTGCTTCTGCTGACACCCAAAGAGTTGCGACAGCTAAGGATCATTTTAATTCCCTTTAATAATCCTGTATCACTGAGAGTTTAGGCTCAACTTAATGTTTCAGTGCTGTCCTAAGGCCTAGTGTTCCAACAGCAGTGCTTCTACCAGCTTCTGCCCTCATATTCTCAGGGGAGCCCAATCCTTCTTGGCCGTCTACTACTCCTAGCTCCCAGCTCTGGCCACAGGTAACTCTGTCCACAACCACTCCTCCTCCCAGAAAGAAAGAAAATTCTTAAAAATCAATGCTTAGTCTTGATTTGTAGGCAGAGAGGTATCTGCATTGCTGACTATCCACATCTTTCTCTACCAGGAACATTTGAATGAAACTCTAAAAAGTTGCTTCATTCATTAAGAAAATCAACACTTATTTTTGTAGTGCTTACCAAGTGCCAGGCACTGTACTTGTTAGATACTCAATCAACACTTCTTAATTTGACATGACTTTATAAACAACATTTAATTTATTTTCCAATCTTTCTAGTTCCCTCATTGCCATTTCTAACTTCTCTCCCTCAGATCATGGTTTTACTCTGTATTCTTGTTTGATTGAATAACAAATATGGGGAATTTAGAAGCAGTCATCTGGAGAAGGCAATGGCACCCCACTCTAGTACTCTTGCCTGGAAAATCCATGGATAGAGGAGCCTGGTGGGCTGCAGTCCATGGGGTCGCTGAGAGTCGGACACGACTGAGCCACTTCACTTTCACTTTTCTCTTTCATGCATTGGAGAAGGAAATGGCAACCCACTCCAGTATTCTTGCCTGGAGAATCCCAGGGACAGTGGAGCCTGGTGGGCTGCCGTCTATGGGGTCACAGAGAGTCAGACACGACTGAAGCGACTTAGCATAGCATAGAAGCAGTCATCAGAGAGGAAGAGGAGAGATGATTGTGTAAAAACAAACGGACAAAATAGAGCTAAATCCCAAATTATTAACAAATTGTTCCAGAAGTTAATTTGAAAGCTTAACTTTCAAATTGACTGATGGGAACATGGGAACCTATTTAACTCATAATGTAGCAGATTACGCATATGCTCATTTATTCAATAAATGATTACCAAGTACCTATTATTTCCCAGGCACTGTAAAAGGTTGCTGGGGACACAGTAATAATCAAAATAAAGTAGTTCCTGTTCTTACATAGCTTACTGTTTAGCCAGAGATGCAAACTATCCAAGCAGTAGCAGTGAAAATTCAACCAGCCATGAAAACAATGAAGAAATACAGGGAGATGTGGAAGGACGCAAAACGTGAAGAGGTTAGCCTAACGAAGGAGAAGGAACAGTGAGACGTGTTGGAGGAAATGTGTGTAAACGACAGTAGGCAGGGAGATCTACCACCTTAGTGAGACAAAGAGAAGTTATGACTGATGGAATTGAAGAGAATCCAGGGCCACTTTTGGGAAAGATAATTGAAAGATGAATCTGGAATGGTACTAAGGCCTGGTAACTGAAAGCAATATTGAAACTTTTAAATTTATCCTAAGGGCAATTGAGGAGAGTTTTGAAAAAGCTGGCTTGAAACTCAACATTCAAAAAACTAAGATCATGGCATCCAGTCCCATCACTTCATGGCAAATAGATGGGGGAAAGTGGAAACAGTGGCAGATTTTATTTTCTTGGGGTCCAAAATCACTCTGGACAGTGACTACAGCCACAAAATTAAAAGACACTTGCTCCATAGAAGGAAAGTGATGACAAACCTAGAGAGCATATTAAAAAGCAGAGACATCACTTTGCTGACAACGTTCCATATAGTCAAAGCTATGGTTTTTCTAATAGTCATGTACAGATGTGAGAGTTGGACCATAAAGAAGGCTGAGTGCTGAAGAACTGATGCTTTTGAACTGTGGTGCTGGAGAAGACTCCTGAGAGCCCCTTTTACAGCAAAGGGATCAAACCAGTCAATCCTAAAGGAAATCAACCCTGAATATTCATTGGAAGGACTGATGCTGAAGCTCCAATACTACGGCCACCTGATGCAAAGAGCCTACTATTGGAAAAGACCCTGATGCTGGGGAAGACTGAGGGCAGGAAGTGAAGGGGGTGACAGAGGATGAGATGGTTGGATGGCATCACTGGCTCAATGGACACAAATGTGAACAAACTCTGGGAGATAGTAGAGGACAGGGAAGCCTGGCGTGTGGTAGTCCATGGGGTTGCAAAGAGTTGGACACAACTTAGTGACTCAACAACAACAGAGCAATGGAGAGTCACTGAAGGACTTTATAATTTGACTATGAAAGTAATTTGAGTATGTTTACAATTTGCAAAGATCTTTGGCTAGAATGTGAAAAATGAAAGAGAATGGCAGAGAGAGGGGAGTCTGAGAAACTAGGTAATGTATTTTCAGCAATTCAGGTGAGAGAGCATTGAGGAAAATGGATGAATTCAACAACTTAAAAGTAATTCTTATAAGGAAGTGAGAAGGCTTAGGGAAATAATGGATCAAGAGATGACTTTAGATTTAGCTTAGTCAGTTCTTTCTAGAGTAAGGAAATAAATACTGCTGAAATTTGATCTTAGGAACACTTGGTCCTGGCTGCCAACCAAACTTCCATAAGATACTTGAATGGATAATAGGATTTCCTTCTGTTTCTTCTTTGACTCAGGAAAGAAAGCAGATTTTTGCTTTCTCATCCCTAGTTGTAAAAGGAATGCTATCTCCAATATAGGCATTGTGCTGTGTGAGCTAAGTCGCTTCAGTCGTGTCTGACTCTTTGTGACACTATGGACTGTAGCCCTCCAGGTTCCTCTGTCCATGGGATTCTCCAGGCAGGAATACTGGACTGGGTTGCCATTGCCTTCTCCAGGGACCTTCCCCACCCAGGGGTGAAACCTGCATCTCTTGTGTATCCTATATTGGCAGACAGGTTCTTTACCACTAGCACCACTTGGGAAGCCCAAAACGGGCATTAAGTAGAAGGAAAAAACCAAGCTGTCAATCTGCCTTGATGGAGATGAAGAGACAACAAAGATAAATCTTTGTTCTTATCCAGGAGGTGGGAAGAGTAGGGATCCCAACTTAAGCATAGGTGGGGGCTACTGCTATCCAGCTATATCTGGTAGGACATGTGGACTGATAAGATGTGTCCACCAGGAGCTTAAAAGCCTCCTAGAAAACAGTACATTTAATATAGTGTTAAATATTACAGAAAACAGGTTAATCTAAGTATGTTTATCATGTTTATCATGTAGAGGTTAAAAATATGGGTTCTGTGATGGAAATTCAGGTAAGCTGTTTCAAATCCTAAAAGATGATGCTGAAAAGGGCTGCACTCAATATGCCAGCAAATTAGGAAAACTCAGCAGCAGTGGCCACAGGACTGGAAAAGGTCAGTTTTCATTCCAGTGCCAAAGAAGGGCAATACCAAAGAATGTTCAAACTACCACACAGTTGCACTCATTTCACATGCTAGCAAAGTAATATTCAAAATTCTCCAAGCTAGGCTTCAACAGTACGTAAATTGAGAACTCCCAGGTGTTCAAGCTGGATTTAGAAAAGGCAGAGGAACCAGGGATCAAATTGCCAACATCCATTGGATCATATAAAAAGCAAGAGAATTTGAGAAAAACATCTATTACTGCTTTAATGACCATGTTAAAGCCTTTAACTATGTGGATCACAACAAACTGTGGAAAATTCTTAAAGCAATGGGAATACCAGACCACCTGACCTGCCTCCTGAGAAACCCGTATGCAGGTCAGGAAGCAAAGAGTTAGAACTGGACATGGAACAATGGACTGGTTCCGAATTGGGAAAGGAGTACAACGCTATATATTGTCACCCTGCTTATTTAACTTAGATGCAGAGTACGTCATGTGAAATGCTGTGCTGGATGAAGCACAAGCTCGACTCAAGATTGCTGGAAGAAATATCAGTAATCTCAGATATACAGATGACACCACCCTTATGGCAGAAAGTGAAGAAGAATTAAAGAGCCTCTTGATGAAAGTGAAAGAGGAGAGTGAAAAAGTTGGCTTAAAACTCAACATTCCAAAAACGAAGATCATGGTATCTGGCCCCATCACTTCATGGCAAATAGATGAGGAAACAATGGAAACAGTGGCAGACTTTATTTTCTTGGGCTCCAAAATCACTGCAGATGGTGACTGCAGCCATGAAATTAAAAGACACTTGCTCCTTGGAAGAAAACCTATGACCAACCTAGACAGCAGAGACTTTACTTTGCTTACAAAGGTCCATCTAGTTAAAGCTATGGTTTTTCCTATGGTCATGTATGGATGTGAGAGTTGAACCCTAAAGAAGGCTGAGCACCGAAGAATTGATGATGTTGAACTGTGGTGTTGGAGAAGACTCTTGAGAGTCTCTTGGACTGCAAGGAGATCAAACCAGTCAATCCTAGAGGAAATCAGTCCTGAATATTCTTTGAAAGGATTGATGCTGAAGCTGAACCTCCAATATATTGGCCACCTGATGCTAAGAGCCAACTCATTAGAAAAGACCCTGATGGGCTGGTGCACTGGGGTGACCCTGAGGGATGGGATGGGGAGGGAGGTGGGTAGGGGGTTCATGATGGGGAACACATGTAACCCATGGCTGATTCATATTAATATATGGCAAAAACCACTACAATATTGTAAAGTAATTAGCCTCCAATTAAAATAAATTAATTTTTAAAAAAGAAAGAAAAGACCCTGATGCTGGTAAAGATGAAGATAGAAGGATAAGGGGATGACAGAGGATGAGATTGCAGGATGGCATCACTTACTCGATGGACATGAGTTTGAGCAAGCTCTGGAAAATGGTGAAGGACAGGGAAGCCTGGCGTGCTACAGTCCATGGGCTCGCAAAGAGTCAGACACGAGTGAGTAACTGAACAACAAAGAGTTATAGCATGATAGTTAATAACACGAGTTCAGATTCTAGCTTCACCACTGTATGCGTCCAATTTCCTTATTTGTAAAAAGAATAACTTTTCTGCTTGTCTGATTTGGCAGTTGTGAGGATAAAATGAAGTAATCTGTACAAAGCACTTTAATCTCTGACACATGACTCAAGAAATATTAGCTAATATTGTTAGCTCAGCTCTTCATGGACTTCAGACTTGAGCTTTGAGGAGGAGATAGGGGTGGCAAGGAGTAGGTGAGAAAAAAATAATGAAATAAAAGATTTGATTAGAATCTCATAAATACATTAGGGCAAGACCAGATGCAGGGCTAAGTCATTTCTAGAGAAACATTCCTTTGGTGTTCTAAACAACTGGCTCTGTTTGTCATATGATATGTAGTCTTAGAGAGGCATATTACCAATATGAAAAAAAAAATCTGACACTTTTAAGAAGCAAATAAGGTAATCCTGGGCAAAACTTCTCAATTGTGTTTCTGCTAACGTACGTGAAGTACATGCTACTCGCTCAGTAGGAAAGACTACTGGCAGACTGACAAAATGAATCATTGCTGAAATGTATTCAAAGAGAATTAGAGAGCAGAACCAGGGACAGAATCTAACAGGAAATAAGCCCCATGGGTCATTCTGAGTTATAGCTTTTTCAGTGTGTCTGTATGAGTTTGTGTTTATTTGTATAATACTAGGATGTACTGTATTGAGCAAGGGGAATACTTTTCTGTAACATACGGGAAAGTTTTCTTTTATCGTTCAAGTTTTATCATCTGGTTTTTCACTTTTTATGCAAGTTTTTTTTCCCCCTTTCATGTTAGAATAATTTTGGTCAATGTTTTTATTGTTATTTTTTTCAAAGTATGACTAACATTTAATTTTTTTGTCCTTAGAGACAGTCAAGAGTCATAATGGCTTTCTTTTATCAGAATGGAACCTATTCTACACAAAACTTAAAATCCATTCTTGGTTTTCATCTGAAACTTGACAAAATAAGCCACATTGATACTTTCTAGTCTTCAGCTTTCAAAGTATTTTTTGCAGTCTCCTTTTCACTTTGCATCTGGAAAAATATTTTTAAAACTCAAGTATGAGCATGGACTTTCCCAGTTTAAGACTTTTCAGTGATTCTTCCATTGATCTAAAAACCTGCCAGACTTGCCCCAATTTGGCACATACTTCCCACTCCAGCTGGGACTCCCAGTCTGATTCTTTTTTATCTCTGTGTACCAGCCACACAGGACTTAGTTCTGTTCTTCAGTGTATTTCTTTGTAGGTCAGATATTTAAATCCCAAATACAGACCTAGGCAGAGTAAGGTAAAGTGAAACAAGTCAAATGTAGAGTGGTGGTATCTTGTGCAAATTGAATCACACATACACTCGTAGAAGCAGCTGCTTCTTGGTTCAGCTGAAAGTTGCCATGTGTTAGATCTAATTTTTCAAGAAATCTGTTTTGTGTGTGTGTGTGTAATCTCCAAGTTCTTAAATGTTGGCAACTGTTTTTCTAAGCACTCCAAAAGTCAATAAATCATGTTCTGCTTACTGTTATTATTCCTGTAGGGAGCCAGATTGCTTATTCTTCAAGACTCTAGTTCTTTATTTCATTACCACATCTCCCTCCACCTTAGCCTCTCATCTCATCAGGAGAGTCCCTATATAGTTAAATTCCATTGCTTTATAGCTCTTAGAGCAGCTCTCACTGTTCCTTTTATAACATTCATCATACCTTTTTTGACTCATCATGCCGCTCAGAGTCTTATGAATTCCATGAGGTTAGAGACCATGCACATCTTTTCCATTGTATCTAGAACAATGGTGGGGATATAAAAGACCACTCAAAAATATTTGTGAATCTAGTTCAAGTGGATTACAACATTATCCTCACTACATTGAGCTCATTCACTCAGTCATGTCCAACTCTTTGTGGCCCCATGAATGGTAGCCTCCTCTGTCCATGGAATTTTCCAGGCAGGAATACTAGAGTAGGGTACCATTTCCTCCTCCAAGGGATCTTCTTAACCCAGAGACTGAACCCACATCTCTTGTGTCTCCTGCATTATGTCTCCTCATAATATTAATATTCAGTTCAGTTCAGTTCAGTCACTCAGTCGTGTCCGACTCTTTGCGACCCCATGAATCGCAGCACGCCGGGCCTCCCTGTCCATCACCAATTCCCGGAGTTCACCCAGACTCACGTCCATCGAGTCGGTGATGCCATCCAGCCATCTCATCCTCTGTCCTCCCCTTCTCCTCCTGCCCCCAATCCCTCCCAGCATCAGAGTCTTTTCCAATGAGTCAACTCTTCACATGAGGTGGCCAAAGTACTGGAGTTTCAGCTTTAGCATCATTCCTTCCAAAGAAATCCCAGGCTGATCTCCTTTAGAATGGACTGGCTGGATCTCCTTGCAGTCCAAGGGACTCTCAAGAGTCTTCTCCAGCACCACAGTTCAAAAGCATCAATTCTTCGGTGCTCAGCCTTCTTCACAGTCCAACTCTCACATCCATACATGTCCACAGGAAAAACCATAGCCTTGACTAGACGAACTTTTGTTGGCAAA
Organism: Bos javanicus; assembly: GCF_032452875.1. Lineage (NCBI taxonomy): Eukaryota > Metazoa > Chordata > Mammalia > Artiodactyla > Bovidae > Bos > Bos javanicus. The sequence goes on from NC_083883.1 coordinate 68,336,614, forward strand.
GTAATGTCTCTGCTTTTGAATATGCTATCTAGGTTGGTCATAACTTTCCTTCCAAGGAGTAAGCGTCTTTTAATTTCATGGCTGCAGTCACCATCTGCAGTGATTTGGGAGCCCCAAAAATAAAGTCTGACACTGTTTCCAGTGTTTCCCCATCCATTTCCCATGAAATGATGGGACCGGATGCCATGATCTTCGTTTTCTGAATGTTGAGCTTTAAGCCAACTTTTTCACTCCACTTTCACCTTCATCAAGAGGCTTTTTAGTTACTCTTCACTTTCTGCCATAAGGGTGGTGTCATCTGCTTATCTGACGTTATTGATATTTCTCCCTGCAATCTTGATTCCAGCTTGTGTTTCTTCCAGTCCAGCATTTCTCATGATGCACTCTGCATGTAAGTTAAATAAACAGTTTGACAATATACAGCCTTAACATATTCCTTTTCCTATTTGGAACCAGTCTGTTGTTCCATGTCCAGTTCTAACTGTTGCTTCCTGACCTGCATACAAATTTCTCAAGAGGCAGATTAGGTGGTCTGGTATTCCCATCTCTTTCAGAATTTTCCACAGTTTATTGTGATCCACACAGTCAAAGGCTTTGGCATAGTCAATAAAGCAGAATAGATGCTTTTCTGGAACTCTCTTGCTTTTTCGATGATCCAGCAGATGTTGGCAATTTGATCTCTGGTTCCTCTGCCTTTTCTAAAACTAGTTTGAACATCTGGAAGTTCATGGTTCACATATTGCTGAAGCCTGGCTTGGAGAATTTTGAGCATTACTTTACTAGCGTGTGAGATGAGTGCAATTGTTCAGTAGTTTGAGCATTCTTTGGCATTACCTTTCTTTGGGATTGGAATGAAAACTGACCTTTTCCAGTCCTGTGGCCACTGCTGAGTTTTCCAAATTTGCTGGCACACTGAGTGCAGCACTTTCATAGCATCATCTTTCAGGATTTGAAATAGCTTAACTGGAATTCCATCACCTCCACTAGCTTTGTTCGTAGTGATGCTTTCTAAGGCCCACTTGACTTCACATTCCAGGATGTCTGGCTCTAGGTCAGTGATCACACCATCGTGATTATCTGGGTCATGAAGATCTTTTTGTACAGTTCTTCTGTGTATTCTTGCCATCTCTTCTTAATATCTTCTGCTTCTGTTATGTCCATACCATTTCTGTCCTTTATCGAGCCCATCTTTGCATGAAATGTTCCTTTGGTATCTCTGATTTTCTTGAAGAGATCTCTAGTCTTTCCCATTCTGTTGTTTTCCTCTATTTCTTTGCATTGATCGGTGAGGAAGGCTTTCTTATCTCTTCTTGCTATTCTTTGGAACTCTGCATTCTTTCCTTTTCTCCTTTGCTTTTCACTTTTCTTCTTTTCACAGCTATTTGTAAGGCCTCCTCAGACAGCCGTTTTGCCTTTTTGCATTTCTTTTTCTTGGAGATGGTGTTAATCACTGCCTCCTGTACAATGTCATGAACCTCCGTCCATAGTTCTTGAGCCAAAGTTATTCTTTAGCCAAAGTTAAGCAATCAAAACCTCTAAATTATTGAAAATAACATTTCTTATAGATTTGTATCAAAGAAGCTAAAGAATGCTCAAGCCCCATTGGGAGTCATTTTACTTCCAGTGATTATTTTAAAAAAAGATTAAAATCTATTAACTTTAGGTAAAGTTTGTAAGAGAATAGAATTTATCTGATTTTATGTTGTTTAAGAACCAACCGAAAGCATACACAGAGTATTAAGATTTTATTCATGTTTTTTAAAATTGGTATAAATAATGGTGGGCTTCCCTGGTGGCTCAGATGGTAAAGAATCCACCTGCAATGTGGGAGACCCTGGTTAGATTCCTGGACTTGAAAGATCCACTTGAGGAGGGCATGGCAACCCACTCCAATATTCTTGCCTGAAGAATCCCCGTGGACCAGAGGAGCCTGGCAGGCTGTAGTCCATGAGATCACAAAGAGTTGGACACAGCTGAGCAGCTAACCACAGCACAGCATAAATAATGGTAACATTGGAAACTCTGAAATGCTGAGGTTTATTGGCTACTTTTATTGCTTTATTCTTGATTATCATATCACTAATGAGATTAAAATAACTAATGATATTTCCACTGTACCTTTAAATGAGCCCTGGTGGCTTAAACAGTAAGGCATTTGCCTGCAATGCGGGAGACCTGGGTTCAATCCCTGGGTTGGGAAGATTTCCTAGAGAAGAAAATGGCAACCCACTCTAGTATTCTTGCCTGGAGAATCCCATGGACAGAGGAGCCTGGTAGGCTACAGTCCATGGGGTCACAAAGAGTTGGACACGACTGAGTGACTTCACTTCACTTCACCTTTAAATGAGTGAGTTCGATTTGTTGTGTCAACACTGTGATACTCATCCACCACATGTATCATCTTTGTGAAAAAAATTCCCCCGATTATTAACATATTCAAATCACATTCCAAGTAGTCTGAGTAGTGACCACACAACAGATGATGCAAAATTTTGGTATTTTGGTATTTTTATATGGAGACGATAGAAACTGTAATTCAGGAAGTTAAGTCTGTCGTAAAGGTAGTTTATTATGATTAGCATTTAATTCAGTATGAGTCTTTCGGATGCCTCACCTCTAGGACCTTACTGGCTTCCTATTGGGTAGCCTAATATTGCACACCTTAAACAGTTTGAAAAAAAAAATGTGAGTATATGACTCCCAACATTAAAGCAATGGTTAAGATTAGTAATTAGCTCTTTTTTGAAGGAGACTATTTAAGAAAAATATATTGAACACTCACCGTGAGTCAATATAAAAGTCCAACTGAATGGATAATGAATAAATCCAAGTTGCTGTCTTCAGTGAACTCATCATAGTTCATAGGACTGAGGATATCAGGCACTAAGTTTTCCTTTCTCTTTTCCACCCTGAATGATTTATCTGTCTCTCTCAGAGTGCTTTTCTTATCATTTTGAAGTTAATATTACACAAGTGCCATGAATAAAGTGCTGTGGGCTAAGGTGAGAGCATGGTTAATTTTTACTGAGGAAAAAAAGTCAAATCATTATAGGAAGGGACATTTATGGTGAGATGGAAGAATCAGAAGATCTGTCTAGAAAAGAGAAGAAGGAGAACAAATTTCTAGCTTGAGTGAAATGAATAGTCACTGGTAGCTGACTGTGAAAGAGCATGGCATGTTCAGGGGAGGGTGCATCCACAGCTCCTGAGAATGTGATCTGCTTCTTATCCAGGGATAGGGGTGGAGACATAGGAAGGTCAAGCTATTGATGGAAGCCAGTTATGAATTCCAACACCAGTTTATTTTGAAGGCAATAGAGATCCAATGGAGGATTAAAATAAGCAAGTTATCAGATATGACAGTGTAGATGTGGTTCGGCAATGGGCACATACTGTTAAGCAGGAGTCTAACTAAAGACCATTTCTGTTATCCTGGTGAGAGATTTTGAGAGGGCTAACACAAGGCAGTGGGAAAGAAGTTCTGACAGAGGAAATCTTTCCACAATAAAAACAACAGGATAGTCTTTCGTGCTTCTTGCTTGTTGGAAGAATGGAGTGAGAAAGAGGTATTGTTCTAATGTGAGATGTGGCTTGGGTCAGGAAAAAGCTTAGTAAATTAGAGTGGACACACAGGAAAAGAAGAAACACCACTTTTTTTTTTTTTTCCCTAAACACTGGCTTCAAATTATATTTCAGATTTTATTCAACATTGACAGTATTTTTAAATGGCCAGCTATTTTCATGTTCATATGCTAAATATTAGCCAGTCTCAAGTGATGTGTTAAATCAATGTTGCTCTAAAACAGATGTTTTAAAATAATCTTGTGACAAAGATGGGAAAATTCTTCCTTAAAAGCATAAACAAAAACATTTTAACAAGATACATTTTAAGGGAAAGTTTGTACTGACTAACTAATCACAAATGTTTTCTTAGGAAATGGCCTGTTTAACTTTCCTGACTATTAGCACCAGCATTTCTTGGCTGTGTCTGGGTTTTGGAAGTAAAAAACATGCTTTGAGTGAGCTGACTATTTTTAAGATGACTTTGAAACAGAATCTGTATTGAGGTTCTCTAACTGCTACACTATTTTATATAAACAAGAAACAGTGTTTATGGGCAATATTCACAAAATTGAATATCCAATGTCATGATTAAGATCCTACGTGGTGCACATCGAGGCAAAATAAATAATTTTAAAACCTTGGGGAGAAAAATAGAGTTAAAGTGGTTTATAAAAATTCTTGACTTGTTTTTTTTAATGTGATATCTTACCTGGGAGTGATAAGAGAAACTCTCTGGGTTTAATAATGATGAGGAAAAACTGCTTGAGAAATATATTAATAACATGAAATTTGAGAGAATATGTCTATGATAGTGGAGAACTGCAAAGTGATGATGAACAAAAATTTCTGTTTCTTCTCTTTCTCTTCTCTGCCCATCTCTCTCTCCCTATCTTCTCCCTCCTCCCTTCCTCCTTCCTTCCCCCTACCTCTTTCTTTATGTTCAGAGCAAGAAGAATAAGGCAGAGATAGGTCTACTATTTGGGGATGGGAACTAAATTTAACAGCTCACAGAAAGAAAACAGAACTACTCTATTACTATTTTGCATTCATCTTCTTCTAAGAAAATGATATTTAAACTGACATATGTTAACTAGTGATTATAAAGAAAAAATTAAAATTTGATGAAGGGGACAAAGAGGGACAATGCCAGCATGTAATAATGGCGAAATATAGGGTCTGGTATTAAAGCAAAGTTTGAATTTATGCCTTACTAGGTACATGACTAGGCAAGCTAGTTGATCTGTTCAAGCTGAGTGGTATCTAAAATTTCATTTTCTTCATTTTTAACGTGAAAATAATACTACTGGAAGATTAGTAAAGTAGGATCAAATGAAATAATACGTGAAACTTACTGGATGCTTAGATTTTCTCCATTTCCTAGCCTAGTAACTAATAACTAACTTTATACTGTGTTCAAAGTACAGGACCAAGTGAATAATATCCTGATTTATGAAAGTACTTGAAATGTGACCATAAAGCTCTCTATTGATTGTCTTCAAGAAAATTATGTAAGAATAGCCAAAATCTAAATTTTTTAAGAGGACGATGATAGAGCTTGGAGATTTCTGACTAGTCAACTTCACATCAATCCCTGGTAAGACTTTGTAGAATATATCATTAAATGGATAGCTTAGGAAAACTTAAGTAATATAGTTCCCAGTGAGAATCCAACATGAGTTCCGAAAGAACAAGTCTTGCTAAACAAATCAATTTTATTTCTGCCAGGGTTTCTAGGTTGATAGAAGAAGGAATTGATGTAGACACCATGTGACCCCCATGGCCTAAGGCACTTGACAACGAGATAGTGGTAAGCTACGTGTAACCAATGAGTGTTCAAAGATGGGGCATCGCCCCAGATCCATCGCCTTTCCTCACTGCTCAATGGACGTCTTCTAGAGGTAACTCTAGACCACTGCATCCATCCTTATGCTGCTTTCATCTTGCTGGTTTTGGACCTGTTTTTTTAGCTCGCTAAGTTCATTTTAAATTTTATTAGCTTTCACGTCCAGTTTTATGTCACCGGCAGACTGAGTTGGCCAAAATGTTCCTTTGGTTTTAAAGTAAAAATTAAAAGGTACATTTTTCATTTTCACCAAGAATGTTATTAAACAACTTATTCACCGTTTTGTTCCAGTACCTTCTGCCATCTTTCAGGCAACGTCATTGTTCTCTCTTCACAAAGCTTTGTATCTTTTTGAGCAAAGAACTGTTTCATATGCTTTTTACAGTTTTCCAGAGAACTGAATTTTTTTTCATTAAGAGAATTTTGTAAAGACCAAAATAAATGGAAATCCGAAGGTATAATGTCTGGTGAATATGGCAGATGAATCAGAACTTCTCAGCCAAGCTGTAACAGTTTTTGCCTGGTCATCAAAGAAACATGCGGTCTTGCATTATCCTGATGGAAGATGATGCATTTTCTGTTGACTAATTCCGGATGCTTTTCCATCGCGTGCTGCTTTTAGTTGGCCTAAACTGGGAGCAAGCCCTTGTTGAAATTAATTGTTTAGTTTTCCAGAAGGCGCTCGTAATAGAGGACTTCCTTCTAATCCCACTATATATACATCACTTTCTTCTAAGACTGGCCTTTGCTGTGGTTGGTGGTGGTTCATTTTACTTGCCCTACAGTCTGTTCCATTCTGCATAATTGTACAGTATCGGCTTTTCATTGCCCATCAACCCAGGCCGAGCAGCAGTAGGTCCAGGGAGTGTGGCTTGGGGGAGGGGCTGCTACATCCTGTTCCTAGGCCTGAAGCTATGGGGGATAATGGGGTACAGAGCATCTATCAGCCTCAGGGGCCTCATTTGGCCCCAGCCCCAAGGGCAACCCTCTTACCTCTTTCCCTTGAGAACAGTCTCAAGAAGACGGGGAGGCAAGCTCAGATACCAAACAGTGTTTATATATTTATTTATATACATACATTTACATCAGAAAAGAACAGTTCAAGGTACAGGAAGCCAGCAGACCTCAGGCCATGTCCCTCTGCCTGCTCCACAGAATATTTTGTTACATTTCAGTAGAACATCACTTGCAGAAATACAGTCAAAGTTTTTTTTTTCTGTTAACTTATGTGAAACCCAAACATCAGAATGATGAACATAACCAAGCGGTGCAAATGATTTTCAATGCTTGATTTGGATATTTTGAGTATGTTGGCTATCTCCCATGTGGTATATCATCAATTTCTTTCAATTTAATTGCTATCAACTTCAACTGGTCTACCCAACCGAGGAGCACCATCCAGCAAGAAATCTCTAGCACTAAACTTCACTAACCACTTTTGACACAATCAGTCACAGCACTTTCTCCATGTACTGCACAAATAATTTTGTCTTTTAGTTGCATTTTTACCTTTTTTGAAATATAAAGCATAATATGCCAAAATGTTGCTTTTTTTCTTTCATCTTCAGTATTAAAATGGCTACACAAAAATACAATTTAGATAAGTTTTTTCTTAAATACATGCTGATACAACAGCTGTCACAATACAATATAACAAAATTGTTTCTAATGAAGTTAAAGATAACTAAGCACTACAGGGACTTCCCTGATGGCTCAGTGGGTAAAAAATTTGCCTGCACTGCAGGAGACCAACCACTAACTAGAACCATCTGATGGAAAAAATCAAATGAAGTTCTGACCCAACCCAGTATTTGATAAGTCCTCTTTCAGTGGAACACAAGGACTCAGATGATCCCTTTTGGCTTATGACCTATCTGATGGACAAAATATTCATTGCCTTTCTTTTTTGTTTCTTGTAGGCTCTGTGGCTCTGGGCAAGTTATGGACTTCTGCAAACTCAGTTTTCTCATCTGTAAAACAGAAGTAATAGTATAACCTCAGAATTACTTTGGGAGACAGTAGTTGATTAACATAATATATGTCAATCATTTGACATATATTATGCATTAATCATTTGACATGTATTATGCTTATCATAGTTCATCAGGCATTCTGTCTATCAGATCTAGTCCCTTAAATCTCTTTCTTACTTCCACTGTATAATCATAAGGGATTTGATTTAGGTCATACCTGAATTGTCTAGTGGTTTTCCCTACTTTCTTCAATCTAAGTCTGAATTTGGCAATAAGGAGTTCATGATCTGAGCCACAGTCAGCTCCCAGTCTTGTTTTTGCTGACTGTTTAGAGATTCTCCATCTTTGGCTGCAAAGAGTATACTCAGTCTGGGGGCCTAGATCTGATAGACAGAATGCCTGATGAACTATGGAAGGAGGTTCGTGACATTGTACAGCAGACAGGGATCAAGACCATCCCCATGGAAAAGAAATGCAAAAAAGTAAAATGGCTGTCTGAGGAGGGCTTACAAATAGCTGTGAAAAGAAGAAAAGTGAAAAGCAAAGGAGAAAAGAAAACACATAAGCATCTGAATGCAGAGTTCTAAAGAATAGCAAGGAGAGATAAGAAAGCTTTCCTCAGTGATCAATGCAAAGAAATAGAGGAAAACAACAGAATGGGAAAGACTAGAGATCTCTTCAAGAAAAATTAGAGATACCAAGGGAACATTTCATGCAAAGTTGGGCTCGATAAAGGACAGAAATGGTATGGACATAACAGAAGCAGAAGATATTAAGAAGAGATGGCAAGAATACACAGAAGAACTGTACAAAAAAGATCTTCATGACCCAGATAATCACGATGGTGTGATCACTGACCTAGAGCCAGACATCCTGGAATGTGAAGTCAAGTGGGCCTTAGAAAGCATCACTACGAACAAAGCTAGTGGAGGTGATGGAATTCCAGTTGAGCTATTTCAAATCCTGAAAGATGATGCTGTGAAAGTGCTACACTCAATATGCCAGCAAATTTGGAAAACTCAGCAGCGGCCACAGGACTGGAAAAAGTCAGTTTTCATTCCAATCTCAAAGAAAGACAATGCCAAAGAATGCTCAAACTACTGCACAATTGCACTCATCTCACATGCTAGTAAAGTAGTGCTCAAAATTCTCCAAGCCAGGCTTCAGCCATATGTGAACCGTGAACTTCCAGATGTTCAAACTGGTTTTAGAAAAGGCAGAGGAACCAGAGATCAAATTGCCAACATCTGCTGGATCATGGAAAAAGCAAGAGAATTCCAGAAAAGCATCTATTTCTGCTTTATTGACTATGCCAAAGCCTTCGACTGTGTGGATCACAATCAACTGTGGAAAATTCTGAAAGAGATGGGAATACCAGACCACCTGACCTGCCTCTTGAGAAACCTATATGCAGGTCAGGAAGCAACAGTTAGAACTGGACATGGAACAACAGACTGGTTCCAAATAGGAAAAGGAGTACGTCAAGGCTCCATATTGTCACCCTGTTTATTTAACTTATGTGCAAAGTACATCATGAGAAACACTGGGCTGGAAGAAGCACAAGCTGGAATCAAGATTGCCGGAAGAAATGTCAATCACCTCAGATATGCAGATGACACCACCCTTATGGCAGAAAGTGAGGAGGAACTAAAGAGCCTCTTGATGAAAGTGAAAGAGGAGAGTGAAAAAGTTGGCTTAAAACTCAACATTCAGAAAACGAAGATCATGGCATCTGGTCCCATCACTTCATGGGAAATAGATGGGGAAACAGTGGAAACAGTGTCAGACTTTAATTTTTGGGCTCCCAAATCACTGCAGATGGTGATTGCAGCCATGAAACTAAAAGATGCTTATTCCTTGGAAGGAAAGCTATGACCAACCAAGACAGCATATTAAAAAGCAGAGATATTACTTTTCCAACAAAAGTCCATCTAGTCAAGGCTATGGTTTTTCCTGTGGTTATGTATGGATGTGAGAGTTGGACTGTGGAGAAAGCTGAGCACCAAAGAATTGATGCTTTTGAACTATGGTGCTGGAGAAGACTCTTGCAAGTCCCTTGGACTGCAAGGAGATCCAACCAGTCCATCCTAAAGGAGACCAGTCCTGGGTGTTCATTGGAAGGACTGATGCTGAGGCTGAAGCTCTAATACTTTGGCCATCTCATGCAAAGAGTTGACTCATTGGAAAAGACTCTGATGCTGGGAGGGACTGGGGGCAGGAGGAGAAGGGGATGACAGAGGATGAGATGGCTGGATGGCATCACTGACTCGATGGACGTGTCTGGGTGAACTCCGGGAGTTGGTGATGGACAGGGAGGCCTGGCGTGCTGCGATTCATGGGGTCACAAAGAGTTGGACACGACTGAGCGACTGAACTGAACTAAACTGATGCTTATCATGTGACATAATGTATGCTTGGTATATTATAGGTATTTAGTAGATGGTTATTTTTAGACAGGATATAAAGCTAGAGAACATTAACTCTTCATGAATCATGATACAGAAGCATAATAAAATAGTGAGAAGTTGTTATATTAGTTAATATTTTGGCTCTGTTAACTATTCACATATTGATATGTTTCCTGGGGCAATAAAAAAATCTAGATTACACATCTATCCCCAACTAATTCTAAAGAAGTTTGTCTTCTACAAAGCAAACCATAAAAATACCACCGTCTTCCATTTCAGGTTCCAAGGAAATTACTTTATGGTTGTGACCTAATTTTTTTCAATGCAAAATCTCTGTTTTACAGAGAGAATATAGAAGCACCATCCATGTCTAGATCAATTGCCAAAATTATATTGTTTTCTGGAGTATATGGGGAATGAAGCATACCATACATATATATCATTCTTAACTATATCAATGACCTTGTTATTATATATAATTTTTTGGTTTTCATTAGTTTTTTGTGTTTGGAATCAAGACTTTCAATTGAATTTTTATCAACTTTTAAATAAACCTATATATATATATATATGTAGAAATCTATATATATGTAGAAAATCAATATTTTCTACATCTTCAAATCTACATCTAGGTTCAAAGGCAAACATTGTGTTTGCATTAACCTAAGGGGTAAGAGAGGGAGATTCCCTGGTGGCTCAGATGGTAAAGCATCTGCGTCCAATGCAGGAGACCTGGGTTCAATCCCTGGGTCAGGAAGATCCCCTGGAGAAGAAAATGGCAACCCACTCCAGTACTCATGCTTGGAAAATTCCATGGATGGAGAAGCCTGGTGGGCTACAGTCCATGGGGTCGCAAAGAGTCGGACACGACTGAGTGACTTCACTTAAGGGGTAAGAGAAAAGAGAACTCAAAATGTATTTTTTATAAATTATACATTCACCTGCAATAATTAATTTTCACATTTATCAAAATGATGTATTCAAGTAGAAAATAAATTTGGTAGAAATAAAACATGCTTTGGACATAAAGATAAGAACTACAGATTACTGTGTCAGATCAGAGTGAGGTGCATTCACTCTGCCCCATCTCTGAATTCTTTATATATTAGAGAACACTGAATCACTCACACAAGGCTTTTGCCTTGGTTCACTCAGTTCTCCAGCTTCCGTTTCCCTCATCCTGTCTATTAGAGAAGGCATTTCAAGGTAGAAGTGTTTGCCCTGAGGCCAAGGAGGTTGCGTGGGCTCAGGTACCTGCATGTTCACTCTCAGTGAAAACACCTCAGCTCTGAAGGAGTTTATAATTAGTAACAGTTTGAAAGAGCTCACTGTATGTGAGGAGAAACCATTTAGGGATTAGGTTGGGTATGCGTAAGATATGAGGAGGTGATGAAAGAAGTTTGGTGCCAAGTTCTGTTGTAGGTGCCTAGTATAATATTTCTTATATATAAGAAATTTCCTCCTCTCTTTGATCCTTCCTTTTCCTATGATGAAAGTGACCCATCCTTTTGGAATGAGAAGTTTCTGGAAAGGGATTGGCTTATGAGAAAAGCAGGTTTGGTGCGTGAGATCACATCCTGGCCCAGTAAAGGTGGAGTTTGCCCTAAAACTCCTTTATTACACACCAAACGCATAGTTTCACGTGGAACCAATACACTTGGCCATCTGTGGGACCCTTCATCCTTTCTGTGTATATTCACGGGTGGATTTAGTAGGATTCTTTAAGGATTCGCTTCTGTAAATTGCCATTGACTTAAAAATCCAAGAGCGGACTTTCCCAGCAGTCCACTGGTTAAGACTCTGCCTTCCAACGCAGGGGGCGCAGGTTCAGTTCCTGGTCAGGGAACTAAGATCCCACATACTGTGTGGTACAGCAAAAATGAAAAAGAAAAAAAATAGCAAAACAAACAAGCACAACCAAAAGAATGATTGTGATAATATCTAAACTGTTGGTCATTATGTTAGGCCAGTTGTTCCCAACTAGACACAATTTTATCTCCCAGGGGATGACATTTTTTATTGTCACAAATTGAGGGCAGGGATAATGTTACTGGTGTCTAATAAGTAGAGTCCAAGGACGCTGCTAAATATTATATATTGCACAGGATGGCCCTTTACCACCAAGATATATCTGGCCCAAAATAACAATGGTGCTGAGGTTGATAACCTTGTATTAAAAAAGAGTGTTTGGGGGAGGAATGGTGGGCTGTTTCTGAGCACATTGTCTTATAATAAACTAATAGAGCAGCATATAGTATTAGTCATGTCCAACTCTACAACCCCATGGACTGTAGCCCACCAGACTCTTTTGTCCTAGGAATTCTCCAGGCAAGAAGACTAGAGTAAATAAGCCATTCCCTTCTCCAGGGGATCTTTCCGATTAAACCTGGGTCTCCTGCATTGCAGGCAGATTTTTTACTGTATCAGTCACCAGCGCAGCATATAATACAAACTCTTTTACTGAAGGTATTCCATATCCTGGGGAAGCAGACTAATAATTAAAGCAATGTAGTATAGGCTTTGGTAGAGGTATGCAGAAGGAACTTTCAATGAGGGAAAAATATCTAACTTCACTGAGAAACTACCGGTGGCCTATATGATAAAATGTGGTGTAACATTTAGCTGTTTTCAGTTGCAAGTAGCAGAAAAATCTGTCGATAAAATGATCCACATAACAAAAGTCAAGAAGAGTCAAAATGAGCTTCAGTGTTGGTTTTTTCAGCAGCCCAGTGACATCACTAAGGAAGGACCTGATGTAATCCTTCCGCTCCTCTGCCTTCCAAAGTGTCAGGCTTCCATGTAAGACTCATTCACCCTCAGGCTCATCAGACAGCTACCAACTACACATCAATTTCAAGAGTGGGGAGTGGGGAATGGCAGTTTCAAGACCCCCCTCCAAGGAGTCAGGAAATATTTTTCACATAAATCTCATTTTATCTCTCTCTGTCTGTATCTGGTTCATCTGAATGAAGAACTGTAACCAGGATATAAAATCATGTTTGTTAGCTAGAGCTGAAAACCATGTTTGAACCATATCACAAGGAAAGTATGGCTATTTAACAGAAATAGGAGTAGCTATAGAAAGAAACAAAACAGATGGTAGCCAGGCAACTGCAATGGCCTTTATAGAACATCCAAGCAGAAGAAACAGCTCAGATAAAGACATAAAGAAAGAGCACAGCATGTTCAAACTGGATCTCTAAAGTAGTTGATATGGCTGGCATCCAGGTGATGTGGTGAGAAATAGTATCAGGTGGAATTCTAAAGAAAGGCAGGGGCCAGATCATAAAAGCACCAAAATGTCCTAAGAAGGATATAATTCTGTGGCCAATTCTGAACCATTAAAGATTTTTGACAAATGTCTATGAGAATATTGAGAAGAATGGAAAGGAGGAAGTTGGAACTGGGAGCAGAGAACTCTTAATTTTGGTCAACTGATGTAATATCCTTGAATTTGATTTAAGAAAGGACAGCAATTATATCTTCTTATTATAAGCACTAAGAGACAAAACAGGGAAAATGCTTAACACACAGCAGGTAATCAAATGTTAGTTATCATTTGTTCACATACTTATAAACACTAGTTTTGTGTTTCATCTGTACCACTTACTGTGGAAACTTCATCAAGTTAATTACCTTGAATAAGAGTCCATTTTCTCTACACATCACTTAGTTATTCTGAGGATCATGTTAAATTATGTTTATAAAAATTACATGTAACTGAATGAGACTATAATACCCTAAGTCACTACAGAAGAAATTAGGAGAGGTTGGGAGGGTGAATATACATCTTAGAGAAAGAATAGGTTGGATATAGAGAATATAGATAAAGGAGAAATCACTTATGACTCCTAGAGTTTTTGGTATAAGCAGCTAGGTAGATTGCTATTTCTGAGATGGGGAAGCTTTGGGCTGTAGGTGAGAACCAGGTTTCACTTCATATTCTGAACATTTTAAATTTGAAAGCTTGATAAAGATATTCAGGTTTAAATGTCAAGGAGGAAACTGGATATGTAAGTCTGGAACTTGAAAGTGAAGTCACTCAGTCATGTCCAACTCTTTGCGACCCTGTGGACTGTAGCCTACCAAGCTCCTCCGTCCATGGGATTCTTCAGGCAAGAATACTGGAGTGGGTTGCCGTTTCCTTCTCCAGGGGATCTTCCCGACCCAGGGATCGAACCCGGGTTTCCTGCATTGGAGGCAGACTCTTTAACCTCTGAGCCACCAGGGAAGCCCATCTTTCTGGAAACACAGATATGAAAGTTGACAACATACTTGAGAAGCTACACCATGGGAATTATGAGATAAACTAGAAAGAGGAGGGGAAGAGAAGATATTAAGAGTGCAAGATCTGTAGCAGTCTGTCCAGGGACTTAGTAAGAGAGAAGGAATCAGGAAAGGAGATTGTGAAAGAGAAGCCAACCATTTAAAGAAAAGACTCAGGATCATGTAAATTTCAGAGAGGGAAGGAGTGATCAGCTGTGTCAAACTCCGATTAATACTCCATTGAAATTGATGTTATCCAGCCTGTAGTGTCCTCAAAAAAAGTAGTTTCAGTGAACATCTGGAAGTGGAATCCAGATAGAAGAGGGTTAATAAGTGAATGTAAATGAACAACTGGAGGCAAAATAGATCTTTTTGTTTAATATATGCTAATGAGGGAAGAAATTGTCTCTTACTTTTTAAAAAATACTCACAGCAGCTTTTTTCATCCAATCTGGAAATAATCCAGATGTCCATAACAATGAGAACTGATTAACAAATTGTGATATTAAGTAACACAGTCAGTCAGTTCAGTCACTCAGTTGTGTCTGACTCTTTGTGACCCCATGGACTGCAGCAGGCCAGGCTTCCCTGTCCATCACCAACTCCTGAACTTTGCTCAAACTCATGTCTATTGAGTTGGTGACATCATCCAACCATCTCATCCTTTGTCGTCCCCTTCTCCTCCTGCCTTCAAACTTTCCCAGCATCAGGGTCTTTTCCAATGAGTCAGTTCTTCACATCAGGTGTTCAAAGTATTAGAGCTTCAGCTTCAACATCAGTCCTTCCAATGAATATTCAGGGCTGGTTTCCTTTAGGATGGACTGGTTGGATCTCCTTGCAGTCCAAGGGACTCTCAAGAGTCTTCTCCAACACCACAGTTCAAAAGCATCAATTCTTTGGTGTTTATGGTCCAACTCTAACATCCATTCATGACTACTGGAAAAACCATAGATTTGACAAGATGCACCTTTGTCAGAAAAGTAATGTCTCTGCTTTTTTAACACGTTGTCTAGGTTGGTCATAGCTTTTCTTCCAAGGAGCAAGCGTCTTAATTTCATGGCTGCAGTCACCATCTGCAGTGATTTGGGAGCCCAAGAAAATGAAGACTGTCACTATTTCCATTGTTTCCACATCTACTTGCCATGAAGTGATGGGACCAGATGCCATGATCTTAGTTTTCTGAATGTTGAGTTTCAAGCCAGCTTTTTCACTCACCTCTTTCACTTTTCATCAAGAGGCTCTTTTGTTCTTCACTTTCTGTCATAAGGGTGGTGTCATCTGCATATCTGAGGTTATTTCTTCTGGCAATCTTGATTCTAGCTTGTGCTTCATCCAGCCCAGCATTTTGCATGATGTACTCTGCATATAAGTTAAATCAGCAGGGTGACAACATGCAGCCTTGAAGTATTCCTTTCCTGATTTGGAACCAGTCTGTTGTTCCATGTCCAGTTCTAACTGTTGCTTCTTGACCTGCATACAGGTTTCTCAGGAGTAAGATAAAGTGGTCTGGTATTCTCATCTCTTGAAGAATTTTCCACAGTTTGTTGTGATCCACGCAGTCAAAGGCTTTTGTGTAATCAATAAAACAGATGTTTTTCTGTTTCTTGCTTTTTCGATGATCTAACGGATGTTGGCAATTTGATTTCTGGTTCCTCTGCCTTTTCTAAATCCAGCTTGAATATCTGGAAGTTCATACTTCGTGTACTGTTGAAGCCTGGCTTGAAAATTTTGAGCATTACTTTACTAGCGTGTAAGATGAGTGCAATTGTGCGGTAGTTTGAGCATTCCTTGGCATTGCCTTTCTTTGGGATAGGAATGAAAACTGACCTTTTTCAGTCCTGTGGCCACTGCTGAGTTTTCCAAATTTACTGGCATACTGAGTGAGCACTTTCACAGCATCATCTTTTAGGATTTGAAATAGCTCATATAGAATTCCATCGGAGAAGGAAATGGCTACCCACTCCAGTGTTCTTGCCTGGAAAATCCCAGGGACGGGGGAGCCTGGTGGGCTGCCGTCTATGGGGTCACATAGAGTTGGACACGACTGAAGTGACTTAGCAGCAGAATTCCATCACCTCCCTCTTTGCAGTGATGCTTCCTAAGACCCACTTGACTTAGCATTCCAAGATGTCTGGTTCTAGGTGAGTGATCACACCATCAAGGTTATCTGGGTCTTTAAGGTATTTTTTGTGTAGTTCTTCTGTGTATTGTTGCCACCTCTTCTTAATATCTTCTGCTTCTGTTAGGTCCATACCATTTCTGTCCTTTATTGTGCCCATCTTTGCAGGAAATGTTCCCTTGGTTATCTCTATTTTCTTAAAGATATCTCTAGTCTTTCCATTCTATTGTTTTCTTCTATTTCTTTGCATTGATCACTGAGAAAGACTTTCTTATCTCTCCTTGCCATTCTTTGGAACACTGCATTCTGATGGATATATCTTTCCTATCCTCCTTTGCCTTTTGCTTCTCTTCTTTTCTCACACTATTCAGCGATAAAACAGAATAAAGTTATACATGTAACAACATGGATAAACATACAAAACGTGGTAAATGGGGGCCAAAGCCTTATACATTTCTACAGCAAAGGAAAGCTCTCAAGGAGAGCTGAAACATGAAGTAGGATATAAAACAATGAAATAAGGAGGATTTTGGTTTCTGCTTTATGATAAGAATTCTAAAACATATTGTCCTATTGGCGGAAATAATGTTGCTGGAGGCAGAAGGGCTAAGTGAGGGGGTGAACCTTGGAACAAGTGTGAATTCTCTGACCCAAGCGGAACAGGTTAGGTCTTGAGATGGGTCTGGGTGCATCCTCCTTTCTCACAGGAGGGAAGAAGAGAAAGATGGTGCAGAGGCAGGAGGGTTTATACCATCAGAAGGGAGTACAGATCTGATCACCTCAGTATGGCTTTTTCTTCATTCACCTCACTTGGTGCATTGGACCTTTCAAACTGAATGGTTGTAGGTTTGTTTGTTTGTTTCAGAGCAGTTTAGGTTTACAATAGAATTGAGGAATGTACAGAGATTTCTCATATATTCATTGCCCACACATGTGTATCAGATCAGATCAGTCGCTCAGTCATGTCCGACTCTTTGCGACCCCATGAATCACAGCACGCCAGGCCTCCCTGTCCATCACCAACTCCTGGAGTTCACTCAGACTCATGTCCATCGAGTCAGTGATGCCATCCAGCCATCTCATCCTCTGTCGTCCCCTTCTCCTCCTGCCCCCAATCCCTCCCAGCATCAGACTCTTTTCCCATGAGTCAACTCTTCACATGAGGTGGCCAAAGTACTGGAGTTTCAGCTTCAGCATCATTCCTTCCAAAGAAATCCCAGGGCTGATCTCCTTCAGAATGGACTGGTTGCATCTCCTTGCAGTCCAGGGGACTCTGAAGAGTCTTCTCCAACACCACAGTTCAAATGCATCAATTCTTTGGCACTCAGCCTTCTTCACAGTCCAACTCTCGCATCCATACATGACCACTAGAAAAACCATAGCCTTGACTAGACGAATCTTTGTTGGCAAAGTAATGTCTCTGCTTTTGAATATGCTATCTAGGTTGGTCATAACTTTCCTTCCAAGGAGTAAGCGTCTTTTAATTTCATGGCTGCAGTCACCATCTGCAGTGATTTTGGAGCCCAGAAAAATAAAGTTTGACACTGTTTCCACTGTTTCCCCATCTATTTCCCATGAAGTAGTGGGACCGGATGCCATGATCTTCGTTTTCTGAATGTTGAGTTTTATAGCCTCCTCCATTATCAATACCATTCACCAGAATAGCATATGTTTTTACCAAGAATGATCTACACTGACGCATCATAATCACCCAATGTCTACAGTTTCCCTCAGGATTCCCTATTGGTGCTGTATATTCTATGGGTTTGGACAAATGTGTATCTATCCATATATCCATCATTGAATATATGTAGAATATTCCCACTACTCTAAAAATCCTCTGTTCTCTGCCTGTTCATCTCTCCCCTGACTGACTCCCCTACTGCTACCCCTAGCAACCACTGATATTTTTGTTGTGTCCACAGATTTGCCTTCCCCACGATATCATATAGTGGGAATCAGGCAGTATGCGGTCTTTTCAGATTGGCTTCTTTCACTTAATAATATGATTTAAGGTTTCTCCATGTCCTTTCATGTCTTGATAGATCATTTCTTTTCAGAACTGAATAAATTTCCATTGTCTGGATGTATCACAGTTTATTTATCCATTCACCTATGGAAAGGACATACTGCTTTCTGGCAAGTTTTGGCAGCTATAAATAAAGCTTCTATAAACATCCCTGTGTAGTATTTTTGTAGACCTAAGTTCTCAGCTCCTTTGGGTAAATACCAAGGAATATGATTGCTAAATCATGTGGTAAAAGTAAGATTTCGTTTTCAAAGAATCTGCCGAACTGTCTTTGAAACTGACTCTACCATTTTGCATTCCCAGCAGCAATGAATGAGTTCCTGTTGGCTCATATCCTCACCAGCACTGGGTATTGTCAGTCTTCTAGATTTTGGACATTCCAATTCTCTAATTGCTCCTTTACTATAATATTACTTTTGTTTCATGAATGCAATATTCTCTAATTTCTCTGATTACAATAAACATTCAACAGCTTTCTTCTATTTCTTGCATGATCTTCTTTGTTTTGATCCACTATTAGTTTATAGTGATCTTTCTCTTCACTTTGTTTTCTTCAAATGTCTGATGATCAAATTCATGAATAAAAGTCTATGTTCAGTAGAATTGCTGGATCACATGATAGTGATCACATTCTAGTTTTACTTTTTTGAGGAACATGCATACTAATATATTTTCCATAGTGTCTGTGCCAATTTACATTTCCAACAACAGTGTACAAGAGTTCCCTTTTCTCTGGACTTCCCTGGTAGTCCAGTGGTTAAGAATCCACTGTTCATTGCAGGGATTTGATCCCTGGTCCAGGAAGATCCCACATGCCTTGGAGCAACTAAGCCCATGTGCCATAACTGCTGACCTCAAGCACCTAGAGCCTGTACTCCACAACAAGAAAAGCCACCGCAAAGAGAAGTCCATGCTCTGCAACAAAGAGTAGCTTCCACAGTCAACTAGAGAAAGCATGAGCACAGGAATGAAGACCCAGTGCAAAGGAACAAACAAACAGCAAGAATTTCCTTCTCTTCACATCCTCGCTAACACTTGTTATTTCTTATCTTTTCGACAGTAACCATTCTGACTATGTGAGGTGATAATCTCATTGTGGTTTTGATTTGCATTTCCTTGATGATTAATATGTTGAGCATCTTTTCATGTGCCTATTGGTCAACTCTATGTGTTCTTTGGAAAAACGCCTATTCAGGTACTCTACCCATTTTGTAACTGGGTCGTTTGCTTTTTTCATATTGAGTCGTATGAGTTCTTTATATATTTTGCATATTAAACCCCTTGTTGGGCATGTCATTTGCAAATATTTTCTCCCATTCAGTAGATTGCCTTTTCATTACATTGATGGTTTCCTTTGCTCTGGAGAAGCTTGTAAGTTTGATTAGATCCCACTTAGGGTTTGATTAAGTTTAATTAGTTTTAAGTTTGATTAGATTCCACTGGACATGAAACAACAGACTGGTTCCAAACTGGGAAAAGAGTATGTGAAGGCTGTATGTTGTCACTGTGATTACTTAACTTATATGCAGAGTACATCATGTGAAATGCTGGGCTGGATGAAGCACAAGCTGGAATCAAGATTGCTGGGAGAAATATCAATAACCTCAGATATGCAGATGACACCACCCTTATGGCAGAAAGCAAAGAAGAACTAAAGAGCCTCTTGATGAAAGTGAAAGAGGAGAGTGAAAAGGTTGGCTTAAAACAATATTCAGAAAACTAAGATCATGGTATCCAGTCCCATCACTTCATGACAAATAGATGGGGAAACAGTGAGAGACTTTATTTTCTTGGGCTCCCAAATCACTGTATATGGTGACTGCAGCCATGAAATTAAAAGACGGTTGCTCCTTTGAAGAAAAGCTATGACCAACCTAGACACCATATTAAAAAGCAGTGACATTATTTTGCAGACAAAGATCTGTCTAGTCAAAACTATGGTTTTTCCAGTGGTCATATATGGATGTGAGAGTTAGACCATAAACAAAGCTGGGCACTGAAGAATTGATGCTTTTGAACTGTGATGTTGGAGAAGACTCTTGAGAGTCCCTTGGACTGCAAAGAGATCCAACCAGTCCATTCTAAAGGAAATCAGTCCTGAATATTCATTGGAAGGACTGATGCTGCAGCTGAAGTTCCAGTACTTTGGCTGGAAGTGTGAAGTCTAACTGACTCATTAGAAAAGCCCTTGATTCTGAGAAGGCAGGAGAAGGGAACAACAGAGGATGAGATCATTGGATGGCATCACCAACTCGATGAACATGAGTTGGGGAACATGAGCAAGCTCTGGGAATTGGTGATGGACAGGGTATCATGGTGTGCTGTAGTCCATGGGCTTGCAGAGTCAGACACGACTGAGTGACTGAACTGAGGTCCCGGTTATTTATTTTTGGCTTTGTTTTCCTTGCCTGAGGAGACAGATACAAAAAAATATTGCTAAGATCAATGTCCAAGAGCATACTGCTTATGTTTTCCTCTAGGAGTTTTGTAGTTCAGGTCTTATATTTACATCTTTAAACTATTTTGAATTTATTTTTGTATGTGATATGAGGGAATGTTCTAGTTTTATTCTTTTCATGTATATTTCTGGTTTTGCCAAAACCACTTATTGAAGAGACTGTCTTCTCCCCACTGTGTATTCTTAACTCCTCCACTTATATGTGGGATCTGAAAAATAAAGTAAATGAACAAATAAATCAGAAACAGACTCAGAGATACAGAGATCAAATTAATGGCTACCAGAGGAGAGGGAGACGGGAGAGGGGCAAAATAGATGAAGGAGATTAAGAGTTACAAACTACTAGGTATAAAATAACTTGTGAAGATGTAGTGCATAATAAATAAGTTATGAGGGGATATAGGCAATAATCTCTAATAAATTTGTACAGAGTATGAGCTATAAAGATATCAAATTACTATACTGTACCTGAAAATAATACAATGTTATAAGTCAACTATACTTCAAGACTTCCTTGGTGTTTTGGTGGTTAAGAATCCACTTGCCAATGCAGTTCGATGCCAATGCCAATGCATTCAGTGTAGGTCAATGCAGTTAAATGCCAGTGGGTTCAATCCCTGGTCCAAGAAGATTCCACACGCCTTGAAACAACTAGGCCCAGGCACCACAACTACTGAACCCACACCCTAGAGCCTATACTCTGCAACAAGAGATAGCCCCCACTTGCCACAACGAGAGAAAGCCCACATACGCAGCAATGAAGACCTAGTGCAACAACAAAAATTAAATCAAGAAGTAAGTCATTTCAATTTTTAAAAAGGTCTATATTGATTGATACAAGTAACTGGCTTGGCTAAGTTTCTTTTGCAGTTGTGTAGCACTGCTAGGATTTTAAAAATCTCTTTTCAAACATAAGTCAGACTGTGAATCTGTTAAGTAGTCAGATCCTATAGACAGGACTGTTTCTCCTTATGGAGTGTAACTATCTTAACAGCCTAATCCTGACAAGTTCTTACTAGGATATACTCAGTCTAGTTTGCTCTTTCTCTCTCTCTGTCTCACATAGACACACACACACACACACACACGCACAGGAATTCAGAAGAATGTGCAGGTCTTTACTTTAGACTTAATTTGCTGATTTAAATCTCGATGTGGTACACCTTGTATGGGAAACTGCAAGTGTCTCCTCTGTTCTGTTCATCTTGATCCAGCTGTGCTTCCAGGGGAGGGGCAGCCTTTGATTCCTAAAGCTTGAGCATGCATATCTCATCCCCCTGCTTTTGTGCACCCTTTGGAGTTCTCTTTATTTATTCCTATCCTCACATGAGCCGTTCAGATTTTTCAGCCTTCTCCCCACACACTAACCCTATCAAACTAGATTTAAATCTCCTGGGATGACCAATCATTCTGTTTCTTTTAAAAAAAAATTTAACTGCTGCTCTTTAGGGCTTTGATCCATGAAGCCTCTCTCTCCCTGTCTCTCAATCTAATTATTACAGGCAGAACTGTTGCATAATATGAAGGAGAGGGAATTCCCAGAGCAAATTCAGATTCCGGCATGAGCAATGGTCTCATTTACTCAACAAAAGTATGAAAGTGAGACCAACTTCTTCCTTCACTGATTTTCAAGAAACGATGGTAAAACTTCTTAATATTGCCATTATGATTATAATTGTATCTTCTTATAACCTTTTTTTGTTTATATTCCATTTTACCTAGAGGAGAATAGAATTTTGTTAATACTTATTTTTTCATCTTTCCTTAAATATAACTATATTTTCACCTATTGCCCTTACCTAGACTAAACCAGCAGACATTTTTAAGTTTGTATATGTGTGAGGGATTTGGTTCATCTATTTCCAATAAAATCTACACTTCATTTAGTCTAAAATCTACTACAGGCATGGATCAGTTCAGTTCAGTTCAGTCACTCAGTCGTGTCTGACTCTTTGCAACCCCATGGACTGCAGCATGCCAGGCTTCCCTGTCCATCACCAACTCCTGGAGCTTGCTCAGACTCGTGTCCATCAAGTCGGCGATGTCATCCAACCATCTCATTCTCTGTCATCCTCTTCTCCTCCTGCCTACAATCTTTCCCAGCATCAGGGTCTTTTCCAATGAATCAGTTCTTCGCATCAGGTAGCCAAAGTTTTGGAGCTTCAGCTTCAGCATCAGTCCTTCCAATGACTATTCAGGACTGATTTCTCTTAGGATTGAATTTCCCTCAGGATTGGATGAGAACAGCAAACCCAGATTAGATACGTGGGTTTAATTATTGATTCTGCCACTACCCAGCTGAAAGGATATAACATTGTACTTTTTTATAGAAAATGTCTTTTGTTTTGAATTGAATATGACCTTTATTGCTAATAAATCTTGTTTTACATTTTAAGTTTGTGCTGCCTTCCACTTCTAATTCTCTCTTTTCTGACTGAATGACTTATCTCATTGACAATAAGAACTAAAATCTCTTTTACATGTTGTTTCTGCTTAGAAAATGTTCCTCTTTATCTGGGGTTTATTGAAACTAGGTAAGATTTCAAAACTTAAGAAAATGATCATCAAAAGAATTACTGTGCATGTACTTCTTGCAAATATTGTTAGTTATATTTTATACAAGAACACCTTTTGTAGAACATTTTGTCTTCCCAGAAACATCTATATATCTTTACTAAGAATTCTATTAATTAATAAACATGTTCTTGAGCATCAGTCTATCCCCTTGGAAGAAATTTTCTATAATTTTAAAGTGAATTTTCTGCTTTACTCTAACCTGAAATATATGGAATGTAAATGGAAATCAACTGTTTTACAGCTATTAAAACACAGTTACCCTGAAAGAAAATGACATTATTAAAACAGAATCAGATAAGTCCTCCAAATGTAAGCAATATTCATCTGGAACAGAGAGCCAGAGAGACCAGGGCTGAGTCCTCCCTCCATTGCTCACTGTATGATCTTGCATAGTTCATTTAACCTCTATGAACCTAAACTATATTGTCTATAAAGCAAAAATCATAACACATGTCTTGGACAGTAATTTTAAGTATTTGCAATAAATTGGTAACTGGTAAATTCATGATAAACTCAGAATAAATATTATAGTAATTACTATAATAAATATTAAAAGTAACTACTACTATAACAAATATTATAGTAACTACTACAATAAATACTATAGTAACTATTACAACAGCATTATAGTAATTATTACTAATATTACTACTACTATAACTACTGCCGCCACCACCACCACTGTTATTACTACCACACTACTGCAGCTACTACTGCTACTGATACTACTAACAACTACTGTTACTATGACTACTACTAGTCCTAATACTGCTTCTATTTATTGACAATTTTGCATATTTTGATTAAAATGTATACCAAAGCACTTTTAATGTTTGTGATGATTGTAAGCATATTTCTGGATGCATTTATCCATAACAAAGAGTTGTAATTTGGCTTCTCTCTTTCTATTGAAGTACAGTTGATTTATAATGATGTGTTAGTTTTCAGTGTACATCAGTGCTTCCATTTTATACACACACACACACACACATATATATATATACTTCTTTCAACTATAGTCAAAGATATGGTTTTTCCAGTAGTTATATATGGATGTGAGAGTTGGACCATAAAGTAGGCTGAGCGCCAAAGAATTGATGCTTTTGAACTGTGGTGTTGGAGAAGAATCTTGAGAGTCCCTTGGACTGCAAGGAGAACGAACTAGTAAGTCCTAAAGGAAGTCAATCTTGAATATTTATTGGAAGGACTAATGTTGAAGCTGAAGCTCCAATAGTTTGGCCACCTGAAGCGAAGAGCTGACTCATTAGAAAAGGCCCTGATGCTGGGAAAGATTGAAGACAGGAGGAGAAGGGGATGACAAAGAATGAGATGGTTGGATGGCATCACTGACTCAATGGACATGATTTTGAGCAAGTTCTGGGAGATGGTGAAGGACAGGGAAGCTGTGGGGTTGCAAAGAGTTGGACACAACTGAGTGACTGAACAATGACAACATCTTCTTTGGGCTTCCCTCATGGCTCAAGTGGTTAAGAATTCACCTGCAATGTAGGAGATGTGGGCACCATCCCTGGATGGGGAAGATCCCCTGGAGAAGGAAGTGGCAACCCACTCCAGTATTCTTGCCTGGAAAATCCCATGGATAGAAGAGCCTAGCACACTACAGTCCACAGGGTGGCAAAGAGTCAGATATAACTGAGCATGCATTACACATCTTCTCTACCTATTCATCTGTCAATGAACATTTAGGTTGCTTCTGTGTCTTGGCTATTGTAAATATATCTGCCATGAACTTTGGGGTGCATGTATCTTTTCAAAGTAGAGTTCTCTCCAGATATGTGTCTAGGAGTGGGCTTGTTGAATCATATGGTAACTCTATTTTTATTTTTTTAAGGAACCTCCATACTGTTTTCCATAGTGGCTGTGCCAGTTTACATTCCCATCAACAGTGGAGGAGAGTTTCCTTTTCTCCTCACCCTCTTTTGCATTCATTCTTTGTAGGCTTTAATGTTGGCCATTCTGACCACTGTGAAATGTTACCTTATTGTAGTTTTGATATTTCTTTCTCTGATAATTAGCAGTGTCGAGTATATTTTCATATACCTATTGGCCATTTGTCTATCTTCTTTGGAGAAATGTCTATTTAGGTTCCTCTCCTCACTTTTTGATTGGGTTGTTTGGTTTTTTGCTATTGAGTTGTGTGAACTGTTTATATATTTTGGAAATTAAACCCCTTGTAGGTCACATCATTTGCAAACATTTTCTCCCAGTCTGTAGATTGCCTTTTTGTTTTGTTTTTGGTTTCCTTTGCTGTGTAAAAGCTTATAAGTTTGATAGGTTTCATTTGTTTATTTTTGTTTGTATCTCTTTTATTGCCTTGGGAGACTGATCTAAGAAATCATTGCTATGATTTATATCAGAGAATGTTTGCCTATATTCTCTTCAAGAAGTTTTATGGTTTCCTGTCTTAATATTTAAGTCTTTAAATAATTGGCTTTTTTTTCTAGTTGATAAGCTGTTGGAAAAAAGCTAAAATAACCTATTTTTGCAGCTAAAACCATTTTAAAAGCAGTAGGTAAATTGTATTTGTACATCCACATTCCCCGCAATTGTTGCCTTATACCCTTAATGACATGTAATACAGTAGGAAGCATGGATCTTTATTCTTTTAAGTGAGGCTCTGGTTCAAATACTTAAAGTAAGAGACCACTGAAAAACCAGTGCTATTTCTTATTTTCTTTCAGTATTTATATGTCACTGTTTGGAGTCAGTACTGGTTGCCTAGTAAACGACATCGCCCTTTATTGTATATACACAAAACATGTCTAATAAACTGACTAGGCTCTAGTGAAATCTTAAGTAGTACTTTAACTAGTTAAAAAATTTTCCCTTCCCAAGCTTTGTAATAATAATGAGTATTCATTATTGTCTTTCCTATCTGGAAGGTTTTTCCTCTGTACCTGGGTAGCCTCTATTTCTCTTTCAGATCTCAGCTCAGATATCACTTCTTTGGGGAAATCTTTCCTGATCCTCCCTAGGCTAGGACAGTTCCCTTGTTAGGCTTTTCATACAACTGCTAGTGCTGAGTGTCTTTGCTAAGACTCTCTGTAACTGTTTATTTGTATGATTGCTTGATTGATACCTGCCTCACCACTAGAATGAAGTCTCCATCAGAGCAGAGATTACTTTTCTTTGCAAATAGTGGATAATGAATAATATTTATTAAATATATAAATGGCATTTGACCTTTAGACTAAAGCCAGACAACTGATAAAAACTCCAGCATTATTTTTTCCCTCTGGAAATATCTTTTTACTCATGGTAGTTATTTATTTTCAAAATGTGTCCCATTACATTAGGGTACATGGGACTTCCCCAGAAATATAGAACTTCTCTGGTGGCTGGGAATTACACTTTGAATTCAGTCAGTGAATATATAAAGCCTACTTCATTCCACACGAAATTTCTAAAGCCACTCTAGGGATGAAATAAGGTGAGAGAACACCCCCAGAAAAATAGTCTTCTGATATAAACAAATGAAATGCATTCCAGCGTTTGAGCCATTAGTATCTTTTTGTTTCACTGTGAGATTAGGCTGTCACTGTGAAGCACAGTGGTGGTGGTTTGGTCGCTCAGTCGTGTCCAACTCTTGCGACCCCATGGACTGTAGCTCACCAGGCTCCACTGTTCATGCAATTTTCCAGGCAAGAATACTGGAGTGGGTTGCCATTTCCTTCTCCAGGGAATCTTCCTGACCCAGGAATTGAACCTGGGGCTCCTGCATTCCAGGCAAATTCCTTTACTAATGAGCCACCAAGGAAGCCCATGAGATGCTTAGTAACATTAACTAAAAGAAATGTATTCCACCACCAAAAATTCCTATATTTCTGCTTGCCAAGGACTTGGTCCTATGTCTTCTAATGTAGGAGACAAGGCTTAGAATAAAAAAGTGCCATGGGTAATAGTTTCTCAGAAACTCTTGCTAAGAGAATATAAGAAACCAAAACAGATAGATGAGTAAATTAATCATTTTATAGCCACAAGAAGAATTGTTATGTAAATATTAAGATGACATTGTCAAAGAATATACATTGACATGAGAGTTACCAAAAACATAATATTCAGTTCAGTTCAGTTCCGGAAAAGGCAATGGCACCCCACTCCAGTACTCTTGCCTGGAAAATACTATGGACGGTAGGCTGCAGTCCATGGGGTTGCCAAGAGTCGGATACGACTGAGTGACTTCACTTTCACTTTTCACTTTCATGCATTGGAGAAGGAAATAGCAACCCACTCCAGTGTTCTTCCCTGGAGAATCCCAGGGATGGGGGAGCCTGGTGGACTGCCATCTATGGGGTCGCACAGAGTCGGACACGACTGCAGTGACTTAGCAGCAGCAGCAGCAGTTCAGTTCAGTCGCTCACGCATGTCCGACTCTTTGCGACCCCATGAATCGCAGCACGCCAGGCCTCCCTGTCCATCACCAGCTCTCGGAGTTCACCCAAACTCACGTGCATTGAGTCGGTGATGCCATCCAGCATTCTCATCCTCTGTCGTCTCCTTCTCCTCCTTCCCCCAATCCCTCCCAGGGTCAGGGTCTTTTCCAATGAGTTAACTCTTCGCATGAGGTGGCCAAAGTATTGGAGTTTCAGCCTCAGCATCAGTCCTTCCAATGGACACCCAGGACTGGTCTCCTTTAGGATGGACTGGTTGGATCTCCTTGCAGTCCAAGGGAACCTCAAGAGTCTTCTCCAATACCACAGTTCAAAAGCAGCAATTCTTCGGCACTCAGCTTTCTTCACAGTCTAACTCTAACATCCATACATGACCACTGGAAAAACCATAGCCTTAACTAGACGGACCTTTGTTGACAAAACAATGTCTCTCCTTTATAATATGCTATCTAGGTTGGTCATAACTTGCCTTCCAAGGAGTAAGCGTCTTTTAATTTCATGCCTGCAGTCACCATCTGCAATGATTTTGGAGCCCCCCCAAAATAAAAGTCTGCCACTGTTTCCACTGTTTCCCCATCTATTTCCGATGAAGTGATGGGACCAGATGCCATGATCTTAATTTTCTGAATGTTGAGCTTTAAGCCAACTTTTTCACTGTCCTCTTTCACTTTCATCAAGAGGCTCTTTAGTTCTTCTTTGCTTTCTGCCATAAGGGTGGTGTCATCTGTATATCTGAGGTTATTGATATTTCTCTTGGCAATCTTGATTCCAGCTTGTGCTTCTTCCAGCCCAGCATTTATATTAGGTGAAAGTAATTGGGTTGAAAAACTTCATATCCTATAAAATTTCAGTTTTGTCAAATATATGTCACAATGCTTAAGAAAAACTAGAAAGTAATTCTATTATGGGTGATTATTATTTTCTTCTTTATACTTTTATGTAATAGCCAAATTCACTGAAAATAGCAACTGCTACATTTTTAATCATATATAAAATAGTAAATATTATTACCTTCTATTTCAGAAAGCCTTCCTTAGTTCATCTCAAAACAATAGAAATGAGTTAACTTCTTAAACGTTTTTACCTCTTTACTCCATGACCATGACCACTTCCTTCAGATAGACTGTTCTTTACTCATGATCTATAATATTAATCATTTCAAAATGTAAACCCTTAATTTTCCAAATGATATCTTTTAAAATAATTGCTATACTTAACTTCATGACTAAGGTCTACTCATACGTTCATCAATGAGGTAAAGTATAGAAGACAAGGGTTACGTTTCATGCTGAGAATAAATCTTTCACAGAGTAATTCACTATCATAATTTAAGTGTAAATTTATGTCTTAAAGTATTAATACTTATGATTTTGTTTTATGATGTTAACCACTGAGCCTAGCCAAGAAGCTCAGTGGTTTACCATTGCATTTACAGTACAATACAAACATACAATAACCTGTGATCTTCTTTCCTCATCAGGCTCATTTCACACTGGTCTCCATACCCCTGATGCTGAAGTTACCCTGAACTCTCTTCTTTTCCGTGAATAAACTTAAACTCTTGCTTCTTGAGGTCTTAGCATTTGTTGTTTTCTGTAAATGGAACCCTTTGACCGAGACTTTCAAGTGGCTGAAATTGTATTTCAATTCACACATCACCTCTCAGAGGCATTATATACTATTAAATTATCCTATTTGTCTCTTTTTTAGGTCTTACCATGGTTTAGTTAACTTGTCCACATTTGTTGCTTGTTTATTTGTCTAACTGCTTGGTCTCCCTAATGGAAAGGGAGATCTATGAGAAAAAGGTACTTGTCCCGACTGTTCACTTCCATTTCCACAGTGCCAAGAATACTGGCTGATAGAGAGTGATTGACTGGTAGAGACCCAACAAGTATTGGTTTATTTGAATGTAAAAATAAACAGAAATTGCTTCCCCATCCATTTTCCTACCCTGCAACACCCGGATTTTAAAGACTATGAATACAAAAGTTGCTAGATTCAGATGCAGATGAAGTTTAAATAATTTCTTAAGTTTAGCCACATTTTTACTTTCAAAAAGAATGCAGCTGGGTTAAAGTTCTTATAAAATAAATACAGATGATGCCTAACCATTTCAATGTATTTCCAAATGCATTAAGAAGAAAGTCATAGGATTCCATGGGAACCCTAATAACTTATTCTGAAATACTTTTCGCAGTCAATTCTATGCTTTTGTATTCTAGAGTCACATGTATAGATTGCAGCAAAAGAAAAATGCCTGTTTTCTTTATTGATTGCAAATACATTAGTATTTGGAAAGACTTACCTGCCTCCTACCCTTGGATTTCTCTGTCTTACAATGTTTACATGGCCAAGATGTACACCTATGGTGATGATTTACTTGTGATTTCTGTTTGGATATATCCTTCATTTATTTGTTCATGGGATTTTTCCATCACCATGGAAGCTTTTGGGATTTTCCGATTTTTAATCTTCAAATATTTCCTTTAAAATTTCTCATAATTGCATAATTACATTGTGGGGTGGCCCCGTGACCTTTTTTTAAATGACACATTAGAAAACACCTGGCAGGGAGTGTTTTCAGGGTCACTAAGATCCTCCTCTGTGCATGGTGACTCACAAGTAACATTTAGACCCAAACACCAATAAAGGAAAAACTGCTCAACCTAACTATGAAATTGTCTTGCAGCTGTAGCTGCCTTGGCCAAGTTCCATCTTCCTTTTTATACAAAAATACATTAATTCTTAGTTTCCTATGACACCACAGGTTTTGTGTCAACATGCTTTATAATATGATGACTTAATATATGTTGAAATATAATGTATCTCTGACTCTTTAAAGATGTCACCTTCTGGGGTAACTAATTAAAAAAAAAAGTTGTTTTTTTTTTTAAATAAAGGTATATCGAGAGGGTGAAAAGTTAGAAATTCCAATCAAAATAAGGAGTTTAATGAGAAATTCAAAACTTAGGGAATGATTCTGTTGCCTCTGACTTGACCTATAAAAATAATGTATGCCTTGTTTTTTTCTATATCTTAGAAGAAATACACATAACGATGATTTAATGAACTTTTAATCTTTGGATAATAAAGCCTTCCCAAAACAAAAGTAAACTTAACAGTCTTACAAACAAATCTACCTAGATAGAGGTTTAACCCTTAAGCCTGAAATTTCTCCAAAATCCTAGTTGCTTCATAAATAAAACAAGGATGATAAAGTATTCAGAACTTTAAGTTAGGCAGAATTTGTTAAAGAGTTTGACAAACAGTTGATTAAAAGTGATGACAGTGACCTTGTCCCGTACTCAACTTCTCTTAGCTTCCCCAGCTTGCTCTAGACTCTTGGAAATTGTCTAAGGAAACCAAGCCCTTACCCATCCTAAAGTTGGGTAATATTCAGGGATTTAAGAGCATAAAAGGACTTGTGGCTCAACTGAAGCATTCATAATAATAGCATAAAATGGTAGCTAGAAAAACAGTAATTTCAAAAATCATTAAAAAGGAATAAGTTTAGAATGTGAACAATTTCCTTGTATTTATAGAGAATTATTTAAATCTTGGAACATAAATATGCTTTGTGACTGTCCAGGAGAGGGCTGTAGTACTCTGACTTTTCAAAGTGTAATTGATGATGGAACAGTTTCATCCTGGACATTTGATTGAATTAGTGTCTCAAAGGATGTCCTGAGTCGCTTCAGTCGTGTCCAGCTATTTACAACCCTATGGACTGTAGCCCCTCTGTCCAGGCAAAATACTGGAGTGGATTTTTGTGCCCTCCTCCAGGGGATCTCCCCGGCCCAGTGATCAAACCTGTGTCTCTTGCATTGGCAGGCAGGGTTTTTACCACTAGTGCCACCTGGGAAGCCCGTCTCAAAGAATACCTTTAGTAAATGTTTACTTCTACTGTCAGTTTTTACTTCTTCAGATATTGACTGGCCAACTTTTAAGATATCCTATCTCTTTAATCATCATCTATTTTATAATTATGACAAGTCATTTCAACTAAATCATAGGTAAAGAAATAAAATCTAAAGCAGTTTCTTTGGCTAATTATTTGTAGTTCTAGCTTTTGATTTGTTTGATTTTCTTTCAGTTTTTGCCTGGTTGTTAAATTTTAGGTAGTCACCTGACCCAAGTTGGGTCAAAAAAGAATGTGGTATTACACTGTCAGGCAAAGAGAAAACAATTTCTCACTGAATGACTAAACTTCAACCTTAGGCTTCATTGGAAGTTTGGTTTTCTGTCACATGGGCTTGGAAACAAGAAAAGTAGGGGGGAAACAGGGAGGAAAGGTGTGTGAGAGAGAAAGCAAGGCCGAAGTGGGGGAGAAGAGGGAAGGGGCACAGCGGGGCGAGGAGGGGAGAAGAGGAGACCAGTTTCACAGACAAAGGCAAAGATGAAAGTTGAGAGAGACCCTGACTGAGTTAAATTCCCACTTCAGCTTTGCTTGAGGCAGCAAGGACAGGTAGCCTGTCTCTATGTTCAGTCAGAAAACTGATTCTTTATAATAAAATCCCCCTGTTGCCTAAAAAAGTCAGAGTCAGTTTCAGTTATTATAACCAAAGTGAATTGGGCAAGAAGGGCTCTTGAGTATGGTCTGCAAGAGTGTAATCAGAAGCTAGACATCATACACTAGCATTTGGGCATCCTGTGGAGAGTTTTCCCTTTTCTGTGAAGCAAAAAATATCTTTGTTTGTGGAACATTTCTTCTGGGTTCCCCAGAGGTTTCAGATGTATTTGGATTGTCTCTAAGATTGGGTTGGAAAAACTTGCAAGGGTCTATTTGCTTAAGAGACCAAAGGACCACCAGGAACAGAACTCATTTACAGAGAAGTTGAGTCAGTCCCTGGTGACTCAGATGCTAAAGAATCTGCCTGCAGTGCAGGAGACCCCGGTTCAATCCCTGCATCAGGAAGATCCCCTGGAGAAGGGCATGGCAACCCACTCCAGTATTCTTGCCTGGATAATTCCATGGACAGAGGAGCCTGGTGGGCTACTGTCCATGAGGTAACAAAGAGTTGGACATGACTGAGTAACTAACGAACTTTCTGTCTTGAGTCAGTCCCAAGGCAAAGGAGCAGTATCATAATGCAAGAGTAATTCTGAGTACAGCTGGAGACGTGCTGCTGAGCTTGTCCCTTTATTTTACTCTTGTCCCCAGACGCTTGTGCCAGAGCCCCACAAGAGGGGATGATGAAAAGAGGTGTATCCAATAACTTGAGGGGACAAAGAAGCACATTACTTGTATCCTCTGCAACAGAATGTAGCAAAGCTGTTGAATAAAGGACACTTCTCAACTTGTGGTTGCTTTTGATGCTCATTGAGTTATGGACTAGGAACAATACCTTAAAAAGAAGCAGGAAAGCATGTCGTACTCTGAGACAACACTGCAGAAACCAAGGACTAGACTAGAGAAGAGTCTTGTTTCATGTGTGTGCTATTTGTGATGTGCAAATATGATGAACTCAGATGCTTCCAAGCACAAATTGGCAGAAAATAGAGGTTCACACCCTCCACTTGTGTCTGAGAGACAGAGGCAGAGAAGTGCTATTTCATTACTATTTTTATGGCCTTTTATCTTCTCTGGTGGCTCAGATGGTAAAGAATCTCCCTGCAATGCAGGAGACCCTGGTTCAATTCTTGCATGAGGAAGATCCCCTGGAGAAGGAATTGGCAACCCATTACAGTACTCTTGTCTGAAGAATTCCATGGACAGAGGAGCCTGGCAGGCTATAGTCCATGGGGTCACAGAGTCAGACATGACTGAGTGACTCACACACACACACACACAATTTTCCTTTAATCTGGAGAAATGTTCCCTTTGCTCTGTTTTAAAAATCTAGATATATAATTATCTTCATAGAATCGAGTTAAATAAAAAATAGAACCATGCCACTTCCCCTTCATCCAAATCAAGACTCGTAATAGTTGATGTATTCTCTAGAAGTTCTAAAGAAATTACACTCCAGTTTAAAAAAAAAATTACTTTCTCATTGATGTACTTTATTTCAGTGTGTTTCATGGCTGGATATTTTATCTTCTCATTTAGGAAGTTCTTCAGTTTTTAGTATTAAATCATGTTGTCTATTGGGCATCTCTGTGGATAATGTGGATCATGGATAGTGGATTTGAAAACAACCATTCAGTTCATGTTATTACAAAGTGCTTATGTGTCAGTAACATGTACTGTCTTACTAATTCCTTCAACAACTCTGAAAAGAGAGCATTTTTACCTCCATGTTAGACATTGAGGATTAAAAAGTGAAACCTTACCCGAGCCATGCAGTTAATAAATAGAGAAAGAATTTAACCCAAGTTTGTATTGTTGTTTGGTCACTAAGTTGTGTCCAACTCTTTCGCAACCCCATGGATTGTAGCCCACCAGGTTCTTCTGTCCAAATTTGTATAACCATTGCTATAAAGTCAGACAAAAAGGAGATTACTCCTGAGTGTTCATTGGAAGGACTGATGTTGAAGCTGAAACTCCAATACTTTGGCCACTTGATGTGAAGAGCTGACTCATTTGAAAAGACCCTGATGCTGGGAAAGATTGAGGGCAGGAGGAGAAGGGGACGACAGAGGATGAGATAGTTGGATGGCATCACCGACTCAATGGACATGAGTTTGGGTGAACTCCGGGAGTTGGTGCTGCAGTCCATGGGGTCGCAGAGTCGGACACAACTGAGCAACTGAACTGAACTGAACTGATAGTCAGACAAGTCATTAATAATTTATCAGGTATATCAGAATGTCAATATTGCTACATTTTTCTTTTCCACTGTCTGAGATAAGATACTTGATCATTTTAATTCATTCAAAATATCAAATTCTCCACATTGTTCAAGGACACAACTTGGAAGGCACTTCCACCATTAAACTGTGTGTCTCTTTCACTTAGCCCTATCGCTTTATCTCCTGAAAGTCAACGTGTAATATCTGCTTCTAAGAATTATTCACTAATAATTGGGAGCTTTTTTTCTGAAAAAGTACTGCAGTATGAATATCATATGAGTTTTCTCATTTCCTCTCATGTTGCTTTGCAGCAAGTTAGAGATGACGTTATACTAATCAGTAACTGCAGGGTTTTGGATAAATCTCATGGCTATCATACCAACACCACACAAATGATACATTAAAATAATACATTTTTATTTCTGTAAAAAGAGAAATTTAGTCTTCATAATATTCTCTAACATCCCATTTAATGTGGGTCTAGCAAGAGTTTCAAAATAGCAAATTGTTAAACTTGATAGTAAAACTCACTCTTCTTTACATGACTCAATTAAGGGAATGCTTAGGATTACACCATACCCTGAAGGTTAATAAACTGAGGCTGGGGAGGAGATAAATTCCAGAGTGAAGCAAGGAAATAGAGAAAGAAAATGACATGACAAATATCATCAGGTTACAAAATAATCTCTTTCCTTGCTTTCCAAGGAGGAAGGAGATGAATAGGGAATCAAGAGTATGAACAGCTTCAACTGGCAGTGACAAAGTTAGGTATGCAGGTAGGTAGTATCTCAGAAGCCATGCTGCCTCAATTTTGTACCAAATAGAAAAGGAAATCAAGAAATAAGGAAATAGAGAAATCTGGGGGGATCATGTTTTTATATCTCTACTTTATTGATAAAGTTAATTTAATCTCACCAATTTCTTCTTTTTTTTTTTTTAATGCTACTGGATTTCCTATCATTAGTTACAGGATTTCCTGACTACTCTGAATATAATGAAATCTGTGTATTCTTAGCATTTTTTTTAGATATGGCAAATATCTTGTTCTACTTCTAACAAGAGATGTACTTTTAGGGAGTTAACCTTTTCACCCTTGGATGTAATCTGACTGGACAGTAATCAGCTTTGCCCTCCCTAACCAAAAGTTTAGCACTTTTTAAACATTGAACAGCTGCTTGTCGAGACTTCACTCTGTCTGGGCTGTGTTCTAGGTGCTTAGATTTTTAGCTTAATTATGGTTAAGAGTTTCACACAAATTGTGCCATTTAGATGCTATTATGTTGTAATTTGATTTGAACAAGGTGACAAGAGTTGATTTGAATTTGATTATTCCATTAGTGATGCTTTAATGTTCTAACCCAGGAAGTTTGTGGATTTCCTACATTTTAACCCTCAAAGATTTGCTTAGGTTCCTGAGTTTTCCTTAGGCTTTTTAAGGTTTTGTTATCTCTCCCTGGCCTTCCAGTATTTTCCTGTTGCTTAAAGACCTGCTAATCAAGCAAGAGATTTTGCCTTCTTCCTTATAATTACCCCACACCCTTGCTTCCTCACTGTCCCTTCAGATACGGTTTCTGTACTTAGCAATGAAGACCTTCAGCTGATACATACAGTACATTTTCCAAATGTGATCAAAGGGAAGCCATCTATTTATTTGTTCAACAAAAATGAAATGAGTACTTTCCATGTACTACAGACTATTAGACATTTGGATGGTGAAACAAGCAAAACCTGGCTCTTTTCCTCAAAGAGCTTTCTTCCTATATCATGGTAGCTAAACAATGTGTTAACATTCTGGGAAGAATTAGAAACCAGGAGTGTCAAAAAAGAGTGGTTGGGGACTGGCACAGAGGGATCAAGCCTCTGGGGATATAATAAGAAAAGAGGATAAAGGTTGTATGGCGAATTAGCAGGGGTTTTTTGTTTTTGTTTTTTTTAAGTAAAAGGAAATATGTATGTAGATTCTAATAAAAATAATCATGTATTTATATATCTAAATATTTCCCAGATATGTTGCAACATTGTTTCTGATATCAGTTCCTTAATTCAAGTTTTCATTGCTAAAGTGTTAGTCGCTCAGTCATGTCCGACTCTATACGACCCTGTGTACTGTAGCCTGCCAGGATTCTTTGTCCATGAGATTGTTCAGGCAAGAATACTGGAGTGGGATGCCATTCCCTTCTCCAGGGGATCTTCCCAACCCAGGGATCAAACCCAAGTTTCCGCATTGGCAGGGGACTCTCTACCACCTGAGCCACCAGGGAAGCCCTTTTCATTGCTAAATGCGTTATATATTAGCTTCCTCTAGTCCAATGATATCATTAATCTAGAACCACCCTTATCACCACTCAGTTCAGTTCAGTTCAGTTCAGTCACTCAGTCGTGTCCAATTCTTTGCAACCCCATGAATCGCAGCATGCCAGGCTTCCCTGTCCATCACCAGCTCCCGGAGTTCACTCATACTCACGTCCATAGAGTCGGTGATGCCATCCAGCCATCTCATCCTCTGTCATCCCCTTCTCCTCCTGCCCCCAATCCCTCCCAGCATCAGAGTCTTTCCAATGAGTCAACTCTTCACATGAGGTGGCCAAAGTACTGGAGTTTCAGCTTTAGCATCATTCCTTTCAAAGAACACCCAGATGGACTGGTTGTATCTCCTTGTAGTCCAAGGGAGTCTCAAGAGTCTTCTCCAACACCACAGTTCAAAAGCATCAATTCTTCGGCGCTCAGCCTTCTTCACAGTCCAACTCTCACATCCATACATGACCACAGGAAAAACCATAGCCTTGACTAGATGGCTATCACCACTACTACCACTCAACTTTCACACCACTCTGCTTTCAGCATTGTCTACTTTTTCTACTTTGGAAATTATTGTCAGTCCCCTGCTCAAGATTTTTCAGTAATTCTTCATTGCTTTTCTAATATATATCTGGCATGCAAAGAACTTGAATAATATGACATCCATCTACTTATTTCAATTTCATGCTTTGACACTTTCCCCAACACACTGGCATTTTATCCCTTAGAAATTAACTGAAGTCACTTAATTTAATCTTGCTTTTAGTACCCTCCTTGCCCCTCTTAACTTTCAATCTATAGGTTGAAAGTGAGATTCAGTTAATCTTGTTTTACTATATTTAGCAACCAAATTATAGGCTAACTGTGTGTGTGTATATATATGTGTATATATATATATATATATAGCCACACCATCTGGTTTATGGGATATTAGTTCCCTGACCAGGAAACGAACCTGTGCCCCCTGCATTAGGATTGCAAAGTCTTAGCCACTGGACCACCAGAGAAGTTCCTGCATTTCTTTCTTAAGGATATAGATTCCATTACATTCAAGAGATAGCACTCCAAAACAATGTATGTAGACATTGATTTTTCCCTTAATCTATATTCAACATTCAATTCTAAAATCAACCATTGTTATATTTATTACATAGGGTTATGTTATTAGGTAGGAGAGGGGCAAAGAGGACCCCTCCTTGTGGGCCTCAGTTCTTGGCAAGAACGCAGAGAAGAATCAGGATTTACCAGTGGCAAAAACAGGTTTATTAAGGGAGGAACAGAAAGAACACCTCAAGGGAGAGATGGGCCAAGCCAAGAAGGGCACTGGAGCCAGAATGATAAGGTATGGGATTTTTTCAAGACAGGGCTTTTACATATTTATTTAGACAGCTGAGGACTGACAGCTTTGATTGACAATTGCAAGCTACATAACAGGCTCTATTGTGCATGTCTTTCCTATAATTCGGTCTGTTATAATCAGATGTATACATGTATAGAATATTTAAGAACCCTCAGTGGACTCCTGGCTGCCTAAGGTCACTTGAAGATACCACTGTGCATCAAGGGCACCTGTGCCTGAACTGGAGCCTCCCTGTGGTTAGTTTGTATCCACTGTGCTCCTAGGATGCAGGCACCAGAGTTGGGAAAGTCTCTGTGGCTATTTTGTAGCATATCTATGAGCTCACCTGGGCCATACAAGGGGCCTGTTTAGAGATAAGCTTGTATCTTCATTCAGCTGTTTATGGGCATTTGGGTTACTTCCACGCCTTGGCTATTGTAATAGTGCTGTCATGAACATTGGGTTGCTTGTATCTTTTCAAATTAGTGTTGTTTTCCTTTTTTCCCTGTTTTTATCCTTAGTGGCTGCACCAGTTTACATTCTCACTAATACTGTACAAGTGTTCCCTCTTTTCCACATCCTCTCCAACATTCGTTATTTGTAGACTTTATGATAGCCATTCTGACATGTGTGAAATGATATCTCATTGTGGCTTTGATTTGCACTTCTCTAATAATCTGTGATGTTGCGAAACTTTGCATGTGCCTGTTGGTCATCTGTGTCTTCCTTTGGAAAATGTCTATTCATGTTCTGACCATTTTTTGATATTGAGTTGTATGACCTGTTTGTATATTTTGGAAGACTTGGAAGACTTACATTCTGAAACCTACAAAACATTGATGGAAGAAATTTAAGATGATTCAAGAAATGGAAAAATATCTGATGCTATTAGAAGAATTAATATTAATAAAATGGCCATACAACCCAAAGCAATGTACAGATTCAGTGCAATCATGATCAAAATACCCATGACATTTTTCAGAGAACTAGAAAAAAAATCATAAAATTTATATTGAATCACAAAAGACCTTGAGTTAGCAGAGCAATCTTGTGAAAAAAGAATAAAGCTGGAAGTATCACCCTCCCTGACTTGACTATACTGCAAAACTACAGGAGTCCAAACAATATGGAATTGGCACAAAATAGATACATAGATCAATGGAACAGAATAGAGAACCCAGAAATAAACCCATGCGCCTATGGTCAATTAATCTACAACAAAAGAGGCAAGAATACTCAGTGGAGAAAAGATAGTCTCTTCAACAAGTAATATTGGGAAAAACTGGGCCACCACATGAAAAACAGCAGCATTAGAACATTCTCTCACACGATATACACAAATAAACTCAAAATGGCTTAAAGAATTAAAAGTAAGACCTGAAATCATAAAAAAAAGAAGAGAATGTAAGTGGAACGCTCTTTGACATAACTCTTAGCAACGTATTCTTGGGTAAGTTTCTTAAGGCAAAAGAAGTACAAGTAAAAAGAAACAAAGAGAACCTAATTAAATTTAAAAGCTTTTGCACAGTTCAGTTCAGTCCAGTCGCTCAGTCGTGTCCAACTCTCTGCAACCCCATGAATTGCAGCATGCCAGGCCTCCCTGTCCATCACCAACTCCCGGAGTTCACCCAAACTCATGTGCATCGAGTTGGTGATGCCATCCAGCTATCTCATCCTCTGTCCTCCCTTTCTCCTCCTGCCCCCAATCCCTCCCAGCATCAGACTCTTTTCCACTGATCAACTCCTTACATAAGGTGGCCAAAGTATTGGAGTTTCAGCTTCAGCATCAGTCCTTCCAAAGAACACCCAGGACTGATCTCCTTTAGGATGGACTGGTTGGATCTCCTTGCAGTCCAAGGGACTCTCAAGAGTCTTCTCAAACACCACAGTTCAAAAACATCAATTCTTCAGCACTCAGCTTTCTTCACAGTCCAACTTTCACATCCATACATGACCACAGGAAAAACCATAACCTTGACTAGACGGACCTTTGTTGGCAAAGTAATGTCTCTGCTTTTGAATAGTAAAGGGGAAAAAAAAAAAACAACCTATAGAATGGGAAAAAATATTTACAAATGATATGACTGACAAGGGAAATCATCTTAAATGACACATTTTTAAAAAAACATTGTAATCTTTCTCATTTTCAGATCATTTCCAACTTGACTGCATTAAACAAATTATTTTGTTTAATCTAGCTGAGAATATAAATCAGAAATGTTCCAAACTGCATTTCTTTTTCTTACAGTATTTCCATTTTATTTACTTATTCTTTTTTTTTTTTTTTGACCATTCTAATGGGCTTGTGAGATTTTAATTCCCTGACCAGAGATCAAACCCAGACCCTCAGCAGTGACAGCATGGCGTCCTAACCAGTGACAGCATGGTGTCCTAACCACTGGACCACCAGGGAATTCCCCAATAGGTCCATTTTAAAAGGTCGCAGTTATCTTGTTCTGCTGAGTGGTCTCTGTCTGAACTGTGGCTTTCACTAGCTCTGTAGTAGCAGTCAGGTCTTGGGAGAAAAGTAGCCCTGGGACGTGTCCCAGCTTTCCTTTTCTTAGCCTTTTCTAACAAATTGAGTGATTTAATATTTATAAATTCAGAATTTAATAAATGCTAAATGTTATGTTGGAAAGAAAACCAAGATTCTTTATTGTGTTTTGAGGGTATTTCTGTCAGAAGCACTATGTATTTTTACTTATACCTTAATTGAGATAAAAAGAAAAACATAATTTTTCTAAACTCCAAAGAACATTGACAGATTTTATGCTTTTCAAGTTAGTTATATAATAATAATTATAGTAAAATCAGAGAAATCATAGTTGGGAGGGTAAATATTAGAAAGCTTAATACCATGAGTAAATACAATTTTCTTTAAGAAATTAAACAAGTATTTATAGTCTCAGTATGAGCAACTAATACCATCAAAAGAATTTCATATGAATGAACTACTCATTTTTATGAATAATAAAGATAAATTTAATCTTACAAGAAAGGACTTTGCTCTACTAACTATAATGTTTATATTCTTAGATTTCCAAAATATCAATAACATAAATATCCTCTAGCTTTTACTCCTATTTATACAGAAAATTGGAGGAAATGGCAACCCACTCCAGTGTTCTTGCCTGGAAAATCTCATGGACAGAGGAGCCTGGAGGGCTCCACTCCATGCGGTTGCAAAGAGTCAGAGATGACTTACTGACTAACCAGTAACAGCAGCAATACAGAAGATAATCACGGTTAGTTCAGTGCATTATAATTTTTATTTTTAAGTTTCATAGTCCAGTTTCTCCATCTGAAAAAATTCATATTATTAAAATTTGTGTTCTCTCTTTTGTTTAGACCAAATAAAAAATTGTGGACTTATCATTATTCTTCCCATTTTAAAGATTTCTGTGAGAAGTCAATAATCATAGTATGAGGCTTGGCACAAATGCTGATTCATGATAAGTCTTCAATAAATGTTAGTTAATATTATTTTAATTATTCTTATTTTCTTAACTTAGCAGAGGATGGCCTTGGTATTAATTAAATGGTTTCTCCTCCCCTGCAAGTATGCTTCTGGTTTAGACTAAAAGAGAAGGGAAATGTTACATTCACAATAAATAGACATAATTTTAGATGCAGAGCTTTTAACTTTGTGTGCTCATTTGCACTAAGAATAAGCCTTGGTATTGGCTAGTTTTCTGTTTGTCCCATCCCCCCATGGTGTCAGACACATGTCTTAATTTCCAACCTGCTGATGTGATCCAAAGGCTGATTTAAAGAAGCAACCAAATACAAGAACTAATAGTCTTTCCTTATCTTTGACAAGTTTGGCAACACAAAAAGTATTCTGTGTTCATGATGAAGTTATAGAACTCTGTCCTTCATATTTGCCATAGGGCTTAAATGATGAATCAGCCTTGATGTGTTATACAACAAATAATGCTCTTAGCTAAATGCATGTGTTAAAACGGAGCCTTTCTCACATTTCAAAAATTTATATTGGTTTTGATTAACTATATATACACAGATTCATATCAGAATTGAATAAAATTTTCAGTAACAAGGTGGACTGTTATATGTGAAAATCTCCCTTTGGGGACATCAAGAAGCAGATGTGTTTTTGAACATCACTTCCTCGGAACTTTTAGAGAAAGGAACACATTCCTGTTTGCCCAGAGTCTCCTTTGTGTACTTAATTCTTGAGATTCACATAGACTGGGTATAGTCATGTGTGTGTTTAGCATCCATTTTTGTTTTAAGAGCAGCCCTATAAAAGTTGACTGTTGCCTGTCAGGTGCTACACAAACAGCTTAGGGAGATATCAGCTTACTCTTGACTATCTTGGGCCAAAGAGCTCATCTTTTTCCCAAGATAGATATTTAGGAAATTGTGTCAACTATGTGTTTAGCCTTTTAAAAAGAAGTTTTTAATTAGTGGTCAAATGGCTGTGTCTTCTTTTACTACTCCCTTCATTAGAGGGTATGATTCTTTCAAAGTAACATAAAGGATTTATATCTTCCTCTGAATGTTAATGAGTTACTTATACCTTTCCTTACATTAATCTCAGTTTTTCATACCAGTGCTAAGTTACAAACTTTTCAGTCATTCTGAATCTCTATGTTCTATCCTCAACATCAGCACTTAAGGAAATTTCTTGCTGCTGCTGCTGCTGCTAAGTTGCTTCAGTCGTGTCCGACTCTGTGCGACCCC
Organism: Bos javanicus; assembly: GCF_032452875.1. Taxonomy (NCBI): domain Eukaryota; kingdom Metazoa; phylum Chordata; class Mammalia; order Artiodactyla; family Bovidae; genus Bos; species Bos javanicus. Next base: position 68,379,339 of record NC_083883.1, read on the forward strand.
AGAGATGGCAGCTCACCAGGCTCCCCCGTCCCTGGGATTCTCCAGGCAAGAACACTGGAGTGGGTTGCCATTTCCTTCTCCAATGCATGAAAGGGAAAAGTGAAAGTGAAGTCGCTCAGTCATGTCCGACTCTTCTCGTCCCCATGGACTGCAGCCCACCAGGCTCCTTAGTCCATGGGATTTTCCAGGTAAGAGTACTGGAGTGGGGTGCCATTGCCTTCTCCAAAGCAAGTTTCTTCGGGCTTCTCAAATTGAAGACATCCATTACCTTCTTATATTTCTATATAATCGTCCTTTTCCTCCTCTTTCATATATAGAGAAACTTCTTTCTTTTGTCATTGGTATGAAACATGAGGTTAACCTCTGTATTGTAAACTCACATAGCATCCTTAACTTTTTCAAAGTGATTATTAAAATTGTAATTCATACACTTCTTTCAACAAATATTCACTGAATGTCCATTGCGTGTCAAGTACTAACCTTGATGTACTAAACAGGGAATAAAACAGACCTTCTAGTGATGAAGGCAGACAACAAACTAGATAAATAGGCCAAGTATAATCAATATGCCAGCAAATTTGGAAAACTCCACAGTGGCCACAGGACTGGAAAAGGTCAGTTTCATTCCAATCCCAAAGAAAGGCAATGAATGCCAAAGAATGCTCAAACTACCACACAGTTGCACTCATCTCACACGCTAGTAAAGTAATGCTCAGAATTCCAAGCCAGGCTTCAGCAGTATGTGAACCGTGAACTTCCAGATGTTCAAGCTGGATTTAGAAAAGGCAGAGGAACCAGAGATCAAATTGCCAACATCCGCTGGATCATCAAAAGAGCAAGAGAGTTCCAGAAAAAACATATATTTCTGCTTTATTGACTATGCCAAAGCCTTTGACTGTGTGGATCACAATAAACTGTGGAAAATTCTGAAAGAGATGGGAATCCCAGACCACCTGACCTGCCTCTTGACAAACCTGTATGCAGGTCAGGATGCAACAGTTAGAACTGGACATGGAACAACAGACTGGTTCCAAATAGGAAAAGGAGTACGTCAAGGCTGTATATTGTCACCCTGCTTATTTAACTTCTATGCAGAGTACATCATGAGAAACGCTGGGCTGGAAGAAGCACAAGCTGGAATCAAGATTGCTGGGGGAAATATCAATAACCTGAGATATGCAGATGACACCACCCTTATGGCAGAAAGTGAAGAGGAACAAAAAAGCCTCTTGATGAAAGTGAAAAAGGAGAGTGAAAAAGTTGGCTTAAAGTTCAACATTCAGAAAAGTAAGACCATGGCATCTGGTTCCATCACTTCATGGGAAATAGATGGGGAAACAGTGGAAACAGTGTCAGACTTTATTTTTCTGGGTTCCAAAATCACTGCAGATGGTGACTGCAGCCATGAAATTAAAAGACGCTTACTCCTTGGAAGGAAAGTTATGACCAACTTAGCATATTCAAAAGCAGAGACATTACTTTGCCAACAAAGGTCTGTCTAGTCAAGGCTATTGTTTTTCCAGTGGTCGTGTATGGATGTGAGAGTTGGACTGTGAAGAAAACTGAGTGCCGAAGAATTGATGCTTTTGAACTGTGGTGTTGGAGAAGACTCTTTCGAGTCCCTTGGACTGCAAGGAGATCCAACCAGTCCATTCTAAAGGAGAACAGTCCTGGGTGTTCATTGAAGGACTGATGCTGAAGTTGAAACTCCAATATTTTGGCCACCTCATGTGAAGAGTTGACTCATTGGAAAAGAGTCTGATGCCGGGAGGGATTGGGGGCAGGAGGAGAAGGGGATGACAGAGGATGAGATGGCTGGATGGCATCACTGACTCGATGGACATGAGTTTGTGTGAACTCTGGGAGTTAGTGATGGACAGGGAGGCCTGTCGTGCTGCAATTCCTGGGGTCGCAAAGAGTCAGATACGACTGAGTGACTGAACTGAACTGAATATATGTTACCCAGTGAGAAGAAGTAAAGAGAAAATATAAGAAATAGGGATGCTGCTGCTAAGTCGCTTCGGTCGTGTTCGGCTCTGTGCGACCCCATAGACCGCAGCCCGCCAGGCTCCGCCAACCCGGGGAGTCTCCAGGCAAGAACACTGGAGTGGGTTGCCGTTTCCTTCTCCAATGCATGAAAGTGAAAAGTGAAAATGAAGTCGCTCAGTCATGTCCGACTCTTCGCGATCCCATGGACTGCAGCCCACCAGGCTCCTCCATCCATGGGATTTTCCAAGCAAGAGTACTGGAGTGGGGTGCCATTGCCTTCTCCGAGAAATAGGGATAATTATAATTAATTATTTGCATAATTATTTGATGGATTTTTGTCTTCCCCGTGAGGTTCAGAGGTTTTGTGGACATGTTCAGAGCCATCTCTCCAGGATCTGGTAGGACCTGGCATGTAGTAGGTGCCCAATAAATACAAACTGGACAAAGAGATGCTGCTACAAAACTCCTGCTTTTAAAAACATAGAGAAAAAAAAATTGAAAATGGTTAGATTCATTAATAACATGATTATGCTTAGTATTTTGTCCTAGTCAATCAAGAAGAGTGTATTTTGGACTTCCCTGGGAATCCAGTGGTTAAAACTCTCTGTTTCCACTGCAGAGGGCACAGTTTCAATCCTGCATGCCATGTGGCATAGGAAAAAAAAAAAAGGGTACTCCAAAATCCTTATGGAGGAGGTTCACAAAGAAGGGAAAGAAAGGAATTAACATGAGTCAAGTCCTCAGAGGTGCCAGAACGGCACTGGGTGCTTTGTATCCACTACCTCATTTAGTCCTTTAACAGCTAGAGCTGGAAGGTATCGCTTCTCTCATTTTAAAGAGAGGAACTGAAATTATTTTTCAAAGGTTTATTAAACATTTTCCTTTAAGGAGACTAGCAGTATCATGTCATTTCTGTATTTAGCATAGTTTCTTGCCAGATTAATTTTTATCTCAATTTTATCTCAACTTTTCAGTTAAAGCTCTGAAACTGTTTCCTTATATTTGGAGTCCTCTCATCTTCAACTTGACAAATGTTCCTGTAGCATCCACTTTAATTAAAGTAGAAAAGGTAGTAGTTGCAAGCACGAACACAAAGATAATCCTTGCTCTCCAGTATCAGGCAATTTCTCTTCTGAATAGTAATATTTGATCCATGTTTTTGTGACTAAATTTTAAGAATTATAGACTGAAAACAACTTTTCCATTTTTCTGAGTAAGCTACCCATCTTCATAGCCAGATTAGGAAGGTGTACTATAGTTGAGCATTATATCATACATTGACTAAGGTAAGAAAAAAAAAAAATGGCACTATTAAAGAAGTCATCAGCCACAGAAAGGATATGGGATTTCCCCCAGTCTCACATCATCTGGCTTCATTACTGTAAACAGAGTTCAAGGAGTTGGTGTGTGAACTCACTTTATGAAGTCATAATTTTTTGTGAATATGATTCTGGAAGAATGAAGAACGTTCAAGGTGATATAGCACATTCTGTAATTTTTTGAAAACAAAATGTTAACATCTGACTTTAACGTGTGAAGAGATTAGAGTTAGTAATCTATACGGGTGGTTTATCACGATGGTGGAAGTGATAAAGCAACACAGGAAGTATGTGTACAAACACGTTTAACTGCCTTACCTTTACCTGCATACCTGAGAAAGTGCCAGGGTTTTGGTTGGGGTGTTTTGTTTTTAATTTTTTTTTATCGAGTAAGTACTCCCTAAATGGTTTGGAGTTGAAACTTTTTGGCTTACAAAATACTGTTTGGGAAAGAAACTGTCCCCCAAGTGGTACTGTCATAGAGCCCTCAAAGGTTGTGTACTCAGAATTATGTAACAAAGAAAGGGTCATGTTAAATCATTTCTTTGTATTGCTGGCTCACAGAACAAGGAGCGACCTATGGTAACAACTCAATATGTATTTTTTAAATTAGTGAATAATGTTATGTGACTCAGTTATTCTCAAAATGTGTTCTGGGGATCTTTGGGCATTCATGCAGTCAAACTCATTTGTGGATAAAAGACTGATTCAAAGTACAAATAGACCAACAGATTTTAATAAAACAGTACGAGAAGTTCATTGAGATGGTTTCAGAGTCCTCATTGCAGATATCTTTAAGAATATTTCTGAAGTTTTAGTGTAATGTCAAAGAATATATGCAGTTATCTGAAAAGGCTATTAAGACAACCCTTCCGTTTCTAACTACATAATTATGTGAGGTGAGGTTTTTTTCATGTGGTGTAACTAAAACAATGTATCACAACAGACTGGATGTGTGTGCGTGCGCTCAGTCATGTCTAACTCTTTGCAACCTCATGACTGTGTGCCTGTGAGGCTCCTCCGTCCTTGGAATTTTCCAGGCAAGAATACTGGAGTAAGGAAGCAGATTTAAGAATACTGTACAATTGTCTTTTATTAAGCCAGACATTAATGAGATTTGAAAAATATAAAGCTATGCCTCTCTTCTCACGAAACAGTTTTTGTTCCATAGAATAATTTTCATAGAATATGGTATTTTTCATAAAGAATGTCATTTATGTCCACATGCCATGGGTTTATTATTTTTATTTTAAATGAATTAATAAATACATGTTTAAGTATTTTCTGTTTTACTTTTAATATGATAAATATATATGTATTCCATATAAATGAAAGCATTTTAAAAATTCTGTATGCTCAGTTGTTCAGTTTGTCTGACTCTTTGTGACCCTATGGACTGTAGCCTGACAGGCTCCTCTGTCCATAGAATTTTCTAGGCAAGAATACTGGAGTGGGTTGGCATTTCTTCCTCCAGGGAATCTTTCTGACCCGGGATCGAACCCCTGTCTCCTACATCTACTGCATTGGCAGGCAGATTCTTTACCATTGAGCTACCTGGGAAGCCCCATTTTTAAAATTACTCAATTTTTAAAAGTAAAAAAAGGATCCTTGGACTTCCCTGATGGTCCAGTGATTAAGAATCTGCCTTCCAACTAGAGAGCCTGCATGCTGCAGCTACTGAAAACTGCACTATCTGGTGTCCACACATCACAACTGGAGAGTCCATGCACCGCAATGGGAGATCCCACATGGAGCAACAAAAATCCCACATGCTGCAACTAAGACCCAACACAGCCGAATAAATAAGTAATTTTTTTTTTTTTTTAATAAAAGGATCCTGAGATCAAGATGTTTGAGAACTGCTGATGTAAAGCCCACTAACTTTCACATATGTTAACCATTTACTCAGGCCCCAATGTGGGAGTTATCTCTGATTCCTCACTTCTTCTCATTCTCCACTAATAATCAATCAGTAACATCTGTGGGCTCCATGTTACATTTATTCCCCTCCATTGTTTACTGCTACCATTGCTACCATTTCAGTCCATGTCAACAATATCTCTGTGGTGACTGTTTTTTTTTTTTTTTTGTATTTGTTTTTAATTTTATTTTATTTTTAAACTTTACATAATTGTATTAGTTTTGCCAAATATCAAAATGAATCCGCCACAGGTATACATGTGTTCCCCATACTGAACCCTCCTCCCTCCTCCCTCCCCATACCATCCCTCTGGGCCGTCCCAGTGCACTAGCCCCAAGCATCCAGTATCATGCATTGAACCTGGACTGGCATCTCGTTTCATACATGATATTTTACATGTTTAAATGCCATTCTCCCAAATCTTCCCACCCTCTCCCTCTCCCACAGAGTCCATAAGACTGTTCTATACATCAGTGTCTCTTTAGCTGTCTCGTACACAGGGTTATTGTTACCATCTTTCTAAATTCCATATATATATGCGTTAGTATACTGTATTGGTGTTTTTCTTTCTGACTTACTTCACTCTGTATAATAGGCTCCAGTTTCATCCACCTCATTAGAACTGATTCAAATGTATTCTTTTTAATGGCTGAGTAATACTCCATTGTGTATATGTACCATAGCTTTCTTATCCATTCATCTGCTGATGGATATCTAGGTTGCTTCCATGTCCTGGCTATTATAAACAGTGCTGCGATGAACGTTGGGGTACACGTGTCTCTTTCCCTTCTGGTTTCCTCAGTGTGTATGCCCAGCAGTGGGATTGCTGAATCATAAGGCAGTTCTATTTCCAGTTTTTTAAGGAATCTCCACACTGTTCTCCATAGTGGCTGTACTAGTTTGCATTGCCACCAACAGTGTAAGAGGGTTCCCTTTTCTCCACACCCTCTCCAGCATTTATTGCTTGTAGACTTTTGGATCGAAGCCATTCTGACTGGTGTGAAATGGTACCTCATAGTGGTTTTGATTTGCATTTCTCTGATAATGAGTGATGTTGAGCATCTTTTCATGTGTTTGTTAGCCATCTGTATGTCTTCTTTGGAGAAATGTCTATTTAGTTCTTTGGCCCATTTTTTGATTGGGTCATTTATTTTTCTGGAGTTGAGCTGTAGGAGTTGCTTGTATATTTTTGAGATTAGTTGTTGCTTCCTAACTTGTATCAGTTCAGTTCAGTCGCTCAGTGGTGTCTGACTCTTTGAGACCCCATGGACTGCAGCATGCCAGGCTTCTCTGTCCATCGACAACTCCCAGAGATTACTCAAACTCATGTCCATCAAATCATCCATGTGATGCCATCCAACCATCTCATCCTCTGTCATCCCCTTCTCCTCCTGCCTTCAATCTTTCCCAGCATCAGGGTCTTTTCCAATGAGTCAGTTCTTTGCATCAGGTGGCCTAAGTACTGGAGTTTCAGCTTCAGGATCAGTCCTTCCAATGAACACCCAGGATTGATCTCCTTTAGGATGGACTGGTTGGATCTCCTTGCAGTCCAAGGGACTCGCAAGAGTCTTCTCCAACACCAGAGTTCATAAGCATCAGTTCTTTGGCACTCAGGTTTCTTTATAGTCCAACTCTCACATCCATATATGACTACTGGAAAAATCATAGCTTTGACTTGATGCACCTTTGTCAGAAAAGTAATGTCTCTGCTTTTGAATATGTTGTCTAGGTTGGTCATAGCTTTTCTTCCAAGGAGCAAGTGTCTTTTAATTTCATGGCTGCAGTCACCATCTGCAGTGATTTTGGAGCCCCCACAAATTAAGTCTCTCACTGTTTCCATTGTTTCCCCATCTATTTCCCATGAAGTGATGGGACCAGATGCCATGATCTTAGTTTTCTGAATATTGAGTTTTACATCAACTTTTTCACTCTCCTCTTTCATTTTCATCAAGAGGCTCTTTAGATCTTCTTCGCTTTCTGCCATAAGCGTGGTGTCACCTGCATATCTGAGGTTATTAATATTTCTCTCAGCAATTTTGATTCCAGCTTGTTCTTCATCCAGCCCAGCATTTCTCATGATATACTCTGCATATAATTTAAATAAGCAGGGTGACAATATATAGCCTTGATGTACTCCTTTCCCGATTTGGAGCTAGTCTGTTGTTCCATGTACAGTTCTAACTGTTGCTTCTGGCCTGCGTACAGATTTCTCAGGAGGCAGATCAGGTGGTCTAGTATTCCCATATCTTGAAGGATTTTCCACAGTTTGTTGTGATCCACATAGTCAAAGGCTTTGGTGTAGTCGATAAAACAGAAGTAGATGTTTTGCTGGAACTCTCATGCTTTTTCGATGATCCAACCGATGTTGGCAATTTGATCTCTGGTTCTTCTGCCTTTTCTAAATCGAGCTTGAACATCTGTAAGTTCATGCTTCATGTACTGTTGAAGCCTGGCTTGGAGAATCTTGAGAATTACTTTGCTAGCATGGAGATGAGTGCAGTTGTGCGGTAGTTTGAGCATTCTTTGGCATTGCCTCTCTTTGGAATTGGAATGAAAACTGAACTTTTCCAGTCCTGTGGCCACTGCTGAGTTTTCCAAATTTGCTGACATATTGAGTGCAGCACTTTCACAGCATCGTCTTTTAGGATTTGCAATAGCTCAGTTGGAATTCCGTCACCTCCACTAGCTTTGTTCCTAGTGATGGTTCCTAAAGGCCACTTGATTCCGAATTCCAGGATGTCTGGCTCTAGGTGAGTGATCACACCATCGTGGTTATCTGGGTCATGAAGATCTGTTTTGTATAGTTCTTCTGTTGTATACCTATTTCTATTCTTGACTCCACAGAATTTATGCTTTATATAACAGTCAAAGAGGTCTTTTAAAACATAAAGTAGATTGTTTTATTCCTGTTTAAAACATTCCAATGGCCTCCCATCATCTTTAGAATAACATCTAAACTTTTCATTGCCTACTTAGTTTTGCATTATCTGCTGACTTCTGGCCCCACTTTCTACCAGTCTGTTCTTTTTAGACCCTGCTCCAGCCACAATGGATGTTTGCCGTTCTGCAAACTGTCAACTCCTTCCCATGATTCAGGTCTCTGCTCATATGTCACCTCCTCAGAGAATTCCTTCTTGATTATGCTACCCCGGTTTGCCTGCAATGTGGGAGACCTGGGTTCGATCACTGGGTTGGGAAGATCTCCTGGAGGAGGGCATGGCAACTCACTCCAGTATTCTTGCCTGGAGAATCCCCATGGATAGAGGAACCTGGTCCATGGGGTCACAAAGAGTCGGACATGACTGAGTTACTAAGCACAGGACACAGCACACGGTCTCCTATCCTCTGATTTATTTTTACCGTCTAGTACTCTTGTCTGGAAAATCCCATGGATGGAGGAGCCTGGTAGGCTGCAGTCCCTGGGGTCACTAGGATTCGGGCATGACTGAACAACTTCAGTTTCCCTTTTCACTTTCACGCATTGGAGAAAGAAATGGCAACCCACTCCTGTGTTCTTGCCTGGAGAATCCCAGGGATGGAGCCTGGTGGGCTGCCATCTATGGGCTCGCACAGAGTCAGACACGACTGAAGCGACTTAGCAGTCTCTTAAACATTCATATTTTCTTTATAGCACTGAAGGTTAACTTGAGTTTTACATTTATTTAATTTTAACACCTGAATCTCTGCTAGAATTGCTCCTAGAATCTCTGCTGAATCTCTACGAGACTGTAAACTCCATGAATTAAGGACTTTGTACATTATTCCTAATATTTAAACTAATATGTTTAATAATAAACTAATATGCACATAGTACAATAGTTTCTCAATAAATATTTATTTAAATTGAATTTTAAACTCAGACACTCAAGGGCCTTCCCTGGTGGTTCAGTGGTAAGACTCCACACTTCCAGTGTAAGGGGTGTGAGTTCAATCCCCGCTTGGGGAACTAAGATCCCACATGTTGCGTGGAGCAGCCAAGAAAATTAAAAAAAAAATAAATAAAATAACCTGACACTCAAAACCATAAATTTTGAAGGAATTGGGATGGAATCCAGTCAAAAGAAAACACAAAGGTAATGTAAACAGAGACAATTTGATATGAAAAATTGTCAACCTGTAAAAGGTGGTTAACTAGTAAAAGGGGGAAATAAAGGTTTAAGAAGTACAGAGGTAGTAAATACAGAAAGAATTTACTAATCCTTGGGCTGAAGAACTTGAAGAAGGAAGGAAGGAAGAATCTAGAAGAGCTCTCCTCCCTTTGCCCAAGACAGGGTCAGACCTCTGGAGAGGGTGTGGCTGCCATAGGAACATGCGGTCTGCTAGTGGAAAGAAACTTGCTGAGGGCGTAGCCACAGCCGAACCATGGGATCGACCTGCAGGGTGGGCCAGAAACACTTATCAGAGTGCCCATGAGCAGAGACGATAATGTGAGCCCATCAACTGGCTCTCATGCCAAAAACATCCCTCTGGAAGCAGGAAGGGAAGACCTTTCCTCCTGCTCTGGCCTCATGGTGCCCCTCTAGGACCTGGTGCTGACAAAGTCTAAAACTGATCCAGGAGAAATCAAAGGAGAAGTGTTTAAAAAGGCAGCTCCAGAATCACAAAACAGGGCAAAGAAGGGTGGAAATAAAAGAAGTTTGGAAACAAAAGGCAATAAATTGATAGCTGACATATTCTACCATGCAAATAATGTGCATCAGTTTGAAAATGTAGAACATATATAGCATGCTTCCATTTGGGGGAGCCAACTCACCAATATGCTTTCATTTTTGTAGGAGCAAATGAAAAGAAGAAGCATACCCAGTTCCCCCAGCAGTTAACTGTGTGTATACCAAGGGATAAAATCAGGGGACAGTAGGGGAAAATAGTAATTTTACCATAGACACTATGGATGTATTGAATGCATATTTGGAAACGCCTACAAAATGTGGCTGACTTCAGTTTTTCCTAACACTATAAGTATATCCCAGGCTCCTCCATATTGGCAGGGTCAACAATGTTAGAAAGCACGTGCTCCTTTTGAAAATGTCTTGCTTGATCTATGAGATCACTTTGATCTCACTCTGGCCCCATTCTGACCAAAGATATGTAGTAGTAATTGGCTGGGGATAGGGACAATTCTGAGAAAACTCTTTGTTCTTAAAAAGAGAACCATGGAAAAAGGTATCCCTTTTTTCTGCCTTTAGGCCATATAGTATGTGAGAACATACTGCTAGGAGCTTCAACAGTCTCTTGTGACCACGAAGGGAACTGACTGACCCTCTGAGCATGGCAAAACTGAAAGATGTAAGCACTCTGGATCTTCGATTATTTCTTTTAACCACTGATATAACTATCTCTTTATTGCCATGTGGCTTCTAGACTCCTTGCTATGTGAGATAATAAATCTCTTAAGTTTAATTCACTTGTAGATGGTTCTTCCGTCACTTGAAGGTGAAACTGTTTTCTCTAATGATAGTAATGCATTGGCTCAGTGGTAAAGAATCTGCCTGCCAGCCTGGAGACCTGGATTCCATCTCTGGGTTAGGAAGATCCCCAGGAGAAGGAAATGGCAACCCTCTCCAGTAGTCTTGCCTGGGAAATCCCATGGTCAGAGGAGCATGGTGGGCTACAGTCCACGGGGTTCCAAGGAGTTGGACACAATTTACCAACTAAACAACAACAAATCAGGTGTATGATAGGAATTCCCTGACAGTTCAGTGGACTCCACACTGTCACTGCCACGGGCTCAGGTTCAATACCTGGCTGGGGAACTAAGCACAGCCAAAAAGGAAAGAAAAAAAATTGTGCATATGAGTTTTTTCAGTACTTTGGCTGTACAAATGAAGCTTATTTCATACTACCTTTTTCACTCTATATATGAAACATTATACCAATAGTATAGTTAATATTTATTATCATATATCTGACTTTGTGATCAATGCTTTATTTTTTGAGGTATAATTGACATTCAACAATGTATATGATTCAAGCATATGGAATGATGATTAGATATGTATATATACTGCAAAATGACCACCATGGTAAGTCTGGTCAGCATTTGCCATCATACATAGTTACAAACAATTCTTTTTCTTGTGATGAGGTCTGAATATTTATTCTCTTCAGTTCAGTTCAGTTCAGTCGCTCAGTCATGTCCGACTCTCTGTGACCCCATGAATCGCAGCACGCCAGGCCTCCCTGTCCATCACCAACACCCGGAGTTCACCCAGACTCACGTCCATAGAGTCAGTGATGCCATCCAGCCATCTCATCCTCTGTCGTCCCCTTCTCCTCCTGCCCCCAATCCCTCCCAGCATCAGAGACTTTTCCAATGAGTCAACTCTTCGCATGAGGTGGCTAAAGTACTGGAGTTTCAGCTTTAGCTTCATTCCTTCCAAAGAAATCCCAGGGTCTATCTCCTTCAGAATGGACTGGTTAGATATCCTTGCAGTCCAAGGGACTCGCAAGAGTCTTCTCCAACACCACAGTTCAAAAGCATCAATTCTTCGGCGCTCAGCTTTCTTCACAGTCCAACTCTCACATCCATACGTAATGGAAACACTTTAGCAACTTTCAAATACATAAAATATAGTATTGTTGACTTTATTCACTGTGCTGTACAGTACATCCCTGTGACTTATTTTACAGCTGGAAGTTTTGACCTTTTGACCCTTTCACCCATGTTTTTGCGCCCCCACCTCTGGCATCTACCAGTTTGTTCTCTGTATGTGTCTATGAGCTTGCCTTTTGTTTAGTTTTATTATTTTTTGTTGTTTGTTTTATTTTATAGATTCTACACATAAGGGAGATCTGTGGTATTTATCTTTCCTGTTTCACTCAGCATAATGCCCTAAACGTCCATCCATGTTGTTGCAAATGGCAAGATTTCTCTTTTTTTTTTTTTTTTTTTGTGGCTAAATGCTTGAAACAGTTTAAATATATTATTTGATGAAGTTCTCACAAGAACACAAACATGTGGTATACTTTGTTCTTGGGTTACATATGTGAAAATATAATCTGTACCTCCCCTGAAAGAACTCACAAGCCAGTGAGTAGGCGGACAAACACACTGTTTAAAACCAGTGAGACTGGCTGCAGCAGACATATGTGCCCTTCTATGTCCACTGTGCTTTGGATGGAATCATTTCTCCCATTCTCAATTTAGGACCCTACCCACCACCCCAACACCTTCGCTGGGCCTGTGGCCTGGACCTGGCCAGGCAAGATATCTCTTTGTCCTAACCAAAGTGATTATTCAGTAAAACAGATGTGTGGCCACAGCTAGGTCCATGAGAAACCATCCTAGGATTTTTTCTTTTTTTTTTCTATTCATCCTAGAATTTTTGATGGGAGTTTCAAGAAAGCAGCTGACAACGTTCTTTGCCATCAAGTAGTGACAGCTTGTTTGAAAATAAGGCCAACGTAGAGAAAAACAAAGATAAAGATGGAGAAAAATAAGAGAGACAGAGATCTAAGGATTCCCAAAGGAAGGTCACTTATTTCAATTCTAAGCAATTTCATTAAAAGTTCAGATAATATATATATATATTTTTTGACTCTGCTCTACGGCATGTGCCATCTCAGTTCCCCAAGCAGGCTCCAACTTATGCCCCTGCCGTGGAAGAGTAGAGTCTTAACCACTGGACTGCCAGGGAAGCCTCGATAAATCTTGATAGAAGTGAAACTAAATTTCCCAAGAAGTAATAATTAGCAATGCTGAGAAGAAAAGAGGAAGAGGGAAAACAGTAGGATGGTGTGGGAAGAGAGAGTGTGACCTGTTTATAAAATTCCAGTTGTTGCATGTGGCCAGACCTCAGGACGCCTGTGGAGTTCAGAGAAGATAAAACTGGGAAGGCAGGCAGGGCCAGATTATGTAAAGTCTTAGGTTTAGGTTTTCACTGGAAATTGATGAGGAGTTACTCATCTGTGTATTAGAACATTTCTTGCAATGATGTTGGGGAAGGTATATCGGAAGAGATAAAACCAAAATCAGAGGTGTAGTGAGGCAATGACAGGAATATACATAAGAAGTGGAAAAGCCCTAAATAAATACTTGAAGATGCATTTAATACATAGAATGTGCAAGGCTTGAAGATCAATGGATATGGGAAATGAGGAAGAGAGACAAATCCTACGAGGACTCCATGTAATTTTGTGAAACTGGGTGGTGCCATTTGCCAAAAAGGGAGCAGGAAGGATAAGAGAGTTTGTGGGGCCACATGATGAGTTCCAAATGGCCCTCAGGGGACAAAGGTCAGCTTAGACTCGAAGGTTAGGATGCCAGCAGGAAGAAGTAGTGTTTGAGGCCTTGAACAAAGAAGAGATAAGGCTAAGTGTATAGGTGGAGAAGAGAGAGGGGCCCATGATGGAATTCTGGGGGGCATCAAGTTTTAGATGATGAATCTGCAAAATTAACAAAAAAGGGAACAGGCAGTAGAAGAACAGAAAGAGTGTGGTTTCACAGAAGCCAAACTAAACGTTTCAAGGAAGAAGTGGTGAAGAGTGGGAAACGTGCAATGCCAAGGAATTCAAGTAAGATGCCTGAAAGTTATCCCTTGGGTTTAGACAATGGATGGCCATTAGTGCCCACCTCTGATGCTTTTATTGGACTGACTGAGGCATAACACTAACTGCAATGGCTTTAGAAGAATGTGAGAGTAATCTAAGGGAGCACTGACTTGTTTTAAAGAAGGAGTCCAGGGATGGTTCAGAAACCAGAAGGAGACCTAGGCTCAAGGTTCTCTCTCTCTCCATGATTGTCTCTTTCTCTTTCTGCCCCTCTTTCTCAGGTCTCTGTGGGAGAGACCTGACTTGTTTAAATACCAAAGAGCAAAAGCTGAGTCAAAAGAGGCGCTGATGATAAAGATGAATTGATCTATATGGTGGAGCAAGTCTCTGAGAGTGGGCTAAGAGATTAATCTCAGACAGAAGTTCTCCTCTTTTACTGAATAAAAGATACATAGACAAGCCACAGTACAGAGCTAGATACTTGTTGGAGGTGGGACAGGAAGTTGCTGTATTGAATTTCAGCTTGAAGGAACAGCATTTTAAGATAGGCTACTTGTGATGGTAGTACTTACAGGTAAAACTAAAATAAAATTTTTTTTCATTTAAAAGCAAGAATAAGTTATATAGTATTAAGTGAAATGTGTTATATATAAAAGTTACCTGTAGAGATAAAGTAATGGTGAGAGTGTTTTATGAAAAGAAGATTAAAAATATTCAAACTGATAAATATGAAGCCCCTTCACCACCACAAGGCTGTGATCCACGGAGTACACCTGATGGTCACCTGATGAGAAGAGCTGATTCATCGGAAAAGACTCTGATGCTGGTAAAGATTGAGGGCAGGAGGAGAAGGGAGTGGCAGAGAATGAAATGGTCGGATAGCATCATTGACTCAATGAACATGAATTTGAGCGAACTGGGGAGATGGTGAAGGACACGGAACCTGGTGTGTGGCAGTCCATAGGGTCACAAAGAGTCAGACACAACTTAGTGACTGAACAGCAAAACATGATAAATAAGGCATTTATCTAGGCCTGATAAAATTATTGAAAAGTTTTAGAGATTGGTTCCAATTGGCAGCTAACTAGAAGAATGGAATCTAAGCAGCACAATTTCAATAAGTGTGCAGATTTCCTCCTGCAAAGCATAATTAAGCTTATTATTTTGAAATAGACATTGGAAATATTTTGGAAGCTCTATATCATGTGAAAGGACTGAGCTGTTGCCCCTACAACATTTTTTAAAAATTGCAGGGCTTTGGGGACTTCCCTGGAGGTCCTGTGGTTAAGAACTTGCCTCCCAATGCAGAGGATGTGGGTACGATCCTTGGTTGGGGAACTAAGATCCCACAGGCAGCTAAGCCCATGGGAGGCAACTACTAAGCCCTTGATCTCCAGAGCCCGAGTTCCACAACTCGAGAGTCCAGGAGCCACAATGGAAGAGCTGTATGACACAGCAGAGATCCTGCTTGGAGCCAAACAAATACATAATTAAAAAAAAATGTACATGTCTTAATTTAAAACAATCTTTTAAAAATTAAAATTTAAAGGGCCTTGAATGAAGGCCTTCTGTGAGAAGTCTGTGATAGTTTTAATTAGAATCAGCATTACCCACCTGATAAACAATTTCAATCATGATGACAAATAATCGTTTCTGTTAAAAAATATCAATCATTCCCAAAGTAGAAGTCTATCTCACTGAGGATAATCAGAAAAATGCAAGCCGGGTTTAGTTGGCAGTTCTTAAAGGTATATATCAAAATATTTTTTAAATTGTGATTGGAATAGGGATAGTCCACAGCAATTTCTACTTTCATGAGTGGTAACAATTTACTCAAGCTGCCAGTTCTGGTATGTTTATAAAATTATAATTATTTTTAGTCAATTTATCTATTTATTTTGTTTTTAAAATGTTCATTGAAAAATTTAAACTATATAGATGTATAAACATATGCTTTGTAAAAATTCAAACCATATATGCATGTCTCAGTGAATATATTTTTAAAGAGTCAGAGACATACTTAATATTGTATCAGTGACATAGCTTAATGTTATTATACCTCATTATTTTTAATGGCTACATAATACTCTATGGTATGGATTTGCTAAAAAATTATTTAATCATGCTTCTGCATTATTAAAAAATTAATGTATGTTCACTCTTAGAGTTTCTGACACATAGAAAGCACTGTATATGCTGGATCTTATTAAAACTATTGTTATATTTTATCATGATTATTACTAACACATTGCAGATGAGAAAACTGAGTACCAGAAAGATCAGGTGACTTGAACAACGTCACATGGTTAGTGAAGGAGGCAGAATTGGAATCTAGGGCTTTGATCTTTTACAAGAGGCCATAGTAGTACTTTGTGTCAATTAAAAATAAGAAATAAAAGAAGAACATGAAAGAAAGTGAAGTCCAAACCATTTTGTGGAAGTACTAAGGGAAAAATAATTAACTGCCTGGTGGCATCAGGAAAGGATTGCATTTGAGCTGCTCACTAGTACCTTGAAACTAAAATAAAGGCTGAAAAAGCACAGGTACATCCCAAATGTTTGAAACCGGATAGAGGACAGTGGTCGGGATTTGTCAGATGAGTCTGTTAGAAGGAGAGGCAGTTGATTCGATTTAGGGGAATTTAAAATGTGTGGGAGAGTTTTGTGGGGAATCAGCAGGGACTCAAAAGACTCAGGAGAGGAGGAGAGGAGATTCCTGGACTTGGCATCCATGGCCAGAGGAATCCCCTGCCGACCGGGAGACAGTTTGGGGCCGGGGCCAGCAGATGATTGGCAGGCAAGGCTTTTAATGAATCATTCTGGGGGGAATGCACTTTATGTGGAGTATTTGTAGAGACCTGTAGTTTCAGGATTTCCCACAAATTAACTTTTCAGGATAGAGCCGCTGAACATCTGTGAGGAGTGGGCTAGGTCGGTGCCACGTGTGGTTCTACAGCATTTGGCAGGTAAGACACATTATAGCCAAAGTGCCTCTCCAGGGCATCAAGTGCCCTGAAGGAAATGCTCGCCATCCATGCAAGGCGGAAGTGGTTGAGTGATTGAAAGCAGTTCGGGACTTGTGTAATACAAAGCCATTGTCACAGAAAACTCCGAATGTGTTCTAACCTTCAAATGCTGAATGACACACAGGGTTGTGCAAAGCTTCCAGCCAGACGGCCATAATCATACTGACGTACCTTGATTCCCACTGCCTTTCCCTCCAGAACATACGGGGGACATTTAAAAAAAATCTGCCCCCAGGGACAAAGAGGAAGCATTTTGCTGTGAAATGCTGGCGTTTTGTGGACGAGGAAAACTGCCTGCACATTTAGTTCAAGCACTTAATAAAATCTGGCAAAAGCATCTCTCATTTAGTAGGGATTGACAAGTAAAACAAAAATTTCTCCATGGCCTTAACTAATGCTTCATTCTTTTATACTTAATGTACTTGTTCATTCTTTTTTAAAATATGTGTGTGTCTGCTATTAATTATTTTCAGCCAAAAAACTGTACATGAAAAGAGAAATCTATAAAGCAGAGTCATGCAAAATTTAAATCATTCATTTGATCAGGTGAACAGTGTTATGCTGCTCACAATGGGAAATCCCTGCTGACTCTGTGGCTCGGGTCCCTTTGCACTTGTCAGGCTGAGATTACGTTGTGTGTTTACACAAGTTACTTAACTTTTTTTTTTACTTGATTATTTTTGATTCAGTTTCCACTTCTGGAAAATGGGAACAAAAATAGTCCCTTCAGCGTTGAGTTATGATCATTCAATGACTCAATGCCCAAAGAATAGAACACAGAAAATATTTAAAAAGTTGTATTATTATTTATACACCAGGCTGTGATGTCATTTGGCATACACACATAATTTGCATAGGCTATTTGCACACATAATTTGCATAGACTTTGTATTGTGTCGAGTTGGCTAGCCTGAAATCTGTTTCTCAGAGTGAATTTTCTTGTATGTTTCTGGTTAGGGTAAGTCACAAGAGATATTCTTGTGCAAGATTTTGAGGGCAGAAGTGAGACAGCACTTACTTCGTAGCGCACACGTTTTGTCATTTGTCTGCGGACTGACCCAATTTGTGTAAACCAGTGGCCGGGCCTGCAACTCCCCCAACTTTCCCTGGATCCAGGGGCTTAAATTCTGCAAAACAGCTCAAGAAAGTGCTTCAGGCTAATCTTTGCTCTTGAGACAGAACTAGGAGTCTTTTACAAGTGGTTTATTCTCTTGCCCAATAATGGTCCTTTGTTCCTGCATTCTTTTGTTCCCTTAATTAAGATAATTAATTACTGAGACCTGGTTCATGGGCAAGCATTGTGGTCAGGCTGAGATCACAAAATGGCCTAGGCCAAAAATGGCTTCTCATGTTACGATAGCTATCTCTGGTTCTTTGTCTCTGGGGCTCCCTCTACCCTATCTGGTTACAAAATTTTGAGCAACAAAGTTCAAGGAATAGTCCAAGAGAATTCTATTATTTTTTTTTTTTTTTCAGTATCACAACATTTAAGAGTCACAGATTTAGAAAGGTCTTTAGTTACCACTCTTGCTTGGAAGAGCCTGAAGCCCCAGTCTCTCAAAGCCTGTTCCATCAAAACCCCTGCCTTCTTTCCTTCCTTTCCTCTGTTGTCATTCCAAGGATAAAACTCTAAGCAAACTTCTTTTCAGTCAGTGTCTTTTTCTCAACCAAGCTTCTACAATTCTTTTATCTGCTTGTCCAGATTGTTTTTATGGTTCAGCAAAGCTTTGTTCCTTAGTTTCTCTGTTTCGTAGCAACACAGATATTAAAATTGAAGTGCAAACTCTAGACATAGTCTAGATCAGTGAACAATAGTCGTACCTACTGCATCCCAGAGCTGTGATCCCAGGTCTCTGAACTTGGCTGCAGTTATTTTCAATAATTCTTCTGATTGTGAACTCATTGAAACAGGAGGAAAATGGGCAGGGCACAACCTCTAAAATAATGACATAGCCATTGAGGACAACAAAAACTAGTTAGAACCAACCAGGATAGCAGAAGATTCAACTTCCAGTAGATCTTGACCCTCATTATACACTCATTGTATAATAAAAGGCAGAAATGGTATGGACCTGACAGAAGCATAAAAAGAGATGGCAAGAATACACAGAAGAACTATACGAAAAAGGTCTTAATGATCCAGATAACCACAATGGTGTGATCTAGACCAGACATCTTGGAATGCGAAGTCAAGTGGGCCTTAGAAAGCATCACTACGAACAAAGCTAGTGGAGGTGATGGAATACCTGATGAAAGTGAAAGAGCAGAGTGGAAAAGTTGGCTTAAAACTCAACATTCAGAAAACTAAGATCATGGCATCTGGTCCCATCCCTTCATGGTAAATAGATGGGGAAACAGTGGAAACAGTGAGAGACTTTATTTGTGGGGGCTCCAAAACCACTGCAGATGGTGATTGCAGCCATGAAATTAAAAGAAGCTTGCTCCTTGGAAGGAAAGTTATGACCAACCTAGACCACATATTAAAAAGCAGAGATATTACTTTGCCAACAAATGTCCGTCTAGTCAAGGCTATGGTTTTTCCAGTAGTCATGTATGGATGTGAGAGATGGACTATAAAGAAAGCTGAGTGCCAAAGAATCGATGTTTTTGAATTGCTGAGGAAGACTCTTGCGAGTCCCTTGGACTGCAAGGAGATCCAACCAGTCCATCCTAAAGGAAATCAGTCCTGAATATTCATTGGAAGGACTGATGCTGAAGCTGAAACTCCAATACTTTGCTCACCTGATGCGAAAAAATAACTAATTTGAAAAGACCCTGATGCTGGGAAAGATTGAAGGCAGGAGGAAAAGGGGACGACAGAGGATGAGATAGTTGGATGGCATCACTGACTTGATGTACATGAGTTTGAGTAAACTCCAGGAGTTGGAGGGAAGCCTTGGATGCCGCAGTCCATGGGGTTGCAAAGAGTCGGACATGACTGAGCAACTGAACTAAGATGAACTGCTATGCTCATTGTAATGCATTAACATGCTAAATGACACACTCATCAGTGCCATCACTGTTCTGAGCTGGTGGCCCAGTTCCTGGAAATGTCTGCCTCCTCTCCACAATAGTTGGAGTAATCCTCTCACACTCATTAGCCCATAAAAACTAACCACGCCATATTTCAAGGCCACTTTCCTTCTGAGATGGCCCACACTCTGTGGAGTGTTTTCCTCCCAGAGCTGTTCTCATCATTTGAGATGGACTGCATTCTGTCTCTGGAAAGTGTTTCTCTCTAAATAAATCCACTTCTTACCTATCACTTTGTCTCTCACTGAATTCTTTCTATAATGAGACATTAAGAACCCCAGGTTTGCTAAGTCCTGAGACCAGGTATGATCTCAGTTAAAAGACAGTGGGTTCGAGTCCCAGTCTGGGCTGCATGCTTTCAATATTTTACTACCCTTCTGCCACTGTTTATAAAATCATTTTGGAATCACTTTATAGATGCCTTGTTTGAGTGGTGTGTGCTAAGTCCCTTTAGTCGTGTCTGATTCTGTGAGACCTGCTAAGCTACTTTGTCCTTGGGACTCTCCAGGCAAGAATACTGGAATGGGTTGTGGTGCCCTCCTCCAGGGGATCGTCCCAGCCCAGAGGCTGAAGCTGAGTCTTTTATATCTAACCTGCATGGGCAGGCGGGTTCTTTACCACTAGCGCCACCTGGGAAGTTTGAGTGCTACCTCTTGAAATAAAATCGACTCTGTGTGACCCCATAGACAGCAGCCCACCAGGCTCCCCTGTCCCTGGGATTCTCCAGGCAAGAACACTGGAGTGGGTTGCCATTTCCTTCTCCAATGCATGAAAGTGAAAAGTGAAAGTGAAGTCGCTCAGTCGTGTCCGACCCTCAGCGACCCTATGGATTGCAGCCTTCCAGGCTCCTCCGTCCATGGGATTTTCCAGGCAAGAGTACTGGTATGGGATGCCATTGCCTTCTCCGTGAAATAAAATTACTGTTTTCTAATTGTAGTACTATTTTTAGCACTCACTAATTAGGGGCATTTAATGTCTGTCCATTTTGGGATATTCAGTGAAACTGGTATGCTATTTCTATTTTAGGGCAACCTACTTTCCGTTCCTCGGCATGTTTATACAACATACTCTATTTGTGCCCTCATTAACAGAAGCCAGAACTACTCATATGTTCCCACAGCAGATGCCAGGGCCCTTCTAGCTCTGGTCCTAAATTTACACTCAAACAAACCTGGAATTTTAAGAGTAGACCCTAATGACTTTCAGATTTTAAATCCTTTCCTGAAATTCCTTATCTACATGACACCAAAGCAAACACTGATATAGTGCATCAACTGGCTTAATCTGGAAAATCCACTTGATGGCAGTTTTTACTTTCAAAATAATAGAAACATTTCAACATATGAAGGCTCATCTTCTATACTTTGAACAGTTTTGGATCAAAACTGTTGATCCAAAAATTGCTATAAAAACTTCTGTCCAATTTGCATTTTATATACATTCACTGTAATTGTTTGTGGAAAAAGAAATTTTTCACTTTGATGAAATATGACTCTTAAAGAACATATTAACTTTTCTTTCAAACCATTTATTCAATTTTTTCTCCTAGAAAGACTTCAGTTTCTTTATCTTCATTATGATTTTCTAGCCAAACTTTTTCTTTCTACTATAAAAGTAGGGTATCTGTTTAAATGACATTTTTTGTAGAAGCCAGTAAGAAAATATATAGACTTTGAAGTAGTTTTCATTAATGTTAATGTAGTGATTGAACAGCCTAAATTCAGTGTGAAATCTACTGAGAATAAAACTGAGAAACAGTTTTATTGTTTTTTTCATCAATCTAAGGGAAATATATGAATGTGTTCATAATGCAATTTAATAATTTAGTAGATCTCCATTATTCCCTTCAGATTTTTTTAATCATTGTATTATTCCTTTAAAAAATAAGTTCTTTATTTATCTTTGGCTCTGCTGGGTCTCATTGCAGCTTCAGATTTTCTCACGTTGGAGTAAGCAGGAGCTGTTCTCTCTTTTGGTGCATGGGCTTCTCATTGCATTCACTTCTCTGGTCGTGGAGCAAAGGCTCTAGGGTGTGTGGGTTCAGTAGGTGTGGTACCCAGGCTCTAGAGCATGGGCTCAATAGTTGTGGTGTGCAAGCTTAGTTTAACACCCAAAAAAGATGTGCTTGTCTTTATAGGGGACTGGAATGCAAAAGTAGGAAGTTAAGAAACACCTGGAATAACAGGCAGATTTAGCCTTGGATGAATGAAGCAAGGCAGGCAAAGGCTAATAGAGTTTTGCCAAGAGAACACACTGGTCATAGCAAACACCCTCTTCCAACAACACAAGAGAAGACTCTACACATGAACATCACCAGATGGTCAACAATGAAATCAGACTGATTATATTCTTTGCAGCCAAAGGTGGAGAAGCTCTATACATACAGTCAGCAGAAACAAGACTAGGAGCTGACTGTGGCTTAGATCATGAACTCCTTATTGCCAAATTCAGACTTAAACTGAAGAAAGTAGGGAAAAACACAAGACCATTCAGGTATGACCTAAATCAAATCCCTAATGATTATACAGTGGAAGTGAGAAATAGATTCAGATGTATGTATATATATATACATATATATATATGTATATTGCTAAGATCTATGTCAATGGGAGTATTGCCAATGTTTTTTTCTTGGAGTTTTATGGTTTCAAGCCTTATATATCTTTAATTCATTTTGAGTTTATAAAGTAGGGGGTTACTGTATCTTTTATCCCCTGATTCTGCTTTCTGGGAGATTTCTGTTTCCTATGATTGTATCTAAAGTGGGGAGTAGGATTATGCTCTCCTTAGGAGGCTAAACATCGTTTACACCTGCTTCCTCTTGGTGTAGATCTGGGAATCCAGAGGTTCCTATAGAGATCAAAAAATATCACAGGCTTTTGTGAGCCAGCCTGTAAGTTCTTTTTAGCAGTAAAGTTTCCTTGATATGTTTCTTGTGTTTCCAGGTAATCACAGCAAAGCCTATCATCTAGGCACACAGTGATGGAAATCTGTGGTCTTTAATTTCCTGCCCTTGGCACTCTAGCCACACCTGTCACTTATCCCCAAATTGAAGCTGTCTGGAAGAGAAGCCCTGAGTAGGAGGGTAGCATCCAGAATCTGATTCTTGCTAGTGATAAGTTTCATCATGACTAAGTTTTCATTATCTAATGCAGATGCTTGAGAAAGGCTGGGCTACAGCTTTCTTTCTTTCTTCTTCTTCTTTTTTTTAATATACTACCTGTTTAGAATCAGAAGCACCTCTTATAGCTAGCCTGAATTCGTGACTGTCTTACAACTTTGACAAGAGGCAAAAAGCAGCTGACTCACACTGATGCTATGAGTTTTCCCATTACTTCCACTTGAACTGTAAACTCTTTAGCATATAGTTTGTGTGTAAGCTGTTACAAATGATGGTTCTATGAAAGCTTTTCAGTATAAAACAAGTATCCCTAGGGATTTCCCTGGCCCATGTTCAATCCCTGGTCAGGGAAGTAAGATCCTGCAAGCTGCATGGTGTAGCCAAACAACAACAAACACAGTTATCCCCAAATTTTTCACTCTGCACAATCTGTTCGTTTGTCACCAATTCCCCAGTCTTCACATGGCATTACCCCAATTTGTGTGTCTGTGTCCAAATTTCCTGCTTTTATAAGGGCATCTGTCAGGTAAGGGGCCTACCTACACTGGTATAACTTTATCTGTTCTAACTAATTACATCTGCAAAAACCTTATTTCCAAGTAAGCTCACATTCTGAGGTTCTGGGGGTTAGAACTTCAACTTATGAGGTTAGAAGAGGGCCACAATGTATCCTAGATGTAAGAGATGGAAAGTTACTAATAGCAAACTCCCAAACTCAGGAAGGAAGTGAAAACCAACTAGATGCAATTGAAAATAGAGTGACTGAGACAGTGAATGGAGTCATCTCATAAGGATAATAATATCTATCTCTTAGAGTTATTATAGGATTGAAGAAGATAACCACATGCCAATGCAGGAGACACAGGACATGTAGGCTCAGTCTCTGGGTTGGAAAGATTCCTCAGAGGAGGAAGTGGCAAGCCCTACTCCAGTATTCTTGCCTGGAGAATCCCATGGACAGAGGAGCCTGGCCAGCTATAGTCCCTGGGGCTGCAAAGAGCGGGTCACGACTGAGTGACTGAGCATGCTCACACACACAAGATAACACATGTAAAACATTTAGCACAAAACCCAGAATGTATAAAAAGTATGCAATAAATTAGTTCAGGATCCTGACTTCTTTTCAATAAATAGTAGTTGCCACTATAAAAATAGCACTACTGTTAATAACAATATTCTTCAATTTATTCATTAATTCAATTTTACAGGTAGTGCTAATGGTAAAGAATCCACCTGCCAATGCAGAAGATATAAGAAATGTGGGTTTGATCCCTGGGCCAGGAAGATTCCCTGGAGGAGGGCATGGCAACCCATTGCAGTATTCTTGCCTGGAAAATCCCATGGACAGAGGAGCCTGGAGGGCTACAATCCACAGGGCCACAAAGAGTTAGACATGACTGAGCACACGTATATCAGTTTTAATTTGTGAACTCCCATCTGTACTAGCCCCTATGTGAAGAGCAGAAATGTAAAGTAGATTAAAAATAAATATTTGTTTAACAAAGGAATGAGTGAGCGTATAATCAATGGGGCAGAAAGGCATGTAGACAATTATGGGCCAATGAAACAAGTGCAAAAAGGCATACAGAGTCCTATGGGAAGAATTGGAGGGCCAGGAATGGCTTCAGCAAGAGATGATAGTTCAATATTTACCTGTGCCTTCACACCATTGGAGACATAGAAAAGCACCCCAACATTAATAAGTTTTATATCGGCTCGATTACATCATAGAAATTGACAGTGAACATGCCATCTCTACCCACACTATGGTGGCATGTTTTTATGTTGCCAGTTCCATAAAGCTAAGAGATTAATCTTCCAATTTTGGAATATAGCCCAAAAGAAGAATTTAAAGAATACTTAATAGACTCGGACTCTCTGTCCCGCATACATGCGCACGCACTCTCTCTCTCTCCCTCCCCACGCACTCCTCTACTCTCTTTTCTTCGAGTCTTGGATTGTCCTCCTATCTCCTAAATAAAATAGAGCTGTAACACTGATTTGCCTAAAAAAAAAAAAAAAGAATACTTAATAGAACCGATGCATAATTATAAATAATATTTGATGAGAATCCTTATAAATAATATCAAGTTTCAAAAGCTTAGCATCTTTGATTACAAATAAATAGAATACATCATGTTCAAAGAAGTTCAGAAATAACAAATAACAGATACAATCAACTCTCGAAACTAAGACCATAGCAATAGTCTTTATTTCTCACTCTTCTTTTCTTTACCTTTTAAAGCTATACATGTGGTATCTCTTATTTTGGCTGATGAAACTTGAGTAGAAAGATTACTTGTCATTTCCGCATAGAAACTCTGTTAGTCAGAGTGTGGTACATCACACTGGCTTTTCCTATCTCAGTGATCAGAAAACACTGCCTAGACAGTGATGCTCCATCATTCTGTGTTTCTGAGTGACACTGATTACCAAAGACATGTACCAACCTAGACTGCACAGGTGAGTAAGAAATAGGACTTTTTTGTGCTCAACCCCTGAGATTGGGGATTGTTTGTTAATGCAGCATGACCTAGCAGCATCCTATTGATATACTAGCTGAAACTTTAAAGCAGAATTTGATGCAGCAATATCTTTAGGGTGCAATTAGAAGCTGTTTTCTTTCTCTTTTACCATGAAATATTGTTCAGTTAATCAGTGGACTGTCCTCACTATAGAAAGGACTTCTTAATAACTTATAAAGGATTTCAAAGGGCTTGTCATCTCCTTAAACTATAAAAAATTTTTTTGAGTATTTTTGGCCATGCAATTTTTGTGTGTGTGTGTGTGTGCGCGCAGAGAACCATTCATAGCTTTTATCTAGTTCCCCAGGAAGCCCATAACCTACATAATAATAAGAACCACTATGGAAGCCTGTATTTATTTTCCTTCATCAGTAAAGACTTGCATCACAACTTAACACTGATCAGTAAATAGTATCTGTAGTCAGAATGTAAGTTGGAGAGAACACTATTTTGGAAAGTTTAATGAATTAACTATGTACAGATTCTAAATTAAATAATACTCTGGTTTTCTAACCTTTACATTTGTTAAGCGTTTTCATCATTGGTAGCTCTCCAGATTATCATAATATTTTTTTAGGTGCAATTAGGTGAAGTATTGTTTCATCAGTGGATTCTGTTTACCAGTTCCTGATTTGGGTCTATGGAAAACACACATGAACACATATACGTATGCATGCATACATACATACACACATTCACACGCAGACATGCACACACAGATACATACACCTGGTAGAAATTCAATCTAAAGGATAAACCAAACTATCTTCGGATGTCTCTACAGGGATCATGTGTTTTATGGAACCCTAGATGGTTTATGGAACCACAGAAAGAGAGAGGTGGGTCCGGTGGCTTTGTCTCCTAATCTCATTCATTCCTTGTATGTCTTTTACATGATATTATCTCTCTCTCTCTTCTCTTACCCTCACTCTCTCACCCTCTTTCTCCAGAACTCCTGCTTTAAAAAAATTTTAAGAACCACTAATGTAAATTGTACATGAGGACATAGTGAGCTACCTTCAAGAGCTTGGAAATGAAGTTGACTTCTGAGAGTTCAACTATGAAATTCAAACTAAGAAATGATATAAGAAATAGGCAAAATTGTAATGTATTGAAGAAAGAGGATGGTCCTCAGGTCTGAATAATTTATGACTCAGCCAAATCAGTAACATTTATGTTTTCAAAGAAATAACGTGCCCCTCGTAAAAGATTGAAGAAAGTATAGAGTGATTAGTAACAGATCATGGAACAGGAAGACTTTAACAAATGGATCCATCATATTACTTTGGGAGGGCCCTAAATTCTCTCCTCCTCTCCTAACATTTCTGCCTCAACCTAAAAGAAGGAATTTTTCTTCCCAAGGAAGAAGAAATTGATACTTAGATTGGTTTAAAGCCATGTTTCATTGCTCCCCAAATTTAGCAAGTTGACCTAGGAATGCGTCTTTGGGAGATCACTGGCTCTGTTAACATAGGAGACAATGGGGATTAAGCTCTGAGAGAGTAATCTAACTTGCTAGTGAGCCCTGGCTCACAAAGCTATTAAACTGAACCACATGTGTATGTACATGCTACGTCACTTCAGTCGTGTCTGACTCTTTGCAACCCTTTGGACTGTAGCCCGCCAGGCTCCTCAGTCCATGGGCTTCTCCATGCAAGAATACTGGAGTGGGTTGCCATTTCCTCCTCCAGGGGATCTTCCCAACCCAGGGATAGAACCCACATCTCTTATGTCTCCTGCATTGGCAGGCAAGTTCTTTACTGCTAGTGCAACCTGGGAAGCCTGAATTGAACCATAAGAACTGCTGATATTCAACCATTTTTAACCTACGAA
Source organism: Bos javanicus (assembly GCF_032452875.1). NCBI lineage: Eukaryota > Metazoa > Chordata > Mammalia > Artiodactyla > Bovidae > Bos > Bos javanicus. The sequence goes on from NC_083883.1 coordinate 68,406,596, forward strand.
AATGAAGTTTATATATGGTGCTACATGATTCTATCTAATGAACTGAGATTTGAGTTCGGATTGATCTAGTTCCAAAGCTTGGCTCTTTCCACTATGAAACACTGCCCTTTTTTGGCAAAATGTGTGAAATGTATTTACTGGCCTATTTTAAGAGGTATGTGTACGGGAGGGGAGAGCATGATGATTGGAAGTGCTATTTATAAAGACTGACTGGAAACAGTATGTAGGATGGATTGAAGAAGAGGCTTTATGTAGAAAGACTAGGTATGAGAGGGACCAGGACCAGTAGACCATGAAGAAGCATGAAATTAAAAGGGATAGAAAGGATGGGAAGAATTCAAAGGAAAAAAATCTGGAAACATAACTTCTCCACCCTTGCCAGAGGGACACTAAAGAGATCGTTCCTTGCTTTGGGGGAGAGTCCAGCTCTGCCCACACATAATCAGTAGACAGACCTGATATCCCATCTGATGACTCACTTTTTATGTAACAAGAGTGATTCACTTCTCTTCTGTCTACATTTTCTCTCTGGGCTGTCTTTTCCAATCCCATAGCTTAGACTGCCAAATGAATGTCAATGACTTACAAATTTTTATCTCTTGCCAAAACCTTTCTCTTGGTCACAGATTCCTTTACTCCATTGACAATGGAATAGCTTCATCTTATTGTCCCAGAAGCATCTCAAACTCAGTGTATACCAAGTTGAATTCACAGGTTTCTCCACTAATTTGATCTCCCCTGTATTTCTACCATTAGTTAATTAAAATCACTGTGGTGTTGGAGAAGACTCTTGAGAGTCCCTTGGACTGCAAGGAGATCCAACCAGTCCCTTCTGAAGGAGATCAGCCCTGGGTGTTCTTTGGAAGGAATGATGCTAAAGCTGAAACTCCAGTACTTTGGCCACCTCATGCGAAGAGTTGACTCATTGGAAAAGAGTCTGATGCTGGGAGGGATTGTGGGCAAGAGGAGAAGGGGATGACAGAGGATGAGATGGCTGGATGGCATCACCGACTCGATGGACGTGAGTTTGAGTGAACTCCGGGAGTTGGTGATGGACAGGGAGGCCTGGCGTGCTGCGATTCATGAGGTCAAAAAGAGTCGGATACGACTGAGCAACTGAACTGAACTGAGGAACTCATCGTATACTGATTTCTTCTCCTCCATCCTCAACATCTAATCTGTTTTTCTAACCTTTTCTTTTATCTCCTAAACATTTCCTTTACTCTGTTTCCATTGTCAAATTTCAGCTGTACACTGTTTTTTTTATAACAGGATCTTAATTCCCCAACCTGGGACCAGGGATCAAACCTGTGCCCCCTGCAATGGAAGCAGGGGGGTCCTAACCACCGGACCAGCAGGAAATTCCCTGTAATGGCCTTTTTATTAGTCTTCTTTTTCTATTTTAGAAGATACTCTTTAAGTAAATTGCCAGTAATTCCCCTTTCAGAAAACTCCTTTCTATGGCTTATTTTCACCACCTGTTTACTGATTAATTTTCTAGCTTCATCTTCCACAATTCTTTCCCTTGCATTTTTTTTTCATTTCTCCAATGATTTCTGGACAAAAAGGATTGTCTACTCCCCCTACACACCATCGCTTGTCATGCCTTCATGCATGTATACAGATTTTTCCTCCACCTAAAAGGCCTTCCCTCCACCTCTGCCACAGCTCATACCCTGCCTTGTCCACCTAGTTGTCTTAGTCATACTTAAACACAGCTTTCCATCTCTCCTTGAATCCCTCCCACACCTCCTTCTCCTTCCCCCAGGCAGAGTGAGTTGTTCCCTCTTTTCTACTCCCATAATGCCTTCTTTCCACATTTACATTGTACTAATTACCTCCTTATATAACAACTCTCCGCCCCATAGATTGTATTCTTGAGGGTCATATCTTGAATGAGTGAATGAGTGAGGTAGTCTAAGCCAATTTGATTTCCCTTTTATGATATATAAGTAGTTTAAAATGAACTATTGAAATGTAACTGGTATTTCCAGAAGTCTATGAAACACAAACTGTTGTGATTCAACCCTAACAAGGACCAATCAAAAATGGGCAGTAGGTTTCTCTTCTTTTCTTATTCTCTGTGATTAAATAAGGAAAATCTTCAGTTAGGCCTTACAGACTTCTGGAAATACATTGCATGTTCAAAATAAAAACATCAGATTAAAATTTCCAATTGTAAATATGGTTAACAATCACTTATGTGTTATTCAGGTGGTGGTTTGGCTGGAAGATTTTAAGAGACCAGTGCATTGGAAGATAGTCTTCCATTTGATTGTTTAATATCTTCATGGTCTTCTAGTTACTGTCAGGTATCGTATGCTGACTTCACCAAAAAATTCAACTTTTATTCTTTCTTTTGAATTTCAAGAAAATCTTTCATCTTTGTATATAAAAATGTTAATTGATGATTAACTACTGTATTTCACAGATTAGTTGAGAACTAAGCCAATATACAGGGCCTTTAAAAATTTATTCATTTCTGTTATTCAGAGCTTTGTGTCCAGGAAAAGATCATAGTTTTAGAAACATTAGGTCTTTCTCATTAGTTCTTAAAAACATAGTTTTCTAGAGTACTTAAAAGTCAAGAATTCAAAATTTATTTATTATTTTTCAAACATTTTAAAATAATTATCACTTCTTGGTATGTTTTTGGTATGTTATAGACTCAAAGTGTTATTGAACCACTATTTGGGAAACAGAGTTGAGGAGGATCTCTTATGCTTTCTTCCGAAGAAATGCTAACCTTCCAAGGGAACATTAATCTGATTGGAGCCAAGTCTTAGATGTTGGACCGCATCTACCTGTGGATGGGTTATAGTGTATTGAAAGGTCCTGTGCCTAATTGTGAATCTCTCTTCTTCCTTCTGCCCCATGAAGCAGGAGCCATAGAAACTTTCAAAGGATCTTCTCCTAAGGTAATCCTAGCCATCCTACTCTCCTTCCTTGCCCTTCTTAGCATCTACAAACATTCCCATTTCTTTAGTCTTCTGTACTGAGTGATCAACCTGAAGACAGAAAGACCCTGAGATGTGGACCCAGTTTTGTACTTACACTGGTGAGAAAGGCACTTACAGTAATCCTTTTCACCAGGTCACATTTATTAGTCTGGCTAACCAGAGATCTCTGCATGGAAATTTAAGTACAGCCCCACTTAATAATAAAATGGTAGCTTTTTTGCCATTTTCCCTGGATCCTGTGCATGTTTCTTCTTTGCGGAAATCATGTGGGAAGGAATAACTGGGCAAAGACTATGTGGAAGAATTTTGGGGTTTGTTGGCAAAAATACCATATGAACATTCGTCAAAATTTCATGATCTATCAAAACAAACTTTTTTAAAATATTTATTTATTTATTTTTGGCTGCATTGGGTCTTCATTGCGGTCCATAGACTTATCATTGCAATGGCTTCTCTTGTTGCAGAGCATGGGCTTTAGGAATGCAGACTTTAGTAGTTGAGTGGGCTCTAGAGCATGGGCATAGCTGCTCTGTGGCATGCGGGATCTTCCCGCACCAGGAATTGAACCCGTGTTCCCTGCATTGGCAGTTGGATTCTTAACCACTACCACCAGGAAAGTCCCATAACAAGCTTTTTGGGACTTCATTTTTATTATCTTCATTATCCAGGTTATTGTTGTTGTCATTATCATTATCATTTGGACATTACTCAGAGTTTTCATGGCTGAAATTGCGGAAAAATTAAGAAAATATTGAAAGAAATGGAAAGATGAGATGGTTTTAAATGTAAGGCTATCAGGAAAAGATAGTGACAGAATAATGACTTTAAAGATCATTATCATAATAATAATCACAATAGTGACATTAACAGCTGACACTGGACATTTAATCTGTGCCACACCGTTTGGCCATTGCCTCATATGTGAAATTTTACTAAATTTTCAAAACAACCCTATGAAGTAGGTGAACGTGAAATCTCTCAGTTGTGTCCAACTCTTTGCTACCCCATGGACTGTAGCCTACCAGGTTCCTTCATCCATGGGACTTTCCAGGCAAGAGTAGGAGTGGGTTGCTATTTCCTTCTCCAGGAGATCTTCCCTACCCAGGGATCAAACTCAGGGCCCTCCGCATTGTAGGCAGACACTTTATAGTCTGAGCCACCAGGGGAGGGTGTATGAAGTAGGTACTATTAATCGTTTTCATTATACATGTTAGAAAACCAAGGGCTAGAAAACTTATATACTTTTCCTGAAGTCCAAAACAACACTAGTGTTTGTTATAATGTTAATTTGGGGATTTGGAAGGAAAGTGATGACTACAAATCTTATTTCTAGATTTATGTTCTCATCACTAGTATAAGCAAAATTTGAAAAGGAAAAAATGTTGAAAAGGAGCTTAGTGCAAATTAAATTTTATGAATCTTTTTGGTTAAGATATATATTTATTGGGACTTCCCTGGTGTTCTAGTGGCTAAGACTCTGCATTCCCAATTCAGGGGGCCCAGGTTTGATCCCTGCTCAGGGAATAGATCCCACAAACCTCAATTAAGGGTTTGCTTTCTGCAACTAAAGATCCTGCATGCCAAAACGGAGACTGATCTCCCAACTGAGACCCAGCACAGCCAAATAAATACATTAATTCAAAAAATAAATATTAAAAAAGAGATGTATTTGTTAAAATATTGACTTAGGCACCTACCTTTATTTGGAGACTCAATATTCTTTTATTTAGATTTATGGCCTAATTAAAATGAAAAGTTGTTGAATTTTAACTTTGCCTGTAGCACTTCTATGAGTTTTATTTTAATACACAGCATTGAATAACTGAACTCTAAGCATTCATTAATGAGTACAGACCTCATGCTCTTTGCTCTTCTGGACTTAACAGAAATTTGGCAGAAAGCTATGTATTTCTGGACTATTTTCTTAGGAATATGTAGTCTGTGCACTCTTATAGACGTTTTTTTCTTTGAATTAAATCATCCAGATTTACTGAGTTGATCTTTGGAATTACACATTAACTTATATTGAAAAATACTAGTGAATTATTCCTTTTTAAATGAACTACATAGGGTTCATTTACGTATTCAAAACCAGTAGTTGAGCCTCTCTTGATTAGAGGTTTAATTGCTATAAACAATGTGTTACACTGCTGGTCATGTTTCTGGTTTAAATTTATTCTATTCTTCTTCATAGCAGTTAGGAAAATTTATAGTGTCCCAGTCGGGCACGACTGAGCGACTTCACTTTCACTTTTCACTTTCATGCGCTGGAGAGAGAAATGGCAACCCACTCCAGTATTCTTGCCTGGAGAATCCCAGGGACAGAGGAGCCTACTGGGCTGCTGTCTATGGGGTCGCACAGAGTCGGACACGACTGAAGCGACTTAGCAGTAGCAGCAGCAGTGTTACTGTGAACTAACAATAGGTGAAATGGACTCATGGAATATTTTAGTCTCTACACCTTGGTAGAACCATTTCTAACAATCATTTCTTTGATATCAAGACTTTGGTCAGTAATGCTATCTGTAATAAATTGTGGTAAAAAGAAAGATCCTTTGAAGGTAGAATATGGTAGAATAGAATTGAAGGAATTATTTGAAGAATCTTTCAGTTATGGATTTTAACTTTTCCATCTTAGAAGCTCCCACCCACTCCATCCTCCCTACCGCTGTATATCATCACATGTTAACTGTGTTTTTCAATAATGCACTGCACATATCGATCGGATATTGAGAGTCATTAAATATGCATTTCTAAACAACATAATGAGTGACATGTGGAAGAAACAGCTGAGAATAAATATAAAAACATGTGCTTAGTTACAGTCTAGTGCAGGGTTTTCATCAAAGATCACTTTTCTTCTTAGGGTGATCCTCACTTTTATCTGTAAAGCAGCCAGGGCAATGTTTGTAAAGTTGTATTTTGTATTTCAACTCCTCTAGTGTCACTAACAGAAGATTTATCTTGTTTTTTTTTCCCATAAGGATTTTATTTGCACAAAAGACATGCAAAATAGCATTAGTAAAATAGAAAATCAGAACAAAGGGAGAAAGAAAACAAAAATATCCTAACTCTATGATAATTTAGTAGTCAAGCTTCATACTTGTCTCAGAGCTTCCTGACTTAACAAGGAAAAAACAGTGGAAAATGTGGTCAGTTACATCAGGGCTTCTTACCTGTTATATAATAGTACAAACAGAACATTGTAATTATTTTATGGGATATGATGGAAAACAGAGGCGCCTGCTCTATTAACTCTGGGATCTAACAAATGTGAGGCTGAGAGGATCAATATCTGGGCAGACCTATAAACACTCCCAGGTATGCTCATGAGATATGACATCATGGTTGGAAAATCTGTTACGTGGTTCACATTGCTGGAGAAAACGGTGTCTCTAGTTTCTCAGGGAGTTGAGGGAATGCTCTTCCTAGGTCTAAATTCTAAAATGCTACATGTATCACGTTGAGAATACATACGGATAGATTTCTTAGATTTGCAGTTAGCATCTGCATAGTCATTCACTTTTGATGTTAATTAGTGTCATGATTTACCATTAAAAAATTGTTTGTTTACAGGTTTGTTTGGCTTTCACTGTTTCTAGGCATGGTCTCATCCTACATGGCAGGTTACAGCATCATCCAGTTCTCCAAAAGAATTTCTTAGAGTAAGAGGTGTAGGGTTCCCTCCCTGCCTTCTAGTAGAAGACACATAATTTCCCTTGGGGAGCCTAAGACCAGCCAGTTCTGCCATGGTAATAATGTATGGGTATGCATTCTGCCATTGCCCTGCCCTCTCACATACTATGAAGGGCTCGAAGGGCAGGGCATTGCAACTTGCTGCCTGTAGGAAAAGGGAGACAAATTTTCATATAAATGTGGACTTTTGCATAATATACCTGCTTCCAAGTTATGCAAGTTGTAACGGGCAGTATTTTGGAAACAAACACACAGGTATAATCAGCTACTAAGACACATAAGAAGAATATGTGGAAAACGTTTTCTCCTAAAGGGCCTTGTGAGGGGTGTGGAAAGAGCTTTTAAAAATGAGGGAGACTCCAAATCCTGTTGCCAAGCAAGGCTGTGCAAAGTAAACAGTGTATACACTCCTGGGGCTCTTCTTTATGGGATCTGGATTGGAATGAGAACAGCAGATATCACACCCAACTGTTGCCATGAAAATTAGAGGAATTAACTCAGGACCTGAAGATTCAGATAACTCGACTGAAAGGGAAAGGAACACCGTAAGAAGCACTCAAATTTATTAGGTAGATGATATTTCCTTCTAGGCAATTTTCTTAATACTTTGGTGTGAAGTGATGTGAAAAAATAAGATTTTTTTTTGCTGAATTAGAAAGCTATCCATGCAGAATAATACTTAGTGCTTTTATGAATCATCCTAGGCTTCCCAGGCGGTGCCAGTGGTAAAGAACTCACCTGCCAGTGCAGGAGACATAAGAAACACAGGTTCAGTCCCTGGGTTAGGAAGATCCCCTGTAGGAGGGCATGGCAACCCACTCCAGTATTCTTGTCTGGAGAATCCCATGGACAGAGGAGCCTGGTGGGCTACAGTCCATAGGGTCACAAAGAGTTGGACACGACTGAGCGACTTAGCATGCATGAATCATCCTGACTGTACAAATCACCGCATTATGTAGAATTGGTTTTCACGGTGTTATGGCCTGAATTGCATCCTAATAAATTTGTATGTTGAAACTGTAATCCCCAGTACCTCAGAATGTGACTGTATTTAGAGCTAGGGCCTTTAAGGAGCTGGCTAAGGTTAAATGAGGTCATTAGGGTGGACTCTAATCTAGTATGCCTGATATCCTTATAAGAAGAGGAGATTAGAACACAGAGGCACAGAGGGAAGGTCAGGTGAGGATGCTGGGAGAAGGCAGCCACCTGCAAGCCAAGGAAAGAGGCCTCAGGAGAAACAAACCTGCTGACACTTTGATTTTAGAATTCTAGCCTCCAGAACTGTGAGAAAATGCATTTTCGGTGTTTAAGTCACGCAGTGTGTGGTATTATGTGACGGCAACCCTAACAAAGTAATGCAGAGGGTGTGAAATTTAAAATGACCTCACAAGTGTTTTTTTATCTTTTAAAAGAATGATTTCCGGGATTCTTCTGGTGGTCCAGTGGCTAAGACTCCACGATCTCAGTGCAGGGGGCCCAGGTTTAATCCCTGGTCAGGGAACTAGATCCCATGTGCCACAACTAAGAGTTCGCATGCCTAAAGATCCCACGTGCTGTATGGAAGATCAAAGATCCCATGTGCTGCAAATAAAACCTGGAACAACCAAATAAATATACAAATAACACAGTAATTCCCAATAAGTCTGATTTATAGAATAAAATTCACGACTTTCCTCTGAAGTTGACTGAAGTTGCAGAGCTCCTCAATTTGAATAAGGGTCTCCCTGACTGGCCTGTAAATTCCTTCAGAAAAGAAGCAGCCCTGTTCTTGTTTTTTGTGCATTCTCTGTCTAGGTGATAGCATCTATTAGGTACTTACTCTTTATTTATTATTTTTTGTCCATGCCATGTGGAATCACAGTTCTCCAACCAGGGATGGAACCCATGTCCCCTGCAATGGAAGCAAGGAGTCTCAATCACTGGATCACCAGGGACGTTCCATCACTCTTTAACTTAATTCTTTGATTTTTCATATAGGAGAAGTGAAATCTGCAAACTATAAATAAACCAAGAATATTGCCCTCAATTTGAATTGGAAATCCAGAACGAATTTATTAAAAGGTTTTTTTGGGGTTGTTGGGACCCTTCAACATTGAATCGTTGATTGCAAAATTTAGCAAGACCAATAGCTACAAGTTGGAGAAGGAAATGGCAACCCATTTCGGTACTCTTGCCTGGAAAATCCCATGGACGGAGATGCCCGGTAGGCTACAGTTCATGGAGTCGCAAAGAGTCAGACACGATTAAGTAATTTCACTTTCACTTTCATAACTACAAGTAATGTTAGCCTAATCAATCACCTGGTAATTCATTAGACATTCGCCATTTTTGTCCAGCTCTTGAAACTCCTATTTTGACTTCTAAGATGTTATTTTGACCTCTCTTGCCTTCCTGACAAGAGCTTCTCTGTCTTCTGCCCAGGTTTTTCCTCCTCTAGTCTCCTCTTCAAAGCTGTTGGAGTAACTGTTATACTGAACAAGCACGCTTCTTGCCATGATCAAAACATAACATTTATTATTAAAAGAATATCCAAAATTTACTTACAGGGCAATCTTCTCCTACACGTGGTAGGAAATCGATGGAGATCCATTCCTTTACTTTTACATCTTGCAACTTCAGGGACTTAGAAGCTGGGTTGGGGAGCGCTGGAAATCACCTATTCCTGCTTGATTTATTCTGCCATTCTTTGGTCAGGCTTTCCTAAGCACAGCCTGCACTCTGAAATCAGTACTCACAGCCCTAGAAGCTGAGGAGAAAAAGAGGCTACTATTAATCTGGATTTCGAAGTCAAATCTAGCTGAGGTCACATGCTAGGTTTTTACCAACTCTAACCTTTTATATTCTGCTTTGTGATGCTGGGTCTGGGACTGCGTTTCTTGAACTCCTTTGTCAGCTGCTTTCTTTTCTTTTAAAGAATTTATTTGGCCATGCTGGACCTTAGTGGGGTCTTTTTTTTTTTAATTTTAAATTTATTTATTTTAATTAGAGGCTAATTACTTTACAGTATTGTATTGGTTTTGCCATTCATCAACATGCGGGGTCTTTTTGTAGTTGCAATATGTGAGCTCTTTGTTGCAGCATGGGGGATCTAGTTTCCTGACCAGGGATTGAAGCTGGACCCCCTGTATTGGCACCATCGAGTCTTAACCACTGGACTACCAGGGAAGCCCTGGCTGGTTTCTCACTAGGGCCTATCAGTGAGAAGCAAGAGAAGAAAATTAGAAGACAAGAGGAGGAAAGCAAAGGAATTTCTTCCCTGTTTTGCCATTTGCATCTCGTCACTTCAGCAGCAGGGGAAGATGGCTCCAGATTCCAGCTTTTTTCTGAACTCTCAGCACCCCCTTCGCTGTGTTCCTTAGAAGAACCAGAAACTCTTGATATCAGGATGTATCCCCTTGTGGTTGGGATAACAGTTCTGCTTCACATCACCCACCGGGCTCTGGCTCCTGGGCCATCCGGGGATCTGCCCAGACAAATATCCTCCACAACAGTCCACTCCCTAGCTGTGGAGAATCTCCCCCTACAACTTGTAGCAACAGATCTCAGAGACCCCCTCCCATAAATTCCTATGTCCCTACCCATCATCCTTTTTCTTTTTTTTGGCTTCTGCAGATCTAGCAGTTAGTAAGCTCCTGTTTGCTTTTCCAACCTTTTCATACTTAAGAGCTCCCTGGATTAATTATTCCCTCTTTGAAGTACCCAGTGTGGTTTCTGCTTACTTTCTTGGGCCCTTGGTTACGCAGGTCTCAGGGCCAATCACTAATTGCTGAGCACAGATAATGACCATAGTTGGTCGAGTCTGGGACACAAGCCCATTTCTGTAGCGAGGGCAGGGTCTTTTACTAGAAAAGGAATGGGTTGGGAGGATGGCACGAATGTACAGCTTTGAGGCAAAAAACTATAGTCATCATGGTAAAAAAACAAAAAAACAAGTTTCTGGGCCCCATGGGAAAGAAGGGAAGGAAGATGGTAACTGGGAAAGAGGAAGAGGAAGTGAAATTAAGGGAGGTTTGTTTTGAGATGGATATGCATGTTTAAGTACTGATCAGTTCAGTTCAGTTTCATTGCTCAGTTGTGTCCGACTCTTTGTGACCCTGTAGACTGCAGCATGCCAGGAGTTTCAGCTTCAGCATCAATCCTTCCAATGAACACCCAGGACTGATTTCCTTTAGGATTGACTGGTTTGATCTCCTTGCTGTCCAAGGAACTCTCAAGAGTCTTCTCCAACACCACAGTTCAAAAGCATCAATTCTTCAGTGCTCAGCTTTCTTTATGGTCCAACTCTCACATCCATACATGACTACTGGAAAAACCATGGCTTTGACTAGATGGACCTTTGTTGGCAAAGTAATGTCTCTGCTTTTTAATATGCTGTCTAAGTTGTCATAAGCTTTCCTTCCAAGGAACAAGTGTCTTTTAATTTCATGGCTGCAGTCACTCTCTGCAGTGATTTTGGAGCCCAAGAAAATAAAATCTATCACTGTTTCCATTGTTTCCCCATCTATTTGCCATGAAGTGAAGGGACCGGATGCCATGATGGAAAGGACTAATATACAGGAAGAGATAAAGAGATGAAAGGCAGACAGTGGATGGGGCTGGGCTAACAAGGGAGTGGGAACCCAGGTTGAGGCTAGATCTTAAATGATGGAGATGGGGCACATTTTGCTGAAACAGGAGTGAAGGAGGCTATAGTAGACCCAGGCTCAGGGACATTTTCTAGGTAGGATAAGAGGAACCTGTGGGAGTTCACCGCTGCTGGCCTTTATTTTTTTCTATTGAGGTGGAAGTAGATTGTCTTCATGGAGCAAGGGGAAGAATTTGTCCAGGGCAGAAGTTTGAGGAGAGAGAAGGTGGGGAAAAGCCCTCTTGGATAGGAAGGAGAGGGTTGGTCAGAAAAGGCAATGGGATTCCCAGGAATACTGAAGGCACATTTTAATTTAGGAATCATGAATTTGTAAGAGTCCCACATTCTCTCCTGTGAGTATGGAACATGTGTAGAGAAAGTATCTGTTAAGTATGAAGTCAGTGTGGAGAAAATGTGGAGAAACTGAATATTTAGTTGCTTCCAGGGATTTTACCATAATAAAAGGCAATGAAAATGGGGACAAGTGAGCTTAATGTTTTGGCAAGAGAATTACTGAGGTGATAGACCATTTATTCTGGAAAAGGAGAGAACAAAAGGCAGAAGGGAGCTAAAGAAAAGAGACACAGCAGAGATGCTAAAGGACTGGAGAGCCCAAGGGTATCCAGGGGTGTCCCATAGTGGGGAGGGCATTATTCAAGCAAACAATCTGAAAGAATAGAAGGATATGGTCACAGAGCAAAATGCTTGACTTAACAGCATAATGACTTTATCTGGGTGATGATTATGGAAATGGACCATTAAGAAAGAGTGGGGGAAAATTCACTGAAGAAGAAAATGTCGAATAGCCATGATATATTTATTTGTAATTACTACAATAACTCCATGCTTTATACTTTTGACATTTATTTTCTCCACTGAGTTAAATTGGGAGCCCATTGAGAGCAGAGATTGCATCTAAAATATATTTTGTTCACCTGGAACCTCTTGGTTCCTTTTGAAAGAACAAAAGCTCTTTCCTGTCTGTCTAGTCAAGGCTATGGTTTTTCCAGTGGTCATGTATGGATGCGAGAGTTGGACTGTGAATAAAGCTGAGCGCCGAAGAATTGATACTTTTGAACTGTGGTGTTGGAGAAGACTCTTGAGAGTCCCTTGGACTGCAAGGAGATCCAACCAGTCCCTTCTGAAGGAGATCAGCCCTGGGTGTTCTTTGGAAGGAATGATGCTAAAGCTGAAACTCCAGTACTTTGGCCACCTTGTGCGAAGAGTTGACTCATTGGAAAAGACTCTGATGCTGGGAGGGATTGGGGGCAGGAGGAAAAGGGGATGACAGGATGAGATGGCTGGATGGCATCACTGACTCAATGGACGTGAGTCTGAGTGAACTCCGGGAGATGGTGATGGACAGGGAGGCCTGGCGTGCTGCGATTCATGGGGTCGCAAAGAGTCGGAAACGACTGAGCGACTGAACTGAACTGAACTGATAGAATGTTTTTGATAGACACAGCACTATTTTAATGAAATAGTAAAAATAGAAATTCAAAGAGTTTTTTTTTGACTTTTTCATTACCTTCAGGAAGATAGATATGATTTTTCTACCTTGAAAGTATAGAAACAGAAAGTCTGAAGAGGGTAAATTATTACCCCAAATGAGCTAAAACTAACTTCAAATGTGCAGACACGTAATTGATTTAAAAGAGAATATGTTCTTCTGAATTTTTTGTAACAAAAATCGTGGCCTCTGGGGTGGGTTTAGTTTCCATGTACGGTTTTGTAAAATTAATGATGAAATGGCTATTACCAGATGTTAGTGGAGGCTCAAGGAGAGTTGTAGTGAATGACAGTGACAGATCAGCCACTGGAACTTGAGGGAAATGGGAAGTCTAAGTGACTCCCATGTTGTCATCTTTCCTGTTGCAAAACCACTCTTTCTCTTTTGCACATCACTTTTTCCATCAGCCCGCCTCCTTACCAAGGTAACATTTCAACCGGGCCAGCCCTCTTTGCCTCATGCTGACCATCTGTGGTCCCCTGCCCCTACGGTCTCCTGAGACTTGATACTGTTTAGGATTAAGCTATCAACTGACTAGGTCTGCCCTGGTATCTCAGTGGCAATGAATCTGCCTGCCAACGCAGGAGACGCAGGTTCAATCCCGGAGTCAAGAAGATTCCCTGGAGAAGGAAATGGCAACCCACTCCAGTATTCTTGCCTGGGAAATCCCATGGACAGTGGAGCCTGGCTGCCTACAGTTCTCGGGGTCGCATGGGACACAAGTGAGCAACTAAAGAATGATCAACTGATTAACGCTTAAAGAATTTTAAAAGTCACCCTCAGAAAGTCATATTTATTCAAATAGACATCCCATGTGATGACTGCATCCCTCTTGTTCAGAAACACTCAATCAGTGAATTAATCACTCCTGAGGCAGATTTAAGGGCTTCCCCCGGTGGCCCAGACAGTAAAGAATCCAACGGTAAAGAATCTGCCCAGGAGACCTGGGTTCAATCCCTGGGTTGGCAAGTTTTAAAATTATTTATAAAAGTGAAAGATCCAAGGTTTGAAATGTTTACTTCTTTAAAAATAAATTTGAGAGGAAACAATTGAAATGCCTTTCAATAGGTGAATGATTAAGCAAGTATCGGTCCAATGGAATCTATACAATGGAATACTGGCCAGCAATAAAAATGAAGGAAATGAGGATGCACGCAGCAACTTGGATGTGTCTCAAGAGCCTCATGCTTAGTGAAAAAAGCCAGTTTCAAAGGTTACATTGCACACGGTTTCACTGATTTTGAATTCTCAAAATAACAAAACTATTAAGGTGGAGAATAGATAAGCAGACAAGGACAGAAGTGGGAAGGTATGACTATAAAAGAAGAGCTTGTGGAGTTACTATATGCTGGTGGAACATTTCTGTATCTCTTTTTTTCCCACCACACATGGTTACAATTTTTTTCTTGTGATGAGAAATTTTAAGATCTACTCTCTTAGAAACTTTAAATTTACAATACAGAGTTATTAACTATAGCCACCATGCCACACATTACATCCTCAGCACTTACTTATTTTATAACTGGAAGTTTGTACCTTTTGACCTCTTTTATCCATTTTATACACCACCCACTGCCTCTGGAAATGATCAGTCTATTCTTTCTATGTATGAGGTCAGTGGTTTTTATTAGATTTTATTTATAAGTGAGCTCATATATGATTTTTGTCTTTAACTTATTCACTTAGCATAATGCTTTCAAGGTTCATCCACATTGTTACAAGTGGCGGGATTTCCTTTTTAAATGATTGAATAGCATACATACATATATTTATTATATGTCTTTTCTTTATTCATTCATTCACTGATGGACCCTTAGGTTATTTCATGTCTTGGCTATTGTAAATAATGCTTAGTGAACATGGAGGTGCAGGTATCTTTTTGAGTTAGTGTTTTAATGTTTTTCTGATAAATACCCAGCAGTGGAATTTCTGAATTATACAGTATTTGTATTATATACATATATACACATATATATATTTCTGGATATACAGTATTCTATTTTCAGTTTTTTGAGGAACATCCATATTGTTTTCCATAGTGACTATGGAAATTTATACAAATACATATACAGATTTACATTACCACCAACAATGTATTGAATATAAGCTTTCCTTTTTCTCTACATCCTTGCCAATATTTGTTATTCCATTTACATTTTCTTCATAATTAATGATGTTGGGCACCTTTTCATGTCCTTATATATATACTGACTGTCTGTATTTCTTCTTTGAGAATATGTCTGTTCAAATTGTTTGTCAGTTTTTGATCAAATTGTTTCCTTTTTGCTATGGAGTTGTATGAGTAGTTCTGTATATAGATTTTGATGGTGGTTACATGAATTTATGTATGGTATTAAAATTGTATGAAAGTATATATACACACATACACACACAAATGAGGGTATAAAAATCCAGTGAAAACTGAATAAGGCACGGACTCTAATTAGCAGCTGTAGTAGCCAGGATTCTCTAAAGAAAAAGAACAGAATTATAGCTTGTTCTAAGATATTGGTTCAAGCAGTTATAGAGGCTGAGAAGCCCCATGACATGTCATCTAGAAGCCGAAGAACCAAGAAAGCCAGTGGTATAGTTTAAAGACCTGAGAAGCAGGCGCTTGCCCTGTATGAGACAGGAAATCTCTAATGGGTACTTTGACTGACCCCCCAAAATTTCACACCTGTTCTCTGGGAGACCTATGCCAAGTTTTCCTGGTATCATGTCCTTTGGTTTCATTATTTACCATATTTAACAAGTGACGAGAATTGCAAAATTGCAAAAATTACCCAAAATAATATAATTTGTAAACTGCAAATTTCTTTTGCAAATGTATTTCTGCTAATCTCAAAGCTCACTCTCTGAACTGCTCTGCTATCCTTCGGGAGCATAATCTGACTTAAATAGTGGAAGGAAATAAGGCTGTCGAAGAAGGCAGTCTTCAGACTGTCAAAGATTTTGTAGGACATATAGAACTGTTGTTTAGTCGCTAAGTCATGTCCAACTCTTTTGTGACCCCATGGATAGTAGGAGTCCACCAGGTTCCTTTGTCCATGGGATTTTCCAGGCAAGAATATTGGAGTGGGTTGCCATTTCCTTCTCCAGGGGATTTCCCCAGACCAGGGATTAACCCATGTCTCCTGCTTTTGCAAGCAGATTCTTTACTGTCTGAGCCACCAGGGAAGCCCTTGATATGTAGAGTAGATCTTTCTATATTTATCTGTCTGGTTTCCTCTCCCATTCCTTCTCATTCTACCCATTATGGTACCTTCTCCACAGGGCCAGGATGGGCACCTAATCTGTACCTGGCCTGTCAGAGTGAGTCATTCATTCCTCCGGCTGTAGTGATTGAGCCAAGGATGAACATGTGATCCCAGCCAGGCCAACCAGAGGCTTTCATTTTAAAGTTTTTAATGAAACTAGGGGCTTCCCTGGTGGCTCAGTGGTAAAGAACCAACCTGCCAATGCTGGAGACCTGAGTTCAATCCCTGGGTTGGGAAGATCCCCTGGAGAAGGAAATGGCAACCCACTCCAATATTCTTGCCAGGGAAATCCCATGGACAGAGGAGCCTGATGGGCTGTAGTCCATGTGGTCACAAAAAGCCAGACATGACTGAGCGACTAACACTTTTTAAAATCGTAACTTCTTTTCATCCTTTTAGTTCTCTTCTTCATCATTAAGTGTTCCAAAATTTCATAACATTATGGTTCAGATCTGTTTTAATTTTCTAGGCTGGGATTCACTAACCTCTCTCCACCATAGGATATTTCATTTATAATTTAAACAGAATTCCCTATATTTTTATTGTTTTATGTTTCAAAACCTCTAGTTTATCTGATGTTGGCCCTCCTGGGTTTCTCTAATCCTTTTATCTTTTCTTTCCCATTTCCTTCACATACCTTTTATTCTACCTTCCAGAAGATTGTTTCTAGGTTTCTATACATATTGAATTTTTTACTGATAGCATCATATGTTTAGTTTTGTGTAACTTCTTCTTTATTTGATGATTGGTTCATTTTTATAGCATGTCTTTTGCTTTAAGAATGTCAAAGTTTCTCCTCTGAACATATTAATTAAGATACAGGTTTTGCTAAGCAGGGGATAAGTGAGTAGAGCTTCCCTATAGAGGGTGAGTGAGTGATAGCAAAGCTACCTAATCTGTGCCTCCTGTCTTCTCTGCTGCCTCTGTTACCAACCCCTCAAGGAGTCCTCACTTCTACTCTACTTTTACAAATGTGAGCTTCTCACACATTGAAGACCTAATTGTGAAACACAAAGCTATACAATTAGAAGAAAAGATTGTAGGTCTTAGGGTGAGGAAGCTTTCAAGAAGATTTAAAATCACAGGCAATAAGGAGTTCATAGTTTTGACTCCAATAAAAAGCATAATTTCTATAAATTAAGTTAATATTGGGACCCCCATGGGGTCTAGGGGCTAAGACTCCTCTCTCCCAGTGCCGGGAGCCTGGATTCAATCCCTGGTTGAGGAACTAGATCCCATGAGCCACAGCTGCCAGGTTGCATGCCACAGCTGAAGATCCTGTATGGCTCGACGAACAAAGACGGAAGGTCCCACATGCTGCAACTGAGACCTGGGACAGCTGCCGGGGTCCAGCCCAGGCTGATCCAGGGTATTCAAAGGAGAGACAGCGTAGGCGAAGATCAGGAAACAACTGCTTAATTAAACTTTAATTAAGGATATAAAGAGTAATGGAATAAGGATAGCTCAGTGAGGAAATTCAGTGGAGAAAAGAGGCTGAATAATTCAGCCAGAAGGTAAGAGAAAGAACGACATGGTGAGACCAAGTTTCGGTGAACAAGGCCCGCACTTTATTTTCCAAAGTAGTTTTTATACCTTAAGTTATGCATAGGGGATAATGGGGGAAGGGGTAGAGTCATGCAGCAAGCCAGGCTTTCTTCCTGCAAACTTATCATATGCAAAAGCTTAGGTGATTTGCATCATCTTCTGGCCCGGAGGCCTGTTAACATTTTAAGACCCTTTCTTCAGAAAACTTATTTTTCTCTAAAGGTAATTGGTCAGGAGCCACCCTCCAAAAGCATTAGATAAAGTTGCATTCCTACAGAACAAAGGTGTGGTGGGCTATAACAAGAAAAAGAATTAACTCAAGGGTCCCAGGTTACAAACATTAAAGCTACTACTTACACCAATTATATTAATCAATACACTGCCAGGAACACAGCAGGTAAGGGATATCGAAACTTAGCAGCAAACATTGGCCCAACAAGTGAAAATCCCTTCACCAATACAATTTCTAAACAATCTTTTAACTACTCAAAAGAACCTGTGTTTAGACAGTTTAGAACATCTCCTGCCTCTCACAGTTGGGAGGCTCTGAACAATCACATGTGGCCGGAAAAACCTATTCAGGCAGGCTAGAGGATTTCCAAAGGAGTTTGTAGGTTAAACACTGTCACACCCAGGAATTATTAACTGGAACTGTAAGCTAACTCTTTTTCAGAGAGAGGTAGTGGGGGACAGCCCCCCCATGAAGTCAGAGGTGTAGGTGAAAGCACAAAGCAGAAAGTAGGCAGACTCTGGTTTTGGGTGTAAATGCTCGAGAATTTCCAGGGGGACTCCTGAAGCTCGATCCCGCCTTTGCGTATGCGGAGCCTCCTTCCTCATGACCTTTATCACGGGCGGAGTTCCTCACGCTGGCTCCCGGCAGTGATAGAATTCCAGTTGAGCTATTCCAGATCCTGAAAGATGATGCTGTGGAAAGTGCTGCACTCAATATGCAATATGCAATATGCACTCAATATGCAATATGCCGGCTCCTGGCATCTCCCCCTTTTTTATTTCTTAAAACAGCCAGATGCAGCTCAGTCGCAAGCTTTTCAATGTTCTGCCGAAGAACCCTGACAATGCAAGGAAGAATGATTATGAGAAGCAAAATTAGAACTAAAGATATTAGACAGAATGTTTTTTTCCAGAAATAAAGTTAGAGAAGGTGTGAAATAAGTCATTAGCTGCTCCAGTGGCGGTAAAATCCAGTCGAGAGTGTTCCAGGGTCTGTATTTGATTATGAAGTTTCCCTAAGTCCAGGCCAATGTCAGAGCTGTTCCAAACACCTGAAATATGATTTGTAATTTTTTTCCCATTTATAATCTGTCTCGTTACTGTGGAAAGTGCTGCACTCAATATGCAATATGCAATATGCACTCAATATGCAATATGTCGGCTCCCGGCAGACAGCCAGAGAAATAAATGAGAAGATAATACTGCCATGTTCTTATATACCAAAATATTAGGAATAGTTGTCTCTGAATGGTAAAAGTATATCAGAGGGAAGAAAGAAAGCGCCAAAGAACAGTGATTGACCGAAACAAAATAGAGGAATAAAGAATTAAGTCCACAAGAGGTGTGAGTTAAGGTGGGAGATACCTGCTGGTACAGAAGTGAGTGGAAAGAAGTTAAATATTATGAGCTTCCCAGGGTGGCTCAGTGGTAAAGAATCTACCCACCAATGAAAGAGAAGCAGGAGACTCGGGTTCGATCACCGGGTCAAGAAGATCCCCTAGAGGAGGAAATGGCAACCCATTCCAGTATTCTTGCCTGGGAAATCCCAAGGATAGAGGATCCTGGAAGGCTACAGTCAGTCCATGGGGTTGCAAAAAGTTGAACACAACTCAGTGACTGAGCATGAGCCCAAGTACTATGCTAAAAGGTCATAAAGGTTGCCTTGGAAACGGGTGGATGGTGTCTGAAATAGACAAGTACTGAAAATTATAGACTGTTGAACAGATTAACTACACGATCCCTATAATCATTTTAAAGGTAAGCAAGAGTTGTGGGGAAGTGCAAGACTCTGAGCCAGTATCAAAACCTGCAATGTCTGATTAAGGATTGTACAAGGATATTATGGACTAGCGAACTGGTAGATTACACCTCTAAAATTTGCTACTTTATTCAAAGAAATATCCCATCCTGCCCCCACCTGAATCTAGAACTGGTTATGCATAAATGGCAGCTCTTAAACTCAACCTGGGAGGAGTCATATTTTTAACAATGGATCATCATGTTGTATTTAATCCAACTGTATCTCTCCTCTGCTTCATCTGTGTTGTAGACATCTGGAAACCACCAGTCTACAGAAAAGATATGAATAATTCTTGGCCTGGAGGAATTAGTAGGACAAGAAAAGTTTATATATCTTGAAAAAAAACTCTCATTCTCTTTCTGGATTATAACTTCATGTTTGTAGTTTGCAATGAAAGGATTAGACTATCTAATTACTAAAAATCTTTACAGTCATAAAGTCTTAAACTTCTGTAATCTGCTTATCTGCTACATGTGTTTAAGAAACTACTTTCTCAGATTCCAAAGTCCTTGCTTGATGAGTGGAAAGTAATTTGCAATTGGAATATAGAACAAGCTGTAGGTACATGAACTTTTTAAATTGAAGTATAGGAAACTGATTTACAATAAGAGATGAAGGTTCAATCCCTGGGTCAGGAAGATCCCCTGGAGGAGGGCGTGGCAACCCATTCTGGTATTCTTGCCTGGAGCATCCCATGGACAGTGGAGCCTGGTGGGCTACAGTCCATAGGTGACAAGGAGTCAGACACGGCTGAAGCGACTTAGCATATGCGTGTTGTAGACATTTTATGTAATGTTAAAATCTTCACTTTCCTACTGTACTGACTGTTCTTTAATATTTCAACCTCTTAATTTGTGTGCATGCCTAATTATATCAGTAAATTTAGGGTAAAGGAAGATGAGAAAGTGACGAGAGGCTCTGCCATATGACAAGTAACTTTTTAAATCTAAGAAATCTTACAAGTCCCTTACTGATTTACAGAAGAAGTCTTTCAACTGCTTAGGTACCAACTGATTGTCTTGTCTACCCTAGGTTTTCCTGACCCACTTCCTGATTTTGATAAAGATAACTTGAATGTCAAGAAAACACTGGCAAGATTAATCAGATTTATTTGGAGGAAGTTGCTTAAGATCTCATGGGAGTTCCCTGGCTGTTCCATTGTTAGAACTCAGCACTTTCACTACCATAGCCCAGTCCCTGGTCAGGGAGCTAAGATTCCTCAAACCACAAAGCATAGCCAAAAATAGTAAAAACATTTTACTTATGTTGCTTTTTATAAACATTTCCACTCCTACCCATTATCAAAACCACCCACCCTTACCTTCTCTGCCCCCTCCAACCCCCTAAAAACTTCACCAAAGTAATAACGAAGCAGATTTGTATTCTAGTTCTCCATGAGTATTCCAGTGTTTGTAATCAGTATCCATAATTGGTGCAGATTTTAAGACTGTTTTCTCCTCTTGAAACATGCAGTAATCTTGCTAATCTATGATACTGAGCAAGGCCCTGTGGGCCTCCTGGGTACAAAGACTTTCTGTGTCCCCCTTTTCTTTGATTACAGGAAATAGCCTTCATTCAGCCTGCATGACATTCCCTGTTTCAACGGGCAGATTCGTGCAGGTGTTAGTTAGGAAAGAGAGGGAAGCAAGACAAGAAAGAAATAGTCAGGAGAAACAGTAGAGCAGTCTTGTGGCAGGGTCCTGATTCCTCATCAATACGCACAACAATATCTTTGAGCTGTTTTGCAGATATGGAAACTTGCTCTAGGTGGGATTCAATCCCTGGGTATGCTGCCCACAAACATATAGATCTCAGACTGGTTGGAACCTGAAGGTTGGTAACAGTGACTCCTTTTACCTTACCACCAACCAATCAGAAGTATATCCACAAGCTGATATGCCCTCTTTGAACCATAAGATTTTTCATTATTCTCTCAAAGATGGGATACACAGTTTTGAGAGCATTAGCCTGCTATATCCTCCTTTGCCTGGCAAAGTAATAAAGCTGTCCTTTTCTACTTCAGCCAAAGCTCTGTCTCTGAATCTGGCACTGGTGTATAGAGAAGCTGAGCTTTTGATGACATATATACCTCCCTCCATTCAATCCTGAAGTTTGTTTCTTCTTCTGTCTCCATAGTCCTTTAATATTCACTCAGTATCCACTAGAATTCTCCACAAGAGGATCTGGGAACCTGTGTGATTTAAGTAGATTGAATTAACTACTTTAAACTAAAGAAACATCCTGGGGAGACCATCTGATACATGAATTCTTTCAATTCCCCTTATTTCTAGTCTCTATCATGCAAATGCAGGCTTGTTTTTATACATAATATACACATAATCTTAAAAAATAGTGTTTAGCTTCTATAAGTTACAGGCTGGATAGTCTGCTGGTATTACCTCCATGCTGTAACTGTATTTTTCTCCATGATATGATGTGAACTTGAGTTTCTTAATAGATTCACAGATTCAGGAGATTTACTTATACTAATCTGGTGCTATGGGAATATAATTACCCCATGGAACAGAGTTCTGTTTTATTATAAAACTGTGTCAACAGTGCTGCAGGCACATTTTTGTTTATTGGGTCACCTCTTTCTAAACTACAAACAGAGAACACCCTTTTGGTTAACATATTCTCTTCAGTAATTTAGAAGCATCAATTAGGTAACAAGTTTCTTTCACCCTTTGTCATATCTTATGAGATTTCTAGGCCCTCATTCTCTTCTTCCTGAACTAATTTCTGCTGGTAGTGAATGTCAAACAAGAAGTGTGAATTTCATAACAGTGTTTCATAGATTTTTTTTTAACCTTTTTAGGAGATATTTAGTTCCAGCAACCCTTACGTCTCTCCAGTAAGATATAATTTTTAAAAACTCTCAAGTTCCAAAAAAATTAATAATTCACTCGCTACAATCAGAATATAAAACTGTGACCAACAGAAGGTACAATATAAACTTTTGTCATGTTAACAAAGTAGATGGTTTTACTACAAGCTGAGTCGCACTTTCACTTTTCACCTTCATGCATTGGAGAAGGAAATGGCAACCCACTCCAGTATTCTTACCTGGAGAATCCCAGGGACAGGGGAGCCTGGTGGGCTGCCGTCTATGGGGTCGCACAGAGTTGGACACGACTGAAGCGACTTAGCAGCAGCAGCAGCAGCTGACACTTCTATCAGTAGTAGCCTTAGGGAGGCTATTGGTTTTAACCATAATGTCCATATTGATGGGCTAGTAACGTTCTGGTCTGTGCTGCAGACAATTGTTACCCCAGGATCATTTATGCCACTGATTGGGTCAGTTGTTACTTGGGCACCCCTGTCTGCTATCCCTACATCTAAACTGTCTATTACCTTGCAACCGATTACCTCTATTTTTCCGGTTCCTACCAGATCTGCTATTCCATTTCTCGATGATTGGAGGGGACTCAGGAGGGTGCTTCAGTTATTCTTGGTACTCTTTGTCATCTTGGTACTCTTTGTGAAAAAGTTGGCTTAAAACTCAACGTTCAGATAACTAAGATCATGGCATCCGGTCCCATCACTTCATGGCAAATAGATGGGGAAACAGTGGAAACAGTGTCAGACTTTATTTTTTGGGGCTCCAAAATCACTGCAGATGATGATTGCAGCCATGAAATTAAAAGATGCTTGCTCCTTGGAAGGAAAGTGATGACCAACCTAGACAGCATATTAAAAAGCAGAGACATTACTTTGCCAGCAAAAGTCTGTATAGTCAAGGCTATGGTTTTTCCAGTGGTCAAAGTTGGACTATAAAGAAAGCTGAGCGCTGAAGAATTGATGCTTTTGAGCTGTGGTGTTGAAGAAGACTCTTGAGAGTCTCTTGGACTGCAAGGAGACCCAACCAGTCCATCCTAAAGGAAATTAGTCCTGAATATTCATTGGAAGGACTGATGTTGAAGGTGAAACTCCAATACTTTGGCCACTTGATGCAAAGAGCTGACTGGTTTGAAAAGACCCTGATGCTGGGAAAGATTGAAGGCAGAAGGAGATAGGGACAGAGGATGAGATGGTTGGATGGCATCACCGACTCAATGGACATGAGTTTGGGTAAACTCCAGGAGTTGGTTTTGGACAGGGAGGCCTGGCGTGCAAAGAGTTGGACATGACTGAGTGACTGAACTGAATGGAATCTACTGGCAAACATCTCTTCAAAATCTGGAACAGCTTCAGAAGTGTCAGTCATTCTGAAATTTCCAGATATTTGAGGAAGCTGTTCTGTTTAATGTTTAGATTGTTAAGATTTCCGGTCCAGAGTGCCATCAGAGGGCCTCCCTTATATAGATTCTTAGACACATATTTCATGTTTGTACTTTATATATCAGAAATTAGTATTTTCTGATTGATAGCATATTAAAATTAACTAGCATTTTACGGGATAAAGATAAATCTCCTACTAGTTTTATCTCTCTGGAGATGCCTAACACAGAGAAAATACAAATTTGACTCACAAAACTCTGTATTACTTAGTTGTTGTTATGTTACTTGCTGCTTTATAAGAGTAAAGCATTGGTATCTTGTTCCAAACATTATAGGCATATTTATTTCTTAAAGATTTGTATGTTACAGAAAGTCCATTACAATTCAGGATCCCATTCTGGTTTGAGTCCTTTTCCCATTTAATTGAGAAAGACATTTTAATTTAATTTTAATTTCATTTTAATGTCTGCTCCTAATTTAGAAATGTTTATTCTTGAAGATCTGTCTATTTCCCTGAGCCATACAACTCTAGTCTGGAGAGATTTGCTTTAACAGAAACACATTTTAATATTATGTAGATAATTTTCACTCAGAACTTCTAGGCAACCATCAGTTTTGGACAATCTCTTTGCCTTTTGTTAATTATTTGCTGGGCCATCACAAATTACATTCCTCAAAGTCACAATAGCAAGTCAGCTAGGGCTTCCCTGATGGTTCAGTGGTTAAGAATCCACCTACTAAACCCAGGGATGGGTTTGATCCCTGGTCTGGGAAGATCCCACAATCCACGGAGCAACTAAGCCTATGCACCACACTCCTGAGCCAGTGCTGTAGAACCTGTGCACCATAACGAGAGAAGCCACCACGAGAAGTCTCACCACCCCAGTGAAGAGTAGCTCCCACTCGCCTCAACTAGAGAACGCCCAGGTGAAGCAACAAAGACCCAGTACAGCCAAAATAAATAAAATCAAATAAATAGTAAATCAATTATAACTCAATAGAACATATAAATATGCATATATAATAAATTAAAAATCCAACATTGACACCCAAACCCTCAAACCACTTAATAGAAAGCATCCTGAAAATATCCTGTCAAAGAATGGTTATTGTTGTTCAGTTGCTAAGTTGTGTCAAAGACTCTTTGTGACCTCATGGATAGCAGCACACCAATCTTCCCTGTCGATCACCATCTTTTGGAATGTGCTTAAACTCATGTCCACTGAGTCGGTGATGCCATCAAACCATCTTATCCTCTGGCATCCCCTTCTGCTTCCGCCTTCAATCTTTCCCAGCATCAGGGTCTTTTTCAATGAGTTATTCTTCACATCAGGTGGCCAAAGTGTTGGAGTTTCAGCTTCAGCATCAGTCCTTCTAATGAATATTCAGGACTGATTTCGTTTAGGATGGACTGGTTGGATCTCCTTGCAGTCCAAGGGACTCTCAGGAGTCTTCTCCAACACCACAGTTCAAAAGCATCAATTCTTTGGCACTCAGCTTTCTTTATGGTCCAACTCTTACATCCATACATGACTACTGGAAAAACCACAGCTTTGACTAGACACGTTTGTTGGCAAAGTAACGTCTGCTTTTTAATATGCTGTCTAGGTTGGTCATAACTTTCTTTCCAAGGAGCAAGTATATTTTAATTTAATGGCTTCAGTCACCATCTGCAGTGATTTTGGAGCCCCAAAAAATAAAGTCTGTCACTGTTTCCCCATCTATTTGCCATGAAGTGATGGGACCGGATGCCATGATCTTAGTTATCTGAATGTTGAGTTTTAAGCCAACTTTTTATCTTTCCTCTTTGACTTTCATCAAGGGGCTCTTTAGTTCTTTACTTTCTGCCATAAGGGTGGTATCATCTGCATATCTGAGGTTACTGATATTTCTCCCTGCAATCTTGATTCCAGCTCTTGCTTCATCCAGCCTGGCCTTTCGCATGACGTACTCTGCATACAAGTTAAACAAGAAGGGTGACAGTATACAGCCTTGATGTACTCCTTTCCCGATCTGGAACCATTCGGTTGTTCCATGTACAGTTCTCACTCCTACTTCTTGACCTGCATACAGATTTCTCAAGAGGCAGGTCAGGTGGTCTGGTATTCTCATCTCTTGAAGAATTTCCCACAGTTTGCTGTGATCCACACAGTCAAAGGCTTTGGCATAGTCAATAGAGCAGATGTTTTTCTGGAACTCTCTTGCTTTTTTGATGATCCAGCGGATGTTGGCAATTTGATCTCTGGTTCCTCTGCCTTTTCTAAATCCAGCTTGAATATCTGGAAGTTCATGGTTCACGTATTGTTGAAGCCTGGCTTGGAGAATTTTGAGCATTACTTTGCTAGCATGTGAGATGAGTAAAATTGTGCAGTAGTTTGAACATTCTTTGGCATTGCCTTTCTTTGGTATTGGAATGAAAACTGATCTTTTCCAGTCCTGTGGCCAGTGGTTTTCCAAATTTGCTGACATACTGAGTGCAGCATTTTCATAGCATCATCTTTTAGGATTTGAAATAGCTCAACTGGAATTCCATCACCTCCACTAGCTTTGTTCGTAGTGATGCTTCCTAAGGCCCACTTGATTCTGAATTCCAGGATGTCTGGCTCTAGGTGAGTGATCACATTATCATGGTTTTCTGGGTCATGAATGAATAGTCAGGGTTGATTTCCTTTAGGATGGACTGGTTGGATCTCCTTGTTGTCCAAGAGACTCTCAAGGGTCTTCTCCAACACCACAGTTTGAAAGCATCAGTTCTTTGGTGCTCAGCCTTTTTTATGGTCCAACTCTCACATCCATACATGAGTACTGGAAAAACCACAGCTTTGCCTAGACGGACCTCTGTTGGCAGAGTGACCTTTCTGCTTTTTAATGTGCTGTGTTTGTCATAACTTTCTTTCCAAAGAGCAAGTATCTTTTAATTTCATGGCTGCAGTCACCATCTGAACACATTTTCATAAAATCTGTCACTGTTTCCACTTCTATTTGCCATGAAATGATGGTACCAGATGCCATGATCTTAACCAAAGGGTAGAGTTAACTCAACTTTTATTTTCTTTTGTCTTTCCTTTTTCTAAAAAATATTTTGTTTATTTATTTGGCTGCACTTGGTCTTACTTGGGCCATGTGGGCTCTTCCATCTTTATTACGACATGTGGGATCTGATTCCCTGACCAGGGATCGAATCTGGGTCCCCTCCATTGAGAGCATGGAGTCTTAGCCACTGGATTACCAGGGAAGTCCCCTGTTTTTCTTTCCTTGGTTTCTTTTTTAGACTTGCTTTATTTAGTTTTCACTTGTTAATTATTTTGGGAAAAATTTCATTATTCTTAATTATTAGAGTCAATAACAAATTACCTTTGAGATTATGTTGAGTTTAAATCAATGACTAAAATTTCCATATGAAGTACATGTAGATCTATATGATGCAATGTATATTAAAACTTCTATCATGGGACAAAAAAGTCACACAGTTTTTTTAAACAAAAATTAAATTGTATGAATATTTATGAATAAAATTGTGTGTGTGGACACAGTTAACAGTTGGTTCCTCTGACAGACTTAAAGAGTCTTAAAGCTATGTGTCCTTTTTCACTTTAAGTAAAGTATTTTCTAGTTTTACTTTTTTAACAAAGTATTTTTTAAAAATATTTATTTGTTTATTTAACTGTGCTGGATCCTAGTTTTCTGACCAGGGATCACACCTGAGTTCCCTGCATTGGGAGCACAGAATCTTAGCAACTGGATCACATGTAAATCCCTCACTTTTTCTTTAATCACTTTTGGACATGGTTATAACACTTGAGTTAGGATCATTGGACATGATTTTTATACGTACGTTTATTCTTATGAATATGATTTATAATTAGTGATTTTATTATTTTGTGTGTGAAGCTATATTTTTTCTCATTTTCACTGTGACAATGGAACAATAATGTTTTATTTTGAGTGATACAGTGATTGTCTAAGGCATATAGCTTCCGTCTATGGAGTCGCACAGAGTCGGACACGACTGACGCAACTTAGCAGCAGCAGCAGCAGCAGGCTTATTGATTTATTTTGGAGGTTGGACAATTTTTGTCTTTGGACTGGAAATTTTTAATAAAAGTTCTATACCTAAAGTTTAAAAAAATGAGAGTTGAAAACATAGTAATAGTTGAAGCCATTTTATAACAAAAAATTGTTGGTATAGTTCAAGATTGTGTTTAAAAGAAGCTTTTGATTTTATATGTGTTATTTCATAATACGAATAAAATGTCACCTATAGTTGTTTCTTATATTGGCCTCCTAAGTTGGGCTAATTAGAGATTTATGACATTATGGAAATAGAAATGGTGCTAGAACCTTGGTGATTATTCAGTTGTGTATGTCTGCTTGGGCTGCCATAACAAAATTCCACAGGGATTTCCCTGGTAGTCCAGAGGTTAAGACTTTGCCTTGCAATTCAGGGGATGGAGGTTCAATTGCTGATCTTGGGACTAAGATCCCGCAATCTGGGGGCGAGTGAGGAGGTGGAGACAACTAAGCTTGTGAAAGATCCGGCATGTGAAAGATCTTGCATGGAAAGATCCCGCATGACCCAAGGAAGATCTGCACGCCATGACTAAGACCTGATGCAGCCAAAAAGTAGTAATAAGAAAATCCCACAGTCTAGGTGGTTTAAACAACATAAATTTATTTCTTACAGTTCTGAAGGTTGAGAAATCCAAGATCAAGGTACTTGAAAATTTGATTTCTGATGAAAGGTCTCTTCCTGGCTTATAGAAGAGTTGTTTTTGCTTAGTAATATGCATTTAAGGTTACTCCATGTCTTTTCATGCTTGATAGCTCATTTCATTTTAGTGCTGAACAGTGCTCTATTGTCTGACTGTACCAAATGTAGTGTCTTTTCTTACAAGGATAGTCATACTATCAGATCAGGGCCCTGACTTCTTTTTTTGTTGAAGTATAGTTGACTTACGAAGTTGTGTTAATTTCTGCTGTACAACAAAGTGATTCAGTTATACATATATTTATATTCTCTTTTAAATATTCTTTTCCATGGTGGTTTATCATAGGATATTGAATATTGTTCCTTGATCTATACAGTAGGACCTTGTTGTTATCTGGGACCCTCATTTTATAACCTCATTTAAACTTAATTACTTCCTGAGAAGTAAATTCATCCATACTTGGGTTAGAAGTTCAACATTTGAAATTTGGAGGGACACGAACATTTAACCCATATCACTAACACCCTAATTTTATTAAAGTAGAAACAGATCAATAGAATGTTAGAAACAAGATGAAAAGAGACATAAAGAGTGTTACGATTAATCTTTCTACTGATTTTTAAAAATTTAATTTAACTTTAAAATTTTTGGCCACGTGGCATGTAGGATCTTAGTTCCCTGATCAGACAATGAACCCACACCCCCTGCACTGGAAGCAGTCTTAACTGCCGGAATGCCAGGGAAGTTCTCTTTGATGTTTTCTATCAAAATGTTTTAAATAACTTGATTAAATAAATTCTTGGTAAAACTGGATCTCTTAGTTACTGGATTCTCAATTGAAAGTTCTTTCTGACATTACTACCCTCTTTTGTTATGTAATTCTCTTCAGTCTTTTCCAAGTTGTTACTAATTCCCTTTTATTTTACTGCAGGAGAATCCACTGCTGTAGGTTTTTAATTTGGATCATGTTCAAAAGCTTAAGAATTACCTGAAGTTTTATGATAATTATTGTGTTATTTTTTATTTTAGGTGTTTAGCTTTTATAAGATTCTCAAAATAATCTATGATAGCAAAAGTATCCATCTACTAAGCAGTGGTTTTCTGTATCCCATCAGAGTGACAGTTTTCTCACTCAAAAGTCCCTTTCTGTGCTAAATTAGGCATATTCATTCAATCAGAAACCAATAAGGGTATTTCCCAGTAGTGAGCTTCATGCTAAGAATGAAAAAATGAATGTCACAATTCTGTAATAAAGACTTACTAAAAGAGAAAAAATGATAAGGAAGAACTGAAGAGGAACATAATTGTTGAACATACAAGTTTTGCTAACTCCAAAACTAGCATTTTTTTCTTTTCACCATACCATCAGTTCAGTTCAGTTCAGTTCAGTCGCTCAGTTGTGTCCGACTCTTCGTGACCCCATGAATCGCAGCACGCCAGGCCTCCCTGTCCGTCACCAACTCCCATACCATGATAACTCCCAATTTGACTTGTCACCTCCTTCTAGATCTTATTAAAGCTGTAGAATATTGGGCATGAAGTAGCTGACCAGTTTTGTTTTTTCCTTATTCTGAACTGACATTGTGTTGGGTAAAGAAAGAATTCTGGTGATGTTCCTCTTATTTTTCAAGTGGAGGCTTTCATTTTCAGTTTTAATTCCAGGAAAAAAATTACACATTCTCCTTTTAAATCTCCCTCTAATCCACACACAATGTTGACTAGAGTGGGCCCAACAGAGATCATGCAGAGTGTGAACACACAGGTAAGAAAGATAGTGAATCACTCTATAGTTAGTATTTGCAGAGAAAATTCAAAAAAGGAAAATCTCTGAAGAAATACTGTGATGACTTTAGGGCTTAAAAGACTACACTTAAGGTAAATGCATAAGACAAGACCTAAAAGAAGTAAGTCACAAGGCAAAAAAGCAAAAGTTATGTCCAACTCTCTGTGACCCCATGACTGTAGCCCACCAGGCTCCTCTGCCCATGGAATTAATTCTCCAGGTAAGAACACTGGAGTGGGTAGCCATTCCCTTCTCCAGGGGATCTTCCCAACCCAGAGATCAAACCTAGGTCTCCCACATTGCAGGCAGATTCTTTACCATCTGAGCCACCAGGGAAACCCAAGTCATAAGGGCATTGAAGCAAAAAGCATATACCTGCCAGTCTATTGGGAATGCTGTAAGCAGGTCTGAGTAGGACTGTAACATTATCATGAAGTAGAAGGAAACAGAGCTCAAGAGACACTATATGATTTGTTGCTTGTATTTGTGTTGAGTGGTTTACACATACTTGCCATTATAGGAGGTTGGTCTCATCACTCCCAGTGTGTTCTTCTCTTGCTCACATTAGCTACTGTATTAGTTTCCTATTGCTGCTGTAACAGCTCACCTAAACTTAACAATACAAATTCATTATCTTTTAGTTCTGTAGTTCAGAAGTCCTAAACTGGCCACATTGGCTAAAATCGAGGTGTGCATTCCTCTGTGGGAGCTCTAGGGGAGAACACATTTTCTTGCCCTTTTCCACCTCCTAGAGGCTGCTCACATTCTTGCTTCCCTGGCCGCTTCCATCTTCAAAACTACTAATAGACAGTCAAGTCTTTCTCGCATTGCATTGCCCTGTCAATGAGCCTTCTGTCTTCCTCTTTCATATTTAGGAACCCTTTTGAGTTATTCTTATGATTACATTGGGTAATCCAGGATGAACTCTTTAAGGTCAGATGATTAGCAAAATAATTTTCTCTGCAGCTTTTATTCCATGTTGTTATATGACAAATTCCAGGAGTTAGAACCTGGACAGCTTTGGGTAGGGGACATGATTCTGCCTAACACGGCTAAAAAAATTTTTTTAATCCCCTAAGTAATGCTTTGTATCATGGCATAACAGGGTAGACCTTTGCTGAGCTGTAAACCAATTGAGAAGCAAAGAACTATCTTGAGTTACCACAGGATGCGTGGATATTAACTTAATTTAGTAGTCATATATAAGAGGAATTATGTAGCCCTCTCTAAAACTTCTTATAGTATCTGAAGCAAATGAAGTCCAGAGAGATTCCTGGTTCTTGATGTCACAGAAAGCCAATTTTAGAACAGCAAGATATTTCTACTTTATCTGTTATTTTTTTCAATGTGGTGTTATTATCAACATATTTATTATATGATTCCCTGATAGCTGAGTTGGTAAAGAAACCACCTGCAGGGCAGGAAACCCCAGTTTGATTCTTGGGTCGGGAAGATCCACTGGAGAAGGGATAGGCTACCCACTCCAGTATTCTTGGGCTTCCCTGGGGGCTCAGCTGGTAAAGAATCTGCCTGCAATGTGGGAGACCTGGGTTCGATCCCTGGGTTGCGAAGATCCCCTGGAAAAAGGAAAGGCTACCCACTTTAGTATCCTGGCCTAGAGAATTCCATAGACTGTATAGTCCATGGGGTCCCAAAGAGTTGGACACGACTGAGTGACTTTCACTCACTCACTCACTCACTCACTCAGAGAAATGAAAACCTACAAAGTAATTTGCCTTGAGTTATGGTTTGAAATAGAAAAATAAAACTTGCTTCCTTGAATTGTATGTCAATCCTGGGTTAGGAATACAGTGTGTGTGTTAGTCACTCAGTTGTGTCTGACCCTTTGTGACCCCATGGACTATAGTCCTCTAGGCTCCCCTGTCTGTGGAATTCTCCAGGCAAGAATACTGCAGTGGGTTGCCATGTCCTTCTCCAGGGGATCTTCCCAGCCCAGGGATGGAACTCAGGTCTCCTGCATTGCAGGCAGACTCTTTACTGTCTGAGCCACCAGGGAAGCCCCAGGAATGCAGTAGATATTACTATTCCCATTTTACCTTTGAATGATGAGGAATACAGGGCTCTTATTAACCACACTGCTAGAAAGGAACAGAACCCATATTTGTCCAACTCCTAAGCCCATCCTGTCTGCAAGCATTTAGCCAGTCCACCACCATGCTAATATCCTCAAGAATGTGAAAAGTCCTATTCTTGACTCGTAACACCTAAATTAAGTAGTTTAGCTTAGAAATTCACAATTGTTTTATAATTTCCAAGGACATAACTTTATTTCAAGTGATGCTATAGATTTCTAAACATAGACTAGAAGTCATATTCTAAATGAATCTATTTATGTGACTTCACCTTATTAAGAATATTTATATCATTTTTTAGATGAATAAAGAGAATTAATATGAGAAAAGGGAGTGCACATCAGTCTATTTGGTGTTAACCTCTTCAAAGTTGGAGCTTTTAATACAATTACATTGTTTCTAACATTCAAATACTTTTCTCCCTTTTCCTCTCTGAAGGAGGCATCTTCCGACTTTAAACAGCATTTCAGATAACTCAATATTTAAAATATTTCTCACTAGCGATGTGGAGTCTAAGATACACACACACACATACACATATATATATATGTATATACCATGATAATGTTACAAAAAACATACATGGTAGATTTCAGGATGTGGGTGAGAGGAACATTCTTCATTTGCATCATTTCTAAATATTGTTTTGTTTGAGGAAAGATTGTTTATCCATTGGCCATTCTTTGCTTCTTTCAGATTATAATGTTTTCCACTTTTTCAAGAGCATGTAAAACGTACCCCACCCTGCGTTTTGTGAATGAATGTTGCCATCTTAACCAGACATTGAGTAATAACCAGGGGAAGTCACACCATGATGCTTCACATCATCTATTAGGAACAATCAGGAACATGAAATGGCAAGTGCCTGCTATCTGGACAGAGTCCACTTGAACGAAAACGCAGGACAGAAGTTAAAACATGAGGCAGAGACATGTGACCAACTCAAATCTCAAACTTCCGTTTGATTTCAGTGATGAGTCTTTCAGGAAGGAAGTTGGAAAGTAAACAGAAGATAACCTTTTGTGTTATGTTCTCAAAAAAGCAATCTATTTTCTGAATTTCCTTCATGGATTAATCTTACAGGCAATTTGGCCATTTATTTTTCTGAGTAACATAACGTAGAATGCTGAAATAGTAATACATTCTACTTAATCTAAGGCCTTTAAATTAATTATTATAGTGAGAGTAATCTGATTACTTTTGAATGCCAATGGTATTTAGTGAGGGCACAGAATTAGTGCTTTTTGTCTGGATTAAAAAACAGAATGATTTTCCAAACTGTTTACTATTCATCTTAAACTGCTTCCCTCTACTTCAAACCCAGACTATGGCTAAGCTCTGCAAAAACTTGAGTCTTTAGTAATACACTGAAATTGGAGGTCAAGTTGGGGGACAATTGTAATTTTTAAATCATTTTTTAAACTTCAGCTATGGAAAAAAGCAGCTCTGAATATCCTAAGTCTATGATATTAAGTTGTTAAAATATAATTATTAGGCAAGTTATAACATTTGTCAATGCTGTCTATCTGTCTATCTATATTTTTTTGGTCACACCACACAGCTTGTGGATCTTATTTCTCTGACCAGGGGATCAGACCTGGGCCCTCAGCAGTGAGAGCTTGGAGTCCTAACCACAGCATTGCCAGGGAATTCCCTATCTATATCCATACTTATGGAATGAAGAAAAGTAAAGGAACAAAAAGAGACCCATTTTTAAAATAATAAGTAGCAGTTTCTTGATTACTAAAGTGATCATTCATGTAATGTAAAATATGTAACAACCACATTTCACTTAGATTTCAATTTTGAGATGTGTGTTTATTTACTTTACTATTTTCTTCATCTTCCTAATTACCAGTTTATCAGCAAGCACCCTAATCAAGAAGAAACTGCCTTCCAGGAATTCCCTGGTGATCCAGTGGTTAGGACTCTTTGCTTTCACTATTGAGGGCCCAGATTTGATTCCTGGTTGGAGAAGGCAATGACACCCCACTCCAGTACTTTGCCTGGAAAATCCCATGGATGGAGGAGCCTGGTAGGTTGCAGTCCATGGGGTTGCTAACAGTCGGACACGACTGAGCGACTTCACTTTCACTTTTCACTTTCATGCATTGGAGAAGGAAATGGCAACCCACTCCAGTATTCTTGTCTGGAGAATCCCAGGGACAGGGGACCCTGGTGGCTGCCGTCTATGGGGTCACACAGAGTCAGACACGACTGAAGTGACTTAGCAGTAGCAGCAGTAGCAGCAGGGAACTAAAATCCCACACGCTGTGCTATGCAGTCAAAAAAAGAAAAAAGTTAAAGAAAAAAAATTGCTTTTCACTGAGATCTTCAAATGCTTTCTTGTGATTAAAGTATGCTAGCTTTAGCACATAAAGTTTATTATAATTATTTTCATTCCTCATTGATTTGCTTTTATTTTTCATTATTTTTATTGTGATTATTAAATAAGCTACTTTCATGAAAGTGATATGTATTTAATTCTATATGCAGTAATTGGTTATGAGATGCCAGGAACATTTCCATTTATAAGGAATAAGATGGCCCATTCCGAATCTTTACTTAAGCTCTCACATGGTAAACTCTGTATCCAAACAGAGTGGCTAGGAGCTCTCATTCACATAGAAAAATAGTCTACATAAGGGGAAAATCAACAAATTCAATCAAAATCACATAATCACAGTGTGTTGTACATCTAAGAATATAAAGATTAGTCCACATGTTTTTAGCAGGAGAAATAGAAAAATTAGGTAGCATCCTACCTTGAGTGATGGAGCTGATGAGCCTTATAGAAGAAGGCAGATTCTGAGGACTTAATCATGTGTGAATGTGTGTTTTAATTTGTTCTTTTGTTAAGTTGTGTGAGAGAAGTCAAATGGATCCAACACAGTTACATTTAAATAATGGAACCTAAAAAAAAGGAGAGAGGGAGAGAAGGGTATCAGTATTCTCCTGATAAGAAGAAAACTGAAAGATATGATAGTAACTGAATTCAAATATATGAGATTTGCATTTCATTGACATTCCTTGTTAGCTATTTCTTCATATCTCTAAACGGAGAAGGCAATGGCACCCCACTCCAGTACTCCTGCCTGGAAAATCCCATGGACGGAGGAGCCTGGTAGGCTGCAGTCCATGGGGTCGCTGAGGGTTGGGCATGACTGAGCGACTTCACTTTCACTTTTCACTTTCATGCATTGGAGAAGGAAATAGCAACCCACTCCAGTGTTCTTGCCTGGCGAATCCCAGGGACGGGGGGAGCCTGGTGGGCTGCCGTCTGTGGGGTCACACAGAGTCAGACACAACTGAAGTGACTTAGCAGCAGCAGCAGCATATCTCTAAAAAAAAAATAAAAGGCAGTTTGAGCACTGGTAAGTCTCTTGATCGACAAAGTTTTTTGTTTTGAACAATTTCAATATTTAATAAAGGATTGACTGACTTAATTTCAATATACAGTCATTAAAAGAAGAGAAATAGAAAGAAGAAAGAAAAGTAGTGGCACATACATCATCAGATTTGAGCAACATCCAGACTTAAACAGCAGTGAGAAGTCCCTTGTTAACAGCAATCTGGAGTCCCAGTTGGGAAGAGGTCCCAGGCTGTGCATTCACTCCATGGATGAGACTTCAAATTTCAGTTTTGGGGCTCCTGATTATAATTCCAAACTGATATCATCGGTTTGCATGCAAAAATGCAGCTCTGATTTTTCTTTAACATTTACAAAGCTATTTGTTTCATCTGGATTTTCTGGATGAAAGTCACTAGATTTTCTGGACCCCAGGGTGCTGGCCAGGCCTCTAACGGCTCAAGAAAAGCCAATACCCACGTGCTGTCTTATCTAAAGTGCCTCTTGACTTTCTGGTAACAATTAGTGTGTTTGCAGGCAGGTATGTAGTCCAGGCAGGGTCAGAAATCAGTCAAAGGCCTGCTCTCTTCTTCATTTTAATTTCCCTATCGAAATCAAAACCATGGCCAAGCTTCCATCTGAAACTTACTCTTTGGCACTGCCGTGCAGAAGAGCAGACTCTGGTGCTTCCTGAAGAGAATTCTTAGGATTCATTTCTTAACAACTTTCATATATATCATACAGCATGGCAACTATGGCCATCATGCTGTAAATTATATCTTAAGTACTTCTTTATGTTTCTGTTCTATTTCTTTATTTAAAATCTGTTTAACTGGATGATAATTGCTTTACAATGTTGTGTTGGTTTCTGCTATACAACAACACAAATCAGTCATAACTATGTGTGTGTATGTATATATATATATCTCCTCCCTCTTGAGCCTTCCTCCCACCCACCTCCCCATCCCAGTCCTCTAGGTTGTCACAGAGCACCAGGCTGGGTTCCCTGTGTTATATAGCAGCTTCCCACTAGTTAGCTATTTTACTCATGGCAGTGCATATATGTTAACGCTACTTTCTCAACTTATCCCACCCTCTCCTTTGCCACTGTGTCCACAAGTCCCTTCTTCATGTCTGCATCTCCATCCCTTCCCTATAAATAGATTAATCAGTACCATTTTTCAAGGTTCCATGTATATATATGAACTAATATATGATATTTTTTTATCTCTTTTGACATCTGTCACTCTGTATAACAGGCTTCAGGTTCATCCACCTCAGTTCAACTTAGCAGTTGTTCTTTTTCATGGCTGAGTAATGCTCATTCGCATATATGTACCACATCTTCTTAATACATTCATCTGTTGATGGACATTTAGGTTGCTTCCAGGTACTGGCTATTGTAAATGGTGCTGCGACGAATATTGGGGTACAGGTGTATTTTTGAATTGTGGTTTTCTCAGGGTGTAGAAGGATTGTTGGGTCATCTGATAGATTTATTCCTAGCTTGTTTTTTTTAAAGAATCTCCATACTGTTTTCCATAGTGGCTTTATCAACTTAAATTTTCTCCACATCCTCTCCTGAATTTATTGTTTGTAGATTTTATGATGATGGTCATCATCATAAAATCTATCAGATTTTATTCTGACTGGTATGAGGTGATACCTCATCATAGCTTTGATTTGCATTTCTCTAATAATGAGAGATGTTGAGCATCTTTTCTTGTGTATATTGGCCATCTGTATGTCTTCTTTGGAGAAATGTCTGTTCAGGTCTTTTGCCCATTTTTTTGATTGGGTTGTTTGTTTTTCTGATAATTAAGCTGTATGGGCTGCTTATATATGTTGGAGATTAACCCTTTATCATTGCTTCATTCACAATTATTTTCTCCCCTTCTAAGGGTTATCTTTTCATCTTGTCTATAGTTTCCTTTGCTATAAAAAAGCTTTACTTTTCATTAGGTCCCATTTTTTTATTTTTGTTTTTATTTTCATTATTCTAGGAAGTGAGTCAAAGAGAATCTTCCTGCAATTTCTTTTCTTCAAGTTTTTTTAGTTTCTGGCCTTACATTTGTCTTTAATCCATTTTGAGTTTATTTTTGTATATGGTGTTAGGAAGTATTCTGATTTCATTCTTCTATATGTAACTGTCCAGTTTTCCCACCACCAGCTATTGAAAAGGTTGTATATTCTTGCCTGCTTTGTCCAAGATAAGGTGCCCATAGGTGTGTGGGTGTATCTCAGGCTTTCTATCTTGTTCCATTGGTCTATATTTCTGTTTTTGTGCCAGTACCATACTGTCTTTAGGGCTTCCCTCATAGCTCAGTTAGTAAAGAATATGTCTGCAAGGCAGGAGACCAGGGTTCGATTCCTGGGTCTGGAAGATCCCCTGGAGAAGGAAATGGGAACCCATTCCAGTATTCTTGCCTGGAGAATCCCACAGACAGAGGAGCCTGGCGGGCTACAGTCCATAGGGTCGCAAAGAGTCGCACACGACTGAAGTGACTTAACACGCATGCATGCATAGTTTTCTGCATACAGGTCTTTTGTCTCTTTAGGTAGATTTATTCCTAGGTACTTTATTCTTTTTGTTACAATGTTGAATGGAATTGTTGCCTTAATTTCTCTTTCTGATTTTTCATTGGTCGTGTATAGGAATGCAAGGGATTTTTGCATATTAATTTTGTATCCTGCAACTTTACTAATTCATGGATTAGTTCTAGTAATTTTCTGGTGGCATCTTAAGGATTTTTTAATGAATAGTATCATGTCATCTACAAACAGTGAGAGTTTTACTTCTTTTCCAATCTGGATTCCTTTTATTTCTTTTTCTTCTCTGATTGTCATGGCTAGGACTTCCAAAACTATATTGAATAATAGTGGTGAGAGTGGGCACCCTTGTCTTGTACCTAATTTTAGAGTAAATGCTTTCAGTTTTTCACCATTGAGAATAATGTTTGCTGTGGGTTTGTCATATATGGGCTTTAATATGTTGAGGTAGGTTCCTTATATGCCCATTTTCTGGAGAGTTTTTTTTTTTTTTTTATAATAAATGGTGTTGAATTTTGTCAAAAGCTTTCTCTGCATGTATGGAGATGATCATATAGTTTTTACCTTTCAGTTTGTTAATTTGGTGTATCACATTGATTGATTTGCATATATTGAAGAATTCTTGCATCCCTTGGATAAACTCCACTTGATCCTAGTGTATGATTCTTTTAATGTGTTGTTGGATTCTGTTTGCTAGAATTTTGCTGAGGATGTTTGCATCTATGTTCAAGAGTGATATTGGTCTGTAATTTTGTGTGTGTGTAGTATCTTTGTCTTTTTTTGGTATCAGGATGATGGTGGCCTTGTAAAATGAGTTGGGGATCTTTCCACCCTCTGCAATTTTTTGGAAGAGTGGCCATGGACAGTCTTTAAGTCTTCTATGTACACATATATTCATTTTTCTTAGGTAAGTAGCTGGAAGTAGAATTGCTGGACATAGGGTATGTTTAACTTTATATAAACTGCCAGAGTGGCTTCCAAAATGGCTATAATCTTTTACACTGTCCTCAGTAATTTATGAGAGTTTCATTTATCCCAGAACAAAGCTTTCGTGCTACCTCTTTATAGCTATAGCTACCCATCCCACCATCCCTAATCTGGTAATAACTAATCAATTCTCCATCCTTATACTTTTGTTAGTTAAAAAATGTTATATAAATAGACTCATACCATAAGTAACTTTAAAAGATTGGTTCTTTTTACACTCAGCATAATTCCCTTGAGTTCCATCCAAATTATTATGTGCACAAATAATTTCATTTGTTTGTTTTGTGTAGTACTCCATGGTATAGATCGGAGAAGGCAATGGCACCCCACTCCAGTACTCTTGCCTGGAAAATCCCATGGGCAGAGAAGCCTGGTAGGCTGCAGTCCATGGGGTCGCTAAGAGTCAGACACGACTGAGCAATTTTACTTTCACTTTTCACTTTCATGCATTGGAGAAGGAAATGGCAACCCACTCCAGTGCTCTTGCCTGGAGAATCCTAGGGACGGGGGAGCCTGGTGGGCTGCCGTCTGTGGGGTCGCACAGAGTCGGATACGACTGAAGCGACTTAGCAGCAGTAGCAGCCATGGTATAGACACACCCCAGTTTGTCACATTTTATTTAACCATTAACGTATTAAAGGACACTTGGATAATTTCCAGCTTTTAGCTATTTTTGTGCTGGAAAGATTTTTGCACGAATATAGGTTTTTATTTTTCTAGTGAAAATACCCAAGAGATCATTGGCTAGATTACATGATATGGTTGGAAAAATAATGGCCCTCCAACGATGTCCAGGCCCAATCCTTAGAATCTGTGAATATGTTGCCTTATGCGGCAAAAGGGACTTTGTATATGCAAATATATTAAGGATTCTGAGGAGGGAAGAATTTCCTTGATTATCTTCATGGGCTCAAAACAATCAAAAGGGCCTTAATGAGAAAGAGGCAAAAAGGTCAGAGTCACAGATATTTGAAGATGCTATCCTGCTGGCTTTGAAGATAAAGAGACATGAGCCAAGGAATTGAAGTGGCTCCTAGAAGCTGGGAAAGGTGAGGAATAGATTCTTCCCTAGAGCTTCCAGAAGAAACACAGTGCTGCTCACAGTTTGATTTTAACTCACAAGACCTATTCTTACTTCTGAACTCTGAAACCATAGGTAATGAATTTGTGTTGTTTTCAGCTAGTAAGTTTGTGGTAATTTGTTAACAGCTTAAATATAAAGCTAATACATATTGTAAATGATTTTTTGTTGTTGTTGTTTTAGAAGGGACTTCTAAACTATTTTCCAAAGTGAACGAGGGTGGGAAATTGTAGTAGACGTGACTGAAATAGTCAGGGATAGATCACTAAGTCTCATAGGATAAGATAAGTTTAGATCTATCCATTGTGGAATAGGAAATCATCAGAAGATTTCCTTGGAGGAAAAGCTATGACCAACCTAGACAGAATATTATAAAGCAGAGACATTACTTTGCCAACAAAGGTCCGTCTGATCAAAGCTATGGTTTTTCCAGTGGTCATGTATGGATGTGAGAGTTGGACTATAAAGAAAGCTGAGCACCGAAGAATTGATGTTTTGAACTGTGGTGTTGGAGAAGGCTCTTGAGAGTCCCTTGGACTGCAAGGAGATCCAACCAGTCCATCCTAAAGGAAATCAGTCCTGGGTGTTCATTGGAAGGACTGATGCTGAAGGTGAAACTTTAATACTTTGGCCACCTGATGTGAATAGCTGACTCATTGGAAAAGACCCTGATGCTGGGAAAGATTGAAGGCGGGAGGAGAAGGAGATGACAGAGAATGAGATGGTTGGATGGCATCACTGACTCAATGGACATGAGTTTGAGTAAACTCTGGGAGGTGGTGGTGCACAGGGAAGCCTGGCGTGCTGCAGTCCATGGGGTCACAGAGTCAGACATGACTGAGTGACTGAACTGAACTGAACTGAGAAGATTTCAAACAAGCGAAGGGGCATGATATGATTTATGTCTGAAAATGATCACTCTCATTGCTATGACAGTGATTTGGAATGAGGCAAGAATAGAGAACACCAATTAAGAGATTATTACATCGATAAGGTTGATTGCCATGGAGTTGGATGGAAAGTGACAGATTTAAGATTTGTGTGCAGGAATATAGACAAAAGATTTGCTGCTGGACTGGCTATGAGTGTGAAGGAAAGAGATGCTTTTGCTTGAAAACTAGGCAATAGTGGTGTCTTTAATATTGAATGATTATTATTTGGAGTATGTGGTGCTGAAAGGGCAGAGATATAAAACAAGCCACTAAATATATGAATTTGAGTTGTTAATTGACAGAGGTTGGTTCTAGAAACAAATCTGAGAGTGATTAGTTAGTGGTTCAGTTTATAAACTTGGACAGGATTAACCTGGAAGAGTACAGATAAAGAAGAGAAAGAGGAATCAGGACACCTTAATTCCTAGTGATGATGAGGGTTTCCCAGGTGGGTCAGAGGTAAAGAATCCGCCAGCCAATGCAGG
Organism: Bos javanicus; assembly: GCF_032452875.1. Classification (NCBI taxonomy): domain Eukaryota; kingdom Metazoa; phylum Chordata; class Mammalia; order Artiodactyla; family Bovidae; genus Bos; species Bos javanicus. The sequence continues at coordinate 68,448,410 of NC_083883.1, forward strand.
AGATGCAGGTTCAACCCCTGGTCAGGAAGGTCCCTTGGAGGAGGAAATGGCAACCCACTCCAATATTGTTTCCTGGGAAATCCCATGGACAGAGGAGCCTGGAGGGTTACAGTCCATGGGGTTGCAAAGAATCAGACACAACTGAGTGACTGAGCACACACACACACAACACACAATGTATGAAGAGCTTTAAAAATAAACAACCCAATAGTAACTCTGTATGGAAGGGGAGAAAGATGAGGAGAGGATAAAACCATGAAGCCAATAAAAAAAAATCTTACAGTAAAGATGCTATAGACATTTGTGTTGAATGCTACTGAGAAGTCAAATAATCTGTTTATGGCTGAACTTAAGTTGTGTCAGTTACATACAATGGAGAGTAGACCAAGAAATGAGGGAATGCGTCTCAAGATGGACAATGGCATCTGAGTTAGATGCATAAGGAAGGAAATGAGGAGATAGGAGGTGATGAGGTTTGGTGAATCAATAGGTTCAGTGAAGCTGAATATAGATGCTAGAGCATGAATACTAACACATGGGAGCTGCAAGCGTTGGTAGTAAAAGATGATTGAAATGAAGATTTTGGAAATGGTACAGTAATTAATGATGAGATCAAAGTCTGTATGATCATAGGAAATATGGAAGAAGGCAACACTAAAATAGAAGATAAGAGACCCCAGGCAGGATGTTAAACATGCAGTTCACATGGATATTGAAATTACCAAGATGTCAAGAGTAGCAAATGACAGAGCCAATGAACCTGGTATCAATGATTCACCCAACTGAACTTAATCTCTCCTTCTTTCAACTTTCTTTTAAATTCTGTTCCTCCTTAGCAGCTTTGCCTTATTCTTTGCCTTTTGTGTACTTTTTCCTTTTGTGTACTTTTTCTCCTACTTCTTTGGAAGGAATGATGCGAAAGCTGAAACTCCAGTACTTTGGCCACCTCATGCGAAGAGTTGGCGCATTGGAAAAGACTCTGATGCTGGGAGGGATTGGAGGCAGGAGGAGAAGGGGACGACAGAGGATGAGATGGCTGGATGGCATCACTGACTCGATGGATGTGAGTCTGAGTGAACTCCGGGAGATGGTGATGGACAGGGAGGCCTGGCGTGCTGTGATACATGGGATCGCAAAGAGTCGGACACAACTGAGCGACTGAACTGAACTAAACTGAAGATTAGGCAATGAAAATAAGTTTGTTGCTATCTCTCTTCTATAGGACAAAGCACCCATTTCTAATACAGTGTTTCCATGTATGAGAGATTATAATAGTGACCTTAAGACCTCTATATGATGGAGGGCAGAACAATGTCACTAAAGGCCAGTCGGGTTTGGAAGAGATAGGAGAATAATGCTTTAGAGAAATCATCTCATGACAAAGATATACAGAAACAGTCAAAATTTATTTTAGAAGAGGTTTTCAATTTTTAAATAATACAAAAATAAACAGCTATTTGTTTCAACACTTACAGTTTACATAAATTAATTTAATCATAGTCTGAGGCACCAAAACACTCATATATTCCAAATTCCCAGATTCAGTCATTCAGATATTTAACAAATCAGTTTTTTTAAAAAATCAATGAAGGTAACAGTTTTTTTTAATACAAGCTCTTCTACTATTGACTCTTTATTAACCATAAATCATTTAAACATAAAATCCTGAAAATTCCCCTGAGTTATTTCTCTTTAATGAAATTTCATTTTTCTCCCTTTGCCTAACAGGCATACCTGTTCAATTATTTACATAAATACTGATTTTCAGTGCATGATTTAAAAATATTAAGACCCACAGTGCTTTGTAAAGAATGTTTCTCCAGAAGTTAGGGGTGAATGAATTAATGAAACATCCACAAGTCCTTCAAAAACGTACACACTGTCAGTGTCAGCACATCCAGGGTAACGAGACAACGTTCTCTGTGGGCTGGTGAGTAGGTAAGCCTTAAAGGCGAATTCCAACTTTCCATCTCAGTATACCAGAGTTGGATTCCTCACATGTTTTCACAAATCTTAATCCAAACACGAATGTTATAGTAATAATTTGGAGAGGTAATCCCACAAGATACACTGATTCTGACATAATGCCAACAAAGAACATCATGTAGTCTTGAACCCAGTTTATAATAGTCATCCTAAGAAGACATAATAGCTCTCAATAAATTAATATACAGTACCAGAAAATGTCAACTGACAATGAGATGTGGAAAAGAAGCATTGTCTCCCTGGGAACTATTCAGCAATTATTTGCTTTTAAATGAGGAAAGACATTAATTAGAATAGGAATACGTTCTTGGTGTCGAGAACCCCCTAGAGCTTTAAGGTATTGGGCTCTTAATCAGGTTATAGTTTATTTGTAAAGTTCTTTGCCTTTCACTTAAAATGAATGTATACCTTTTTGTAAAGGCCTTTTGTAGTAGTTTTGAGCTGAGGATTTCCTGAAAACTTGCATAAGTTCAGGTAAGAAAGTACAGGCAGAGTCCAAAAAAACACACTCAGACCTTAAAACCAGGAAAACAAAATAGTCGAAGTAAACTGATCTGAAAATGGCTAAAAGGAGACTGTAAAAGGACCAGTGAGTAGACAGCTGTTTCTCAGGCATCATAGGAGACACCCTGGAAATATGATTGTGTCGAAATGTGCAGCATTTTGTCATCTTGCAACAGCACTTACATGTTCAAACTTAGCTTTTGTTCTTATTATAAGTTGAAATTCAAGTAAAAAATGTCATACTCATTTCCCATTGGATTGTACAGAAGAATGAAAACTGCTTTCCCCTTTAACTTGAAGAAACTTCGACATCTTTAAAATCAACATGAAAATCTTCACAAGCATGACCCCCTTTTTCTGCTTAACAGAAGATGTTAAGTAACACAAGGAGTTTCATATAAATATTAAATAATTAAGTTAAGAGAAACAGTTCATATAAATAAATAAATATGATCGCTAGGCTTCTACAGTTCGGTTGAACGTTCCTTTAGTAGGACTGTGGGGTTGATATCATCTAGTCCAGAGTGGGAAGAGCTTGCATTAATGGTGACCGTTTTGGTGAGGTGCGTATCTTGAACACTGAATGAGGTAAAGGGACAGCCTTTCACGTTACTGCAGATGAGAGACTGAATTGAGGCAGTGTTGATGATTTTAAAACCTACTTCTCCACCGAAAGTGCTAGGCTTCCAGTACTCGGGAGAGCATATAGGATTACCCATAAGTCCTTTCAGGGAGAATGGTGCTCCAGCTTCCACCATGGTCTCCCCAAAGATGGCGTCTGGACGGGGCTTCTCTACCAGAAGGGCGGGATAAAACTCCATGGCATCTATGTCTCCATAGAGCGCTTCTAACTCTGCAGCCATTTCCTTCTCTCCTGTGAGGGTGACAAGGACGAAGATACAACCAATGTCAAACTTTTGACAAAATGAAGAGTTTTACCCCTTCGCTCAATTTGCTTTCAATTTCTCTGTTGTTTCCATTTGCCCCTTGACTCTTTGAAGGAGTTTAGAAACCGTTTCCCACCTGTAAGTTCCTCAAATGATTCATAGGGCTTCAGCAGAAAACGTTTACGATACTCATTAAAAGACTGGTATTTCATCTCTCTGCTCTGGTCAATTGAAGCCTTTGATACTTTCTCTACTGCGACTGGAAGATTCCTACCGCCAGCGACCTGTGGAATATGAATTAAATTGTAGAACACATTAATTGAGTTTTAGGCATATGTAAGATTTTTTTTGTTTTCTTTTTTTGGCCATGCTAAGTGGCCTGTGGGATTTTAGTTCCCTGACCAGGGACTGAACCCAGCCCCTCAGCAGTGAGAGCAAGAAATTCTAACCACTGCACCACCAGGGAATTCCCAAGATTTCTATTTTAAAAACATCCCTTGAGTGCCAAGTAGGTAAACTGAAGCTACCAGTGGAGACCTAAACTATAAGTTTGGAATATTTATAGATTATTTCTATGATTTAGATTATAATGGTAAAATTATATTATAATCAAGATCATATAATATTAAATATATATATTACACAGCCTTCTTATTTCAAGGAAAGATTACTAGCAATAATTAATCTTTCAGTAAGTTTAAGAAAAATCTTTCCTGCAGCAGACATTCTAGTTACCAACCAGTCCTTTGTTTTATTTTATTTTTCACTAATAATGCTTACCCTGCCAGCCCTTTGCCTGGTGAATGATTCAACAAACTGAGTGAGACCATGTTCCAGTAAGACAGAGTTGTTATAGATAAACTGCTGATAGTTGTACTCCTGACCATCAATCTGAAAGACGTCAGGCAGAAGGGGATGCCAGTGGTAGAGCGTGTTAAACTCAGCAGCAATACGGTTCTGGTACTGGAACTGTTGGTTGAAAAGCAGCTCTGGGTCAAACTTCAGTTTGAAGTGATAGCCACTCAAGTGCTGTACGTAGTCTTCAATCACAATCTTAATAGTTTCTCCTACAGGCACAAAATAAAAAATTGAAAACATGAATTCTCTCTGCTCACAAATGTTCAAGCAACTGAAATGCAACTGGTCATTTGGCATTCCTATCTAGATTTTCTTTTCCTCCATTGAGAGGTAGGTGTCTGAGCAATCCAGCTGAAGGACTGAATGAATATGGAGCAGGTGATTGTACATGCATGACACTCCCCCAGAATTATATTCCTCCCAAGCAAAGGAAACAAGTTAGTTTTCTTTGAGGAAGAGGATTTTCTTTAAGTGATTTGCTCTTCTTGCTTACCTATCAGGATTAGCCTGCTTGTCTGGAACAACTGCTCATCGCCCCATTCTGGATGCTCTTGTTTAAGCACATCACACACTCTGTTGTGTTCCCGCAGCCAAATGGTGGCATACATCATCAGACCAGGCACCAGACCAAAGACTTCCTGGCCCACAGCAAACTTCAAGTGTTCAGGAACATGAGGCGGGTAGATCATTTCGACCTGAGTATCTTTGACTGTGGGAGGATACATCTCTCCATTAATCATCTAAAAAAGTATCAGTAAGAAGAGGTAAGAAACAAATTTTCATCATTAGAGATTTGGAACATAGGTGGGTGGTGAGTGGTAATGAATTCTTAATATTTAAATGGAACAAACCTGATATTTCATTTTTCCATCCTTGAAAAGGCGCAGCTTATGCTGTCTCTCTAAAGATTCACCATAAATGTGACTTAAGTCCACCTAGAAGATTATGGAAAATTTTTGATTTGCTACTGAAGTTGTTCTTATGTAAAATGCCTAGGATGTATTTATTACTAGATAATGTGATGATGTAGTTTGCTTTAAAATTTTCAGTAACACATTTTTTTTCACAGCCACAAAATAATAAATTAACTTGCTTATCCACTAAAAATAACCCCATAGCTTATAAATCTAAATGTCTCCTATTAGTGTCTCATATGGAGCCTGTATAAGAAATTTTCACTCTAATTATATGATATTTCTTTTAAAAAGCAGCAGAAAATGTTTTGATATAAAATACTTATTCATTGAAGCTATGTCACTGAAACCCAAGAGATAATAATGCTGCAAAAATCTCACCTTATAATATTTAAGGCAGCATAATCAAGGTAACAAATTTTTTTGAAGACAACTTTTTTGCAGATCCAATATTTTAAACTAAAAATATGAGTCAAACTACAAATAATAATCTGTATATACGTAAGTATGTGTTATGTATTTTTTTATTCAACCAGTGAGATAAAATGGAAACTCCATTAAGGTTTTTACACATAGAACTTGATTTGCTACAAATTCTCATTTAACTCTGTCTCACCCCATGGTTCTTTCCCTTAGTGAAAGCTGGTCCTCGTTCAAAATCTGTCTTGAAAAATTGATGGGTGAAGTGCTGGGCAAAGAATGCAAACATCAGATTTGTGCCCTGGGGATCAGGAATGAACTTTCTTCTTAGAAGTACTTTTTTCACAACTTCTTTTGAATCAGGAAGCTCTTTCCTCCCTATAAAAAATGAGAAAGCCAAAATAAGAACCCATCTATATATTTAAGGAAGCGGAGAGTGAACTGTCAATTTACTAGGGTCTTCTTCACTTACAGGAAAAATACAACTTTGAACAGGATCATATTAATGGAAGTTCTAAGATATAGGGGAACAGCCTCTTACTGAATAATCTACTTTAACTAGTATCAATTCAGTTTTAATGAAAGAATTTGAGAACATATGACATTATACCAAAATGTCTGGGCTTCCCTGGTGGCTCAGATGATAAAGAATCTGCCTGCAAAGCAGAAGACCCAGATTCGATACCTAGGTTAGGAAGATACTCTAGAGAAAAGAATGGCAACCTACTCAAGTACTCTTGCCTGGAGAATTCCATGGACATAGAAGCCTGGCTATCCACAGTCCACGGGGTCGCAAAGAATCAGACACAATTGAGTGACTAACATTTTCATTTTTTCATACCAAAATGCCTATTTCCTTCCATGGAATAGTTTACATGGACTCACAATTTCAAAAAATATCCAGAGATATACATAAGAAGGGAAAAAATGGTTTTATTAACAAATAATCATAGTTTGGGATCAAAATTTCTAGGTATCAATCCAATCCCAGTTACAGTTAATATAACTCTGTCTCCTCGCACTCACCTTTCACACCCATGGGTGTTGGGCAGTCATCAGGCACAGGAGGAAGAGCTCTGGTATAATAAGACAGGTTAGAAAAGGCTTCCCAGCTTTTATAGCTGTAGTGCACATTATAAGTTGGCGGACTCTCAATCAAATGTGATCTCGCTGAAATTTTAGAGGAAAAAAAATGTTATTTGTTCCCATCCACAAGGCAAATCAATGCTCATTTTTATTGTATAATGTACAAAGTGGCACTAGAATAAATTTAATTTAATTAATACAAAGATACTCTATTTTAAAGCAATCATACTTTAAAGCCTGCTACTGGTGCTCAAAAAAGAGGAAAGAATGATGCATTAAAAGGCATCTTTGATAAAGTATATATTCTTTACAGAAGATGTTTTGGTCTAGCCATTTTCATTTTTTTCAAATAACCATCCACTTATTGTTCAAGAGGCCCATGAGCAAAACGTCTGTGCTTGACACTCACATTAGAAATAAAAGTTACTTTCTTGCCGACCCCAATCCAAATTATCCATTGATTTTAATGGGTGCAATTCTGTGCCCCATGGCCATTCAATAAACAACTGGACCAGGCATCTTTCACAAACTGTGGAGAACAGTGAAGGTCAGCAGAAGCATGCAGTATATTAAGTAGAATTCTGCCTGTGAGACAGAACTTTAGAAACTTCAAGGGATTCAGATGTCAATATTTTTGGCCATTAAGATAGTAGGCAAACTAAAATGGTATATTTAAACATGTTTTGAATTAAGTTTTAAAATCTAAAATTTGTAAAGTACATTTCTCTTTGAGGCAGCTGATAACACTAGAAAGTGATGTGTACTTACATGTCAACACATATCTCATAATCATATTTCGCAGGAAGGAGATCTTATTGACAATGTTCCAGACTCCTTTGAAGTGGGTAAGTATGTAGTGCACTGTGTTGGGAGTGGGTTTCAGGAGTAATTTTATTCTTGTCAGAAATTCGGCTGCAATGAGAAGAAAAAGAAATTAACGGGACACATTATAAGCACAATTCTGTAAAATGATAACTGTATATACCCCATTCCAAATGAGGGCACTCAACAACAAACTTACGTGTGGTACAGTTTTCACCGTAGAATCCTGTTCGGGTACAGTCACATTTATACTGGTCAAATCCTACACTCATACATACACCTCGATTCTGGCATGGATGCGAACAGCAAGGATTTGCTACAAAAACAGTACAGACAGTGAATGAATAATTTTTCAGTGTCAATCTTAAGCATTTAATTGCTTTACTTACTATGAGTCAACTTCACAATAAAAAATTCAAGAAATATACAGGTAGTCATGGGAAAACTTTTTTTTTTTCCCCCGGACTTGCCTCACAGAATGGTTATAATGTAGAAATACCAACTTCCTTTTCTAAATAAAGGTAACAGAATATTCCACCAGGGAAATCATGTTGCTAAATTTTTCTTAGAAACTTTAGATGCTCAAATTAGCCTTTAGAAGAGGCTCAAAGTAGGACTTTCAAAACTAAAGTGAATAGATCAAGTATTTTAATCAAACTTTGGGGTTTTTTTTTTTCCTACTTCTTTCTTCTCTGTCATAAAGCTGGATAAAGATCTGGAGGAAGAACATTCTAAGTTGAGAGGAAAACAAGTGCAAAGGCCCTGAGGCATGCCTGACAGCAGGAGAGGGAGAGCTGGAAGCTAAATTCAGAAAAGGTGAAGGCAGATCCTTTGGGTTTTATGGGAATTTGGGTTTTATTCTACGTGTCAGGAGAGATCATTGAATAATTTACAGTATTAAGGTGGCGTGACTTAATTTACATTAAAAAAAACGACAAAAACCAACTATAAAGAAATTTGCAAAATAAAAACAGCTTGCTTTTAAGCTATTCTGTTTATCTTAAAAAAACAATCTGGTATTCCCTGGGACGGGAAAGCACTAACAAGGGAAATTGTATAATACAATTATTTTCATTCAATAGCAGTTAGGTGCTATACAAAAGCACCTCACATATATTGATCAGATCTTCTTGTGACAACCTGCAAATTAGTATCCCCGTTCCTATTTAGCAGATGAGAAAAGATGGGTGCAATAACTGGCCCATGAAGATCAGAGCTGAGGGCAAAGCGGGGCTATCCGTCCGGACTCGGCCTCTGAATTCTGGGAGTATTTATAATACCTGGAGTTCCCGGGAGAAGTCTGAGCAGAAACTCAGCCCGGGTGGACGGAGCCGCGGAATCCCGGGCACAGGCGCCAGGAACTCACTCACCTGCACCGCTGAGCGCCACGGCAGCGCAGAGCAGCAGGGCCCGGGCGAGCATCTCGGCTGCGGGCGGGGCGCGGGGCCGGCGGAGGCGTGGAGGTGCGCGGATCGGAGCTGCGGGGCCGGAGGAGGCGCTGTGCGGAGTTCCGGGGCGTCCTCTGACGTTCACTGCGAGTCCTTTGACAACTGGAAGCTAACGGAGAGGACCTTCCTTTTATGCGTGAAATAGCCCACGTGACGGCATGACTGTTTCTTTCCGCCTTTCCTTCCCCCCTTCCAAAACTTTTCCCCCTCTTTCTACTTAAACAATTGCGCAAGACCCGGGTTGGGGTAGGATTTCTTTCTTTTTTTTTAGCTACGCAAACTAGAAAATCGGAAACTTGGGGAGTCGCGCTTGGCTTCCCTACGGTGGGTGCAAAGAGGATCGCCCCCTTCCAGTTCCGACCTTCCAGCGCCCCTCGGCCGGTTTCTCCGCCGCTGGCGCCGGGCTTCGCGCCAGATTCCTTTCCTTCTGTCGCGGTTGGGACCGAGGCTTCCGAGAGGGGGTCCGAGGTAGATTTTCTGGGTGAGGGCGTGGGTGGGGAGGGCGGCCTCCTGGCTTGCTTCCTCTCCCGGAATTGATCAGGGGGCTGGGACGTTCCGGAGCGCAGGGAATTCCCTCGCGCGCCCCCGCCCCCGTCCCCCCACGTCTGGTCCCTCGGCTTTTGGGGGCCGAGGAAGTCACAGTCTGGAGAGACTGGGGAGAATCGGGCCAAGAAAGGCTGACATGTTTTACTCATGTCATGTATTTCAGATGTGTCCTGGTTTCAGTGACTACTCTTAACCTCGTGTAGATGTACGCACATCCATTAATTTTTAATTTTTTATTAATACTTTAATATTTTTTATTAATACTTTAATTTTTTTATTTTTTTACTTGACCGAATGAACTGTAATAGCTGTAGTCAGTGTATACGTACCTGTAGGTTCTTTTTCTAGCTAAGTTGTTTTCAACATAAAAAATACTGTTCTTCATGCCACCACCCCGACGTTGCTTCTTGGAGAGAGGAAATAAAGGTAAATTCCTCCCCTCAAAACTGACCCTGAGCACTTATCCTGTAAATAGTCAATCTGAGATTGAGGGGTCACCGCTGTAACCTTTCCTGTCCTCCCATGAACAAGTGAAGCGGAGGTGACCGGGATGTTTAAGGATGCTCACCGTCCAAAAGATCTGCTTTATGGCATTTCTTTCTCTGCTGCAGTGATTTTCACTGTTTTGGTCGCCAGCTCTTCACAGGAGATACCAATTGAAGGAAGTAGATTTTTAAAGCTTGGTTTGTGTGTGTGTTTTCTGCCTACTTCTCTAGGATAATGAGTTGTGACAAAGGATTAAAGTACAACATTACACTCACTTTTCAGTTGTCTGGGTTTATTAGGGCCAGTTTTCTAGGCTCATTTTGGAAGGTAATTTGATGAGGAATTCGGATGGAATGGATATGAAGGAAGGGTGATTTTGACAATTTTCAATTTCATCATCTTTTGCATTTGTTTGATTCTGTCTTGTGGTCTGGAGGGGTGTGTGAAGGTGAAATGCCACCCCCCTCCCCCACCCCCCAAAAAAGAGAAAAGAAAAAAGTAGCAGCATTGTAGAGCCCTTTAAAAAAAGACAATCATCTTTTTTTTCAACATTTTGCTTAATGTGATTCTACGTGAGACAAATGACTAAAATTCCATCTCACCCAGGAAGCCTTTCTCCTCTAGTCATATTTAATCATTCCATTGTGACACTCCCATTTATTGTACTGAGTCGTACATGAAATTTCAACTAAGAGCATAGATGTAAACAATCTTTTAATAATTCCAGTTTTCTGTTTCATTTTAAGTGGTAGGATGTGTCTACTCAAATTTTAAGTGGATATTTAGGGTTATCAATTTGAGTTTGGTTAGACGCCAAGGAAGAATTCATATTCTGACTCTGTTGGCTTTATATTGTAATCCTGAATTCATTTTGAAGTCATCATCATCATTGTCCTCATCTGATCTTAATTGTATACCTGCTGCGTATAAAAGTGTGTTCTATTGTTTGCAGGGAGACTAAATTCAAAGTGAGAACAAAACAGGGTGTTGCGAATAATCACATTTAGACTACTTGGAACTTAAAGAAATTGAACTCCATTTCATAGTGGAAATTCAATTAAAAAATACCTATTCGGTTAAACTACTTGGTTTAATCTGTAACTTCTGTAGCACAATAGACTTGCGTATACCTATGCTGTCAGAAAATAGTTCAAGGATAAAAATGACACTTTAAGGATGGGTGCAGTTTAGAAAGGAAGTCCGGTTATGGACTTGAGGGAAAACTGTTATGATTTATTAACTTTGGTAAGTCTGGGACAGTAAAATAGAATGGGTAGTGCATTTGGGGATGCTGGTCATGGGGGAATATTAAATGTCCCAGACCAAATCAAAATGGCTAAATCCTGTCCTGTGTGGAAAAGTACTTTGATTATTATGCCATGATGTGTCACAGCATAAAAAAATAAGATTATAATCATGTGAGATTTATGTTTTTCACCTGTGTCTGTGTTTAGTGTTTCTGTGTTCATTTTAGACAAATACATATATCTGTTATATAAAATGCATTAGTCTCTGAAATTTGTTGGAGAATTCTGTTAACTAAAAATAAGAAAGCATATTAAAAAATCTTCCAGAGCATTCTGCTGCGTTTTACTGCCCCCTTCTGCTGCTTCAATTTTTATTAACTTCTTTTTCTCTCTTGATTGTTGTAAAGATCACTAGGTAGATTTTGTGTCTGATGTTACAACATTCTTAAAAGTCTACATATGCAGTTTTCATTTGAGATTTAACCTTCATGAATATACTAAAAAAGGAATGAAATATGTGTTAGTTGAAGTAATAAGCCATTCATATGAGCTAAAAGAAAATGAACAGTAAAGACTATTAATACCCAAAATTCCAAAGGCACTGACATTTTCAAAGGAGATATTTCTTACTGCTTTGAGCAGGGTTCTACCATTCAGGGGCTTTCCTGGTGGCGCTAGTGGTAAAGAACCCGCCTGCCAATGCAGGAGACATGAGAGATGTGGGTTCGATACCTGGGTTGGGAAGATCCCCTGGAGGAGGGCACAGCAACCCACTCCAGTCCTCTTGCCTGGAGAATCCCATGGACGGAGGAACCTGGCGGGCTATAGTCCATAGGATTGCAAAGAGTAGGATACAACTGAAGCGACTTTGCACACACACACACACACACACACACACACACACACGCACTATTCAGACATGAAAGGATGGTCATATCTACTATCTTAGACGTGGAACTTTTTTCTATCTCCCTGTCTTCACCTTTATCCTATTCTGATTCACTCAAAGATAGTGGAGATTGCCCTTGTCTTTTTTATTCATGACAGGCTGACTAGAAAGACAGCTTTACTATCTTGGATCTTGCCTGAAGAGACATTTTTAACAAGGTTTTGCCACAGTGTACATCTGTTTCTTGAAGGGCAGAAACAGATGTACCCATAAAAGTACCCATAAAAGACCTCTACTTTAGTCTTTTAGTGCATGCGTGCATGCTAAGTTGCTTCAGTCATATCCGACTCTTTACAACCCTCTGGACTGTAGCCCTCCAGGCTCCTCTGTCCACGGGATTCTCCAGGCAGGAAGACGAGTGGGTTGCCATGCCCTCCTCCAGAAGATCTCCCCCACCCAGGGATCAGACCCACACCTCTTACGTCTCCTGCATTGGCAGGCAGGTTGTTTGCCACTAGTGCCGCCTGGGAAGCCCAGACTTTTAGTAAATCATGGTTGTTTACCTATTCCTGACTACACAAGATAGGAGTTTCAACTAGAAAAACAAGAGCATGTGGACAAAGAATGTCACCTCTCATTTCAGTAAACAAAGGATGTAAAACCCTCAGCCACTGCCCCCTGCCCCCACCCCAGCCTGATGGTCAGGACAGTGGCTCCCGAGGGGAGGTAAACAGGCTGCCACTGCAGTGACTGTGCGCCCCGAGGGGACTCAGGGTGCAGAAAAATGGAATAGTGGCCCTATCAAAGAAAGCATTTCAATACTCCCAGGGTCTTGCATCTTCCCATGTGTGGACAGAACTAAATTCACTAGCTTCAGATGTCTGTTTTCTTTTGATTAGCAGGAATCTTTTGATCTTCCACTTCCTGGGTTTTGGGGTTTTTATTTGGCAAAAACACTTGTATATCCTGACTCCTTCTTTACCTCTTCAGAAAAGTCCTTCAGAGTTATCTGAGAGATGGTATCCTGGGGTTACCACCAAAGAAAACATAATTCTCACCTTTTACATTGTGTAGGGTTTTTTTTTTTTTTCCAGTTGACAAGGACAAACATTAAAAAAAAAAAAAATCCTTGTCAAATAAACCAATGGAGAAATACCAAACAATATCTAGTCCTAAGTTTTATTTTAAAAAAGTATCTCCTTTTTCTCAGCTTAGTTTCTGGATAGATTTTTCTTTTCCTTTGTTTTTCATGGTTGTATATCATAACTACTAAGGTGAATCAAGGTAGATTGAACATGGTCTTTGTGTTAGAGCTAGGAATCCTAAAAGGGGAGAAGGAAATACAAGAGAATGTGAGCAGGGCGTGCTGGGGCCAGCATAATGAGACCACAATGACACTGACGGATTAAACCCAGTTTAAATGAGCTTGGAAGTTGCCACTCTATCCTAACAAAAATCTGAACAAAGTGAAAACTCAAAATACTATTCTTAGATCCTTCAAAGAAGTGAGGTGACAGGATAAAAAGCTGCCCTCAAAATTGGAGAGGGCGTCCATGGTGGTTCAGCCATAAAGAATTCGCCTGCAGTGCAGGAAACACAGGTTCAATCCCTGGGTCAGGAAGATCCCCTGCAGAAGGAAATGGAAGCCCATTCCAGTATTCTTTTCTGGGAAATCCCATGGACAGAGGAGCCTGGAGGTCTACAATCCATGAGGTTGCAAAAGCATCCACACGACTTCAACAAAATTGGAGAGATTGGCCATACAGAGAAGCACAATTTACCAGAACAGAAACCTACAGGCAAACACCTCCTTGAAAACCAGTGCCTATGTAGGGAAACCCAAAGAGTAATGGATTGGGCTTAGTCACTCATTGTGTCCGACTCTGCAACCCCATGGACTGTAAACTGCTAGGCTCCTCTGTCCATGGGGATTCTCCACGGAGACAACGATGGGTTGCCATGCCCTTCTCCAGGGGATGTCCCAACCCAGGGATCAAACCTACGTCTCCAACATTGCAGGCGGATTCTTCACCATCTGAGCCACCAGGGAAGCCTGAAGAGTGAAGCGCACACACACATATCTTGAATAAACCTTAAGAGTTAGAAATTCCAGGGGCGTCGGGGTGGGGGGGGGCGTCTATTTAGTTTCATGAGTTTTACTTCCTGGAACTCTGCCAACTTCCCACAGTGAATTACCAGGAAAAGAAAAAAAATCCCCTTGGAGGACTGGCAGGGAAGCAGGGGAAAAATAACCATTTTGAAATATGCCAGAGCATTGTTCTTTTAAATTAGGCTCAAAAGAAATTGTATTACCAGAGGCTAAACTCTGGGAATTTTATCAGAGCCTAAATGACCTGGGGAAAGGATGTACTCAAACTCTAGCACCCTCTAGCCATGTCCCACTTAATCTGTGGCAGTGGGGAATGGAGGAACACTTGTGACACTCACAGCTCAGAGGCATAGGCTGAGTAAAACACCGAGACCTGATCACAGGACTCAAGAAGACTCGCCCACTCCACCCCTCCCACCACATTGCTAAAGGCCTATTTATCAGAGTGCTTTTCACCCAGTACACCTTGCCCAGCTTTCAAAAAAAAAAAAAAAAGGCAAGTCACGATGAGAGACAAAAAACAGTTGGAAGAGGCAGAGCGAACACTGAAACCAGACTCAGAGATACAGCACAGATGGTGGAAATATAAGCTCATGAGTGCTGATGGAATAGTAATTACTGTGCAAGAACAGATGGGTAATATAAGCAGAGACATGGAAATTCTAAGAAAGAATAAAAAAAATTCTAGAGGTAATAGGAATGAAGAATGAATTTGATGAACTTAGTAGGCTGGACACGTCTGAGGAAAGAATCTCTGAGCTTGAGGGTATGAAAGTAGATACTTCCAAAATCGATAAAGAAAAATATGAATAGAGAAAATACAGTGTTAAAAAAACAAACGTAAAAAATAGCCAAGAATTGTTGGAGAACTGCAGAAGGTGTCAAATAGATGTAATGGGAATAGAGTAGGGAAAGAAAGAAAGGAATAGAAGCAATATTTGAAGCAATATTAACTGAGAAATTCCCTAAATTAATCACAGATCCAGGAAGCTCAGAGAACATCAAGTAAGGATGTGCCAAAGCACCCATACCTAGGTGTATTATATTAGAACTGCAGAAAAGAAAATATAAAGGAAAAAATCTCTAAAGAATCTAGAGGAAAAAAAAACCTTACCATATATACAGAACAAAGATAAGAATTATATCCTATTTCCCCTCAGAAGCCATACAAGCAGGAAGAAAATGAAATAAAATGTTGAAAAAACAACAACATAGAGTTCTGTATACTGGGAAACTAACCCGCAAAAGTGAAGGAACAACTTTTCTCAGAAAAAAGTTGAGGGAATTTGTGGCCAGTAGATCTGCCTTACACAAGAAGTTCTTCAGAGAGAAGGAAAATTATGAAAGTTAGAATCTCAGATCTACAGAAAAACAAAGAGCATTAGTGAAGACTAAGAGTAAAATAAAAACTTTTATTTTTCTTATTTTTAATTGATCTAACAAGTAGCAGTTTGTTCAACATGATAATGGTAAAAGTGTATTTAAGGATTATAGCTTATGTATAGAAGATCATGGCATCCGGTCCCACCACTTCATGGGAAATAGATGGGGAAACAGTGGAAACAGTGTCAGACTCTATTTTTCTGGGCTCCAAAATCACTACAGATGGTGACTGCAACCATGAAATTAAAAGACGCTTACTCCTTGGAAGGAAAGTTATGACCAACCTAGATAGCATATTCAAAAGCAGAGACGTTACTTTGCCAACAAAGGTTCGTCTAGTCAAGGCTATGGTTTTTCCAGTGGTCATGTATGGATGTGAGAGTTGGACTGTGAAGAAGGCTAAGCACTGAAGAACTGATGCTTTTGAACTGTGGTGTTGGAGAAGACTCTTGAGAGTCCCTTGGACTGCAAGGAGATCCAACCAGTCCATTCTGAAGATCAGCCCTGGGATTTCTTTGGAAGGAATGATGCTAAAGCTGAAACTCCAGTACTTTAGCCACCTCATGTGAAGAGTTGACTCATTGGAAAAGACTGTGATGCTGGGAGGGATTGGGGGCAGGAGGAGAAGGGGACGACAGAGGATGAGATGGCTGGATGGCATCACTGACTCTATGGACGTGTGAGTCTGAGTGAACTCCGGGAGTTGGTGATGGACAGGGAGGCCTGGCATGCTGCGATTCATGGGGTCGCAAAGAGTCGGACACAACTGAGCGACCAATCTGATCTGATCTGATAGGAGGTAAATTACAGCTTATGTATAATAGGTAAATTACACTAAAGGAAGAGAGAGGAATTTGGAATATTTTATTATGAAGCATGAAGTGGTATAATGTTATTTGAAAATGGAATTGGTTTAATTGCAAATGCATATGATGACCACTTTAATATTTTTAAGCATAATTGATATGTTAAGAAGGAAGAGAAAATAGAGTCATATAAAATCCCCAATTAAAAGCACAATTATCAGAAAAAGAATGGAAGACAAAAATAGGAACAGAATACAAGGAAATCAAGTAGAAAAAAGTTAATATGATAGATAGTAATCCAGCTCTATCAGTAATCACTTTAAGCAACAATGGTACAAATATATCAACTAAAAAACAGACATTATCAGAACAAACCAAAGAAGAAGACCACATATGGTTTCTACAAGAAACCGCCTTAAATATAAAGACACACACAGAATAAAGTAAAAGGATGGAGAAAGATATACCATGCTGCTGTTGCTGCTGCTGCTGCCGCTGCTGCTGCTAAGTCACTTCAGTCGTGTTCGGCTCTGTGCAACCCCATAGGCGGCAGCCTACCAGGCTCCCCCGTCCCTGGGATTCTCCAGGCAAGAACACTGGAGTGGGTTGCCATTTCCTTCTCCAATGCATGAAAGTGAAAAGTGAAAGTGAAGTCGCTCAGTCGTGTCCGACTCTTAGCGACCCCATGGACTGCAGCCTACCAGGCTCCTCCGTCCATGGGATTTTCCAGGCAGGAGTACTGGAGTGGGGTGCCATTGCCTTCTCCAGCAGTAGACTACTTTACTCAAAAACACCAGAATATAGATACTTCTCAAGGTCAGAAAGAAAATACACAAAAATAAACCACATTCAGGGCCATAAAAAAGAACATCTTAACAAATTGAGAATGATAAAAATCATACAATGTATCAGACCACATGGAATTTAATTAAAAATCAATAACCAGAAAGATAACCAGAAAATTCCCAAATATTTAGAGATTACCAAACACACTTCTAAATAACACATGGGTCAAATTAGAAATAACAAGAGACATTTAAAATTTTTAGTTCAGTTCAGTTGCTCAGTCATGTCCAATTCTGTGACCCCAAGGACCACAGCATGTCAGGCTTCCCTACCCATCACCAATTCCCGGAGATTACTCAAATTCATGTCCATTGAGTCGGTGATGTGATCCAACCATCTCATCCTCTGTCGTCCCCTTCTCCTCCTGCTTTCAATCTTTCCCAGCATCAGGGTCTTTTCAAATGAGTCAGTTCTTTGCATCAGGTGGCCAAAGTATTGGAGTTTCAGTTTCAGCATCAGTCCTTCCAATGAATGTTCAGGACTGATTTCCTTTAGGATGGACTAGTTGGATCTCCTTACAGTCCAAGGGACTCTGAAGAGTCTTCTCCAAAACCATAGTTCAAGAGCATCAATTCTTTGGTGCTCAGCTTTCTTTATAGTCCAACTCTCACATCTGTACATGACTATTGGAAAAACCATAGCTTTGACTAGACGGATTTTTGTTGGCGAAGCAAAGTCTCTGCTTTTAATATGCTGTTTAGGTTGGTCATAGGTTTTCTTCCAAGGAGCAAGTGTCTTTTAATTTCATGGCTGCTTTTTTGGAGCCCAAGAAAATAAAGTCTGTCACTGTTTCCATTGTTTCCCCATCTATTTGCCATGAAGTGATGGGACCAGATAGCATGATCTTTGTTTTCTGAATGTTGAGTTTTAAGCCAACTTTTTCACCCTCCTCTTTCACTTTCATCAAGAGGATCTTTAGTTCTTCTTTGCTTTCTGCCATAAGGGTGGTATCATCTGCGTATCTGAGGTTATTGATATTTCTCCCAGCAATCTTGATTCCAGCTTGTGCTTCATCCAGCCTGGCATTTCGCATGATGTACACTGCATATAAGTTAAATAAGTAGGGTGACAATATACAGTGTTGACGTACTCTTTTTCTGATTTGGAACCAGTCTATTGTTCCATGTCCAGTTCTGATTGTTGCTTTTTGACCTGCATACAGATTTCTCAAGAGGCAAGTCAGGTGGTCTGATATTCCCATCTCTTTAAGAATTTTCCACAGTTTGTTGTGATACAAACAGTCAAAGGCTTAAAAATTTTAAACTAAGTTTAATTTTTAAATTTAATTAAAAAATTTTAAACTAAGTAAAAATAAAAATACAACTTAAAATTCATGGGATTCAGCCAAAGCACTGCTTGAAGGGAAGTGGATAGCATTAAATGCATGTATTTGAAAAGAAGAAGAATCTAAAATCAGTAATCTTAGTGTCCCCCTGAGGAAACAAAACCGAAAAATGGGGGGTGGGGGTGAGGGTAGAATGAAACAAATTACTAATATCAGAAATGAGAGTGGGCATATTATTATAATGGAAATAAAAAGGCTAATTATAAGCTAAATAACAACTTTGTGACCACAAATTTGACAACCTAGATGAAATGGACCAATTTTTGAAAGACACTTTGACTAAAATTCAAGCAAGTAGAATTAGACAATATGAATTCTACTAAAGAGTTTGAATTAATAATTAATAACCTTCTAAAATAGAAAGCACCGGGCCCAGATGGATTCATTACTAATTTCAACTAAACATTTAAAGAAGAAGTTATTCTAAACCTCTACAGTCTCTTCCACAAAACAGAAGATGAGAGCATAATTCGTAACTTAACCATGAAGTTAGAATTACCCTATTACCAAAACCACACAAAGACATTACAAGAAAAGGTAACTACAAACTAATATCTCTCATAAGTATCGGTGCAAAATTTTGCAACAAATTATTAGCAAACAAAGTCCAACAACCTTCAAGCTAGACTTCAAGCAGTACTTAAACTGAGAACTTCCAGATATACAAACTGGATTCAGAAAAGGCAGAGGAACCAGAGACCAATTTGCCAACATTCATTCAGTCATAGAGAAATCAAGGGAATTCCAGGAAAACATCTACTTCTGCTTCACTGACTATGTGAAAGCCTTTGATTGTGTGGGTCAAAATAAACTGTGGAAAATCCTTTAAGAGATGGGAATACCAGACCACCTGGTCTGGTTATCAGTCTCCTGAGAAATCTATATGCAGGTCAAGAAACAATAGTTATAACCTTACAGGGAATGACTGGTTCAAAATTGGAAAAGGAGTAAGACAAGGCTGTATATTGTCACCCTGTTTAACTTATATGCAGAGTATATCATGGGAATTGCCAAACTGGATGAATCACAGGCTGGAATCAAGATTGCCAGGAGAAATATCAACATTCTCAGATATGCAGACGACACCACTTTAATGGCACAAAGTGAAGAGAAACTAAAGAGCCTCTTGATGAGAATGAAAGAGGAGAGTGAAAAAGCTGGTTTAAAACTCAACATTCAAAAAATGAAGATCATGGCATCCAGTCCCATCATTTCATGGCAAATAGATGGGGGAAAAGTGGAAGCAATGGCACATTTTGTTTTCTTGGTGTCCAAAATTACTGTGGATAGTGACTGCAGCCATGAAATTAAAAGACGCTTGTTCCTTGGAAGGAAAGCTATGACAAACCTTGACAGCATATTAAAAAGCAGAGATGTCACTTTGCTGACAAAGGTCCAAATAGTCAAAGCTATGATTTTTCCAGTAGTCATATATGAGTGTGAGAGTTGGACCATAAAGAAGGCTGAGTGCCAAAGAATGGATGCTTTTGAACTGTGGTATTCAAGAAGACTCTTGAAAGGAGATGAAACCAGTCAATCCTAAAGGAAATCAGTCCTGATAGTCATTGGAAGGATTTATGCTGAAGCTGAAGCTCCAATATTTTGGCCACCTGATGCGAAGAGCCAGCTCATTTGAAAAGACCCCAATGCGGGGAAAGATTGAAGGCAGGAGGAGAAGGGGGTGACAGAGGATAAGATGATTAGATGGCATAATCAACTCAATGGACATGAGTTTGAGCAAACTCTGAGGGACAGTGAAGGACAGGGAGACCTTGTGTGCTGCAGTCTATGGGATTGCAAGGAGTCAGACATGACTTAGTGACTAAACAACAGCAACAACAAGAAACTCAACAATGTATAAAAATTATACACCATAATGAAGTGGAATTTATTCCAAGTATGCAAAGTAACAAGATATGTATAAAATCTATATAAAGAAAAGTACAAAACTCTGATGACAAAAAAAAAAATCAAAGAACTAAATAATTAGAAAAATTCCATGTTCATAGATAGAAAGACTCATTATTGTCAAGCTGTCAGTTCTTCCCAACTTGATAGATTCAATGCGCTTTCAATCAAAATCTCAGAAATTTATCTTGTGGATATAGGAAAACTGATTCTTAAGATTTTGAAATGGAAAAGACCCAGGCTATTTAAATATTGAAGGAGAAGAACAAGACTGTAAGACTGATACTAATGACTTCAAGACTTAGCATATAGCTACAGTCACTAAGACAGTGCACTATGGCAAAAGAACAAATAGATCAATAGAACAGAGAGCCCAGAATAGACCCCATAAAGAGAGTCAATTGATCTTTGGCAAAAGCATTATAATAGAGAAATATAGTCTTTTTGACAAATGCTACTGGGGCAAGTGAACATCCATATGCAAGAAAGAAAAAATCTAGACACAGTTTTCTTCACAAAAATTGACTCAAAGTAGAGTTAAATGTGAAATGCAAAACTAAAAAAATATAAAAGATGATGTAGGAGAAAATCTATGCAGCCTATGTTATCGCAATGACTTTTTAGATACAGCAGACTTTCATGATCCATGAAATCAGAAATGATTGATGATGTAGATGTCCCTAAAATTAAAAACTTCTGCTTTGTGAAAGACCTTGTAAAGAGGATGAGACAAAAAGCCACTTTGGGTGATGATGGTGTGTCAGTTTAAGTTCATCATCTGCAAGAAACAGGCCACTCTGGTGGGGGACGCTGGCACCGGGGCAGATTGTCCATGTGAGGGGACATGGGTACATGGGGACTCTGTACTTGCTGCTTAATTTTGCCATAACCTTAAACTGCTCTAAAAAATAAAGTTTATTTTTTAAAAATTTCTAATTGAAGGATAATTGCTTTACAGAATTTTGTGGTTTTCTGTCACACATCAACAAGAATAAGCCATAAGTACACCCATGTCCCCTCCCTCCCAGATATCCCTCCCGTCTCCCTCCCCAGCCCACCCTTCAACCTGCCATAGAGCCCCTGTTTGAGTACCCTGATTCATACAGCAAATTGCCATTGGCTATCTATTTTACATATGGTATTGTAAATTTCTATGTTGGAGAAGGAAATGGCACCCACTCCAGTATTCTTGCCTGGAGAATTCCATGGACAGAGGAGCCTGGTGGGCTACAGTCCATGGGGTCTCAAAGAGTCGGACACCACTGGGCGACTAAGACACACACACATTTCTATGTTACTCTCTCCATACATCTCCCCTTCTCCTTCCCCCCTTCCCCCATGTCCATAGGTCTGTTCTCTATGTCTGTTTCTCCATTGCTGCCCTGAAAATAAATTCATCAGTATCATCTTTCTAGACTCCATATATATGTGTCAGTATACGATGTTTATATTTCTCTTTCTGACTTACTTCACTCTGTATAATAGGCTCTAGGTTCATCCACCTCATTTGAATGGGTTCAAATGTGTTCCTTTTTATGGCTGAGTAATATTCCATTGTATATATGTACCACAGCTTCTTTATCAATTCATCTATCAATGGACATCTAGGTTGCTTCCATGTTCTAGCTATTGTAAATAGTGCTGCAATGAACATTGGGGTACATGGGTCTTTTTCAACTTTGGTTTCCTCAGGGTATATGACTAGGAATGGGACTGCTGGGTCATATGGTGCTTTTATTCCTAGCTTTTCCCGGAATCTCCACACCGTCTTTCATAGTGGCTCTATCAGTCTACATTCCCACCAGCAATGCAAGGGTGTTCCCCTTGCTCCACACCCTCTCCACCATTTGTTGTTTGTAGACTTTTTAATGATGGCCATTCTGATTGATGTGAGATGGTATCTCATTGTAGTTTTGATTTGCATTTCTCTAATAATGAGTGATGTTAAGCATCTGTATGTCTTCTTTGGAGAAATGTCTCTTCGGGTCCCTTTCCCACTTTTTGAAAGTGAGGCAGATTGTCCATGTGTGGGGACATGAGTATATGGGAACTCTGTACTTGCTGCTTAATTTTTCCATGACCTTACACTGCTCTAAAAAAATAAAGTTTATTAATTAAAAGAAATTTTAAAGAACCTCAGCCCATAAAAGGGCTTTTGTTCTTAGCTGTTTCTTTTTCTCTTGTTCACATATTAATTCTACTCTTCTCACACATGCTTCACGTTAATTTTAGTGGTGGATGAAAACAACCTCCACCATATGAGCCACAGGCTATTTTGCTAAAGGCAATCCATTTTTTTTTTTTGGACTATTCATAATCATTGGTAAAAATCTTCAAGGCTGAATGCTGTAGAATCTGAAAAATGACAGATGCTCTTTTCCTAACTAAAAATTCTCTGTACGCTAAGGACAATAATTCCCTTGCTATTAATAACTTGTTATTCCCTTGTTATTAATAAAATCTGAAGAATTTACTCCTTCTCTCATTCCTCTCATATCCAGACATTGTATTCATATAATGTTTTCCCTTTCTTTGAAATGATGCCATACCCAAGTGCTTGTGCTCAATGCAAAGGGAGGCTAAACAAATGGAAACATTGGAGTTGGGAGCAGAGAAAGGTTTACTGCAGGGACCAAGCAAGGAGAACAGGAACCTCATGCTCAAAAACCTCGAACTCTCCAATCATTTGGGGTAAGAGTTTTTAAAGGTGAAATTTGGGGTGATAGCTGCAGGGCATATGACTTTCTTCTGATTGGTTGGTGGTGAGGCAACAGCATGGTGGTTCCCCAGGAATCTTGTGCTTAGCCTGAAGTTGCCATTCTCTATTGGGGTTGGGACCTTTGTTCCTGACAAAGATCTCAAAAATATGTATATCCCTTGAGGAGAAACCAAGACCTGCTTTATCACTGCACTATTGTTTCTTCCCTGCTCCTCCTTTGTTTCTGCATTTCCTGCCTTCCCTTCAGTTCAGTTCAACTCAGTTGTGTTCAACACTTTGTATTGTTTCTTCTCTGCTCCTCCTTTGTTTCTGCATTTCCTCCCTTCCCTTCAGTGCAGTTCAACTCAGTTGTGTCCAACACTTCCACTCAGTTGTGTCAACACTTTGCTACCCCATGGAGTGCAGCACACCAGGCTTCCCTGTCCATCACCAACTCCCGGAGCTTGCTCGAACTCATATCCATCAAGTCGGTGATGTCATCCAACCATTTCATCCTCTGTTGTCTCCTTCTCTTCCCATCTTCAATCCTTCCCAGTATCAGGGTCTTTTCAAATCAGTCAGTTCTTCACATCCCAGGTGGCAAAGGTATTGGAGCTTCAGCTTCAGCATCAGGCCTTCCAATGAATATTAAGGACTGATTTCCTTTAGGATGGACTGGTTGGATCTCCTTGCATTCCAAGGGACTCTCAGGAGTCTTCTCCAACACCACAGTTCAAAAATATCAATTCTTTGGCACTCAGCCTGCTTTATGGTCCAACTCTCAATCCATACACGACTACCGGAAAAACCATAGCTTTGACTATAGCTTTGACCTCCATTCCCATAGCTCTGACATCCTTCCCTAGTAAGGAACTATTTGAATCTGCTTTTTGTTAGTTGCTCAGTCATTTCTGACTCTTTGTAACCCCGTGGAATTGAACCCGGGTCTCCTGCATTGCAGGCTTCCCCGGTGGCCCTAGTGGTAATGAACCTGCCTGCCAATGCAGGAGACATAAGAGAATGTGTGTTTGATTCCTGGGTCTGGAAGATCCCCTGCAGGAAGGCATGGCAACCCACTTCAGTAATCTTGCCTGGAGAATCCCATGGACAGAGGAGCCTGGTGGGCTACAGTCTAAAGGGTCACAAAGAGTCGGACATGACTGAAGTGACTTAGCACACACACAGCACTCCCGCATTTCAGGCAGATTCTTTGCCATCTGAGTCACCAGGGAAGCCCCCTTTAGAACTCAGGAAAGATTAAGTAGGCTGAAGCCTTTTTTCCTGTAAACAAGAAATAAGGAGCATGGAGAGTGTTATGGTCTGGGTGTGGGTTGGTAAAGAATTTCCCGATATGAGAGGGAAATAAAGTTTATTAGAGTGGGAGACACTGTTAGAACAGCGGGCCAGCTCAAGGGAGAGCCAGTGTTGAACAGTGGTCCTTTTTTTAGTCCACTTTTATACCCAGGGTACAGGGGTGGGGTAGGGGGTCTTGTGGGTCATTTGCTGATTGGATGAGGCACATATATTGCAGGAGGGGAAGAGTAACACAAATATCTCCTCCCTATTGGGTAGGAGGGGAGACAGGTTATACTGCTCAGGAGAACCTGAAATCAGTTAATAGTTATAACATGGGAGAGGGAAGGATGATAGGGTCTGGCTTTTCTGTTCCTGCATTCCAAGACCCTCCTTGGTTTTATCTGCTCTTTCGTCCTTGGGTCACCAGAGAGGTTTTTATACCTGGGAGGGCCTTACAGGGTCCTGCTCAATTTCAGAAGCACTACTCATAAGACGTGTGCATCTTTCCCAACTGCTTCTGCAAAAGCTTCAGGGTTTCTGACCTCTAAAGCTGTACCTCTACTCTCTAATCTAAATTTCAAATACTTATACAACTGCCCCCTGGAACTTTTCATAAGACCATACTAAAAGCCAAACTCACCCTCAGCTTAAAATTCATTTTTTGTGCGTGCTCAGTCATGTCCAACTCTTAGGGATCCCGTGGACTGCAGCCTGCCAAGTTCCTCTGTCCATGGAATTTTCCAGGCAAGAATACTGAAGTGGGTTGCCATTTCCTCCTCCAAGGGATCTTCCCAACCCAGGGATCAAACCTGCCTCTCCTGTGTCTCCTGCATTGGCAGGCAGAATCTTTATCACTGTGTCATCTGGGAATAAAATTGAGTTGTTCAGTTGCTAAGTCATGTCCTGTTGTAGAGAAAAAGCCAATTCTGACTCCATGATGGAAACTGTTTCTTTAACTTGCTTTTTATTGCTTTTGTTATTATAAACATACACAGTGGCTTGCTTAAAAGGACCCTGTCCCTCTGCTTGTCTGTAAACTAAAGGGCTTTTGTTCAGCTCATGGAAAGATGGTTTGTCCCTGCCCACATGCAAATAGAAGAGATTAATATACTCTTTCCAAAGGCTGGCCATTCCTTGGGAGATGTTTTGCAAGACTGTAGACCCTTTCACTTTACTTCCCCACTGCCTCTCCCTCTCTGTTCTGCCTTTTGACTTTCAGTTCAGTTCGGTCACTGAACCGCAGTATGCCAGGCCTCCCCGTCCATCATCAACTGCCGGAGTTCACCCAAACCCACGTCCATTGACTCGGTGATGCCATCCAACCATCTCATCCTCTGTCGTCCCCTTCTCCTCCTGCCCTCAATCTTCCCCAGCATCAGGGTCTTTTCCAATGAGTCAGCTATTCGCATCCGGTGGCCAAAGTATTGGAGTTTCAGCTTCAACAGCAGTCCTTCCAACGAACCCCCAGGATTGATCTTTAGGATGGACTGGTTGGATCTCCTTGCAGTCCAAGGGACTCTCAAGAGTCTTCTCCAACACCACAGTTCAAAAGCATCAATTCTTCGGTGCTCAGCCTTCTTCACAGTCCAACTCTCACATCCATACATGACCACTGGAAAAACCATAGCCTAGACTAGATGCACCTTTGTGGACAAAGTAATGTCTCTGCTTTTTAATATGCTGTCTAGATTGGTCATAACTTTCCTTTCAAGGAGTAAATGTCTTTTAATTTCATAGCTGCAATCACCATCTGCAGTGATTTTGGAGCCCAGAAAAATAAAGTCTGACACTGTTTCCACTGTTTCCCCATCTATTTCCCGTGAAGTGATGGCACCAGATGTCATGATCTTTGTTCTCTGAATGTTGAGCTTTAAGCCAACTTTTTCACTCTCCTCTTTCACTTTCATCAAGAGGCTCTTTAGTTTTTTGCTTTCTGCCATAAGGGTGATGTCATCTGCATATCTGAGGTTATTGACATTTCTGCTGGCAATCTTGATTCCAGCTTGTGCTTCTTCCAGCCCTGCGTTTCTCATGATGCACTCTGCATAGAAGTTAAATAAACAGGGTGACAATAGACAGCCTTGACGTACTCCTTTTCCTATTTGGAACCAGTCTGTTGTTCCATGTCCAGTTCTAACTGTTGCTTCCTGACCGCATACAGGTTTCTCAAGAGGCAGGTCAGGTGGTCTGGTATTCCCATCTCTTTCAGAATTTTCCACAGTTTATTGTGATCCATGCAGTCAAAGACTTTGGCATATTCACTGAAGCGGAAATAGATGTTTTTCTGGAACTCTTGCATTTTCGATGATCCAGCAATGTTGGCAATTTGATCTCTGGTTCCTCTGTCTTTTCTAAAACCAGTTAAAACATCTGGAAGTTCACAGTTCACATATTGCTGAAGCCTGGCTTGGAGAATTTTGAGCATTACTTTACTAGCATGTGAGATGAGTGCAATTGTGGCTTTTGAATTTAGTTCCTCATTACTTCTATCCCTCTGACTCTACAAAAGAGTAGAGGCACAGGACTGGAAAAGGTCAATTTTCATTCTAATCCCAAAGAAAGGCAATGCCAAAGAATGCTCAGACTACCGCACAATTGCACTCATCTCACATGCTAGTGAAGTAATGCACCAAATTCTCCAAGCCAGATTTCAACAATCCGTGAACTCTGGCTTGGAGAATTTTGAACATTACCTCTCTAGCATGTGAGATGAGTGCAATTGTGAAGTAGTTTGAGCATTTTTTGGCATTGGTTTTAGAAAAGGCACAGAGGAACCTAAGAATCAAATTGCCAACATCCCCTGGATCATAAAAAGCAAGAGAGTTCCAGAAAAACATCTATTTATGCTTTATCGACTATGCCAAAGCCTTTGACTGTGTTTCACGATATTTCTGTGTTGTTGGGTGTTGTCATTATAGACATGCCTGAAGCGGCTAAGTTGGCTCCTGCCCCTAAAAAGGGCTCTAAAAAAGCTGTGACCAAGGCCCAGAAGAAGGATGGCAAGATGCGCAAGTGCAGCCGCAAGGAGAACTACTCCGTGAATGTGTACAAGGTACTGAAGCAAGTCCATCTGGACACCAGCATATTGTCCAAGGCCATGGGAATCATGAACTCTTTCGTCAATGACATTTTCAAGCGCATTGCTGGCGAGGCATAGTGCCTGGCGCATTACAACAAGCACTCGACTATCACATCCAGGGAGATCCAGACCGCTGTGGGCTTGCTGCTACCTGGGGAGCTGGCCAAGCACGCCGTGTCTGAGGGCACTAAGGCTGTCACCAAGTATACCAGCTCCAAGTAAATATAATATGCCTAGCCGCTGTTAACGGAGAAGGCAATGGCACCCCGCTCCAGTACTCTTGCCTGGAAAATCCCACGGACGGAGGAGCCTGGTGGACTGCAGTCCATGGGGTCGCTAAGAGTTGGACACGACTGAGCGACTTCACTTTCACTTTGACTGTGTGGATCACAATAAACTGTGGAAAATTCTTCAAGAGATGGGAATACCAGATCACCTGACTGGCCTCTTGAGAAACCTGTATGCAGGTCAGGAAGCAAGAGTTAGAAGTGGACATGGAACAACAGGCTGGTTCCAAATAGGAAAAGGAGTACGTCAAGGCTGTATATTGTCACCCTGTTTATTTAACTTCTATGCAGAGTACATCATGAGAAACGCAGGGCTGGAGGAAACACAAGCTGGAATCAAGATTGCCAGCAGAAATATCAATAACCTCAGCTATGCAGATGACACCACCCTTATGGCAGAAAGTGAAGAGGAACTAAAGAGCCCCTTGATGAAAGTGAAAGAGGAGAGTGAAAAAGTTGGTTTAAAGCCTAACATTCAGAAAACAAAGATCATAGCATCCAGTCCCATCACGTCATGGCAAATAGATGGAGAAACAGTGGAAATAGTGGCAGACTTTATATTTTTGGGCTACAAAATCACTGCAGATGGTGACTGAAGCCATGAAATTAAAAGATGCTTACTCCTTGGGAGAAAAGCTATGACCAACCTAGATAACATATTAAGAAGCAGAGACATTACTTTGCCAATAAAGGTCGGTCTAGCCAAAGCTCTGATTTTTCCAATAGTCATGTATGGATGTGAGAGTTGGACTATAAAGAAAGCTGAGTGCCGAAGAATTGATGCTTTTGAATGATGGTGTTGGAGAAGACTCTTGAGAGTCCCTTGGACTGCAAGGAGATCTGAACAGTCCATCCTAAAGGAAATCAATCCTGAATATTTATTGGAAGGACTAATGTTGAAGCTGAAACTCCAATACTTTGGCCGCCTGATGCGAAGAGCTGACTCATTTGAAAAGACCCTGATGCTGGAAAGATTGAGGGCCGGAGGAGAAGGGGACAACAGAGAATGAGATGGTTGCATGGCATCACTGACTCAATGGACATGAGTTTGAGTAAACTCCAGGAGTTGGTGATGCACAGGGAAGCCTGACGTGCTGCAGTCCATGGGGTCACAGAGTCGGACATGACTGAGGGACTGAACTCAACTGAAGGTAATTAGAAGCTGGCATGTCCTATGTAATTAGAAATTGATTTTTCTGCAAATATTAATATTTTGCCACCTAGCCAAGTAAGCCTGACTTGTTTCATCTGTGAGAAGCCCACTTTTAATCCACCTCTTTTGTAAGCTAATGGGTTTTACATTGCTGTACCTGACTCAGAACTGAAGTCGAAGTAAGAACTGGGGCCTTGTTGTGTGTTTATGTATATCTCTTTTTTGGGAAATATTGCCCTGGTTGATTGTAAAAATAACTCTATTTAATTGGCCTAAATTATAGTAATAAGCACTTTTAAACCAAAAACATTCTAAATACAAGAGAGATCAAGTTAAATGAGTTTCCATTTCACATGAACTGGAAAACGTAATATTACATGAGTACCTGATATTAATGTTTGATTGTTGATCTAATAATAATATAGACATGTCTTGAATCATCAACATATTAAATATAATATTAAGTATAAAACTTTCACTGCGCCTAGGTTTAACATAAATAAGCTATTACATCTGTTACAAATTTGTCAGCAAGTACCTCAATGTGGAAAAAAACTTTAAGGAAACAAAGATGTGTTTTCAATAGATGGTGTGATGAATAAAAGAAAAATACAGAAAAGAGTTAAAGAGTTATGCATGATCATGTAGGAAAGATATGGTATATGGTCTTTTCTATCAAAGGAGAAATTATAAGAAATACAGAAGCAATTCATTTTCAAAACAGTTGAACAGAAAGACATATAGCTGGCTTGTGAGTAAGATTCCTACTATGGTGGCTTCCCCAATAGCTCAGTTGGTAAAGAATCTGCCTTCAATCTTTCCCAGCATCAGGGTCTTTTCCAATGAGTTGGCTCTTTGCATCAGGTGGCCAAAGTATTAGAACTTCAGCATCAGCATAAAGCTATTTTTCTTTAATATTCACCAGAGGAATTAACAGGCTCACAATCCAACCAGATTTATCATTTATTAGCATTTGTCAGTATTTCAAGTGCTACATATTTCAATAAATATTTATTGAATAAATGAGTGGAACTGTCTTCTGTGGCTTCCCCAGTGGCACAGTGGTAAAGAACATTCCTGCCAATGCATGAGATGAGGGTTCGATCACTGGGTTGGGTAGATCCCCTGAATAAGGGAATGGCAACCCACTCCAGTATTCTTGCCTGGAGAATTCCATGGACAGAAGAGGCTGGTGGGCTACAGTCCATGGGGTACAAAGAGTCATACATGACTTAGTGACTAAACAACAATGACATCTTCTGTGAAGTTCATGCTGAAAACTCAGCCTCTAGGAGCCACTCCACGTTCAAGGTCAGGAGGGGCGGGTGAAGAGATACCCCTCATCCAAGGTTAGGAGCAGCGGCTGCACTTTGCTGGAGCACCCATGAAGAGATACCCCACGTCCAAGGTAAGAGAAACCCAAGTAAGACGGTAAGAGTTGCGAGAGGGCATCAGAGTGCAGACACACTGAAACCATAATCACAGGAAACTAGTCAATCTAATCACACTAGGACCACAGCCTTGTCTAACTCAATGAAACTAAGCCACGCCTGTGGGGCCACCCAAGACAGGTGGGCATGGTGGAGAGATCTGACACAATGTGGTCCACTGGAGAAGGGAATGGCAAACCACTTCAGTATTCTTGCCTTGAGAGCCCCATGAACAGTAGGAAAAGGCAAAATGATAGGATACTGAAAGAGGAACTCCCCAGTCAGTAGGTGCCCAATATGCTACTGGAGATCAGTGGAGAAATAACTCCAGAAAGAATGAAGGGATGGAGCCAAAGCAAAAACAATACCCAGTTGTGGATGTGACTGGTGATAGAAGCAAGGTCTGATGCTGTAAAGAGCAATATTGCATAGGAACCTGGAATGTCAGGTCCATGAATCAAGGCAAATTGGAAGTGGTCAAACAGGAGATGGCAAGAGTGAACATCGACTTTCTAGGAATCAGCGAACTGAAATGGACTGGAATGGGTGAATTTAACTCAGATGACCATTATATCTACTACTGTGGGCAGGAATCCCTCAGAAGAAATGGAGTAGCCATCATGGTCAATAAAAGAGTCTGAAATGCACTACTTGGATGCAGTCTCAAAAACGACAGAATGATCTCTGTTCATTTTCAAGGCAAACCATTCAATATCACAGTAATCCAAGTCTATGCCCCAACCAGTAACGCTGAAGAAGCTGAAGTTGAATGGTTCTATGAAGACCTACAAGACCTTTTAGAACTAACACCCAAAAAAGATGTCCTTTTCATTATAGGGCACTGGAATGCAAAAGTAGGAAGTCAAGAAACACCTGGAATAACAGGCAAATTTGGCCTTGGAATATGGAATGAAGCAGGGCAAAGACTAATAGAGTTTTGCCAAGAAAATGCACTGGTCATAGCAAACACCCTCTTCCAACAACACAAGAGAAGACTCTACACATGGACATCATCAGATGGGCAACACCGAAATCAGATTGATTATATTCTTTGCAGCCAAAGATGGAGAAGCTCTATACACTCAGCAAAAACAAGACCAGGAGCTGACTGTGGCTCAGATCATGAACTCCTTATTGCCAAATTCAGACTTAAATTGAAGAAAGTAGGGAAAACCACTAGACCATTCAGGTATGACCTAAATCAAATCCCTTATGATTATACAGTGGAAGTGAGAAATAGATTTAAGGGCCTAGAACTGATAGAGTGCCTGATGAACGATGGATGGAGGTTTGTGACATTGTACAGGAGACAGGGATCAAGACCATCCCCATGGAAAAGAAATGCAAAAAAGGAAAATGGCTGTCTGGGGAGGCCTTACAAATAGCTGTGAAAAGAAGAGAAGAGAAAAGCAAAGGAGAAAAGGAGATATAAACATCTGAATGCAGAGTTCCAAAGAATAGCAAGGAGAGATAAGAAAGCCTTCCTCAGCGATCAATACAAAGAAATAGAGGAAAACAACAGAATGGGAAAGACTAGAGATTAGAGATACCAAGGGAACATTTCATGCAAAGTTGGGCTCGATAAAGGACAGAAATGGTATGGACCCAACAGAAGCAGAAGATATTAAGAAGAGATGACAAGAATACACAGAAGAACTGTACAAAACCATGTACCAAGACAATCACGATGGTGTAATCACTGACCTAGAGCCAGACATCCTGGAATGTGAAGTCAAGTGGGCCTTAGAAAGCATCACTACGAACAAAGCTAGTGGAGGTGATGGATTCCAGTGGAGCTATTTCAAATCCTGAAAGATGATGCTGTGAAAGTGCTGCTCTCAATATGCCAGCAAATTTGGAAACTCAGCAGTGGCCACAGGACTGGAAAAGGTCAGTTTTCATTCCAATCCCAAAGAAAGGCAATGCCAAAGAATGCTCAAACTACCGCACAATTGCACTCATCTCACACGCTAGTAAAGTAATGCTCAAAATTCTCCAAGCCAGGCTTCAGCAATACATGAACTGTGAACTTCTGATGTTCAAGCTGGTTTTAGAAAAGGCAGAGGAACCAGAGATCAAATTCCCAGCATCCACTGGATCATGGAAAAAGCAAGAGAGTTCCAGAAAAACATCTATTTCTGCTTTATTGACTATGCCAAAGCCTTTGACTGTGTGGATCACAACAAACTGTGGAAAATTCTGAAAGAGATGGGAATACCAGACCACCTGACCTGCCTCTTGAGAAACCTATATGCAGGTTGGAAAGCAAAAGTTAGAACTGGACATGGAACAACAGACTGGTTCCAAATAGGAAAAGGAGTACATCAGGCTGTATATTGTCACCCTGCTTATTTAATTTATATGCAGAGTACATCATGAGAAATGCTGGGCTGGAAGAAGCTCAAGTTAGAATCAAGATTGCCGGGAGAAATATCAATAACCTCAGCTATGCCGATGACACCACCCTTATGGCAGAAAGTGAAGAGGAACTCAAAAGCCTCTTGATGAAAGTGAAAGAGGAGAGTGAAAAAGTTGACTTAAAGCTCAACATTCAGAAAACGAAGATCATGGCATCTGGTCCCATCACTTCATGGGAAATAGATAGAGAAACAGTGGAAACCCTGGCTGACTTTATTTTTTGGAGTTCCAAAATCACTGCAGATGGTGACTGAAGCCATGAAATTAAAAGATGCTTACTCCTTGGAAGGGAAGTTATGACCAACCTAGATAGCATATTCCAAAGCAGAGACATTACTTTGCCAACAAAGGTCCGTCAAGTTTAGGCTATGTGGTCGTGTATGGATGTGAGAGTTGGACTGTGAAGAAAGCTGAGTGCCGAAGAATTTATACTTTTGAACTGTGGTGTTGGATAAGACTCTTGAGAGCCCCTTGGACTGCAAGGAGATCCAAAAAGTCCATCCTAAAGGAGATCAGTCCCGGGTGTTCATTGGAAGGACTGCTGTTGAAGCTGAAACTCCAATACTTTGGCCACCTGATGAGAAGAGCTGATTCATTTGAAAAGACCTTGATGCTGGGAAAGATTGAGGGCAGGAGGAGAAGGGGACGACAAAGGATGAGATAGTTGGATGGCATCACTAACTCAACGGACATGGGTCTGGGTGGTCTCCAGGAGTTGGTGATGGACAGGGAGGCCTGGCGTGCTGCAGTTCACGGAGTCGCAAAGAGTCGGACACGACTGTGTGACTGAACTGAACTGAACTCATGCACTTAATACCGAATCAAATCTTAGAGACAGAAGTTGGGGTGAAGCATAAAAGAATAGCTTTATTGCTTTGCTTAAGAAGGGAGGACACGGCAGATGTCAAAAATTGTGTGTCCTAAGCCAGGAAGATTTGGTGAGAAGTTTTATAGCAAGGATTCAAGGATGAGATTGCTGATAATGATCAGGTATGTGTAGGGCCTGTATTCCTTTAACCTGGCCTCAGGTGATCTGATGAGCTTCTCTAGTTCCTTTAATCTGGCCTCTAGTGGTCTTCTCTGGAATGAAGAATGATAACATCTTCCATTTGTTTTAGTTCTGTAAATAGCTCAAAGATATTGTCATGTGTATCCCATGAGGTTGACTCTGCCCCAAGGCTGCACTATTGCTTCCAGGCTGCTCTTCCCTTATCTGTGTATCCCCTCCCTTCCCTGACTAGCAACTGTTGGAACTCAGAGAATAAGGTCATGGAGGCTGGCGTCTATTTTGTGCAAGAAATGGGGGACACAGAAAGGCTTCTATGCCCAGGAGTCCCACAGGGTCTTCCTTGGTTTCAAAATCAGCTTTAATAATTAGATGATCTTCGTTTCATCTTATAGTCCTTTCCTAAAGTTTGAATTTCCAAATCAATGGTATCAACATTTTTAAAGCTTTTTTTTTTTAGGTTGTTTTTATTTTTTTTATTATTATTATTTTTTATTTATTTATTTTTATTATTATTTTTTTATTTTTTAACTTTATAATATTGTATTGGTTGTGCCATATATCAACATGAATCCACCACAGGTATACACGTGTTCCCCATCCTGAACCCTCCTCCCTCCTCCCTCCCCGTACCATCCCTCTGGGTCGTCCCAGTGCACCAGCCCCAAGGATCCAGTATCATGCATCGAACCTGGACTGGCGACTCGTTTCATATATGATATTATACATGTTTCAAAGCCTTTCTCCCAAATCATCCCACCCTCTCCCTCTCCCACAGAGTCCAAAAGACTGTTCTATACATCAGTGTCTCTTTTGCTGTCTCGTATACAGGGTTACTGTTACCATCTTTCTAAATTCCATATATATGCGTTAGTATACTCAGTGAACTCCAGGAGTTGGTGATGGACAGGGAGGCCTGGTGTGCTGTGATTCATGGGGTCCCAAAGAGTCGGACACAACTGAGCGACTGATCTGATCTGATCTGATATTGTGTTGGTGTTTTTCTTTCTGGCTTACTTCACTCTGTATAATAGGCTCCACTTTCATCCATCTCATTAGAACTGATTCAAATGTATTCTTTTCAATGGCTGAGTAATACTCCATTGTGTATATGTACCACAGCTTTCTTATCCATTCGTCTGCTGAGGGACATCTAGGTTGCTTCCATGTCCTGGCTATTAGAAACAGTGCTGCGATGAACATTGGGGTACACGTGTCTCTTTCAATTCTGGTTTCCTCGGTGTGTATGCCCAGCAGTGGGATTGCTGGGTCATGAGGCAGTTCTATTTCCAGTTTTTTAAGGAATCTCCACACTGTTCTCCATAGTGGCTGTACTAGTTTGCATTCCCACCAACAGTGTAAGAGGGTTCCCTTTTCTCCACACCCTCTCCAGCATTTATTGCTTGTAGACTTTTGGATCGCAGCCATTCTGACTGGCGTGAAATGGTACCTCATAGAGGTTTTGATTTGCATTTCTCTGATAATGAGTGATGTT
Organism: Bos javanicus; assembly: GCF_032452875.1. Taxonomy (NCBI): domain Eukaryota; kingdom Metazoa; phylum Chordata; class Mammalia; order Artiodactyla; family Bovidae; genus Bos; species Bos javanicus. Next base: position 68,483,763 of record NC_083883.1, read on the forward strand.
GAGCATCTTTTCATGTATTTGTTAGCCATCTGTATGTCTTCTTTGGAGAAATGTCTGTTTACTTCTCTGGCCCATTTTTTGATTGGGTCATTTATTTTTCTGGAATTGAGCTGTAGGAGTTGCTTGTATATTTTTGAGATTAGTTGTTCGTCAGTTGCTTCATTTGCTATTATTTTCTCCCATTCTGAAGGCTTTCTTTTCACCTTGCTTATAGTTTCCTTTGTTGTGCAGAAGCTTTTAAATTTAATTAGGTCCCATTTGTTTATTTTTGCTTTTATTTCCAATATTCTGGGAGGTGGGTCATAGAGGATCCTGCTGTGATGTATGTCGGAGAGTGTTTTGCCTATGTTCTCCTCTAGGAGTTTTATAGTTTCTGGTCTTACAAATAGATCTTTAATCCATTTTGAGTTTATTTTTGTGTATGGTGTTAGAAAGTGCTCCAGTTTCATTCTTTTACAAGTGGTTGACCAGTTTTCCCAGCACCACTTGTAACTTTTTTTTTAGTGCAATAGTTATGGCTGACACTGCTGGAGGCCTCTCCGGCCAGGAACTGCTCTGACCCTTTGTACAGGTCTACAGATTAATGATCCAAGTTCAATCCCTGGATCAGGAAGATCCGCTGGGGGAGGATATAGCAACCCCCTCCAGTATTCTTGCCTGGAGAATCCCCATGGACAGAGGAGCCTAGCGGGCTAAAATCACGTATCTTATAAACTGCAGGAGTCCATAGGCAAACAATGGAAAACAAGAACCTTCAAGCTGAAAGCACACATTTTGAGTGATAAGGGTTTGAGTAGCAAAGAAAGATAGGGATAGGAGGGAATATCCTGCATCCTAATGTAAACTTTTTCTCATTGTGCTCTCATTATAATAAGATTTGCCTTACAGATAAGTTCTCCATCATGCATGAATGCCATGACATTTCTGATCTAGGCTAAATGGGGACAGAAATTCCTCTTTCACTTGGGAAAATGGAGCTGGGATGAAAATCAGGAAAGTCAACCCCCAAACTTTTCCATTGAATGTTCCACCCCTTCATTTGTACATCCCTTATAAGCAGCTTGCCAAAGAGGCCTAGTGATGCAGCTCTTCACCTGTCTGCCCACTCTCCCTCAGAGAGTGGGTATCCTTGCTTAAATAAACTTTTACTTTACTCTCTTGGGCTTCCTTGGTGGCTCGGATGGTTAAAAAATCTGCATACCTATGCAGGAGACATAGATTCATCAGGGATCAAGAAGATCCCCTGGAGAAGGAAATGGCAACCCACTCCAGTATTCTTATCTGGAGAATTCCATGGAAAAAGGAGCCTGGCTGGCTATAGTCCATGATGTCTCAAAGAGTCAGACATGACTGAATAACTAACACTTTTCATAGTTTAATTTCTTAAATCTCTCTGCCTCATCTCTGAATTCTTTCATGACAAAGAAGGAACCTCAAAATCACTGGCAACAGTTGGACTCAACATATGTCCATTTTATACTCCTGTGTTTTTTTTTTTTTTATAAACTTCAATTCAGTTCAGTCGCTCAGTCGTGTCTGACTCTTTGCAATCCCATGAACTGCAGCACGCCAGGCCTCCCTGTCCATCACCAACTCCCGGAGTTCACCCAGACCCATGTCCATTGAGTCGGTGATGCCACCCAACCATTTCATCCTGTGTCATTCCCTTCTCCTCCTGCCTTCAATCTTTCCCAGCATCAGGGTATTTTCAAATGAGTCAGCTCTTCACATCAGGTAGCCAAAGTATTGGAATTTCAGCTTCAACATGAGTCTTTCCAAAGAACACTCAGGACTGATCTCCTTTAGGATGGACTGGTTGGATCTCCTTGCAGTTCAAGGGACTCTCAAGAGTCTTCTCCAACACCACAGTTAAAAAGCATCAATTCTTTGGCACTCACCTTTCTTTATAGTCCAACTCTCACATCCATACATGACTATTGGAAAAACCATAGCCTTGACTAGATGGACCTTTGTTGGCAAAGTAATGTCTCTACTTTTTAATATGCTGTCTAGGTTGGTCATAGCTTTTCTTCCAAAGAGTGTCTTTTAATTTCGTGGCTTCAGTCACCATCTGCAGTGATTTTGGAGTTCCCCAAAATAAAGTCAGCCACTGTTTCCACTGTTTCCCCATCTGTTTGCCATGAAGTGATGGGACCAGATGCCATGATCTTCGTTTTCTGAATGTTGAGCTTTAAGCCAACATTTTCACTCTCCTCTTTCACTTTCATCGAGAGGCTCTTTAGTTCTTCTTCACTTTCTGCCATAAGGGTGGTGTCATCTGGATATCTGAGGTTATTGATATTTCTCCTGGCAATCTTGATTCCAGCTTGTGCTTCTTCCAGCCCAGCATTTCTCATGATGTCCTCTGCATAGAAGTTAAATAAGCAGGGTGACAATATACAGCCTGATGTACTCCTCTTCCTATTTGGAACCAGTCTGTTGTTCCATGTCCAGTTCTAACTGTTGCTTCCTGACCTGCATATAGGTTTCTCAAGAGGCAGGTCAGGTGGTCTGGTATTCCCATCTCTTTCAGAATTTTCCACAGTTTATTGTGATCCATAGACTTAAATACTCTTAAAAGGGATATTAAACATCATGTTTCATCTGTCAAGTCTAACAGCTTCTTGTTGCTTTTGAAATAAAGTTTAAACTCTTTAAAATGGCCTGCAAGGCCCTACCCACCTCTCCAACTTCCTCAGGCAACTCTTTCTTCCTCACTACGATCCAGTCACACAGGGCTATGTGTGTCATAATCGTGTCCTACTTTTCACTGCCCGAAGGCTTTTGCATTTGATGTTATCTTTACCCAGGGTGGTTTTCCTCCATAGGGCTGGATTTTTCATACTCTTAGCAATCAGCTCAGATAGTTTCCTCCAGTTACTCTCTTGATTATACATTCTTGTTTATTTTTTCCATTGTACTTTTTATAATCTAATTTTAAAAACATACTTACTTGCTTATTATCTCCTTTCCTCTCTCTAGTATGCTCATCAGTGAGACAATTCTTACCTCTTCAGTTTACTGCTGTATCTTTAATACCTAGTACAGTACTTAGTACATGTACCTAATATATGGTCTGTGCTCAAAATATTTCTTGAACAAATAAATAGGAATATGGAATTTATAATGCTGAAGAGCTTCTATTTAAAAACTGTGGACTATATAAGAAATGTGGACTAGATGAAATCATTTAAAATACTTATTCATTTTTTAAAGTGCCCACAATAAACAAAATGATAAAGAAAAATTACACTAAGGAAATATATTTAGCAAATAACTATAATGTTTACTAAATAACACTTGCAAATGAATTTAAAAAATCAAATATATCAGTAGGTAAACAGGAAAAAGCTATAATGAATTAATTCAATATAGAATTGCTTAATAATGATAAGAAAAAAATAGTTTGCCCTAAGAAGCAAAAATTGCAAATAAAATCAAAAGATCATTTGCTCAAAAAAATTAATAATTTGGTGATGGACAGGGAGGCCTGGCGTGCTGTGATTCATGGGGTTGCAAAGAGTCGGACATGACTGAGCAACTGAACTGAACTGAACTGAATAAAATAATTAAACACTATTAATAGTGTTTGCATATTGAATTATTACTATACATGCCAATAACCGTTCATCTATTTACATCTTTGCATCTATAAATATAATGGAATAGTCACTGTTAGAAATGTTCAAAGAATAGCAAGGAGGCTACTACGTCTGGTAGAAAGGCAGTTAAGGAGATTTTGGGAAATTAGATTTGAGAGATTTGGGGATCTGGTAGTTAGTAGACACTAAATAATATATATTTACAATGACTATCTCTTAGCTATGGGACTAAAGGTAATCTTAATTTTCATCTTTTTGCTAGAAGTTTTAACAAATTAATTAATTAATTTGGCTACACCAGGTCTTGTTGTGGCACACAGGAGCTTTAGTTACAACATGTGAACTCTAGTTGAGTCATGTGGAATCTAGTTCTCTGATCTGGGATGGAACTTGGGCCTCTGTATTGGGCACTCAGAGTCTTAGCCACTGGACCACCAGGGAAGGTGAAGATAGTGTTAGTCGCTGTCATACCCCACTCTTTGCTACCCCATGCTATAGCCTCCCAGGTTCCTCTGTCCATGGAATTTTCCAGGTAAGAATAATGGAGTGGGTAGCCATTCCCTTCTCAAGGGGATCTTCCTGACCCATGGATGGAACCCAGGTCTCCTGCATTATAGGCAGATTCTTGACCATCTGAGCCACCAGAGAAAGACCACCAAAGCAGTGCCTTGCTAATCTTTATTTCTATATTTTCTAAACAAACACTCATTATTTTTATAATAAAAGATATGTATTTTAATAAAAATATTTTATTATGTATTTCTTATTTACATATCCTAATTTGATGTGGTCTAAAATATTTAAAATTTCTTTATGTCAAATGCCATCATTATTTCCAATATAGTGTAATGAAAGGAGCATTTAATTTGAGAGATTGATCTTAAAACCTTAGGCCTTATCTTTGTTAGTTTCCTCATCTACTTGTAAGTTGGTAATGAGGATAAGTAAGACGTATAAACTCCTTTGAACTATGAGAAGACATCTAAATCCAGGACATTTAGACTTCCTGAAATCCCTTTCTTCAAGTGAAATCTGATCATTGCTCTGCTCTGCCATTGAGATATTTCATGTCTTTGCATTTTCATTTTCATCTAATTTTATACTTTGAACTGTTCTCAGATTGCTGGTTGTTGTTAAGATGTTCATCTGCCACAAAGATGATCACATTGCTGATATGACATTCAACTCCAAAACACATCTCCTTTTTGTGGTTTAAACTGATTCCATTTTGGTATTTGAATAGTTGCAAATACTGTTTTTAAATTTGCATTCTTCACTTGGCATTTAAGTAAAAGCTTACTCACTTGGCGTTTAAGTAATCAGCTGTTTTCACTTATAAGTGGTGCGTGTAATTGATTTTAGAAGCAAATGGGAAAAAATCTATTTAAAGAAGGTACCCCACTCCCAACTTCCTTACCAATTTTTTATTAAAAAAGAAATTAGAAACACCAAACAAAAATTTGAAGTGATTTAATGGATGTGTTATTCACTAGGCTATTTGTTGTTTGTTTCCAAATGTTGTCTTTGACCTGGAGGAGGGCATGGCAACCCACTCCAGTATTCTTGCTTGAGAATTCCATGGACAGGAGAGCTTGGCAGGCTACAGTCCATAGGGTCGCCATGAGTCAGACATGACTGAAGTAACTTAGCACGTAGCACGCGATCCTAAATACGTTAAGATAAATCATCTATTTTACAGTCACTGAATGAAATATTTGTTCTTTTTTTGTTGCTGAATGTATTTTCACAAAATACTAGGTGCCTTCTGTGGGTAGGAGATGCAAAGCTTTATAATCAAACCAAATTCAGAGCTTGATTTTGAAGCAAGCAAATCAATGGCTTGCTTTTGTGCGTAAACATGCCAATGAGGGTAATTGTAAATTTCTGGCTCAAGGTAATTATTCAGTATATATTTGGAAATGACATACTGTGCATGACTTTCGTTCTTCTGTTCCCTTGGAATCATGTTCACTCAGTCATCTATTGGCATTATAGTTATTCACAGTCATCACTGATTACCAAAAGTAAGGGCCTTGCTTATATTATTGAGGGGAAGGCAGAAGATAAAACAGGAAAGAAGAAACGAATGTATTTACAAATTGAATTAAGTTATATGAAGGCATTAAACAGGTTCAGTAATTGAAAAGTATATGTTGATCAAAGAGGGTCTGTTAATGCAGAACATAACATACCTTTTATCTTTGGTGGATTGTGTTACGAAAAGTGAACCACTGAAACACACCATATATATATGGTGGTTTTAATACAATATTTTTGAGCTTTCAATAAGATATGTAGCAAGAAGATGAAAAAAGCTAAAATGGTCACTCATTCTTTAGTACTGTTTAATAGAAAAATAGAATACTTTAAACATTGCTAGCATGGAGTCATCACTCTTCTCTAGGCCAATAATTTTGTTTGTTTGTTTTCTGGCTGTGCTGCCTGATATGTGGGATCCTAATTCCCTGACTAGGGGTTGAACCCGTGCCCCTTGCAGTAGAAACAGTCTTAAACCACTGTACTACCAGGGAATTCCTGAAAATATTCAGTATTAAATGTTCGTGTTCCAACAATTTAAAACAAGTTGAAAAAAAAAATGAGTCAAGATTTCAGTGCTTTCACAGTGCTTGGTTATTCATTCTTTCCATTATAGCATCTATTGAATATTTGAGGTGAGGCATAATGTAGAGTGTAATTTAATCTTCACCAACAGTTGCTACCTATATATATATTTAATATTTATTTAGCTGCCTGGGTTCTTAGCATGGGCTTTTCTCATGGCATGTGGGATCTTAGTTCCCAGATCTGGGATCAAACCTGCATCACCTAGACGGGAAGGAGGAGTCTTAGCCACCAGACCACCAGGGAAATCCCCCAATGTATATTTTGAAGTCTGTTCTATGTATAATAACACTGGGCCTCAGAGAGGACCAAGGTAGTGAATTACTAATCTGAGATTTAATTATTTACATATCTGTTTTTCCAACTATACAAAATAAGCTACATAGCAGTAGGACCCTATATGTTTAGGAGTCTGCATTCTGGACTTAGGTTCCTGATAATTTCTGCTTTTTCAATCTCTGAAAAAGGACTGAAGTTTTCTCTTAGTTTTCTTATCTGTAAGTAGGGATAAAATATGATAATGCACAAGAGACACCAAGAATAGTGCCTAGCAATGAGACAGGCTGGAACCTTCTTGTCTGACCTCTTATCAGTTTTTATTCATTAAGGAAGGCAAGAACCCTGGTCAGTAATAGCAACAAAGTCAACACTGTAAATCTTAGATATTTTCATATATATGTGTATTTTAATGTTATTAATGCTTATTATAGACAAAACCTATTAGTTCTTCTGTATACAAGTTCTGAGTGAGGCACTCTACACATGTGTTCTAACATTCTTAAATGTTCAGTATCTTTCTGCCTTCATGGGACTGTGTGGTGGGTTTAACTGCTCTAAAAAGTGGCTTCTTTACTTTGATTTAGGGTCTCCCAGGGCTTTGAGAAAATTCATATCATATTGATTTAAAGATAAGCTTCCCAAAGGAAATCTCTCTTTGTATTAAACACCCAAGTGTGTATAACACTCACTATTGGTAACATAAAATATGGGTAAATATCAAGTTTCTTTTCTTAACTAAGTGGTAAGAATGTCGTTTTCTCATGCAGACACTAATCTTAATTGATTTTTGAGTACACAACAACCAAGTTCTCCAAGATTGGGGCATCTAAGACCTCAGAAGAAGTTGGTGCCAGGAGCTTAAAAATATTATCTTTACAGCAAATCAACTTTGGGGTAAGACCACATGAAAAATAAACAAAACAATACACAATGCATATGAATTTTTCTGATTTCTTTAACAATATTAATATTTTAATTTCTGTGCTTTAGAAATTAGTTTGAGTAATAAGTTCAAAAACGATTTAAGATTGAGGAGTGAGAAATGTAGTGGTCACTTTTTTTTTTTTAATTCCTTATTCAGGAACTAAGCATCCAATCCAAGCATGCTGTTTCATAAAGCTACAAAAGTGAGTGAGAAAAGAAATCAAGATGGTGCTGAGCAATTTTATCATAGGTGCTAGAAAAATTAATTCACTCCATGACCTACTAAGGGCATTCAGTAGAAGTAAAGAATACACATATGTTGGAAAACCGAGAGAGTATCATTGACATAGGGAGAAGGCAATGGCACCCCACTCCAGTACTCTTGACTGGAAAATCCCATGGACGGAGGAGCCTGGTTGGCTGCAGTCCGTGGGGTTGCTAGAGTCGGACACGACTGAGCGACTTCACTTTCACTTTTTACTTTCATGCATTGGAAAAGGAAATGGCAACCCACCCCAGTGTTCTTGCCTGGAGAATCCCAGGGATGGGAAGCCTGGTGAGCTGCCGTCTATAGGGTCGCACAGAGTCAGACACAACTGAAGCCACTTAGCAGCAGCAGCAGCAGCATTGACATATATACATGTGTATGTGTGTGTGTGTGTGTGTGTGTTAGTCGCTCTATGTGTAAAGTAGATACCTAGTGGGAAGCTGCTGTATAACACAGGGAGCTCAGCCCGGTGCTCTGTGATGACCTAGAGCGATGGGATGGGGCAGCGACGGGAGAGAGGTCCAAGAGGGAGGGGATATATGTATACATATAGCTGATTCACATTTACAGCAGAAACTAACTCAACATTGTAAAGCAATTATCTTCCAATTAAAAATATATATATATGTTGAGATGAGGAAGACTACAAAATTTAGTTATCCTCACACAGAGACACATCTGTTCCAAGTGTGGTAAGTTTATTGAACCAAGTAAGTGCTCAATACATCTTTATTTAAGAAAGAAGGAAAATGGAAGGGGGAAAATATCGACCACTAGAGATGTCTCCTATTACTGCAGAATTTCAAGAGCATGGCTACATCTCTGCATAACAACAGTTAACTTTTACGTAGGTTTTCAGTTTAACTTATTGGGCTTCCCAGGTGGCTCAGTGGTAATCCACCTGCTGATGCAGGAAACTCAGGAGACTCACTGGATTGGGAAGATCTTGTGGAGAAGGAAATGGAAACCCACTCCAGCATTCTTGCCTGGGAAATCCCATGGACAGAGGAGCCTTGAAGGCTACAGTCCATAGTGTCACAAAGAGTTGGACACAACTGAGTGAGCACACACACATAATCTGATTCTATTATAAGCTTCTTTATGTTGCTGTTGTTTAGTTACTAAGTTGTGTCCAACTCTTCTTCAGCCTCATGGATTATAGCCCACCGGGCTCCTCTGTCTATGGGATTTTCCAGGCAAGAATATTGGAGTGGGTTGCCATTTCCTTCTCCAGGGGATTTTTCCCAACCCAGGGATCAAACCCATGTCTACTGCACTGGCAGGCAAATTCTCTACCACTTAGCCACCTGGGAGGCCCAAGCTTCTTCAGAGTAAAACTCATTTAAGTTCCAAGATGCAAAACAATTCATAGAGATTCGTGTTGTTGTCATGTGTCTTTTATAGACGAGGGCACTGCGGTGCAGAGACAGCACAAGGTCACACATAATATTAAGAGGCAGAACTGGGATTTGAACCAGGGCAACCTGATGTCAGTGCACGTGCTCTTCCCCAGTGTGATCAAATTGTGATTCTTGTTGTTGACTATAAAATAGACCTTGAGTCCTGGCAGATTTTTTTTTAAAGAAGTCTTTAAAGGTATATTTTTCAAACATCCTAGTTAAACAGAAATATAAATTCTTTTAAGAAAGGAAAGAAATTTAACTAAGGATTTATTTAATGAAGTCCTACTGGAAAAGTTTTCTTGGTTTCGGGAGGGTTATATTATGCAGGTCCACACTGGAAAAATCACCCTAGTTAGCCTATGTATAAACTACATGATAAATGATTACTTTGGTTGTACTATCTTTGAAAATAAACTTATACTAGATGGTTTATGTTTGTCTTCTCACCAAGTCACAATTTATTCCTAGCTGTCTCACATGATCTGAAAATCATGACAGACAAAATCTAATAATAACAGATTGTTTTTACCAAGAGAGAACACCTGGTCGCCATCAGATGCGTGGTATTCTGCAGTCTGTGCTGCTAAGTAGTGCTGAATCTTCCGTAATGCTTTTAATCTCCATGGGCCCAAGTTTCCTCATATCTAACACGCTTTCTAAAGTTTATTTCAGCTTTAAAAATGCCTATGATGTTCTCTCTATAGAAGCAAATAATCAAATTAAAAATATTTGAAAATGTATGTAAATTAAGAAAAACCCTGACGCTTATCTATAATGTGAAATACCAAGATGTCTATTTATGAATTAGTAAAGTTGAAATTGCATTTCACTGGTGGCTCAGTGGTAAAGAATCTGCCTGCCAAGCAGGAGACTCAGGTTCCATCCCGGGGCTGGGAAGATCCCCTGGAGAAGGAAATGGCGACCCACTCCAGTATTCTTGCCTGGGAAATCCCATGGACAGAGGAGCCTGGTGGGCTACAGTCCATGGGGTTCCAAAAGAGCCGAACGTGAATTAGACCTAGACTGAGAAAGTTGAAATTTAGAAGAGAGCTAAATTTAAAGAACGCCTGAAACCAGTGATGATTATTACAAATGTAGACTTTAAGTAAGTATGATATAACTACTCTGATAGTAAGGAGGATCCAAGAAAGGGGGAAGTGAAACCAAGTTGGGGCACAGAAGACTTTTTTCCCCCTTATTTCTTATAGGCAAGACTCCAGTCTCAATGACCTTTCCTGAGTTCTTAAGGGCAGCTTTGAACAATGGCTAATCAATGGAGGAGCAGTCGAGAATCCTCCTGAGGCAAAATTAAAAAGCTCAGAGAAAGTCATCAAGATTAGGAGATCTGACCACCCAACACCCTGCACACACCCTCTTCTTGTCAGCAACCCCACCATTGGGAAATATTGTTATAAAATTCCTCATCAAATCCTACTGGCAAAGGAATAAAGCTACTCCTTTTTACACCTCAAAAAAAAAAAAAAAAGAAAGAAAGAAAGAAAAAAGGAAAAGGGACTTCCTTGGTGTGGTGGTGAAGATTTTGTCTTCCTATATATGGGGTGTGGCTTGGATCCTTGGTTGAGGAGCTAAGGTCCCACATGCCACTGGGCATGGCCAAAATTTTTTTAAAAAGAATGGTCCACATTAAAAAAAATCTTTAAAAAACAAATAGGATTTGGAAGGAGGAACGTCAGAAACCCTTTTAATCAGTTCAGTTCAGTTCAGTGCTCAGTCGTGTCCGACTCTTTGCGACCCCACAGCACGACAGGCCTCCCTGTCCATCACCAACTCCCTGAGTTTATTCAGACTCAAACCCTTTTAATAGATGATGTTAAAAACATGACAAATAGGGCTTCTCTGCTGGTCCAGTGGTTATGAATATGCCTTGCAATGCAGGGGATGCCGGTTTGATCCCTAGTCCAGGAGGATTCCATGAGCCACAACTACTAAGCCCACCAGCTGCTACCACTGAAGCCGGCATGCCCTAGAGCCGGTACTCTGCAACACGACCAGTCAGTGCAATGAGAAGCCTGCGCACGGCAACAGAGTAGTCCCTGCTTGCCGTGTTAGAGAAAGCCCAGGTACAGCAACGAAGACCCAGCACAGTCAAAAATAAAGAGGCAAATCTTTTTAAAAAAGACATATTTTTTTATACTTATCAGAGCCTTGACTTTTATTTTTATGTATGGATATTTTTCATTTTTATCAAACATAAGAACTCTATATCCACTGTTTACTATTTATTTTTTTGGCTTTGTCAGGTATTGCAGGCAGGCTCTCTAGTTGTGACTCTCAGGCTCTGGACTGTGGGCTCTGTAGTTGCAGAGCACAGACTGAGCTGTCTCATGGGACGTGAGTCTTAGTTCCCCGACCTAAGGATCAAACCCGCACCCCTGGCATTGCAAGGTGGATTCTTCAGCTCTGGCCCACAGGGAGTTCCCTATACCCAATTTAGCAGCACACTTTTCTCACTACTAAATGTGCCTTGGAGATAATTTCTTTTCAGTGCATTCTATCACCTCCTTTTAAACAGCACGGTGTTCACTTGTATCTATCTGTCATTCATTCTTAGTTCCGTGTTTATAGACTTTATATTGTTTGCAGTCTTTAAATGGGCTTCCCTGATGGCTCAGCAGGTAAAGAATCTGCCTGCAATGCAGGAGATACAGGAGATGTGGGTTCAATTCCTGGGTCAGGAAGATCCCCCAAAGAAGGAAATGGCAACCTGCTCCAGTATTCTTGCCTGGAAAACCCCATGGACAGAGGAGCCTGGTGGGCTACAGTCCAAAGGGTCGCAAAGAGTTGGAAAAAACTAAGCACTCAGCCATGGCAGTCTTAATATTTTAAATAATGGTGCAAGATATAATTTTCTATCACATACATATTATTCATCTATGTGACTATAACTGCAGAAAAAATTCTAGATATGCAATCATAAAGCCAAAGGACATATACATTAAAAATACTGATAGATGTTAGCCAATTGGTTGAAAGAATTATTTATGTTTTAAGGAAATTAAAATTTAATTGTCTTATTTATTCATTCACTGATTCAATACTATTATCTGGTCATCTGCTGAATCTAAGGAATTGTTTTAGGTGTGTATCTAGGTATGTATGGGGATATAGCAGTGCATAAAATGCAAACCTGAGACCATTCGAAAGACTGGAATAACAAAATTTACATATTTGGAAAATAACTTCAGCGTTTGTTCATCTCTGCCTTGAGCCAAGGCTGTTCGGAAACACTCCTGCTCTCTGTGGTGGATGACGTGGGCACTGCCTGGATCCCTCTGCAGGGCTGAGGGACTCATTTCCTCAGCTTCTGGGAGGTGTGATGGTAAACCACACTACTGAGATCCCTGAAGTTCAGTGACTCTCTTCTGCCCGATACTACTTCCTTGGAACCACTCTAAGGACATTGTCCCCAGAGCATATTTTGGTAAGCTTCCTTTGAAAATCTCTCGCTCAGAGGCAGTTTCCTGAGGACCCTGAGCTATGACTGTTCATTTGTATCCATTACAGACCTAGCAGAAGCAGAAGCTACTAAGAAGAAGTGGCAAGAAATCACAGTAGAACACTCCAAAAAAGATCTTTATGATCCAGATAACCACAGTGGTGTGATCACTCATCTAGAGCCAGACATCCTGGAATGTGAAGTCAAGTGAGCCTTAGGATGCATCACTACGAACAAAGCTACTGGAGGTGAGGGAATTCCAGTTCAGCTATTTCAAACCCTAAAAGATGATGCTGTGAAAGTGCTGCACTCAATATGCCAGCAAAATTGGAAAACTCAGTGGCCAGAGGACTGGAAAAGGTCAGTCTTCATTCCAATCCCAAAGAAAAGCAATGCCAAAGAATGTTCAAACCACCACACAATTGCACTCATCTCACACGCTAGCAAAGTAATGCTTGAAATTCACCAAGCAAGGCCTCAACAGTACTTGAACCAAGAACTTCCAAATGTTCAAGCAGAAATTAGAAAAGGCAGAGGAACCAGAGATCAAATTGCGAACATCCGCTGGATCATTGAAAAAGCAAGAGAGTGCCAGAAAAACATCTACTTCTGCTTCATTGACTACACCAAAGCCTTTGACTGTGTGGATCACAGCAAACTGTGGGAAATTCTTAAAGAGATAGGGATACCAGACCACTTTACCTGCCTCTTGAGAAATCTGTATGCAAGTCAGGAAGCAACAGTTAGAACTGGACACGAAACAATGGACTGGTTCCAAATTGGGAAAGAAGTACATCAAGGCTGTCTATTGTCACCCCGCTTATTTAACTTATGTGAAGAGTACATCATGCGAAATGCTGGGCTAGATGAAGCACCAGCTGGAATCAAGATTGCCAGGAGAAATATCAACAACCTTAGATATGCAGATGATATCACCCTTATGGAAGAAAGCAAAGAACTGAAGAGCCTCTTGATGAAAGTGAAAGAGGAGAGTGAAAAAGTTGGCTTAAAGCTCAACATTCAGAAAACGAAGATCATGGCATCTGGTCCCATCACTTCATGGCAAATAGATGGGGAAACAGTGGAAACAGTGGCTGATTTATTTTTCTGGGCTCCAAAATCACTGCAGATGGTGATTGCAGCCATGAAATTAAAAGACACTTAATCCTTGGAAGGAAAGTTATGACCAACCTAGATAGCATATTAAAAAGCAGAGACATTACTTTGCCAACAAAGGTCCATCTAGTCAAAGCTATGGTTTTTCCAGTAGTCATGTATGGATGTGAGAGTTGGACTATGAAGAAAGCTGAGAGCCAATGAATTGATGCTTTTGAACTGCGGTGTTAGAGAAGACTCTTGAGAGATCCTTGGACTGCAAGGAGATCAAACCAGTCAATCTTAAAGGAAAACAAGCCTCAAGGAAGGCATTCCTGAATATTCATTGGAAGGACTGATACTGGAAGCTGAAACTCCAATAATTTGGCCACCTGATATGAAGAACTGAGTCACTGGAAAAGTCCCTGATGCTGGGAAAGATTGAAGACAGGAGGAGAAGGGGACAGCAGAGGATGAGATGGTTGGATGGCATCACCAACTGGATGGACATTATTTTGAGCAAGCTCCGGGAGTTGTCGATGGACAGGGAAGCCTATGGCATGCTGCAGTCCATGAGGTTGCAAAGAGTCAGACAGGACTGAGCAACTTAACTGAACCTGGAGCCGGTCAGACAGTCAAGACTGGAGGTTGAGGTTTCTAAATGACCATCTGCTCTCTTTGTGCTCTTACTAGTGAAACCGAGTGCGCCCTGAGAGGCTCCAAATCACAGAGGCCTTCTGTCCCCCATTTCTTGTAGGCAAGACTCTAGCCATTATGACCTTCCCTGAGTTCCAAAGGGCAGATTTGAACAGTTGCTAATCAAGGGAGGAACAGCTGAGAAATGACCTCAAGCAAGACTAAAGAACCAGAGAAGCTCATCAAGATTAGGAGACACCTGAGAAGAACTTAAGAAAGTGCAAACACCCTAATCTTGTTAGAGACCCCACTTTGACCCACTGTTATAAAAATCTTCCTCGGGGTTTCTGGGTGGAGACACAAAGTTTTTCTGGAAAAAGCCTGGTGTGTCTCCCTTTGCCTGGCAAATCAATAAAACTTTTCTACTTCACCCAAAACTGTCTCCTGGATTTGATTCAGCACCACATGTACAGAAAGGCCAATCTTTTGGTAATTTTCTAATGGGGAGTGTGATGGTTCTTGTTCCCCTGTGGGAGGATACTGGGAAGAGAATGATGGAGAATGATTATTCCTTGCTGCCTTACCCAGTGGTTAGCCACTTGAGTAACTCAAGCTTTCACAGATCCTGCCAGACTCACTCTCAATCTATGTTTGTGTCTGGCATAGTTACTGGCATTTACACGTACATACATGTACACACATTATATTTGTGTATATATTGTCATTGTTTAGAAATGTTTTACTTTAATGCATTCATATTTGTCAAACTCTTTTATGGCTTCTATGGTTTGAATATGAAGAAAGACGTCCCCACTAAGATTCTCTCATGTTTTTGTATGAAAATTTTTACTTTATTATAGTATTGACATCACATATTTGATATATTTGGAATTTATCGTGATCTAAAGAACTAGTTAGGAATACTGTTTTGTTTTTTTTCAAATAGCTAAACATTTGCCAAAACAGCCAAATTGTCCATATGGTGAACAGCTTGCCCTTTTCCCCTATTGCAAAATGCTGTCCTATTATATACAAATTATTCTATCTGTTTGGGTTTCTTTATGAATGCCTCTATTGTACTGAACTTTTTATTTGCTAATGTCATGCTACTTTAATCACTGTAATTACAGATTTAAATGTATAATAGAACTAGGCCTTCATTATTTCTTTCCCTGCTATTCTATTTTTATTTTTCTACATGAATTTTGTTGTAGATTTTTCTTGCTCTCTCAAAAAACATTTATATTTCTATTGTGATTACATGGCATTCATAAAATAACTTAAAGGAAAATAAATGCGACTATAACAGCAAACCTTCTTTAAAATGGTTGCATCTCTATTCAACTTTATTAAATGTATCTTTGGCTGAAGTTTTCATCACATACTTCTTACACATTTAAGCTCATTCCTAGTTTTTTTGTTGTTGTTGCTATTAATTACATCTTTTCTTTATTTTCCTAAGTAACTGTAAGGAAAGTCATTTTAGGAAAGCGGCTGACATTGATATTTGTATATTAATTTGTGTCTAGCTAGCTTAATTATTTTTTAATTTGGAATTGATAGGATTCACAGATATACAGTCACACCATCTGAAATAAGTGACATTTTCTCTTTTGTTCTTCAGTTTTTAAGGACTCTGCCTTTTTCTAATTACTTTGTCCAGTTCTTCAAAAATTATGGCAAGAATTAAGGTAGTGGGCATGGTTATCTTGTTCCTGATCTTAGTCAGAGTATGAATATACTTTCCTTATTAGGTATGATGTAATTTGAGTTTGAAAAAACTTGTATTTTGTTACGTTAAAAAAATCTATTCTTCCGGTTTTATGAAATTTCATTTTGAATCAGTAATGGATGCTTAATTTTATCACATGTTTTTTGGCATCATTAGTGATGATTAAATGGCTTATTTCCTTTGACCTTTTAATTACATTAATTATAGCAGTAGATTTCCTAATAATAAAAAAATCTCCTTTGGGAAAACCCCTCTGAGTCATGGTGAATTATTCTTTTAATAAGCTGCTAGATTCTATTAAATTATTTTTGCATTACCATTGATGCTTACACGTGAGATGGATCTATACATTTAAAAGATTATCTCTGTCAGCTTCTCTTGCCAAAGTTTCATTGTGTCTATTGTGTATAGTTGGGGTTCTCAACTGAAATGAAGGGAAGCGTATTAACTAGTAGTAGTAAAATGAAAACGTGAAAGAATTTGGGAGGCTCATAAAATCTCTAAAATATTGAGAATTAGAATAGGAAGTTACATTGCCAGATCAACACCTCACAGGCATTCCCTGGGCTGATTCGGAGCAGACAGCACTTCTGCTACTCTTGGGCAACAGACACTGTAACTTGAGTGAAATCTAAGTCATTCAGTCATGTCCGACTCTTTGAGACCCCATGGGCTATACAGTCCATGGAATTCTCCAGGCCAGAATACTGGAGGGGGTGGCCTTTCCCTTCTCCAGGGGATCTTCCCAGCCCAAGGATGAAACCCAGTTCCTCCGCATTGCAGGTGGGTTCTTTACCACCTAAGCTGCAAAGGAAGCCACAAGGGAAAACATACACCAAATAAAACTGGGCTGACTGCCAACCTCCTGTTAGTTTGAACTAAACTATAGCTCTTGCAACTTCATTTCTTGGTGAACTTTGTTAGATTTTTTCCTGTGACTTGAATGGTCCTGTATAATGAACACAGGCCTCCCAGTGGTATCATGAATCTGCTGTCACTGTTATTTCTGAAAGCAGAGATGGCTGAAACCAATTCTGCTGCCTGTTGTTAGGATTTTTTTGACAGAAGCTCTAGTTCTCGAGCAGCTGGCTGACTCCCAGGCCCTGCCTGGTGCATCCCAGGTTTTGTGCCCAGCTCTAGCTGCAAAGGAGGCTGGGAAAGTGAGTGTCTGCCTCCTATGGCTTCTATTGTAGAAGTGACCTGTTTGATGAATAGGGGATTCTCAGTCACTGACGTGGACTCCTGTGTTGACTGACAAAACCAAAGGCCCCAGTCCTTGAGAAACAGGAAGCCAATCTTTTCTCTGTAGGGTCTGGAATAAGTAGATATAATTGAAATGATTTATTTGAGTAACTGATATAATTTATCTGTGAAATCATGTAGTTTTGGTATCATTTTAGGACGTTGGTATTTGACCTCTTTATTTTTTTCTATTAAAGTCAGTGTGGATTTCTGTTTTGTTTTTTTTTTTAATTTCAAATATGGCATTTCTATTTCCTGAAAACAATTTTAAAATTATTTATTTACTTAGCTGCACTGGATCTTAGCTTGGCATGTGGGATCTAGTTCCCTGACAAGGAATCAAATCCAGTGGGAGTGGCCCCCTGTATTGGGAAAGTGGAGTTTAAGTCACTGGACCACCAGTGAAGTCTCCCTGAATACAATTTTTTAAATTCAGATATTCAAATGTTTTTGAATAGAAAGGAGAAAATTATTTAATTTTTAGTATTGCAGTTTCTAGTATATCAGATCAGATTAGATCAGATCAGTCGCTCAGTCGTGTCCGACTCTTTGCGACCCCATGAATCGCAGCACTCCAGGCCTCCCTGTCCATCACCAACTCCCGGAGTTCACTCAGACTCACATCCATCGAGTCAGTGATGCCATCCAGCCATCTCATCCTCTGTTGTCCCCTTCTCCTCTTGCCCCCAATCCCTCCCAGCATCAGTCTTCCAATGAGTCAGCTCTTCGCATGAGGTGGCCAAAGTACTGGAGTTTCAGCCTCAGCATCAGTCCTTCCAATGAACACCCAGGACTGGTCTCCTTTAGGATGGACTGGTTGGATCTCCTTGCAGTCCAAGGGACTCTCAAGAGTCTTCTCCAACACCACAGTTCAAAAGCATCAATTCTTTGGCACTCAGCCTTCTTCACAGTCCAACTCTCACATCCATACATGACCACAGGAAAAACCATAGCCTTGATTAGACGGACCTTTGTTGGCAAAGGTCTCTGCTTTTGAATATGCTATCTAGGTGTTGTTTTTTTCTTCCCATTTACATTTTTGTTGTTTGGAGGATTTTTCCTTTGATTAGCTATGCTAGCTAGTGGTTAATTAGTTTTTGTTTATTTATAAAAGTAGATAATGGGCTTATCTAGAATTTAATGGGTTTTTCCCCTACTCTTATCTGGTTATTATTTCCTGACTTTATCATGTTGATTATTTTTTTACCAAGATACTACCATGTAGATTCTACCATTTTATTATACTTACTTTTCCATATTTATCTATCTCTAAATCTATCCACACATCCATCCGTTTTTATTTTTTCATGTTTCAATGTAAATTATAAATTTATTACATTTTCTTTAAATAATTCAGCATGCATATCATTAACTAGAATTTATTACTTGTTTAGAGCTTTTTCTTTTTCAGTTAAAATTTACAAATAATGAAGTACAAAAATAGTAAGTGTATATCAGTGAAAATTTAACAAATTGGTACACTGGTGTAATGTAGGCCACGTTAAGATATAGAATATTACCATCACCTTAGAAAGTTCCTTCATATCCCTTCCTAATCAGTCTCCAAACTTCTACCCTTAGAAGCATCCATGGTTCTGATATTTTCCCACCATAGTTTTGTTTGTCTATTATCTGAATGGAATTAAGCAATATGTGCTCTTCTGTATATGACTTTTTTTATTCTGAGCTTTTTTTGAGATAATTCATGTTATTTCAGGTATCAACAATTCCTTCCTTTTTACTATTATTGTTTTCCATTGTAGGAATATGCTAATTTCTTTATATGTTATTCTATTGATACACACATGGATATTTCCAGTTAGGAGAGATTATTATTAAGTTGGCTATAAAACATTCTTATACAAATCTAGTTATGGGCATATGTTTTTATTTCTATTGGATGTTTGTTGATTTTTATAAAAACTCCATTACCACTTGAAAAAGTCATATTTTGCATTTATTTTTGCTATTTAATTGTATTGGATAGTATCTATATATTCTTAACCTATTGATTACAGATTGGATAACTGTTAGTTTCTTCAGTAGTCATGTACGGATGTGAGAGCTGGACCATAAAAAAGGCTTAGTACCAAAGAATTGATACTTTCAAATTGTGGTCTGGAGAAGACTCTTGAGAGCCCCTTGGATTGCAAGGAGATCAAACCAGTCAATCCTACAGGAAATTAATCCTGAATATTCATTGGAAGGGCTGATGCTGAAGGTGAAGCTCCAATACTTTGGTCCCCTAATGTGAAGAGCCAACTCATTGGAAAAGACCCTGATGCTGGGAAAGATAGAGGGCGGGAGGAGAAGGGGACGACAGAGGATGAGATGGCTGGATGGCATCATTGACTCAATGGATATGAGTTTGAGCAAACTCTGGGAGATGTGAAGGACAGGGAAGCCTGGCATGCTCCAGTCCATGAGGTCACAAAGACTTAGCAACTGAACAACCACAAAAGATTCATGACAAACGGATCTTCATTTTCACTTGACCTCTACTATAATAAAGGTTTTTTTCTTTTTTCCCCTTCATTTAATGCATTTTGTCCTCTATTCAATTTTGTTTGTTATTAATATTTTGATCAGTACTCTCTTTTTCTTCGCATTTGCCTGCCATGTTATTTCCTGTTCTTAGTCTTTGCTAGCTTTTTAAGATATGCATTTTGCATATTGTATAGATAGGTTTTGTTTTATGATCTAACCAGGGGTATACACCTCTTGTTTAACTTCTAGATAACAAATATACCTGGCTCTGAGAAACTTTAAAATTTCTTTCCAAGATGCTTTTCCTTCCACTTCACATTTTACAGTTCAGTGATTTTAAGATTATGTGTGTGTTATTAGCACTTGGTGACAACAATTCATTAGCTAATTTGAGAAGTATAATCTGGAAGCACAACTTTCTATTTCAGTTGTTAATTCTCAGGATCCAAAAAGTTCCTTGTTGACAAAAGCTTCACGTGTCTGGTTAGCCATAGAATATTTTGGAAATTAAATGCGTGTATATACATAGTTAAAATAATAAAAGGGGAGAGGCACATATTATGGAAGATGGAGTAAAACAAATAACAAGTTTGGACATTTTTCAGATTTCATGATACTAAATCCCTCAGCACAAGTTGCTATTGATTTTTTCTCTTTTAAACTGCCCTATTCCTAACTTTTGGAAACACTGTCATGGTTTTCCTCCTCCATCTTTGATGATTTCTCATCACTCATCTTTATAGGTTTGTTCTCACCTGTCCTATTTTGTTCTTCCTCCAAACTAGATCCCAGGCTCCTTTTCTCCCTTCTTTCCCCGTCTCCTAGGCTCCATTACATGCAGATACCTCAAATATTTAAATCTCTGGCTCGGACTTCTCTGAATACCTAAAGGCCTACTTTTCTCACTTGAATGTTACAATGGTACCTCAAACTTGGCATGTCCAAAATGGTACTCATGTAGCCTCCTGAACACTCTTTTTACCTACCTCACTAAATCTGTCAATTTCCCCTTTTTAGTGAATCACACCATGATCCATATAGTTATAAAAGCCTTCTTTCATGACTTTACTTCCTAAATATATTTTTTATTTGTGTAATTTTTTTTTTCATATTCACCCCCACTATCCTGGCTTAAGCCATCATCTCGTGTCCCTTACATCTTCTTTCTGTTTTCTTCTTGTATGTTTCCCCTAAGGCCAGAAAGATCTTTTTCAGACAAAAATTTGACAAACTATCCCCTTATGTAAATCCTTTGATGTTTGTAGATATTCTTGTGAAGTGAAAATGAAGTTGCTCAGTCATGTCCAACTCTTTGCAACCCCATGGATGGAGTAGCCTGCACCAGGCTACTCCATCCATGGGATTTTCTAGGCAAGAGTACTGGAGCGGGTAGATGTTCTTAGGCTACAGGAAAAAAATTCACACGCCTATGAGGCTCTGCGT
The DNA here is from genome assembly GCF_032452875.1 of Bos javanicus. Taxonomy (NCBI): domain Eukaryota; kingdom Metazoa; phylum Chordata; class Mammalia; order Artiodactyla; family Bovidae; genus Bos; species Bos javanicus. The sequence goes on from NC_083883.1 coordinate 68,504,953, forward strand.
AACCTGGTATCACCTACTTCCAACTCCACTGTCCTCTGTCTTACAACTCACCTTTTTTAGTTCTTAGAACTGAGCATTTATACACACCCTTCCCTTTGCTTTGCATTTTATTTCTACTTCTCTTTACCTAGTAAATTTTACTCATCCTTCAGACAATGTTACTTTACAAGTCTTCCAATTATAACTCCTTATATTAGTCAGCGGAGAAGACAATGGCACCCCACTCCAGTACTCTTGCCTGGAAAATCCCATGGACGGAGGAGCCTGGAAGGCTGCAGTCCATGGGGTTGCTGAGGGTCAGGCACGACTGAGTGACTTAACTTTCACTTTTCACTTTCATACACTGGAGAAGGAAATGGCAACCCACTCCAGTGTTCTTGCCTGGAGAATCCCAGGGATGGGGGACCCTGGTGGGCTGCTGTCTATGGGGTTGCATAGAGTCGGACACAACTGAAGTGACTTAGCAGTGTATTAGTCAGGGTTCTCCAGAGAAATAGAACCAACAGGATATATAGAGAGATTTATTTTAAGGTATTATCTTGCTTGATTATGGAGACTAGAAATCCTGTGATCTGCTGGAGACCCAAGAAAGCTGGTGGTGGGTTGAGAACCTGCAGTAGTGAGAACAGAAGATCAATTCCAGCTCACTTAGGCAGAGGGGCTCTGAACCCAAGTGTCCTCCCCCTTTTGTTCTGTTCAGGCCCTCAGTGGACTGAATGATGCCCACCCACTTTGGAGAGGCACATCTGCTTATTCCAGCAACCAATTCAAGTGTTACTTTCTTCCAGAAACACCTGCATAGACATGCCTAGTAATTATGTTTAATTGGACATCTGGGCATTCTGTGACCCAGTGAAGCTGATGCATAAAATTAACTCTCACACTCCTCATGGCACTGTATACCTTTCCTTCATGGTTCCATGGCAGTTACATTTTTACTCTTGTTTGTTTTATTGAGTGAGAACCATCTCTCCAACTGGACTGTAAGCGTCATAAGAAGGACCTCAGTGGTTTTATTCACCTTTGTATTCTTAACATAATTTGTATCATCCATCTAATGATTGAATGAATAATTGATGGATGATAAATGACTGAGTTCTATCCATGTAGACATTACACTATCATACTGAAGCTTAACATCACAAACGTCTCATTAAACTTTCTACGAAAATAGTGAATGCCCTGCAACATGAATTGTATGTAAATGTACAACTACGTATTTTTGTGATTGTGTGAATGAGTTTTATCTATAGGGAAGATAGGAAATTACTGAAAAAGGTGAAATTGTAGAATTTTCTACTTGAAAAGTACACCTATACTAAATATCATCAGAAGAAATGATTCATTTCAGTTAAATGATCTGTATTCAGAAGGTCAGTCTTGAGAAATAAGTAAACAACCATTGGTCTTAAAAAGAAAATCTAACAATTTACACAATGCTGTGTATTTCCACTCTACTCCCCTCATGTGGTATTAATCAGCATCAACAATTTTATGGTTCAGAAGCACATCATCACCATAATCACATTAACTTTGAGAGCAACTTCAGTGACAACATATGTCATAGTTGTAGCAAACACGAATCTGTAGAAACATAATATGTAGAGTGAAAACATTGAGACAGACTTAACTTCACGGGAAATAGATGGAGAAACAGTGGAAACAGTGTCAGACTTTATTTTTCTGGGCTCCAAAATCACTGCAGATGGTGATTGCAGCCATGGAATTAAAAGATGCTTACTCCTTGGAAGGAAAGTTATGACCAACCTAGACAGCATATTAAAAAACAAAGATATTACTTTGCCAACAAAAGTCTGTCTAGTCAAGGCTATGGTTTTTCCAGTGGTCATGTATGGATGCGAGAGTTGGACTGTGAAGAAAGCTGAGCGCCAAAGAATTGATGCTTTTGAACTGTGGTGTTGGAGAAGTCTCTTGAGAGTCCCTTGGACTGCAAGGAGATCCATCCAGTCCATCCTAAAGGAGACCAGTCCTGGGTGTTCATTGGAAGGACTGATGCTGAGGCTGAAACTCCAATACTTTGGCCACTTCATGCGAAGAGTTGACTCATTGGAAAAGACCCTGATGCTGGGAGGGATTGGGGGCAGGAGGAGAAGGGGACAACAGAGGCTGAGATGGCTGGATGGCATCACTGACTTGAAGCACATGAGTTTGGGTGAACTCCGGGAGTTGTTGATGGACAAGGAGGCCTGGTGTGCTGTGGTTCATGGGGTCGCAAAGAGTTGGACACGACTGAGCGACTGAACTGAACTGAAGTTCTAATTCTGGCACCACCATTCATAAACTCTTCAAGTGTCACCTTTCTTTAACTTGAAAAAAATAATTTGTGTTGCTGTGATAAATTGCTATCAAATGGTTGGCCTGGTTTCTGACTTATAGGGGCATTGAACACATTTTCCTTATATTCCAGTATCATTTAATGAATGCTAAGTAAAAATAAATGTTTATATTTTATGAACTAATCAAAGTTTTACAAATTCTCAGGGCTTCCTTGGTGGCTCAGTGGTGAAGAATCTGCTTGCCTCTGCAGGAAACACGGGTTCGATCCCTGGTCAGGAATGCTTCCACATTCTGCAGAGCAACTAAGCCTGTGTGCCAAAAAATAGAAAGAAAAAAAAAAAAAAGAGAGAGAGAGAGAGACAAATTCTCAAACTCTATCTATGAAGATTTAGATTCTACAGGTTTGTACTGGGGCCCAAAGATGCATGTTTTCCCAAAGCTCTATAGGTGATTCTGATGGTGAGCCAAAATTTGGACCTCTACTGGGGCATTTCATTCTTTTTATAATCGTCATTTAGTAAGTGCTTGTGATGAGCCAGGTACTTTGTTTTTTATTATTCACAATAATCCTGTAAAATTTCTACGATACAGAGAAATGACTGATTAGTCAAAGGTCCCAGAGTTAGTAAGTTTAGGAGACAGGGTGCAAATCAAGTGTTAGTAGACTCTAAAGCTTGTTTTCTTTGCTCTTCAATTCAACTTCTATCTCACTCATTTAAAAACATATTCATGGTTATCTGCTCAAGCTCTGTATCACAGGTGGATTCTAGGATGGTATCTGAGAACTTGGCAGAGGTAAGGAACATGAAGCAGTCTTTATAAATTGACTAGTACCAACCTCTGGGTGGAAAACCAGGAGTGAGTCCTACTTCTGATACTAGCTTTGTGGCTTTAGGCAAATTTATAAAGCTGTATGAGTCTTAGCTTCCTCAGTTGTAAAATGCAGATAATACATGAGATTAGAAGACTTTTCTCATGAGGCTTATTGTGATAATGAGAGAATAATGTGAAATGCCACATGAATATAAGGTGGTATTATTATATGGGTTTGTAAATCTTGATATATATGTATATATATATACATACATATACACACATATATATATATACACCACGTCTTTAGTTTGAGTATTAAGGACTCAAGCACTACCATTAAGATAAATTATTAAGATAAATGCAAATGAATATGACTCTACACTTCACTTATTCAGGCATTATTCTAGCACATAAAAAAAGTGACTGAGTGTGTGTGTGTGTGTGTGTGGGTGTGTATTTTAATTAGCTGTTAGGTGATTTTACATTTTAAAATTCTCTCACCAGTAAGCATTTTGTAGGACTTTAGAAATAGGCTGGTGAAATGAGCATTTAGAAACACTTTTACGAATCATCATGTCATTCATCTTCAGAGGGTTAAATGTCAACTCAGGTATGGATGTCCAGGGTCTTCCTTAAATTTGAAAATGATAAAATTATTGTTATGAACTAAAACAAATGCTCCCTAGAGGCTCAGAGGGTAAAGCATCTGCCTCCAATGCAGGAGACCCGGGTTTGATCCCTGGGTCAGGAAGATCCCCTGGAGAAGGAAATGGCAACCCACTCCAGTGTTCTTGCCTGGAGAATCCCAGGGACGGGGAAGCCTGGTGGGCTGCTGTCTCTGGGGTCGCAGAGTCGGACACGACTGAAGCAACTTAGCAGCAGCAGCAGCAGTGCAGTAAACCAGTGGAATTTTCCCTCAATTGTGGTTGTTCTCAAGACAAAATTTATACAAAATATAATTTAACAGAAATGATAAAGCAGAAAGGAAAAAGCTGATAAAAGGAATCAAAGAAAATATCTTACATATTTGTTTCTTTAGTGGCTAAGTGTATACTAAAATACTTAGTAGGTCATTACTGAAGAATAAATCATAATAACAAATAGTTAAGATGAGTATGGATATTTTCCCAATTGGGCTTAATTTTACATTAAAAAGGATTATGATAGACTATAAAATAATTTAGTTTCTCAGCTTTACCACATAATATTTATCAAATGCTCACTAATCTAACTTCTTAGAGTTTTCAACTTCTAAGAAAATACTTTTATCTTCCTTAAATTTCTTAGATGTTAATAAGAAAGCTAATTTTAAAAATAATATTTTTCATTGTATGTGAACTTTGGAGTGAGTTTTATTGTGGCATTTGTTAGCCATGGAGTAGGGAGACACTGGACTTCTCCTACAGACATTAATAAAAACTTCCATTTTTAAGCAAGACTTGATGCCTAAAGTGTAGGGTATCAGGCATGGCTTTTCACAAAAACAACAGTACAGTTTCAAACCCCAGGTCCTAAGGGATGGGGAATGAATAATGAGCAGGAACTCTAAGGGATTCTGTGCTTGAAAATCCTGGTTGCCAGGCAATTCATTAGTGCAAGAAAATCAAAAAGCAAGAAATAAAGCTTTGGGAATTCCCTGGTGGTTTAGTGGTTAAGACTCTGGGTTCCACTGCAGGGGGCTCGGGGTTCAATCCTTCCACAGAGAACTAAGATCCCACAAGCCGTGCTGTGGCCAGGAAAAAACACAAAAGTAAAGTGCTCGGAATCAAAACACTCTGAGAAGGGGATCTGATTATTCAGAAGGTAAGGTAGAGCTTCAGGCTTAAGGTGAGGAGGTACGGGGGTAATATTTCTTATTAGAAGGCAGATTCTGGTCCAAAAGAGAAGTTTAGTTATAAAATCCTGAGCACACGATCTAGGTAGATTGCCATTAAGAATGGATTGATGCAAAATCCACCTTGTTGTACTTGTTCAACGTGATAAAACTTGGTTTTGCACAAGCCGGTCACTTTAGAAAAGTAGCTTACCCCTTCCTTATGTTCATTTGAATTCTTCACAGTAATCTTAACTAAATGGCTATAAATTTATCATTACTTGTCTTTTTGCAAAATGAAGATTATACTTTATGGGAATGTTTTGACAGTAGTTTTGTTTTGTTTGACCACGTCACCCAGCATGGGGGATCTTATTTCCCCAACCAGAGACTGATCCTCCGCCCCCTGCCTGGAAGCACAGTCTTAACCTTTAGATCACCAGGGAAGCTCCCTTGAGTAGTAAATGTCATAATGTATCAAAAATGCCTGGTACATAATAGGAAGTCAGTCATTAAAAATATTTATGTTTTTTTCTCAAACACGATTGCCCTCATCAGTTTAGTCCTGAGGAGTGGAGAATGGGATGAATCATTCTAAAACCCTGGGTAGACCAAGGCATGAAATAGAGACTTCAAAAGAAACCCTGAGGCAACAAAGTTGCCGCCCGGGTGACCTGTTAACAGGAACTCCTGTGGCATCTCCTTGACCTCAGATTTCCACACAGCACTGATCCTTGTCCTCACTTGCACTCACCTTTGTTTTGTTTTCCTACTATCAGACATGGGCTTGTGTATACTCTATCTTCCATCTGTAGAATTGGTTTTGGAACTTGATCTTCATCAACTTGAACCTACCCATTCCTCGTTTTGGAATTCCTCTCACCCTTCCCCATCCCCTGGACGGAAGTTGACGGAGGGGGTCAGCTTCTCCCAGATTCTCCCCAATCCCCTGACCTGAACCTGTTACCTATGCAAGAAGGTCCTCCGCACAACTCTTTGCTTCATAGGGAAAGGTTGTGTGGAGGACATGTTCCAGGACACTGTTGATTGCTTCCAATAACGACACTTGGGGAATTTATTTAGAGTTCAGTTCTAGGAAAAGATTGTCTAAAGCACTGTTAGATTTTCTCCATTTTGATGATGAAAGATCTGAAATTTATGCATTATCCCTTTCTTCTTTGTTTGCCAGTAACTTGAAAATCACATCTGAAGCAGCAAATGTGTATGATCTTATGACCTACATAATTGAGTTCCTGATTTTGACATACTAGTTTAATTTATATTTACTGGATTCTGATTTCTTAAATTCATATTTACATTGTACACATTATGTTATTTTTTTTCCCCTGAAAACCCCACTTGGACTCTTTGTAGGAGGAAGTAGGAGATAAGCAAACATATGATTCCATGCTACTCTTATTCTTATGATTCTAAGAATAATTTTTAATGTGTTATTTAAGGCTTTGAATCCATTTTTAAAATTTCTTTCCAGTTTCTGAATTGCTTATTATAAGTAAATATTAAGCATATGTTTGTTGTATGAAAAAATGATAAAGTAGCCCCAGTGTTAGAAAATGCAGATCCTGAACAGTTAGTGCCATTCTTTCATTCAGTAATCTAAGGTATTAAATAACCACAGGGTGTCAGACACTAAGATTCAATAATATCATAATCGCTTTGAAATACTATTAAGACTTCGAGAATATGATGAATGCTCCTTAATGGTAGGTGGCAAATCCAGGACAAGAACTTTAGGGGAGAAGTAAATATGATTTGAGCATGCAAAGGTGGGAGCAGCTTAGACTAGCATATAGGCAAGAGTAGACTCACTAAGCAGCAATCAATATCAAGCCTTCCAGGTTTTTGTGTCACACACAAGAATATAAATGATAACAAAAGGTTAATATCCTTAATATATATAGAATTCTTAAAGCTCAAAAAAGAAAAAAGATCAGCAATTCAATAAACATAGAGACAAACACATTTCACAGAAGAAATACAAATGACCAATAAATATATGCAGCTCTTCAGTTAACTAGTATATGCAAATTACAAACCCAATGCTATATTATTTAGAGCCATCAGATTATCCAAAATTAAAGTCAGTATCTTGAGGGCAAGGATATAGAGCAAATCTGTTTGTGATGTCAACTACAAATTGGCACTTACCAAGAACATTGCCAACAACAAAGGCATTTGCCATCTGCCTCTAGGGAGACTGAAGCCCATGCTACTATAGCTGCTGACCTCAGTGACCCCTGAGGGAGTTCAGGGTGGAGTGAGGTGCCGTGTGCTCCAGGGAATCTGGTGGAACAGGTCTTTAGGTGAAAGTGAAGTTGCACAGTCATGTCTGACTCTTTGTGACCCCATGGACTGTAGCCCACCAGGCTCCTCCATCTATGGGATTTTCCAGGCGAGAATACTGGAGTGGGTTGCCATTTCCTTCTCCAGGAGATCTTCCCAACCCAGGGATTGAACCCGGGTCTCCTGTGTTGTAGGCAGACACTTTACCATCTGAGCCACTAGGGAAGTCAGATCTTTAGGTAGTTGGGTGTTTTTAAGAACAGATGTTCGGAGAAGGCAATGGGGTCACTAAGAGTCGGACACAACTGAGCGACTTCACTTTCACTTTTCATTTTCATGCATTGGAGAAGGAAATGGCAACCCACTCCAGTGTTCTTGCCTGGAGAATCCCAGGGACGGAGGAGCCTGGTGGGCTGCCGTCTATGGGGTTGCACAGAGTCAGACAGGACTGAAGCAACTTAGCAGCAGTAGCAGCAGCAAGAACAGATGTTATGATCTCAATCCTTGCATCTCCTCTAGAGAAGCATTAAATCCCTTCATGGTGACATCAGATCCTCATGTCTGATGAGTAAAATTCGTGCTTTTGTCAAATGAGTGCTTCATGATATTGAACTCCCCCTTCACCAAAATCTTATATATTGACTTTCCCCCACTGCTTCTTTGGAGCAGTCTCTCAGAGCTATCTGAGATGCTGCCTCCTGGGGTGCAGTCCTCATTTTGCCCCCAAATAAAACTGAACTCACAACTCTCAAGGTGTACATCTTTTTTTAGTCGACAGTGTACTTATTTCCTTAATTTCAATAGAAACTACTGAAACATTGAAAGGTTACATAGACTTCCATAGACTCTTTGTGACTCCACGGACTGTAGCCTGCCACGTTCCTCTGTCCATGGGATTTCCCAGGCAAGAATACTGAAGTGGGTTGTCATTTCCTTCTCCAGGGGATCTTCCCAGCCCAGGGATTGAACCCAGGTCTCCTACATTGCAGGCAGACTCTTTACCATCTAGCCACCAGGGTATAATAGACTTATACTTGAAATTAAAAGACACTTACTCCTTGGAAGGAAAGTTATGACCAACCTAGACAGCATATTAAAAAGCAGAGACATTATTTTGCCAACAAAGTTCCATCTAGTCAAGGCTATGGTTTTTCCAGCGGTCATGTATGGATGTGAGAGTTGGACTATTAAGAAAGCTGAGCACTGAAGAATTGATGCTTTTGAACTGTGGTGTTGGAGAAGACTCTTGAGAGTCCCTTGGACTGCAAGGAGATCCAACCAGTCCATCCTAAAGGAGATCAGTCCCGGGTGTTCATTGGAAGGACTGCTGTTGAAACTGAAACTCCAATACTTTGGCCACCTGATGTGAAGAATTGACTCATTTGAGAAGATCCTGATGCTGGGAAAGACTGAAGGCAGGAGGAGAAGGCGACAACAGAGGATGAGATGATTGGATGGCATCACCGACTCAATGGACATGAGTTTGGGTAAACTCCGGGAGTTGGTGATGGACAGGGTGGCCTGGTGTGCTGCAGTCCATGGGGTTGCAAAGAGTCGTACACGGCTGAGTGACTGAACTGACTGACTGACTGATACTTGAAATAAATAGCTTTGTAATCATACTGTTTCTGAGCTACTTTAATTACAAGACTGTTTTTGCCACAAGAAAAAGATGTAGGTCTATTTTATGTTTGTTTTTACTATTTTTTCCTTAGCCTTTGGTACAATCCCTATCCACAGTCAGTGCTCAATAAATCTTTGTTGAATTATAATGAACAAAAATTAACTTCACGTGAAGGAAGCCCAACTTCATATATTTTGAGTGAGAATGTATTATTTCTGTGAAGGCATTTTTAATGAGTTTGTGTTTTTCCATTCTTTTTTGCCCATGGTAAGAACTTAAAAAGTGGAAAATTCCAAATCTTCAGAGACAGCATTTAAAAAAAACTACTTACTTAATAAAATTGTGTGCTTTTAACAGTCTCAAAGATTTATTGCTACTGACGTGCTCTAGTAGTTCTTACATTATAAGTAATGAAGGAAAATTTAAAGCTCAGCATAACATAGTGATTGTGGAAAGAAAATTATATTAATGAAGCTCTACATAATCTTTCCTTCTTGCAATATTTTGATTTTTTCAGTCTGGCATGGTAGATCATATATATCATGGTAGATCATATCACTGAATCATATCTCTTTTGCCCCTGCCACCAACTCCTGTGTAATTGTTTACTTAACTTCTCTGGGGTCTTTGTTTTCTTCTTCTTCTTTTTTTTTTTTTTACAAGCTTTCAAATCTCTGCAAATGCAAGAATTAGTTTATCTACAAGGTTGTGTGGGTGGAAGAAAACTTGTTTATTATATGAACTGAATTGGATTGGGATTTTTCTTTCTGAGGCCCTTAAGATACCATCGCTGATGCTGGGAGGGATTGGGCCCAGGAGGAGAAGGGGATGACAGAGGATGAGAAGGCTGGATGCCATCACTGGCTCTATGGACATGAGTTTGAGTGAACTCTAAGAGTTGGTGATGGACAAGGAGGCCTGGCGTGCTGTGTGTGATTCACGGGGTAACAAAGAGTCGGACATGACTGAGCGGCTGAACTGAACTGAACTGAACTGAACATACCATTGCAATAATCAAAGATGTCCCAAATCATAGTTTAAATAAGAAAAATGTATTGTTAATTTTATCATTAATTTATTGTTAATGTATCTCCTTCCTTCTCTTTATTCCTTCTCTGAGTCTCTATTTTGTTTCAGATCATCTAGGGCCATTGGAGAGGCATTTGATAGATTTTTCTTTCCTAACTCTTCTTGGAGGTTAAAAAAAAAAGAACAAAACTGTAATAAAAATCTTCTTAGGGACTTCCCTGGCTCTCCAGTGGGTAAGAAAGACTCTGTGCCGACAGGAGGCATGGGTTAGATCCCTGGTCGGGGACTTAGGATCCCACATGCAATGTGGCCAAAAACATTAAAAAAAAAAGTCTTACTAGAGTTACAGTGTAAATTTCCAGTTTATTTATTGGACTATGACACTTCAATGATACATTTACCTGACATTATCCAGTAAACTTTCCGCCTACTCCCAACTATTCCAAATCTATTCATCCTTTAAAATTCAACTAAATGTTACATTATCCTGAAACACTGTTTCCTTTGCTTTCTTGTTTCTACTCTGCAGTTCTTCCACATGGTATCTTTCTTGTTATCTGAGTGTCAGCATGGCTGGAGTGTTAATCTCATGCAGGCAGATGCAGCATCTTGTTCACTATTCAACCCTCATATCAAATGACATTCGATACAAGCAATAAAAAATATTGACTGGATGAATAAATTAATGACTGAAACAGGCAACTTGAATCTTTATTGTTTGAAGATGCTTTTCTTTGGTACCCCTGCCCCCCTTTCGAGATACTTACCCAGTGTGCCCTTTATTCCTACTAGTCTCTATACCTACTGGAAAGACAATTCTGCTAAAACTGCAAGGTAATATTTATGCTCCAGCCCAATGCATTTATTGAATGAATGAATGAGAGAATGATGAAACAATCAGTCAAATCTTTCCTTAAATGTTTAGAGACTTTTAAATTTCTTCTGTATTCTACTTGTAGTTCTTCTATTCAATTACATATACAAGCAAATGATGCTGAGATTAATACAGTTTGCTCTAAGTACAATGAGAGTTGTGAATTTGTAGTGTTAATAAAGGCTCTGAACTTAAGAGGGAGCTTAGGGAAACATGGGTCTCTAAGTCTGGAGTTTAGAGAGGTAGGTAGTAAGGGAATTACAAAGAGAAGTGAGTTGAGGGTCCTTTGTCCAAGCCTTTCTATTGCACTTCTGTCTCATGAAATTCTCATGGAATTGCAGGCAGTCAGAGGGTAGGATCCTATTAAAAGAGTCATGATTCCTGTTTTTGAAAAACTAGGAAGGAAGAGAGTAGAGGCCAAGAGAAATACTGTGTAGACGTGAGATAGTCTAGTTAGGGACTAAACTACATTAGGGTAGCTTGAAATTGGGGCTTGGATCCAAGACTAGCACTAAAAACAGAGCGGAGAACTTCCCTGGTGGTCCAGTGGTTAAGAATCCACCTGCCAGGGGACATGGGTTTGATCCTTTCTCTGGGAAGATTCCACATGCTGCTGGGCATCTAAATCCATGTGCCACAAGTTCTGAGTCCGCGTGCTGCAACTCCTGAAGCCCACATGCCCTAGAGCGCATGCTCTGCAGCAAGAGAAGCCACCATGATCAGAAGCCCCTGAACTGCAACTAGAGAGAAAGCCCTCCACGGCAATGAAGCCCCAGTACAACCAAAAATACATAAATAAACAGAGTGGAATACATTTTGTTGGTCTGTATTATGTATTTCTCAGGTATTTACCAAATGCTAGTCCAGAATTAGTGGCTTTATTCTTAATTACCTCTCCCAGGAGATAAAACTAATAATAGGATGCCTTAGGAATTCCCTGGTGGGCCAGTGGTTAGGACTCTGTGTCCTCAGGGCCAAGAGTCTGGTTCAATCCCTGGTCAGAAAACTAAAATCCCACAAGCTGTGTGATGCCTCCAAAAAACAAAACAGGAGGCCTTGGTATTTGTTTTGGATTAAAGAATGATGTGATTAAAACAGTATGCTCTAAGATTAGTCCTGTAAGCAGTGTTCAGTTCATGGACAATTGAAAGAGGATAATACTAGAACTGGAAAATCAACCAAGAAGTTGTTTTGTTAATGCTGATTGTGCTCATGAGGAATCAAACCAGTGAGTTCATGGGAATAAAGATGAGAAAAATTAAAGAGTGCACTGTGATTGTGAGAACACAGGGAAGACGAAGATTACTTGATGTAATTTACTAGTTTCCAGACAAAAACTAGATTCCAGACAAAAAATTCACTTTCAGCTTAAGAAAAAGTCTGAAGGAATTTCAAAATACATGCTATTTCTAAATCAATTGCACAACACACATTTTCTTAGTTTACTATGTTTCTTAATTTTAGTTCTTCTGCATTTATTTCTTAATTCTCTTACCAAATTTTAAGATAAAAATACATTTCAATTTCATAAGAATTTTAAATCAGCCATCAGTGTAGCTTTGTAGTTGACAAATATTATTTCATCTCATGCTTCGTGCTTTATTTTTAAAGGGTTACAAACTTTTTTATATAAAAATCTTTTTTTTAAGATCTATCTATTTATTTTTATTTCTTGGCTGTGCTGGATCTTTGTGGCTGCGCGTGGGCTTTCTCTAGTTGTAGTGAGCTGGGCTATGCTTTGTTGCAGTGCATGGGCTTTCTCATTGCAATGGCTTCTCATGGGGCAGAGCATGGACTCTAGGTGTGAGGGCTCAGTAGTTGTAGTGCCCAGTATTTGTTAGTCCAGGCATGTGGGATCTTCCCAGAGCAGGGATTGAACCTGTGTGCCCTGCATTGGTAAACGAATTCTTAACCACTGCACCACCAGGGAAGCCCCTATAAAAAGTCCTTAAAAAAGTTAATTAATTTTGGACGGCCCTGCTCTTCACCACTGTGTGAGGGCTTTCTCTCCAATTGTGGTGAATGGACTTCTGCATGCTGACGGGCACAGGCTCCAGTGGTTGTGGTGCCTGGGTTTAGTTGTTCCATGGCATATGAAATCTTCCTTGCTCAGGGATCAAACACGTGTCTTCTGCATTGGCAGGCAGATTCTTTACCATTGAGCCATGCTTTGTGCCTTTTAAAGGCATTATTAAATTGGGACTTGTGGACTAAATCTGATACATAGTGCCTGATGAACTATGGAATGAGGTTCCTGACATTGTACAGGAGACAGGGATCAAGACCATCCCCATGGAAAAGAAATGCAAAAAAACAAAATGGCTGTCTGAGGAGGCCTTACAAATAGCTGTGAAAAGAAGAGAAATGAAAAGCAAAGGAAAAAAGGAAAGATATAAGCATCTGAATGCAGAGTTCCAAAGAATAGCAAGAAGAGATAAGAAAGCCTTCCTCAGTGATCAATGCAAAGAAATAGAGGAAAACAACAGAATGGGAAAGACTAGAGATCTCTTCAAGAAAATTAGAGATACCAAGGGAACATTTCATGCAAAGCTGGGCTCGAAAAAGGACAGAAATGCTATGGATCTAACAGAAGCAGAAGATATTAAGAAGAGGTGGCAAGAATACACAGAAGAACTGTACAAAAAAGAGCTTCATGACCCAGATAATCATGATGGTGTGATCACTGACCTAGAGCCAGACATCCTGGAATGTGAAGTCAAGTGGGCCTTAGAAAGCATCACTATGAACAAAGCTAGTAGAGGCGATGGAATTCCAGTTGAGCTATTTCAAATCCTGAAAGATGATGCTGTGAAAGTGCTGCACTCAATGTGCCAGCACATTTGGAAAACTCAGCAGTGGCCACAGGACTGGAAAAGTTCAGTTTTCATTCCAATCCCAAAGAAAGGAAATGCTTTGAGCCAAAGAATGCTCAAACTACCGCACAATTGCACTCATCTCACACACTAGTAAAGTAACACTCAAAATTCGCCAAGCCAGGCTTCAGGAATACATGAACCGTGAACTTCCAGATGTTCAAGCTAGTTTTAGAAAAGGCAGAGGAACCAGAGATCAAATTGCCAACATCCGCTGGATCATAGAAAAAGCAAGAGAGTTACAGAAAAGCATCTATTTCTGCTTTATTGACTATGCCAAAGCCTTTGACTGTGTGGACCACAATCAACTGGAAAATTCTTCAAGAGATGGGAATACCAGACCACCTGACCTGCCTCTTGAGAAATCTATATGCAGGTCAGGAACCAACAGTTAGAGCTGGACATGGAACAATAGACTGGTTCCAAATAGGAAATGGAGTACGTCAAGGCTGTGTATTGTCACCCTGCTTATTTAACTACTACACAGAGTACATCATGAGAAACGCTGGACTGGAAGAAGCACAAGCTGGAATCAAGATTGCTGGCAGAAATATCAATAACCTGAGATATGCAGATGACACCACCCTTATGGCAGAAAGTGAAGAGGAACTCAAAAGCCTCTTGATGAAAGTGAAAGAGGAGAGTGAAAAAGTTGGCTTAAAGCTCAACATTCAGAAAACGAAAATCATGGCATATGGTCCCATCACTTCATGGCAGATAGATGGGGAAACAGTGGAAATAGTGTCAGACTTTATTTTTTTGGGCTCCAAAATCACTGTAGATGGTGATTGCAGCCATGAAATTAAAAGATGCTTACTCCTTGGAAGAAAAGCTATGACCAACCTGCTGCTGCTGCTAAGTCGCTTTAGTCGTGTCTGACTCTGTGCGACCCCATAGACGACAGCCCACCAGGCCCCACTGTCCCTGGGATTCTCCAGGCAAGAACACTGGAGTGGGTTGCCATTTCCTTCTCCAATGCATGAAAGTGAAAAGTGAAAGTGAAGTTGCTCAGTCGTGTCCGACTCTAGCGACCCCATGGGCTGCAGCCTACCAGGCTCCTCCGTCCATGGGATTCTTCAAGCAAGAGTACTGGAGTGGGGTGCCATTGCCTTCTCCATGACCAACCTAGACAGCATATTAAAAAGCAGAGATATTACTTTGCCAACAAAGTTCCATCTAGTCAAGGCTATGGTTTTTCCAGTGGTCATGTATGGATGTGAAAGTTGGGCTGTGAGGAAAGCTGAGTGCTGAAGAATTGATGCTTTTGAACTGTGGTGTTGGAGAAGACTCTTGCCAGTCCCTTGGACTGCAAGGAGATCCAACCAGTCCATCCTAAAGGAGATCAGCCCTGGGTGTTCATTGGAGGGACTGATGCTGAAGTTGAAAGTCCAATACTTTGGCCACCTCATGCTAAGAGTTGACTCATTGGAAAAGAGTCTGATGCTGGGAAGGATTGAGGGCAGGAGGAGAAGGGGATGACAGAGGATGAGATGGCTGGATGGCATCACCGACTCGATGGACGTGAGTTTGAGTGAACTCTGGGAGTTGGTGATGGACAGGGAGGCCTGGTATGCTGTGATTCATGCGGTCGCAAAGAGTCAGACACAACTGAGTGACTGAACTGAACTGAACTGATGCCTCCATTTGGACTAGGATTTCAAGCAATAGGGAGCAGTTAATCCCTAATTTCTCCTTGAAGAATATTTGAAAAATATTTCTAAAGTGACTCTTTGGGTGAAGAATAGCTGTGCATTATTAGCTGAAGAGTGAAGTTTGAATCAAAGGCAGATGCAACATTATAAGTCCACTAGAGTACTCAAGAGGAAAAAAGACCATTTGTAATTCTGGCATCAGACAGAAGAAACTAATAATAGATTATATTGGTGTCAGTTGAGTAAGGTTTTTCCTACTTCTTACTTCTGCTTTACATCCATCCTTTCTTCAACTTTGGAGGAATCAGAGGCAGTCTACTGAATAGAAAAGGAACAACAAACATTTGGGGAGGAATTTTCACTTTGAGGAATAACGGAGTAGGAAATTGAACCAGCTCATTCATCAAGAACAACCCAAAATCATGGCCAAAACACTTTTAAATGGCAAATGGCATGAGAAACCTAAGAAAGCATAAAAAATATGTAGGGCAAACATATGGGACAAGAAATCACAGAAAAATGACTCCAGCATTTGAGGCTTCTCTTAGGTCTACCAAGAAGAGGTGGCTCAGAGGATGAGAAGATGAAAAATAAATTTGGACAATCTATCTGGAAGATCTAGATCTAGTTACAAATAATGTCATTAAGTGGATAGTAGTTAAAAGGTTTGAATCTATAAGGGCGGACTGCCTGTGTTCTAATCCCAGTTCTGCCATTTACTCTGGGTGTGATCTTGGGCAAATTTCTTAACCTCACTGTGCTGTAGATTCCAAATTTAAAATGAGATAATAACAACAGGATTTGGTTGAAGATTTTAAATACGATAATATACAGAAAATGCTGCTGTACACTAAGCACTCAGCAATTAGTTATTATTAGTATTTGCTACCTATCTTACCTTGAGGAAATCCCTCTAAACCAATTTGTATAGCTCTCAATCGTTATTTTCCATGGCTACATAATAGACCATTGTATGGATGTACCATTTTGTGGAATACCCTCAACTGATGAAAATTTTCTATTATTTGCAATGAAAAACACACTGATCATGAGTTGCTGTGACTCATATACTGAATCATAGAGATGTGTTCTGTCATGTAGTTATTGCAATGATTTAGAATAATTTTAGTATGAATGTATTCCATGCAAGAAATAGGAGACTTATGATAGCCCCGCCCAACCACACCTTCAGCAGCATCCTTTGGGTAATTAGTGATGGCCACCATGTAGCTGTCTACTGCTTTGTAGGATAAAAGGCAAGGGGAGGGTCGGTGATGAGAGAAACTGTGTATCTTTAATGCCTATTTGCAAAGTGGAAAAATGAACAGTGTTTTTGGCATTGAACCCTACTTGTTTTGTTTGATTAAATTTTGAGGGATTTTTGTTCTTCTTCCCTTGTAATTTATTTTCTATTGTCTAGACTCAAAATTCTATTACTTAGTATTCAGATAATCAGTTCTTTGGCTCATGCCTGTCTTCCAAATCTTCTATCATATATTACGCTCTTGTCATCCTGGAATAGTTCATCTTTTCCCACCATGCTCTTTTCTCAGGTTGGGATATCCTTTCATCCACCTCCATTCAACATCAAGTTCATGGGTGTCTTCTTCAAAGCCTTCTCTCTTTCTTGCTCCTTTTCAGTGCAGATCTCCTCTCCTCTCAATTCATGTCATACACTAAATCTCTGTCATGACTTCTAGTATTTTCTATTTGATTTTGTGGCAAGGTGGTTGCATGACTTGTGGCCTCTGTTAAAATACAAGCTTGTTGAATACAAAGCACCTCTTAAATTTCCAATATTAGCATACTGCCTTGCATATATTTTATGCTTAGTAATATTTTTAAAACAAATGAATGAGGATTATAAGCTTAAAAAGTTGTAAAGTAGTTGTATTTTTAGGTAAATAATTAACAGGAATAGGAGGAACATTATCACCTTACCTAACTAATTGTTAATGCATAGCTAATTAGCTCTGGAATGTGAATGGCTATTTGAATTTCAGAAGCACCAAAAAAACACTCATTAATGAGTTCACTTAGAATATAAGACACAAAACTAAATGTATTTTGTTTAGATGAATAAATTCATTGAAATACTCCTTTATATTTAACATATTTTAGAAAACATTTCCAGGAATCGACTAGAATGTTAAGACCATGTGCAGCTGCTTTTTATCTTGAGGTCTGCCAAGACCAGTCATCTAATATTTTCTTTGCTTGCATATTTAAACTGTTCATTAGGCATCTTATATGTAAGAGATTTGCTTTGTATCTAAAATAATTCATGTGTATCATCCCCAGTGTATTCCTTCTGAGAAATGGAATGCAAATGTCTTTCAAAAACTGAAAGACATTGAAAGAGCAACACACCATTTTTTTTAAGACCCACATTCCACTTTCGCTTTTTCTTCTTTTATCTTCATTTTAGTAATGAAAAGAACAGAAGTTTCTGAGAATTCTGCTAATTAAACAAGTTCAGAGCAATGGATCATTTAAGAAGAAATTATTAATTAAATGGCTGGTGGCTCAGACAGTAAAGCGTCTACCTGCAATGCGGGAGACCCAGGTTCCATCCCTGGGTTGGGAAGATCCTCTGGAGAAGGAAATGGCAGCCCACCCCCATTCTTGCCTGGAAAATTCCATAGACTGAGGAGCCTGGTGGGCTACAGTCCACGGGGTCACAAAGAGTTGGACACAACTGAGCGACTTCACTTTCACTTTCACTGTTCAGTTAAAATCAGCCATAACCAAACTGTGAGGTGCTGGACTGACTTGTGAATTGCTTGAAGACAAAGTTCATGACGACATTGGTCTGAATTCCTGGTACCTGATGAAAAATTGGTGTTCGATAAATACCTGCTGAATCAAAACATGAATGGATAAGTGAATGAATGAATGCTGTGCTTCCTGCAGCTTTAGAGTTGAAAGTGGCATACTTGGCAGCAGAATAAACCAGTAAGTGCCTTCTCCAATTGTTAGGCTAAAATTGAATTCGAAAAGGAAAGGGCTGACATAAACGAACTGCCCAATGACATTTAATGAAGTATTAGTTTTACACAGGGAGAAATTTTCCTTGTGTGTTTCATCCATGCTTCACTCCCACTTAGCCGACTTGTTTAAAGATCTTTGTTTATACTTGGTCATAATTTGACTTTTGGTCGTTGATGATTCATACGGGCATTCTTAAGTGATTCAGGGATGTGCTGCACCCAGCTGATCTATCACTTTGGAATACCTTTTCCAGTTCTGACACTGCACAATTTTATCTAGAATGCAAATCCCATTCAGTCACAGCTACTGGCTGTGATACAGCTGCTGGCCAGCTGTGGCCAGCTGTGGCCAGATACAGCTACTGGCCAGCAGGAAGTTATTTACTGCACATGTAAAATGGATTTGTAAAATACTAACCCTTTATATGGGCAATCCAGTGAAAGTAAAAGTCACTCAGTGAGTGTCAGTCTTGTTTTGGCCCCTTGCACTATACACTCCATGGAATTCTCCAGGCCAGGAGTGGGTAGCCATTCCCTTCTCCAGGGGTTCTTCCCAACCCAGGGATTGAATCCAGGTCTCGCGCATTGCAGGCTGATGTTTTACCAGCTAAAACACCAGGGGAATCCAGAATGGTTGTTAAAAAATATGAAGGTCAGGATATTCCCTGGTTTCCTGGCAGTCCCATGGTTAGGACTTGGAGTTGCCACTGCAGAGGGCACAGGTTCCATCCCTGGTCAGGGAATTAAGATCTCACAAGCTATGCAGTAAAGCCAATATACACACACACATACACACACATATGTATATATGTACTATATATATATATATGGATACATGCACATATATGAATAATGCATTTGTTCCTGCATTATAAAGAAGGGTTATAAAACTTGCCATATTTTTACTCTAAAACCATCACTCATCACCGTCACTCATCAGTGATCCTTATTGGCCATTCACTAGTTACATAGTCCAGTATTAGGAACTGAAAAAAAGAAATCCTACATTTGAGGGGATTGCCAACATCCGCTGGATCATTGAAAAAGCAAGAGAGGTCCAGAAAAAACATCTGTTTCGGCTTTATTGACTATGCCAAAGCCTTTGACTGCATGGATCACAATAAACTGTGGAAAATTCTGAATGAGATGGGAATACCAGACCACCTGACCTGCCTCTTGAGAAACCTGTATGCAGGTCAGGAAGCAACAGTTAGAACTGGACATGGAACAATAGACTGGTTCCAAATAGGAAAAGGAGTACGTCAAGGCTGTATATTGTCAGACTGATTATTTAACTTATATGCAGAGTACATCATGAGAAACACTGGGCTGGAAGAAGCACAAGCTGGAATCAAGATTGCTGGGAGAAATATCAATAACCTCAGATATGCAGATGATATCACCCTTATGGCAGAAAGCAAAGAACTAAAGAGCCTCTTGATGAAAGTGAAAGAGGAGAGTGAAAAAGTTGGCCTAAAACTCAACATTCAGAAAACTAAAATCGTGTCATCTGGTGCCATCACTTCATGGGAAACAGATGGGGAAACAGTGGAAACAGTGTCAGACTGTATTTTTTGGGCTCCAAAATCACTGCAGATGGTGATTGCAGCCATGAAATTAAAAGACGCTTACTCCTTGGAAGGAAAGTTATGACCAACTTAGACAGCATATTCAAAAGCAGAGATATTACTTTGCCAACAAAGTTCCGTCTAGTCCAGGCTATGGTTTTTCCTGTGGTCATGTATGGATGCGAGAGTTGGACTGTGAAGAAAGCTGAGGGCCAAAGAATTGATGCTTTTGAACTGTGGTGTTGGAGAAGACTCTTGTGAGTCCCTTGGACTGCAAGGAGATCCAACCAGTCCATCCTAAAGGAGACCAGTCCCAGGTATTCATTGGAAGGACTGATGCTGAGGCTGAAACTCCAATACTTTGGCCACCTGATGCGGAGAGTTGACTCATTGGAAAAGACCCTGATGCTGGGAGGGATTGGGGGACAACAGAGGATAAAATGGTTGTATGGCATCAATGACTTGATGCACATGAGTTTGGGTGAACTCTGGGAGTTGGTGATAGACAGGGAAGCCTGGCGTGCTGTGATTCATGGGGTCACAAAGAGTCGGACAGAACTGAACAACTGAACTGAACTGAACTGAACATTTGAGGGGATTAAAATCTAATCAGAAACACACAACACTATACAAAAAAGTGAAAATGACAAAGTACTTATCTTTAAGTTCTAAATGAACATGTCTAAAGACTTACCTGTGATAAGGCAAGTGAAATCTGAGATGTTACATTCTACTGGAATAAGTCTTTTATCAATGCTGTGGGCATTTTGTTTGTTTGTTTTGTTTTGTTTTCTGAGCTCTTAGTTCCTTGATTAGAGATGCAACCCTGAGCCTCCAGGAACAGAGTCCTAACTACTGGCCCGCTGTGGAATTTGCCTGTGGGTGTTTTCTATGAGCAGTCTTAATAGGCTTCCACAGTATTTACTTATTTCTGCACCAAGTCTAGGAAAACTCCTGCCACCTTAAAATCTACCATTTGGATGCAAACATAGTCATTAAATAGGAGCCACTCCAAAGTCCTAATGTTATATTTCCAAATTTTCTTTGTTTTATAAAAAGTATTTATTCATTTGACTGTGCTGGATCTCAGTTTCAGGATCTTCGATCTTCATTGCAGCATTTGGGACCTTTAGTTGTGGCATGTGGAATCTAGTTCCTGATTCAATTCAATCCCAGGGATTGAACCTGGGCCCCTGCATTAGGAGCTCAGTCTTAGCCATTGGACCACCAGGGAGTGGTGGTCCCTACAAATTTTCTTAAGCCCACATATTCATTCCTTTTTTCCTTCAGGTCAATGACGGAGTAACTGCTTGACATTTAACTTGCCGCTTGTACTTTAGATCCCAGTCTCCCTTGCAAGAGGCTCATTTCTCCTGCTTACTTCTGTCAGTTCATTCCTATCACCTTTTAGGTATACTCAAGTTAATTTCTCACCTCATCAAAATAAGAAAATTCCTCTGAACTTCTTAGCCCCAATATCTACTGCCCCCTTTCCCTTTTAGGCTCCACTTCAAAGAATAGTTTTATCTTCTTTATAGTCTCATCATTCATAAACGCACTCCAATCTGGTGTACCCCCAAATTCTTTTGCAAAGGTCACCAATGAAAGGTCCTTCTCACTTAATCCAATTAACACTTTTAAAGTCTTACCTAACCTCATCATAACATTTCACCATAACATAATTTTTGAATATTCTGGACTTCCCTGATGGTGTAGTGGATAAGACTCTGCCTGTCAATGCAGGGGACACAGTTTCGATTCCTGATCCCAGAAGATTCCACGCGCCTTGGAGCAACTAAGCCCAGGCCACAACTACTGAGCCTGGGCTCTAGATCCTGTGCTTTGAAACAAGAGATGACACGACAATGAGAAGCCCACACTCCACAACAAGGAGTAGTCCCTGACTGTGGCAACTAGAGAAAGTCCACAGCAAGGCAGACCCAGGGCAGCCGAAAAAATAAAATAAAAAATTTTTGAATAGTCTCTTCTTTTTAAAGCACAGTCTTCCCTAGTTTTCCATAATGATAGTGTCTCCTCAACACCTACCTCTTCTTTTTCGACAGGACCTGAATTCTTCCTCAAATATCTGCTGATGCTGTATTCCAGCAGTTATCCCATTTTCTACTACCAGTGGGTTGATTTAGGAGAGTACAGATGACTTAATTATAGCTCACAAGGTATATGAACTCTGGCAGAGGGCTACTGGTAAGCCCTCTCAGCCCTTGAAGGAGTTGAAGTGATGTCTAAAGCTGGGATTTAGTCATCTTAGGTAAAAAGGAGACTCAGTATGACATACTAGTTGACAGCAGGAACTCTGGAGTCTGCTGTTCAAATATCAGCTCCCCAAGATGCTATTTTATAACCTGGGTAAAATACTTAATCTCTCTGTGCTGATCTTTTCCCATCTGTAAATTGGGAATGGAACTGCCTAAGAGGACTAAGGTGAGGCTTAAGTAAGTTATTTTTTATGAAACAATGGGACTTGTACTGAAACCGTATAACGCAGACTGGGACCTGAACTCAGCCTAAACACAGATTGGGACTTGACAGTCTTTTAACTGAGATCAGACATCTGATCTTAGGACTTAGTTAAGCTCAGGTTCTTGATGTCTCATCACAGAAAGAATTCAACGAGAGACAAGTTGATAGGTAAGAAGTGAATTTATTTAGAGAGAAACACACTCCACAGAGAAACACACTCCACGGAGAAACACACTCCATGGAGAAACACACTCCACGGAGTGTGGGTCATCTCAGAAGGCAAGAGGACTCAGGGTATGCAGGGTTGTCAGTTTTTATAGGGGTGGATAATTTCATAGGCTAATGAGTGAGAGGAGTATTCCAGCCATTTTGGGGAAGGGGTGGGGATTTCCAGAAACTGAACCACTACCCACTTTTTGACCATTTATGGTCAGTCTTGGACCAGTTGTGGCACCTGTGGGTGTGTCTTTTAGCTAATGCATTACAATGAGCGTATACTGAGGCCTGAGATCT
This sequence comes from Bos javanicus, assembly GCF_032452875.1. NCBI lineage: Eukaryota > Metazoa > Chordata > Mammalia > Artiodactyla > Bovidae > Bos > Bos javanicus. The sequence continues at coordinate 68,527,788 of NC_083883.1, forward strand.
ACTAGAAGTGGAATCTTCTGCCATCTTGGATCTAGTTGGGCCTAACCTGTTTATATCGTGTCCAATGGCTATGTCATTCTTTTGAAGGTTGTGTCCTGCCTCCTTCCCTCCAGTTTCAGTATAGAGTATTTGTTTAAAGAAAAATAAAAAATACCTGAGGACAAAAGCCAATAGAGTGGAGAGTAGGCAGAGTGAGTATGGATTCTGGAGGCCTCATGAGCCACTGAATTGCCCCTTTCCAGATAATAAGCTGTCTTGGTAAATAATAAATCCCTATCTTTAAACCTATGTTTGGTAGGATATTCTGTATCCTAAATGACACCTCTCACTCTCCTAGTTTTCTTTTATTGTATATTTAATTTCTCCTCTTTGTTGTATTTGAAAGTACCTCAAGCATTGTCTATCCCTTGGCTTATAGTGGATTCATAACCATTCCATTGCTAGGCCTGCTCCCCAGTCATCTCAGCAGGTTTCATGGCCCCAGTTACTATATAGTAATGACCTCAAAATAGAAATGTATGACACAGATCTCTCTTCTGAGCTCAGCTCTAATGCAAAATTATTATCGTATCTCCATAGGTGTCTCAGAGGCAACTCAAATTCAGCATTTTCAAAAAGGGCTCATTCTCTCTCTTCCCATCAACTCAAAAGCCAGCCTTCCATCCATGCTCCCTTCCTTACTGAATGCATCACTATATCCCTAGAGGCCCAACCCACAAATTCAAGTCTCATCCTTAATTCCTTCTCTCCTTCAACCATCCAATATCCAAATCAACCATTAGATCTAATCAAGAAATTCCATAGCTGCAGCAAAGTGAGCAAAAGGGAGAGCCTAGGTGGAAATAAATTCAGAGAGATAAGGACCCTATGGCAAAGGCCCCTTGATTAAATGGGAAACCACAGGAAGGGCAGCAGGTCTTAAACTAAGGCATAAAATGGGATCTGCTTTCTTTTAAAATAATAGGCTGAAGGGGGCCAAGGAAAAAAGCAGGCAAATTAGAAGTTATTAAAATAATGCAGATGAGCAATGAAAGTAGCTTTGCCTAGGATTGCTGTTATGATGTTGGTAATAAATGATTCCATTGTGGATGTATGTTTAAGGAAGAATCCATTTGATTTGTTAACAGATTTAAGTGATGTTGAAAGAGAAAGGGATTAAAGATTACATTAAGGTTTTGGTCCTGAGTAACTTAAGTAACTTAACTTTTGACCTCTGGATCAGAAAGATCCCCTGGAGAAGGAAATGACAACCTGCTCCACTATTCTTGCCTGGAAATTCCATAGACAGAGGAGCCTGCCAGGCTACAGTCAATGGGGTAGTGCATACACATACACACAAATATAGTGTTACCATTAAGTGACACAGGGGAAGATTACATAAAAAACAGATTTGGGGAGTGCTAGTGAGATGTCTGGAATTCCATCACCTCCACTAGCTTTGTTCATAGTGATGCTTTCTGAGGCCCACTTGACTTCACATTCCAGGATGTCTGGCTCTAGGTCAGTGATCACACCATCATGATTATCTGGGTCGTGAAGATCTTTTTTGTACAGTTCTTCTGTGTATTCTTGCCATCTCTTCTTAATATCTTCTGCTTCTGTTAGGTCCATACCATTTCTGTCCTTTATCAAGCCCATCTTTGCATGAAATGTTCCTTTGGTATCTCTGATTTTCTTGAAGAGATCTCTAGTCTTTCCCATTCTGTTGTTTTCCTCTATTTCTTTGCATTGATCGCTGAAGAAGGCTTTCTTATCTCTTCTTGCTATTCTTTGGAACTCTGCATTCAGATGTTTATATCTTTCCTTTTCTCCTTTGCTTTTCGCTTCTCTTCTTTTCACAGCTATTTGTAAGGCCTCCTCAGACAGCCATTTTGCTTTTTTGCGTTTCTTTTCCATGGGGATGGTCTTGATCCCTGTCTCCTGTACAATGTCATGAACCTCATTCCATAGTTCATCAGGCACTATATCTATCAGATCTAGTCCCTTAAATCTATTTCTCACTTCCACTGTATAATCATAAGAGATTTGATTTAGGTCATACCTGAATGGTCTAGTGGTTTTCCCTACTTTCTTCAATTTAAGTCTGATTTTGGCAATAAGGAGTTCATGGTCTGAGCCACAGTCAGCTCCTGGTCTTGTTTTTGCTGAGTGTATAGAGCTTCTCCATCTTTGGGTGCCAAGAATATAATCAATTTGATTTCAGTGTTGACCATCTGGTGATGTCCATGTATAGAGTCTTCTCTTGTGTTGTTAAAAGAGGGTGTTTTTTATGACCAGTGCATTTTCTTGGCAAAACTCTTAGTCTTTGCCCTGCTTCATTCCGTATTCCAAGGCCAAATTTGCCTGTTACTCCAGGTGTTTCTTGACTTCCTACTTTGGCATTCAGTCCCCTATAATGAAAAGGACATCTTTTTTTGGTGTTAGTTCTAAAAGGTCTTGTAGGTATTCATAGAACCATTCAACTTCAGCTTCTTCAGCATTACTGTTTGGGGCATAGACTTGGATTACTGTGATATTGAATGGTTTGCCTTGGAAACAAACAGAGATCATTCTGTCTTTTTGAGATTGCATCCAAGTACTGCATTTCGGACTCTTTTTTTGACCTTGATGGCCATTCCATTTCTTCTGAGGAATTCCTGCCCACAGTAGTAGATATAATGGTCATCTGAGTTAAATTCACCCACTCCAGTCCATTTCAGTTCACTGATTCCTAGAAGGTCGACGTTCACTCTTGCCATCTCTTGTTTGACCACTTCCAATTTGCCTTGATTCATGGACCTGACATTCCAGGTTCCTATGCAATATTGCTCTTTACAGCATCGGGCCTTGCTTCTATCACCAGTCACATCCACAGCTGGGTATTGTTTTTGCTTTGGCTCCATCCCTTCATTCTTTCTGGAGTTATTTCTCCACTGATCTCCAGTAGCATATTGGGCACCTACTGACCTGGGGAGTTCCTCTTTCAGTATCCTATCATTTTGCCTTTTCCTACTGTTCATGGGGTTCTCAAGGCAAGAATACTGAAGTGGTTTGCCATTCCCTTCTCCAGTGGACCACATTCTGTCAGATCTCTCCACCATGTCCCGCCCATCTTGGGTGGCCCCACGGGCATGGCTTAGTTTCATTGAGTTAGACAAGGCTGTGGTCCTAGTGTGATTAGATTGACTAGTTTTCTGTGAGTGTGGTTTCAGTGTGTTTGCCCTCTGATGCCCTCTTGCAACACCTACTGTCTTACTTGGGTTTCTTTTACCTTGGGCATGGGGTATCTCTTCACGGCTGTTCCAGCAAAGCTTAGCCATTGCTCCTTACCTTAGACAAGGGGTATCTCCTCACCGCCACCTTTCCTGACCTTCAATATGGGATAGCTCCTCTGGGCCCTCCTGCGCCCGCACAGCCATGGCTCCTTGGACGTGGGGTTGAGCTATTTCAAATCCTGAAAGATGATGCTGTGAAAGTGCTACACTCAATATGCCAGCAAATTTGGAAAACTCAGCAGTAGCCACAGGACTGGAAAAGGTCAGTTTTCATTCCAATCCCAAACAAAGGCAATGCCAAAGAATGCTCAAACTACCGCACAATTGCACTCATCTCACACGCTAGTAAAGTAACACTCAAAATTCTCCAAGCCAGGCTTCAGCAATATGTGAACCGTGAACTTCCTGATGTTCAAGCTGGTTTTAGAAAAGGCAGAGGAACCAGAGATCAAATTGCCAACATCCGCTGGATCATAGAAAAAGCAAGAGAGTTACAGAAAAGCATCTATTTCTGCTTTATTGACTATGCCAAAGCCTTTGACTGTGTGGATCACAATAAACTGGAAAATTCTGAAAAACATAGGAATACCAGACCACCTAATCTGCCTCTTGAGAAATTTGTATAAAGGTAAGGAAGCAACAGTTAGACCTGGACATGGAACAACAGACTGGTTCCAAATAGGAAAAGGAGTTTGTCAAGGCTGTATATTGTCACCCTGCTTATTTAACTTATATGCAGAGTACATCATGAGAAACGCTGGACTGGAAGAAACATAAGCTGGAATCAAGATTGCTGGGAGAAATATCAATAACCTCAGCTATGCAGATGACACCACCTTTATGGCAGAAAGTGAAGAGGAACTCAAAAGCCTCTTGATGAAAGTGAAAGTGGAGAGTGAAAAAGTTGGCTTAAAGCTCAACATTCAGAAAATGAAGATCATGGCATCCGGTCCCATCACTTCATGGGAAATAGATGGGGAAACAGTGGAAATAGTGTCAGACTCTATTTTTCTGGGCTCCAAAATCACTACAGATGGTGATTGCAGCCATGAAATTAAAAGACGCTTACTCCTTGGAAGGAAAGTTATGACCAACCTAGATAGCATATTCAAAAGCAGAGACATTACTTTGCCAACAAAGGTTCGTCTAGTCCAGGCTATGGTTTTTCCTGTGGTCATGTATGGATATGAGAGTTGGACTGTGAAGAAGGCTGAGCGCCAAAGAATTGATGCTTTTGAACTGTGGTGTTGGAGAAGACTCTTGAGAGTCCCTTGGACTGCAAGGAGATCCAACCAGTCCATTCTGAAGGAGATCAGCCCTGGGATTTCTTTGGAAGGAATGATGCTAAAGCTGAAACTCCAGTACTTTGGCCACCTCATGGGAAGAATTGACTAATTGGAAAAGACTCTGATGCTGGGAGGGATTGGGGGCAAGAGGAGAATGGGATGACAGAGGATGATATGGCTGGATGGCATCACCGACTCGATGGATGTGGGTCTAAGTGAACTCCGGGAGTTGGTGATGGACAGGGAGGCCTGGCGTGCTGCGATTCATGGGGCCGCAAAGAGTTGGACATGACTGAGCGACTGATCTGATCTGATCTGATCTGAGTGAGATGTCTGTTATTAATATGTTAAGTTCAGGATGTCCTTTTGTTATTGTCTAGTTGTTAAGTCCTGCCTTACTCTTTGCTACCCCAAGGACTGCAGCACGCCAGGCTCTTCTGTTCCTCCACTATCTCCCAGAGTTTGCCCAAATTCATCTCCACTGGGTCAGTGATGCTGTCTCACCATCTCATCCTCCACTGCCCCTTTCTTCTATTGCCTTCAATTCTTCCCAGTAACAGGGTCTTTTTCAATGAGTCGTCTCTTCACATCAGGTGGCCAAAATATTGGAGCTTCAGCATCAGTCCTTCCAAAGAAGTATTCAGGGTTGATTTCCTTTAGGATTGCCTGCTTTGATTTCCTAGCTGTCCTAGGGACTCTCAAGAGTCTTCGTGTAGCGTTTAAGTAGACTGTTCAGGATACAAGTCTGGATTCGGATGAAACTGGATATATAATCAAGAAATTTAGTGAAGAGATAAAAGTCTGAGGACTGAGCCTTGGAGCACCCGTATTCTTCAGAGCTTCTAAGGAACAAAGGAGATGACTCAGTAAGATAAGATAGCAGGAAAGCCAGGAGATCAGGATGTAAAAGTGAAGTGAAGAAAGCTTTACAAAGATAGGGAAGCAAGGTTACTGATAGGCCAAGGAAGATTAAGAATAAAAACTAGTTACCTTCAGGTTTAGTGGGAGACCTGGGTTCGATCCCTGGGTCAGGAAGATCCCCTGGAAAAGGAAATGGCCACCCACTCCAGTATTCTTGCCTGGAGAATCCCATGGACGGAGGAGCCTGGTAGGCTACAGTCCACGGGGTCACAAAGAGTCGGACACGACTGACCTACTTAACTTTCTTTCTTTTCAGGTTTAGCTCCCTGGAGGACAATGGCAGTCCGTTCAGTCTCTCCGTTGTGTCCGACTCTTTGCGACCCCATGGACTGCAGCATGCCATCCAACCATCTCATCCTCTGTCGTCCCCTTCTCCTCCCACCTTCAATCTTTCCCAGCATCAGGGTCTTTTCAAATGTCAGTTCTTCACATCATGTGGCCAAAGTATTGGAGTTTCAGCTTCAGCAAAGTATCGGAGTTTCAGGACAATGGCGATCCTGCCTAAATTCTACTTACTTTAAGGTTTCATTTTAGACTTTACCTGGGGAAGTCTTCCATGACTCTGCAAAACTGGATTAAGGATCCCTAATGTATGCCATATCACACCTGTAATTTTACACTTAGTCTAAATTTTGAAGTTGCCCTTTTATTTATCAATCTTTGTCTCTAAACCACATGTGCCTCAAAGGCAAAACCTTGTGATCACTGCTGTGCCTTGCACAATAACTGGCAAGGAGCAGGGACAATACTTGCCAAATGAATTTTTAACAAAATGTTTATTTACTTATTTTTGGCTGTGCTGGTGTGTGTGGGCTTCCTCTAGTTGGGATAAGTGCAGCTCATTTTGGTGGCTTCTCTTATTGGGGAGCAGGGGTCTAGGGCACTCCTGCTTCAGTAGGTGGAGTGTGCGGGCTTAGCTGCCTTGTGGCACATGGAATCTTCCCAGCCCAGTGATTGAACCGATGTCTCCTGCATTGGCAGGTGTATTCTTTACCACTGTGCCACCTGGGAATCCCAGACCACCAGGGAAGTCCTGCCCAGTGAAATTTAATTGAATTGCCAGAAGGCCAGGTGAGGGGAAAAAAAGTGGGGGGAGAGGATATAATAGGGAGTAGCCAGATATAGCAAGCACGAGTGACACATCCCTGGATGACAAAGATCCTCATTTAGGTTACTTCCGATTCAGAGAAGCTTGTTAGGACAACCCAAAATGAGCTTCTAGTAGAATATTTAGGTGTGTCCGTTCCCTGAAGGCAGAAGAACAGCCCAAAGCCAGCTAAGCAAATTAGTGAGTAGCTGTCATTTGTCAGCCATGCCCACTTCAACAATACCTTATCAATGGATAGCTCGTAATTCTCCTAAAGTTTTCATCAAGAAGAAAAGGAAGGCAATGAAAAGTGTACAGTTCAATTCTACACATCTACTAACTGAAAAGTTGGCCAGGCTTCACTGAAACCAAATGCTTTTTTTGGAATCAAGAAGTGTGAATTGGTTTCCTTACCCTTTTTAAAAATGTATACAATTTTTTCTCATATGTCCTTGTAGGGTGGTTAAAAATAAGCTGTAGGACTACAGTAACATTAATTAAATTAACAATTACATAGTGTGTGCGCGTGTGTATGTGTGCGCACACTCAGTTACTCAGTTGTGTCCGACTCTTTGTGATCCCACTGACTGCAGCCCACCAGGCTCCTGTGTCCATGGAATTTTCCAAGCAAGAATACTGGGGCAGGTTGCCATTTCCTAAACCAGGCAATCTTCCTGACCCAGGGATCAAATCCACATCTCTTGTGTCTCCTGCATTAGCAGGTGGGTTCTTTACCATTGCACCACTTGGGAAACCCAGTTACAAAGTAATATTTTTCATAATTACAAGATTAAATGGTCATTATAGTAGGTCACTTCAATTTTAAGAGAATAAATGGTATATAGTAATAATGAAAATGATTCTAAACCTACATGTCTTGTTTATAGGATTTATGGGAAATTGGTTAAATTCATTTCTACAGGCAAAAACAGACCTTTAACTTTGAAATTTTATATACGAAGTCAATTTTTAAAGGATTGCCTTTACTGAATTACCAAGTCACTCTTTTAAAAAGCATCTTCAACATATTAAAGTTTAATTACATATCTGTGCAACTATACCAATATCTCTCAGATTATATATCTATATATGTATATATGTCATATGTATTTGACAAGACTTAACCTATATAATTCTCCTTGGAGTAGAAATGGCAACCCAATCCTATATTCTTGCCTGAAAAATTCCATGGACAGACAAGCCTGGTGGGCTATAAGTCCATGGGGTCACAAAGAGTTGGACAGGACTGAGTGACTGAGCATGTATACACGTACGTACCCCATATAATTCTAGGAACAGCACTGAGACAATTACAGCTGGAGCATAGTAGAGAGACTGCAGCAAAGGAGAGAGACTAGCTAGAGACTGTGTGTATATATAGAAGTAGAAATTGAATTAAAGATAATAAATTTATATATATAGTAAATTTATTATACATAATAACTTCATATCTATATAAAATAAATATATATATATAAATTAAAGTCATAAGAACTCTTTCTAGATGGAACAAAACCATTCACTATGACATAAATAAAATATAAAAGCAAAGGTCTCAAATTTTTTTTTTTTTTTTGCCTCAGGATCTTAGTTCCCTGATCAGGGATTGAATACTGGTCTCAGCAGTGAAAGCACCAAAAGTCCTAACCCCTGGGCAGTCAGGGAATTCCCCCACATTTCCTAGCAGTGGTTATAGAAGAATATGAAGAGTTACTACAAAGTAAGATGAATCATTTTTAAATATCAGATTATCAGAAATCATTCCTCTGAATGCAAATCCGTCCCTTCAAAGAAGTAAATTTGGTGGTTATCAGCACTGAGCTCTGAATTGATTTATCCAATGCTTGTTCAAATTTTTCTGTCCTCTTTAGGAATTTTGAGTAGTACAGTATAATTTCAGTAAATGTTTTATATGCTGAGGGGATCAAAGTACCAGAAAATGTTCATCTGGGTGCATTGGTACTAGTGTTAAAAATCCTTTTACCCCTATACGGTTATGTAGACTTTACAGAGAAGGCAATGGCACCCCACTCCAGTACTCTTGCCATGAAAATCCCAGGGACGGGGAAACCTGGTGGGCAGCCGTCTATGGGGTCGCACAGAGTCGGACACGACTGAAGCAACTTAGCAGCAGCAGCAGCAGCAGACTTCTTTAAATATCTGTGTAGTGGTGTCCCGGTTTGAGAACATAATCTGATCATTTCATTTGAGAAACCTTGTAACAGAAGTCGTTTTCGCATCCGTTCTGCTTGCATTGCCTTTTCCTATTGCTCTCCCCTCTTTTCTAGAACTTGTGCCACAGTATAGTGAAGTGGAAGAGAAAAGACTGACCACAGCTGAAAACTAAAACACCAGTACAAAGAATACAGGCTGTTATCTTCTTATCAGAATCGAAATGGCTCAACATAAAGTAGCCTCTCCCTGCACCATCTCTGCTTTATGATCTCGAGTTCTTTTTCAGACTTGTCTCCGTCACATTAGCTCATTTGTTTGCTTGCTTGTTTACTGTCTCTCTCTGTGGTCCTCCTATTTTTCTTTTTCCCAAGCATTGCTGCTTCCTGAAAGCAACAACTTTTTATAGAGCTGTGACTCCTTGTTTACTCCTGTATGCTCTGTGCCCAGAAGAGTGCTTAATATACATTGAGTGTTCAGTAAATATGAGTTGAATGAATAAGGATATGAATGAATACTCAAATATTACATAAAATAAAATGCTGCATACATTATTGTTTCTTTCAAAATGCTATTGGCTTCTGAAATAATACTAGAGAGCAATAAAATTTTGTAGTTATGTAGTAATCTGAAGGATTTTTTTACTTTTCCCTATCTTCTTTCCCAAACGCATCTCCAATTCCATTTTAAACACACTCCCTAATAAAAGCATCTCCAGGATACTGAGGTTTGCATGGCATAGCTGTAAATTAGGCCAATATTTCAATTTTCTTTCCCTCTTTCTCTTTCCTTTCTCCCTTCCTTCCACGTTTACCTCTTTTTGAATCAGTCCATCTCTCTTCAAAATCAGGTAGCAAATAAATGTTTTATCAGAATAGAGGAAGACAATTCAAACTTCTTAATTAGAGACAAAGATTAGTAACTTAGTTTCTCTTGCCTGTGCTTGCTACAGGAAGATTAGACAAATGTATCTGGATAAGTTTTTCAAAAAAGTGCTGAATCCACCCACCTCTACCTTTCTCCTTGAGTGTGAGCTGCACTTAGAGACTTACTTCCGAAGAATAGAATATGGGAATGGGGAAAAGTAACTTCAGAGTGGAAAAAATTCACAGACACTATCTTTTGTACCACACTGCTTGCATGGGTTCCCTGACAGGGTTCAAACCTGGATATGGGTAGTGAAAGCACAGAATCCTAACCACTGGACCGCTAGGGAATTCCCTATGAACTTGTATTCTTAAAGGAATCGTTTTTGATGTTGATTTTTAAATTAATTAACTAATTAATTGACTGAGTCAAGTGTTAGTTGCAGCACCCGGGATCTTCTACTTTCCTTATGGCATGTGAATTCTTAGTCATGGCATGCAGGATCTTTAGCTGTGGCATGCGGGATCGAATTCCCTGACCAGGGATTGGACCTGAGCCCCCTACGCTGGAAGCGTGGAGTCTTAGCCACTGAACCACTAGGGAAGTCCAGGAATATTTTTAATTCAGAAAAATAATAAATAAATAATAAAAAATGATTATAGAAATATCAAGAACACCATCCTATTGATGGACATTTTACTATAGTCTATTTTTTAGGAAATCATATAAGGAATAAATATTGTAGGTGGAAAATAACCATTTATAAGTGGCATTTATAAAGCTCCATCTGTGAATTAATTGAAGAGCTTTATAGTGTCCTGGGATGGTACGAGTTAGAAAGATTTAGAACTTCAGTTTTGACCTTAAGTTAATCAGTAATATTTTAGCCATGTTCTTTTTTATTTAAATTTTTTTAAATTTTTTCCATTAGAAGGAGCTTTCAGAGTAACAATTATTTATGGTTTTGAAAATTGCTGGTTTGCAATCTGGATTCATTAACTACTAAACACTCAGGGAGTATGCGCCCCAGGGAACTGGGGTAATTGTGCATGCTAACCAAGTACAGTGATAAAATGTTTAACAAATAAAATTTTCCACTTCTACTTCCCTTGTAGGAAGTTTATTAGCATTTACAAGCACTATGATATTAGGAACTAACACTTATTAAAAACTGCTTTGTGTAGAAATACTGCCAACTTCATGCTAACTCTTGAAGCTGAAGGGACCCATTGCACTAAGCATGAATGGACTTTGCTCTCAGCTGGAGTTACCCAGACTTTAATTCAGGAGTGACTATAGCAACTGGTAGTTTATGAGAGAGCTGAGGGCCGCCAGTATCTTCTAAACATTTCAGGAATGTTTGAGAATCTTGGTGAAAGGTTTTTCTTGCTGCAAGGTATTTCAGAAAGAAAGTGAGAGGTATTGACTATATAATAAAGTGGCCAGGCTTTGACCTGAAAGCAGACAGTATTGTGTTTCTTAAAACAGAGAAATTAAAATATGGTGCCTTATCTGTTATAAAGCTGTTGTGTAATTATAAATATAAACAATTGCAACTGAGTTTGAAGATAATGAAAATTTGGGAAAGTCACTGAAGCTTCCTAAATCTCATTTGCTTACTTCTAATAAATGGGGAAAAATACAAATAAATGTTTATTAAAATGCCTTTTAAAATGTAAAGCACAAGTTGGGTCTTCTTCCTTATTACCTGATAGACACAGAAGGATGAAGAAATTGGCTTTTCATCGTCTTTTTTGACTATTACCACCTAACCCGTATGAGTACAATACCAAAAAGAAAGATTGCTGAATTGTATTAATTATGAATAAAACCATCCATGTTAATTTCTTTCAAGAAACCTGAAACAAATGACTCAGTAGAAATCTCTATATTTTCAATATTTGGTATTCAATTGCTTTGCTATTTAAAAACTGTAGGTTTGCAAAGACACAGGATTCTAAATATTAACCAGGCATTTGAATTAGTATTTACATTCAAACACTTCTGTACATTTAGTGCCAAACTGGAATTTTTATTACACATTCACTTCTTCATTTGGATCTCAGAACATAAACCAAAACGTCTCTTTTAGATGTGTTTGTGCATGTCTGTGTTTGTCTGTGTGGGTTTGAGTGTTTTACAAATATTTGGTACTTAGCAGAATTTTTTCCAAGCAGATGTTCATCAACCCCTTCCAAGAATTTGTGCTTATCACGATTAAACTAACTTGAAGAACAACATTTATTAATGGAAAACAGGTATCTTTACTGTAAAAAGAAATGTCTCACTGAATTAGTCTTGAAAAGACAAAATTTCTTTGGTTTTGGTGAGAACTTACAGATACTGTATAAGTGTATGAAAGTCACCATTTCTAGTGACTTTATTTAACAAGCGTTTCAGGTAAGTAAACTTTTTGAATGCAGAAATTAACTCAGATTTTGCATCTGCATTATGCATTTCTAAATGTGTGACTTTTCCCCCTCAAGAGTCAGATACTGTTCGTTCATCACAGATGGACCAAATCCCCATATTAATTATCTGCTTTTTGCCTCTCCAATACAGATGAGGCACATGCATTTTTGCTAGTTGAGAAACCACATATTTGTTATATGTTTATTTCTAAATTTAAAAATAGACAAAAGAAATTTCAAAACAGGAGAGTCCTACAAAATATAGAGCTGAAATATGTATATAAAATCCTGCACTGAAACAGTTCACAGCCATTAATAAATGTATATCCATTAACTGCTAAGTTACCAAATTCATACCACTCAGCCACACAGTAATGCTGAGTAATAAAAAAATCAGCATTTTTAATAAGCGTTATGGTATTCTCTGATTTGGTCATGAAAATAATCAGGTGTTCACATGCCCAAGGTGAGTGCTAGAAGGTGCCTCCCAAATTCTTACACCACCTCTACTTCCCCTGGGAAAATATGAGTTAAGAGTTAGAAATACCAAGGATAGCAATGTAACTTGAATTTTGAATCTCTTTGCCTTGCTCCTTCATAAACTGAAATCAGTCTATTGATCTTGTTTGATAACTTGAATGAGTGCCTTTCAAGGAGCTGTCCATCAGTGTGGTGTCAGATTCGTTATAATTTAAATCAAAGCTGTTTATAAACTAGGGACTAGTTGTGAAAATTAACTGGTAAGTACAACACATTGAAAATGTCAAGCAATTTATTGATTACCTAAGATCTACTGAGTAGTATGTGGCAAGCTTGGCTTATGAAACATGATGCTGCTGCTACTGCTGCTAAGTTGCTTCAGTCATGTCCGACTCTGTGTGACCCCATAGAAGGCAGCCCACCAGGCTCCCCCATCCCTGGGATTCTCCAGGCAAGAACACTGGAGTGGGTTGCCATTTCCTTCTCCAACGCATGAAAGTGAAAAGTGAAAGGGAAGTCGCTCAGTCGTGTCCGACTCTTCACAACCCCATGGACTGCAGCCTACCAGCCTCCTCTGCCCATAGGATTTTCCAGGCAAGAGTACTGGAGTGGGGTGCCTATTCCCACATAAAATCCCTGTATACCTGCCTTTTGTCACCAAGTATTAGAATTCAGGCTTAGCACCTTTCTTATATCTCCCAGGAAAGCAATGCTATACAAAGCGTGAGTGGAGTGAAAGTGAAAGTCTCTCAGTCGTGTCCGACTCTTTGCAACCCTCTGGACTGTACAGCCCATGGAATTCTCCAGCCCAAAATACTGGAGTGTGTAGTCTTTCCCTATTCCAGGGGATCTTCCCAACCCAGGGATCAAACCCAGGTTTCCCGCATTGCAGGCGGATTCTTTACCAGCTGAGCCACAAGGGAAGCTCATAAAGAGGAACAGAATGGTATCATTCTATCTATCTATTCTATCATTCATTACCATTAGATGGTATCAAGAAAATAATGAAGACGGAAATGTATTTTTCTCTTAAGAACCAGAATTTAAGAGATTGAAAGATACATGTGACAGAGTATCAGATAAAGTTTTCTGAAAAAGTTAGATTTTTAAAGAGGGTCCTAAAGAGTGAGTAAATCTTAGTCAGTGATTCTCAACCCTGGCTGTGCATTCAAATTGCCTAAGGATTTTTTAAAAACTCCCTGTGCCCCACCCTCAGAAATCCTGAGTTAATTGGCCTGGGGTGGGGCCCAGGATAGTTTGACAAAGCTCTCAGGTGATTTTAATGTGCAGGTAGGGTTGAGAACAGTTGTAGTAAGACAATGAAGAAGAATAATGGAAGAGAGAAAGTAACAGTTTAAGAGCATGTGCCAATTCATTCACCCATTTACTCATTCCATAAAAACCTTTATTGAGTGTCTACTGGATGCTAGTCATTGAACTAGCTGGTGGGTCAAATTAAAATGATTGAGAAATCATGCTTGGAGTTTTCCATCTAAAGAGACTCATGTGTAAACAAGCTATGACAAAGCAATGTGATACATACATACATGTATAGAGCACATCGCAGGACAATGATTATCATTTTCTGTTACTCAGAACACTGGTTCACAAACCTGTATGCAAACTGGAATCACTGAGAAGCATTATAAATTATGGCTTTCTGGGTCCCACACCCAGAGATTCCAATATGATTGGTTTGGGAGCCAGAATTTAAAACAAAACAAAACAAAAAATATACCTCTGGAGGTTACTTCAGTTCACAGTGTCAGACTAATGAGAGTGTGGTCTGATGAAGTAAGAGGTAAATTTAGAAGTCAGGTTGAATTGTCAAGCAAAACAAGGCTCAGTGAAGCCATGAGTTCAAGGCAAAGGTTCTGAGATTGCAACATTGAAAGGTTCTCTGTCATCCAATGAAAGGGAAAATTTTAGAAGTATTTTTGGCAATGAAATACTTTTAGAAGTATTTTTAGGAGTATGGGAGAGGATGCCTGAAGGGATTTATCACTAGACACAGTGCTTAGGGTCCCAAGAAAATGTTTAAATTTGCCCTAAAATCAGAAGATAAAAATGAACTTTTAGGAAAAAGTGTTTTAATGTGTAATATTAACATCTGGATCGTTTTACCAGCACCTGTTGCATTATTATTTTTAGTCCTTTTTTTAATGGAGGAAGGAGTCCACAGAGGCAAGTGCATAGCACCAACAGAAGACATAATGCAGCCCTGGGTAAAAGGAGCACCCAGACTCAACTGATTTTAATTTCTATTAGGTAAATGACATGTAACATGCAAGCATTTATTTGCTTTTCTACTCCCTAGAGTTGTTTCCATCTTGGTCTTGCAGAACTGGAATGCGAGGGCGGAGTATTTGATCTTATCAGAATACCTAGTTCCGTACTGGGGAGAGCCCATTGAGTGATTCAAGAAATTTGATTCAAAACAATCCTCTGCTTTCGTAGGATGCACGGTTTCCCTCCATCTGAAATGTTCTTGGCCCTTTTATCCAACTGGAGAGCTCTGAGTTATCCTTCAAAACTTACCTAAAACAATTCAGTCTTATGTACAACTTTCTCTAGCCTCCCCTGCCTCTGCCTAAAGTAATCACTGTGATATATCAATCCCTTGTCTTCATCCCTTGACACAGCACACTCACCATGCACTGCTGTCTGCAGTTATAAGTGTGGCTAGGTCTCTTCCAACATGACCTCTACATCCTGGATTATCCAATCCTGTGTTCTTAGGTTCTAGAATTATTCCTAATCATAAGAGGTGCCACCAAAGATATGGCCATTAATGTACTAGATCAATATATTAATAAATTTAATCTTTCACAAATTTGGACTATGCTTTGGAAAAGAGTCTAGCAAAAGAGTTAAAGTTCAAGATAACAACACTGTTTTAATGAAATGAAGTTAAATTACTTCTCAAGGAATTCACACTTCGCCTGAGCTAAGACAAAAATAGGTGAAGACTGTTAATTAAAACCTTATAGTTCTTGATGGAACTCAAAGAATTTTTCTTAACAGCCATCACTGTGGGTTCCAAAATAGAATGGCTTCAGCAAGAAACCATCATTTTTTTTTTACTTTTATTTTGAACAAATTTTGGATGTTACGGCACATGCTGCATTTATTTTTCTGCCAGAGTTAGAGTAACCAGGCATTGGACACACATCTGAAGAAACTTGAAAAATGTAAACTAATCATTCTAAAGTCTTTGATAGCCTTCGTTCATGAATATTTTGTTAACAGAGCCATCTGTTCACATTTAAATATGCTTCCTTTATCTCAAGTATGATCAGACTGAGGATGTGTTCAATTGAATTTTCCAGGAAGCATCAAGTTCTGAAGAACTGTTTCAGCTGGGGCTCTTGTGTAAAGACTGACTCTAATAAAGAAAGAGGTGTATTTGACTTATTGTAATCAATGAATTAGTTATTTTTAGTCTCATCCCTAAAGAGCAATTGCATTCATCGTAAATAACCCGCCACACTTGAATCTTACGGTCAGTCATGCTGGTTTCACCTCCCCAGAAACTATGCTATTGCTTCCTACAATGTATGGATAGTTTGGGTCAAAGATGGTTGCCTCAAAAAAAATCAGTTGCTCCACTGAGACTGAGAAGGCAGGAAAATTTGTTTACCTGAGTGGAGAATCTTACAGGTTATAGTAGAAAGGTCTGGGGGAGGAAATAAGGGAAGAATGGAGCAGGTGGAAAGACGTTAGAAAAGGAAGAGATAAAGTAAACAGGAAAAATTTGGATATTCCAAAATGACTACATTTGGACACTGACTAAGTATCACAGACATTTGTGTCATCATGGAATGAGTAGACCTTTAAATTACAGTGGAAATTTGGTATCATGTCAGCTCTAACTCTGAGAATGGTAAGGTTTTTAGGAAGAGTTGAGATAAGTGCCTAAGGACATTTCCACAGTGAGTTTCAGAGAAGATAAACAGCTCATGACCACAGAAATTCACAATCTAGGACTTCCCTGGTAGCACAGTGGTTAGGAATCTGCCTGCCAATGCAAGAGGACATGGGTTTGATTCCTGGTCTGAGAAGATCCCACATGCAGCAAGACAACTAAGTCTGTGTGAAACCCTACTAAGCCTGCACTCTAGAAACCACGAGCTGCACCTACCGAAGCCAGAACCCTAGGGCCCACGCCCCACAACAAGAGAAGCCCCCTCAGTGAGAAGCCTGCACACCACAAGTGGAGAGCAGCACCGGATGGCCGCAACCAGAGAAAGCCTGTGTGCGACAATGAAGACCCAGCACAGCCCAAAGAGTGAAAGAAGGAATAAAGAGAGAAACAAAGGGATTCGCAGTCTAGTAGTAGTAAGTTCAAGTGCAAAACACCACAATGTAAAGGATGACCTCAACAGAAGGAGGGGAAGAGTAGAGGACAAAACACTCATTGGCACAGGATTGTGTGTTGGTGATGTGAGAAGTTAATGTTCATGTTAAAGAGAAATGATCAACCTTCTGTGGAGGGAATGAAACAGATTCAGAGGCACAGAAAGTTCAACCTAAAAGAGACTTTGGAAGATCAGTACACCAACCATCGCCCTGTCCAGGAGAAAAAAAACAGCCTGGGGCAGTGGTTATGAACACAAACTCAAGTGTCAGATTCAGTTCAGTTCAGTCAGTTCAGTCGCTCAGTCGTGTCCGACTCTTTGCGACCCCATGAACCGCAGCACGCCAGGCCTCCCTGTCCATCACCAATTCCCGGAGTCTACACAAACCCATGTCCATTGAGTCAGTGATGCCATCCAACCATCTCATCCTCTGTCGTACCCTTCTCCTCCTGCCCTCAATCTTTCCCAGCATCAGGGTCTTTTCAAATGGGTCAGCTCTTCGCATCAGGTGGCCAAAGTATTGGAGTTTCAGCTTCAACAGCAGTCCTTCCAATGAACACCTAGAACTGATCTCCTTTAGGATGAACTGGTTGGATCTCCTTGCAGTCAAGGGACTCTCAAGAGTCTTTTCCAACACCACAGTTCAAAAGCATCAATTCTTCTGTGCTCAGCTTTCTTCACAGTCCAACTCTCACATCCATACATGACCACTGGAAAAACCATAGCCTGGACTAGACGGACCTTTGTTGGCAAAGTAATGTCTCTGCTTTTGAATATGCTATCTAGGTTGGTCATAACTTTCCTTCCAAGGAGTAAGCGTCTTTTAATTTCATTGCTGCAATCACCATTGGGAAGTGTCTAGAAAATATTTTAAGTCTAGTTGGAATTTAGATGGTCTCTGTCAAGTAATCTAATGGTGTGGTGGGAAATTAAACACTTGTTATTTAGTGATGCTCCACCTAAAACACAGTTACATGGAGCCATGTTAGATCATGCAAGAGCTAAAGCAAAGCCAGAAAAATGTCACCCTCTCACATCAAAGTCAGTGAGAGGAAAAATGAAAATGAAAGAGCTTACTGGAGGGATGATTTGCAAACATGTTGGGCATGTAGTTTCCGAATTCAGAGTGAAATACTGTATCTTCAGGAAAGAGTGTAATTTAAATTGTGCAAAAAAAAAAAAAAAAGCCCCTTAATTGGATTGAAGTACCCTTATGGCAGAAAGTGAAGAGGAACTAAAAAGCCTTTTGATGAAAGTGAAAGTGGAGAGTGAAAAAGTTGGCTTAAAGCTCAGCATTCAGAAAACAAAGATCATGGCATCTGGTCCCATCACTTCATGGGAAATAGACGGGAAACAGTGGAAACAGTGTCAGACTTTATTTTTTTTGGGCTCCAAAATCACTGCAGATGATGACTGCAGACATGAAATTAAAAGACTCCTTGGAAGGAAAGTTATGACCAACCTAGACAGCATATTCAAAAGCAGAGACATTACTTTACCAACAAAGGTCCATCTAGTCAAGGCTATGGTTTTTCCTGTGGTCATGTATGGATGTGAGAGTTGGACTGTGAAGAAAGCTGAGCACCAAAGAATTGATGCTTTTGAACTGTGGTGCTGGAGAAGACTCTTGAGAGTCCCTTGGACTGCAAGGAGATCCAACCAGTCCATTCTGAAGATCAGTCCTGGGTGTTCATTGGAAGGACTGCTGTTGAAGCTGAAACTCCAATACTTTGGCCACCTGATGCGAAGAACTGACTCATTGGATAAGACTGATGCTGGGAGGGATTGGGGGCAGGAGGAGAAGGGGACGAGAGAGGATGAGATGGCTGGATGGCATCACTGACTCGATGGACATGGGTTTGTGTAGACTCTGGGAGTTGGTGATGGACAGGGAGGCTGGGCATGCTGTGGTTCATGGGGTCTGAAAGAGTCGGACACAACTGACCGACTGAACTGACTGACTGATTAGTTTCAATATGTATTTGGACTACTTACCATAAGCCAGCCACTATTCTATGCTCTTTGAGCAAGTTGATTTATTTTTCCAACAATTCTGAGTTTTTCCATTTCACCGAAGAAGAAACTGAGTCCTAGTAATGCAATGACTTGTACGACAGGCTGCTGGAAATTCACCTGGCAATTTACAGAGTTGGATTTGAGTGTAGATTTATCAGATGCCAAGTCCCTTGATCTCACTGGAAACAGACACTGCTACTGGAAAGAGGGTGCTCTGGGATGATGGAAAGTCACATCTTCAATGAAACAAATAGTTTTTCCTTCTGCTTCATATGTCTTGTGTGAGTCTTGATGGTTCGTGTAGTGTACCCTTTGTCTTTTTATGTATTATTTATTTGATTGCACTGAGTCTTACTGTGACATGCAGGGTGTTCAGCTGCAGCACGCAAACTCTTAGCTGTAGCATGTGGGATACAGTTCCCAAACCAGGGATCAAACCCTGGCCCTCCTCATTGGGAGCATGGACTCTTAGCTACTGGACCATCAGGGAGGTACCCCGCCTTGTCTTTTCAGATGCAAAAAAGGAAAGAAAATTAGAAAAAAATTATTATGCATATATTGCTGGCATGATTTATATAGCTACTAATGGGATGCTTAAATGAATTTCCGTGAATTACTAGCAATCACTTTTCATTTTGTATATTAAACATCCCACAAACGGTCTTAGTTTTCTTTGTGCACTCCCTGAATCTGATGTTATGTCTCAGATCATATGCTGCCAGTATACTGTGTACACCTCTCACCATTACGAATAATCACTGCCGTGGTCTTCAGTATCTTAAAGGAAAATATTTAATTCTACATATGTGTCCATTGAGAGATGACAGGATGGAAGATCTGGTGTGTGTGTATATACACATGTGCATGCTTATTCAGTCATGTCCGACTCTTTGTAACCCCATGGACTGTAGCCCACCAGGCTCCTCTGTCCATGTCCACTCCAAGAAAGAATACTGGAGTGGGTTCCATTCCCTTCTCCAGGGGATCTTCCTAATCCAGGGATCAAACCTGGGTCTGCACTGCAGATAGATTCTTTACTATCTGAGAAACTAGGGAAGCTCCCCCCGGTCCCCCCCAACAAAACACACACACACAATGAAATATTGTGTGCATGCGTGCTGAGTTGCTTCAGTTGTGTCTGACTCTTTGCGACCCTATGGACTGTAGCCCACCAGGCTCCTCTGTCCAAGGAATTCTCCAGGCAAGAATACTGGTGTTGCCATGCACTCCTCCAGGACATCTTCCTAACCCAGGATCAAATCTGTGTTTCCTGCATTACAGGTGGATTCTTTACTGCTGAGCCACCAGGAAAGCTCCAATGGAATATTACTCAGCCATTAAAAATACGAAAATTTTGCCATTTACAACAACATGGCTGGGCCTAGACAATATTAAGCTAAGTGAAATAAACTCAGACAAATACTGTATGATTTAATGTATTTGTGGAATTTAAAAAGAAGAATGACTGAATAATCATAACAAAGCAGAATCAGACTTGTAGGTACAGCAAGCAAACGGGTTGGTAGCCAGAGGCAAGAGGAGTGGGTGGATGGGTGAAATACGGGAAGGGGATTAGGAGGTATAAGCCTCCATTTATAGAATAAATAAGTCAGAGGGATGTAATGTAAAACATAAAGAATATAGTCACTAATAGTGTAATAACCTTGTATGGTGACAGTTGGTAATAGGACTTATTTTGGTGATCACAATGTAGATAATATATAAAATACAGAAGAATGTATGAAATATAGAATCACTGTGTGGTATGCTTGAAACTAAAATAATATTGTAAGCCAATTATACTGTAATCAAAAAATAATTGTGTCAGGACCACAAAACACTTGGATTCATGTAAATGAAATATGCAACATGTACTTGAATCTGTTCTTGCTCTGGTCTTAATCATCTCATTTTACTCAAATATGAACATTCATATAACCCTAATAACAAGCCCTAATAACAAGCCCTGCTCACTTGGTGTTATTCTTCTGGGTCATGTATCGTGTATCAAAATCAGTAGCCAATAATTCTGCATAAACAGATTTCATTACTCCAACATTCTCAAATTTAATGAGCCATTAATTTTTAAAAATACGACTAATATTTATTCCTGTGCTGTTTTTACAGAACTCTTATGAGATCTTATTTCATTTGGACTTGACAATTTGATCAGCGTGATGTCTCCCTCTTGCCGTGAGATTAAAATATCTTGACCATTCTATGAATGTCTGAAAATAGACCCTATATACCAGAATTTACCTTCTGCCTTGAAACATTCTGTAAAACTTTATGATGTATCAAAAAATATAAGTGGAAGGGTGAAGATTGAGAAATCAGTTATTTTGTAAATCAATGTGCAGTAGAAAAACTGCCAAGGACCTACTGTATAGGACAGGGAACTATACTCAATATTTTGTAATAACCTATAAGGGAAAAGCACCTGAAAAAGAATGTATATATTATTCGTATATACATATATGTATATATATATATATCTAATTGAATCACTTGGCTGTACACCTGAAACTTACATAACATTATAGAACAATTATACTTAAAAAATAATAAATTTTAAGAAGATGCAAAGAGCATAATAAAAAAATAAAAATTGCTGTACAGTATTTTTCATTCACGTTTAATCATATTGAAAATCAATTTAGACTAGCTTGGATACCAAGGAAATTCATAGATTTGTTGTTCCATAGCAACCCAGTATTAGAGAAAATATTGAAACTGGGAAGCTTGGGCCCACGAATAACCTTGCTTCCTTAGTTGGGAATGCTACAAAATCCCAGAAACATGAGCTGATATTTTAGTAACTATAACAACATTATCAAATACAAACATACAAGGCGTTCTTTTCCAAAGTGAGTCTACAAACATTGGGGTTTCCTCCAAAGGCTGTTTTCATTGGAGAGAGCTTCAACAGGGTGAAAAGTTTAAACAGTAAGAAGCAACACAGAGTAGAATTCTGAAGTCTTAGTATCACAGTCTCAATATCATAAAGTTTTTCTTTTCTTACTTAACTTATTTATGTAGTAACTGACTTATTTTATGATGTAGTGACTCATTTGGCCTCTTCTTGCCTCCTAAGGCAATACTTTTGTTGATTTTGAGTTCTATCTTTGTTTATTTTTGAGGTTCACTACCAGAGGCAAAGTACTAAAAAAAAGCCACATTGAATAAGATATGAATTTGTTGTTGTTGTTCTATTTATGGGAAAACTTTGAGTAAGTGAGTGAGTGAGAGTTGCTCAGTCATGTCCAACTCTTTGTGACCCCGTGGGCAGTAGCCTGCAAGGCTCCTCTGTCCATGGGATTCTCCAGGCAAGAATACTGAAATAGGTTGTCATTTCCTTCTCTAGGGAATCTTTCCAAACCAGGGATTGAACCCTGGTCTCCTGCATTTTATAAGAAAGCTTTAGAAAAGCAAAACTGAGGAGACAGAAAGCACCTTAGTAACCCCTGGGGTTGGGGGTAGATCAAGAGTTACTGAAAAAGGGAAGCAGGGACCTTTCTTCAGGGATGGAAGTGTTCCCAGGAAGGCGATGAGTGTCCTGCACAGCTGCGTAACCGCACTGAAGCCCACGGAGCCCTAGCCTAAGAGTGCGATCTAAATTATGCCTTGATGAAGAAAGAATCGATCCTCTTGTGTTCCCCTTCCCTCATTGTCAAGGCAAAATCTTCACCATGGTCCCCAAGTCCTGGCAGGATCTGGTCCCCTTCCTGCCTCTCTGAGCTCTCTCCTCTTTCCTCACTCACCCACTCCCTATTCCACAGACCTCCTCGCTGTTCCTTCATCATCCCAGGTACCTCCCTGCTCCAAGCCTTTGCACTGCTTGTTCCTTTCACCTGGAACACTCTTCCCTGTGTATCTGCTCCTTCTCTCACATCGTTCAGGTCTTTGTTAAGATGTCACCCCCTCAGAGAAGTCCTTCCAGACCATCCTACATTGTTACTTTACTTTTTTAAAAAAGTATTTGGCCTTGCCATTCACATAGAGGGAGGCTTCCCTGGTGGCTCAAAGGTTAAGGAAACTACCTGCAATGTAGAAGACTCGGGTTCGATCCCTGGGTTGGGATCGATCCCCTGGAGAAGGGAATGGCAACCACTTCAGTATTCTTACCTGGGAAATCCCACGGACAGAGAAGCCTGGCGGGGTACATTCCATGGGGTTGCCAAGAGTCAGACATGACTGAGCGGCTAACGCTTTCACTTTCATTCACATATGGATTCTTAGTTCCCTGACCAGGGATGGAACCTATGCCCCCCCGCAGTAGAATCACAGAGCCTTAAGCACTGGACTGCCAGGGAATTCCCTAGACTACCCTATTTAAACTACAACCTCATACTCAATCTCCCTCATTTATTGTCCCCTTACTGAAAAGTATTTCTTTCCATGGTCTTATTGCTGTCTGACCTGCTATATATTTTTATTTACCTTGCTCACTATGTCTCTACTTTCACTGGTGGCTCAGATGGTAAAGAATCTGCCTGCAATGCGAGAGACCTGGGTTCTATCCCTAGGTTGGGAAGATCCCCTGAAGAGAACGGCTACCCACTCCAGTATTCTGGCCTGGAGAATCCCATGGACAGAGGAGCCTGGTGGGCTACAGTCCATGGGGTTGCAAAGAGTCGGACACGACTGTGTGACTAACATTTTTGTTCACTGTGTGTGCTCTTTGTTCACCGTGTGTGCTCATCCCTCCTTCCCCTGCCTCATCCCTGCCTTCAACTAGAGCAGAACTCCGAGAGGGTAGGGCCTCTGTTCTGTCATAGCTGTGTCCTCAGCATTAGCACAGAGCCTTGCCTGTGGCAGTGGCTCCAGACACATTAGCTGAAGGAATGAACGGCAGGCCTCTGGGCCCTGTGTCTGGGCCTCTGGCTACAGGAGGAGAGGGTGGTGCTGACTGTGGACAGACTGGTGACTAAAACACTGTTCTTGCTTTTGGATCTGTATGTCCAGTATCAAACAATCCCCAGGAACCTCTGCTCAGGGACCCACGAGGGCTAAGAAGCAGCTGAGAAACCGGAGGGCTAGGCAGGTGGCCAGAAGACGACCTGACTTTCCAGCACGTCCTCACAGTGCCAGACAGAAGCCAGGAGGCAGGCAGACTTTCCAGCAGGTCCCAGCTGGCTTCCAGCATCCACCCTCAATTAGCATCAGGGAATTCCAGCTCGGCCCAGCCTCTTGCTTTCCACAAACACTGAGCTCTTGTTTTGCACACAACCCTGAGCTAGGCAGCGCTGGGGACACAGTGCTGACAAAGATGGCCTTCCTGGGGCACCTAGTCCAGTGGGGAAGGCAAACTGGTGCCCGCCAGTGGCAATGCCAGGTGGGCTGGGCTGGGTCAGAGGAGCCAGGCAGGCTGTGGGAGCCCAGAGTTGGCACTTGACCCCGTCTGAAGGGCTCAGCTAGGGCTTCCGGGGGAGAGGACGTCTGACATCTGTAGTTATCAGCCAGGTAGAGGGGAGATGCTGGGAAAGACTGAAGGCAGGAGGAGAAGGGGATGACAGAAGACAGGATGGTTGGATGGCATCACTGACTCGATGGACATGAGTTTGAGCAAGTTCTGGGAGATGGTGAAGGACAGGGAGGCCTGGCGTGCCGCAGTCCATGGGGTTGCAAAGAGTCAGACACAACTGAGTGACTGAACAAGAGGAGAGAAATGTGAAAGGGTATTATGAGAAAAGAGATATTAAGCCACATTCCTGGAAATAAAAAAGGTCCAGAGTGGCTGATCCTCCTCTAGTCCAGTGGTTCTCAAACAGGGGTGATTTTGACCCACAGAGAACATTTGGCAATGTCCGGAGACATTTTCAGTTATCACAAGTGGGGAGAGGTATGTGTGCTGCTGAGGTCTAGTAAGCAGAGGCCAATGATGCACCCCAGCATACTGCAACTCACAGGACAGCCCCCCATTCCCTAAACAAAGAACCCAGGTCTCCCTCGTTGCAGGTGGATTCTTTACCAGCTGAGCCATACGGGAACTATCCAACCCCAAATATCAATAGTACCAAGGTTAAGAAAGCCTAGCCTAATCTCAAGAGGAGTCCTATTGTGCAAGGCACGTGCTGTTGTTGTGCTGAAGAATTTGTCCTTTATCCTGAAGGCAGATAGGCTTGAGAGGTTTTAAGCAAAGATAGGGCAATAAAAGATCTAGGTATGTGTGGACACTCAGAGCCATCAGGGCAGCCCGAACCCTGGGCTCTCTGACCCTACCAGTCCCCACCCCCCACCAAGCTCCTACAATAAACAACAGAAATTCAGAGAAAGAAAGACATTCTTTGCGTGACCAGGAAGCCCCTGAAGACAGGGATAAGCACCAAGGCGATAAAACATTTCTTGGGTTGCTTTCAGGTCAGGCCCAGGAACCAGGTATGCTAGGCTCTTTCACTCCAGTCTCATCCCAGGTGATGTTGTTTTTCCTTCCTCTGGGCTTTCACAGGCTTCGGTCACCACCCTAGTCATCTAGGACTGTGAGTCTGTTTATACCTGTCTCTTCTACTGCACTGAAGGTAGGGACAAGGCCGGAGCCATCTTTTTGGCCCATTATAGGGCTGGACTTCCTGTCCAACCCCTCCACTTACCATTAGAGATGCGAATTCCCAAAGAGGGAAGACGTGCCCAGAGTCACATACAGTTGGCTTCCTCATCATCCCCTAGGCTGCCTCCCCTGTGGCAATGACATCCCAGAGAATGGTCCTGTCATTCCACTGATTCTAGGTGCCTGAAAGGTGGCTGCCTGAACTGCCTCGTGTGCTCTGCAGCCTCAGTTTGGTTGGGGAGGTGCTGCTCAGAAGTCATCAACCCCTGAACTAACGTCCCCATAAGACTGCTGCTGCTGCTGCTAAGTTGCTTCAGTCATGACCAACTCTGTGCGACCCCATAGATGGCAGCCCCCCAGGCTCCTCCATCCCTGGGATTCTCCAGGCAAGAACACTGAAGTGGGTTGCCATTTCCTTCTCTAATGCATGAAAGTGAAAAGTGAAAATGAAGTTGCTCAGTCGTGTCCGACTCTTAGTGACCCCATGGACCGCAGCCCATCAGGCTCCTCCATCCGTAGGATTTTCCAGGCACGAGTACTGGAGTGAGGTGCCATTTTCTTCTCCACCCCATAAGACTAGTTTATGCTAAAAGCATACACAGCCCTGAGCACCTTGGGTTGGGGATGTCTGGTAACTTTCATAAGGGATGGACCCCACACCTAACCTAGGTGGCTTTCTGTAAGCACCTCCTCTTGGTCTCACTGTTCCTTGGCTTCCTGTCTATAACATGGGGCTACTGGCCTTCACCACCCATATTCTTCCCCATGATAATTACCTGACGTCCCCAGAACTAGAAAACTCCTGCTTAATCATTGCCCACACCTCTGGCACCGCAAGCAAAATCCTGGATGCCAGACTGCTCAAAGAATGGTCTTGGAACTTGGAATCTCTGAGTCAAGACCCAGGATGCCTGGGTACAAATCTGGTCCCCTCTGCACCAGTCTCCTCACTCAATAAAGAGCTGAGTCACGGGCATGAGTGTGCAGGGGGCTCCAGAGCATGCAGGGCCCTGCTCCCTGCCCTACCAGCCTTCTAGGCCCAGAGCCCTGCCTGGGTTTGGTATGCAAATTCCCTCCGAACAAGATGACCCACTGCCCTGGTATTCTGTGCAAAGGGGCAGGACACACCTGTGGGAGGCCCCAGGTAGGGAAGAATCCCTCAGGCCCACCTCTGCCTTTGAACTGCCTTAACTTGCCCAGTTAGACAACTTTCCATATTGTGCTGTTGTTTAGTCACTAAGTTGTGTTTGACTCTTAGTGACTGCAGCACGCCAGGCTTCCCTGTCCTTCACCATCTCCCAGAGTTTGCTCAAATTCATGTACATCGAGCTGGTGATGCTATCCAAAAATTTCATCTTCTGCCGCCGCTCCCTTCTCCGTATTATGTACATTGAATTTTTAAAAAAATAATCTACATTGAGAATAAAGCTGTTGGATTGTTTGTTAGATTTCTGAGGTGCCATTCATTAAAAATAAGTCATCCTCTCTAAATGTTAAAACACAGAGACTTTTCCTTGAGCAGCAGTTGATAACAGAAACTCTTCAGTCCTAGCCAGTAACCTATTCTAAATTTTAACTTTTTGTTATTTACTATTAATAAAGCACCTAAGAAATAATTCTCATTGGAACCTTACACGGTTCCACAAAATGTCAGGATGGACAATGTCATTTTTTGCATTTGAAAAACCAAGGATTTGAAGCTCATGAAATTTTGCAGGTTCAAACAACTCATAATGATGGAGTCATGACTACAGTCTAGATTCCTAACCTTTAAGAACTCATAAAATAACAAAGATCTTGAATTCTGCAGTCAGAGAAAATGAGTTAGAATACTGTCTGTGTTTTACTTGCTGGCAGACCCTGGACAAGTTATTTTACCTCTTCTCCAGTAATTTTTTTTTTTTTTTTTATCTTTAAAATAAGGATAATAGGGTCCACTTCATACCATGGACATAAGAATTAAATGAATGCTTACATAATGCTTGGCTTGTAACAAGTACTCAATAAATGCTTGTTAATGTACTAAGCCCTGTCCTATCCTATGGAGGCAGCTTCAGTAAAGTGGTCAAAGCTTGGCTTTGGAATGAACCAGATGATTTCTGTTTTATCACATGACCTTTATGTGAGTTCCTTCCCTGTAGACTCTTCTGGCCAGTTTTTTCATATGTAAAACTGTAACGGATACTCTGAAAATTAAAGTCTTGGGCTGTAGAAGAGAAGGCTTAAAAATTTATTTTATTCCACCTTGAACCTCTGCCAAAAAGTTTACTTATCAAGTATTTATTCCTTTACTCTGCATTTTGCCCCTTGTTTATACTTGCTATTGTTGTTCAGTTGCATCTGACTCTTTGCAAGCTCATGAAATGCAGCACACCAGGCTTCCCTGTCCCTCACTATCTCCTGGAGTTTGCTCACACTCAGGTCCATTGAGTTGGTGATGCTATCCAACCATTTCAACTTCTTTCGCCCCCTTCTTCTGCCCTCAATCTTTCCCAGCATCAGGGTCTTTTCCAATGAGTCAGCTCTTTACATAAGATGGCTGAATTACTGGAGCTTCAGCTTCAGTATTGATCCTTCCAATGAATATTCAGGGTTGATTTCCTTTAGGATGGACTGGTTTGATCTCCTTGCAGTCCAAGGGACTCTCAAGAGTCTTCTCTAGCACCACAGTTGGAAAATGTTATTGTTTATATAAGCCGTATTATTCAACAAAATATTACCAGAACCTAGTACAGTGCCTGCATCTTATTAGGCACCCAATAAATTCATGTTGAGCTATGTAGCTCATGCTGTAGGAAAGAGAATTCTCTGCAGCTCATGATGACCAGAGAAGACTTCAAGAAGGAGAGGATAGGATTTAAGTGGATGTTGAGTAATGTTTGGAAAAGATGGTCACCCCTGTGTGAATGGAGAATGATATTCAGGAAACCTGCTCATGATGACAAGCAGCCCATAGCACCTAACCTTCAAATATGGGCGAAAATGATGAATCTTGCAGAAGATCTAGAGGCAGTATTCTTCAAATCTGACCCAAGAGATATTGAGAGGTCCAAGCAGAAGTGATACATGGGGCTTCCCTGGTGGTATGGTGGATAAGAATCCACCTGCCAATGCGGGGGACACGGGTTTGACCCTTAATTCATGAAGATTCCACATGCTGCAGAGCAACTCAGCCCTCATACACGACTTCTGAAGACCTAGAGCGTATGCTCTGCAACAAGAGAGCCACCACAATGAGAAGCTCGACACGCTGCAACTAGTAGCTCCTGCTCGCTGCAACTAGAGAAAGCCCGTGCATAACAACAGAGAGCCAGAGCGACCAAAATACTAGTAATAACAGTCAAATACATTTTAAAAATAAAAGAAATGATCCATATCCTGGAAGGAACACGGGGAAAAGAGAGTTTCTAGTGGCAGTTTTAGAAATGGGAAAAAGCAAAAGTTATCTTTTTCATGTTTTGAAGGTGGTGGAAGAATGGTTTATTAGATTGCATTCATAATTCTGATTTCTGATATAATAAAATTTGATCAAAGCCAGTTTTTCTTCCATACGTTTTCCTTACTTTGATGTTAATTTTTCTGTGTGCATTAGAATCATTCCACCGATGTCAACATTATTCCATACATGTATAGAGAGAAGACTTGGAAACATTGCTATCTTGTAACTATAGGCAGCAACACCTCCAGGAGATAGCCTTTTTAACAACAGGAAAAAGTACAAAGGTGTTGGTATTCTCCTAGATGGTTATGTTGTCACTGGAGGTGTCAACAGGTGGGGATCTTAGTTGGGGTGACAGACAAACAGCTTCAGATATTTCACTGAGCTTTCAACTCTGCTGGACTCCTTGTCTACAGGTACAGTTACCTTATTGCTAAGCGAAGGCTACGTTTGGCAGGAGTGAAGTGCTAAAGACATGGAAACTGTGGATGCTGCCAGAGGTTTCTCAAGGGTGTGGGTCCGTGTGTCCTGATTTTGAAATATCCTTCTGAGGCTCCCTCCTACAGTGTGAGAGGACAATGACTGCTTTCTCTGTTTGTGCTCATGCTTGAACTAGAAAGGGATGAGGTTGATCTGAGAGTTTCAGGTGCCATTTTGACTACTTGCTTAAAAGGACTCTCTCTATTCATACACTCTCTTCTTTATTTCTTTTGTAAAAACAACTCATTTCCAATGATCACCCTCTAGACCTTGTCACCATGAAGAACTTGAAATCTTCAGCCCAGTCATCCTACTCTCTGGCAACAATGGTCTTTGTCATTTAAACTTCCATTTTCCATTCTGGGATCTTCAGAGAACTTGGGATTCCAGGACACTTTTCCTTTATCTTCACCTATCAGTTTTTCTCCCAGTAATTCAACCTTCCCCTCCATCTGATTACATGATTCACATTCTAACGTTTCTTTTACTGATAATCTACATCCCAATCTACTGTTACCCCTGCCTGTGAAATTCCAAGCATGGATAAATATCACGTTTCCAGCACTGCACCAGCAAAGTAAACTTCTACTCAATGCCTCCCGAACTTTCTCCTTATTCTTAGAACATTTTAATGCCTAATTCTGAAGGAAATATATGCCATCAAATAAGAGACCTCTTAACATCGTGTTGAAGTCTAAAGATTCATCTGCATCCATACTCACTTTTCTCTTTTTCTTCTCTTTTAAAGAAATGGTGTTCCTCTTTTTAAAATTCATCTTTGTACTTGAGAGGCCTGTGCTTCTTCCCCTGTTAATGAGCCACCTCTCTCCTATCACATTTTCATTCTGTCTTTCCTATCAGTTTTAATATTGCTTCAAGCTCTCCTGTTTTAAGATCAACAAAAGCTTCTACTCTTATCTTTCTTTCCTATTAAGTACATCTCTTTGAATGAGTGATCTATTCTCACCACTTTCAACAACCCCTTAGTCTTCATACTTTTCTATATGGCTTCTGCCTTTACAAGTCTATTATAATAAATTCGTTCTAAGAATTAGTGATTTCTTATAGTTAAATTCAATGGATAATTTCTATTCTATATAATTTTCAATAGCATTGAACATTGCTCCTTGTTCCTTTCTCTTGGAATCTTTCTTTCCTAGATACTGTGATATTACATTCTCCTGTTTTCTCTTTTTTTCTCTATTATTTTCCTTGCTGATTCTTCTTAAGCAGTCTGTTTTGCCAGCTTGCCATCTGTTGCCTATTTCTTAAATGTTGGTGTCTCCATGGGCTTTATCCTTAGTTTTCTTTATTACAGATACTCTTGCCAGTCAATCTCACTAAGGTCCATGGTTCGATTTTCCATCCGTATGCTGATGACACCCAAATCCACAGGTCTATTCCAGCAGCTCGAATACCATTGAATAGCTGCTTTTAAACAATAGACATTTATTTTCTTATAGTAGTAGAGGCTAGAAGTCTGTACCTACGTGATTGGCTTCCAGTGGGCTCATCTGCTGACGTCTTTTCACTATGTTCTGGGTGGTCTATGATGGTGGTCTGGGGAATCTTTTTCTTCCTTTTCTTATAAAGCCACAGTCTTTCAGATTAGGATCCTACCCTTATATTCTCATTTAATCTTAAACATCTCCACAAAGGAAAGGCCCTATCTCCAGATACAGCCACTCTGGAGGTTGAGCTTTAACATATGAATTTGGGTGTGGGGGAGAGGGGGATAATCCAGTCCAAAACAATGTCCAAGACTGAACTCATCAGTTTCATAATAAAATCTGATCCATTTCCTATGTTCTCAATTTTAGTGAATTGCACCAGAGATGGTATAATGTAGAAACAAAGAAGTGGGTGCTCGAGTCGGTCTTCTTGGGCTCAGATCCAGGTTCTTATCTTTTACTAACAGAATTGCCTTTGGGCCTCATTTTTTTTCATCCGTGAATGGGATTATTTTATAGAATCTGTCTTATAGGAGTATGATGAGCATTAAGTGAGTTATAATTGCTCACTTGTAGCATTAAGTGAGTTGATATAATCCTTGAAACAGTGCCAGGCACCTGGATATAATTACAAAATAGCACCCAGGGCTTCCCAGGTCGCTCAGTGGTGAAGAATCTGCCAGCCAATGCAGGAAATATGGGTTCAGTCCCTGGTGTGGGAGGATTCCACATGCTCCAGAGCAATTAAGCCCATGTGCCACAACTGTTGAGCCTGTCCTCTGGAGCCTGGGAGCTGCAACTGCTGAACTCACGTGCCACAACTACTGAAGTCTGCATGCCCTGGAACCCTGCCCTGCAACTAGACAAGCCACCACAATGAGAAAGAAGCCAGTGCCCCACAACTAGAGAGCAGCCATGCTCTGTAGCTAGAGAAACAGCCCATGCAGCAACGAAGACCCAGCACAACCAAAAATGAATAAATAAAATTTAAAAGTGCTTGGTAAACATCCACTACTATTATTATCATCTACCTAATGGATTAAACCTTTACCCCTCCTTTCTCTCTGCTATTCAGTGGCTAAGTTGTGTCTAACTCTTGGCAACCCCATGGACTGCAGCACACCAGGCTTCCTTGTCCTTCACTATCTCCTGGACTTTGCTCAAACTCATGTCCATTGAGTTGATGATGCTATCCAACTTTCTCATTCTCTGTCGCCCCCTTCCCCTCCTGCCCTCAATCTTTCCCTTCTCTAGTATTTATTTTCTCTCTAGCATTTCCTTAATTTCTGGGTTCTGTAGTTTCTATCTCCTTAACATCCTGGAACTGATTCACATTCTTCATCACCTTACCTTTTTCCCTGTCTGGGAACCACTACTCTTTGCTGAGTTGCTATGATAGCATAGTGACTAGTCTTCCTTGGCTGACCTTCCAGTCTAGCCTCTCACAGCATACAGAGTGTTTTTGCAAAAATGCAAATCTCTTCATGTTAGTTCTTTGCCTACGTCTATTAAATGATTCCCCTCAAATCTTTCTCATGATTTACAGACCTTTCATGTTTCTGTGCTTTACCATTGGTGTCCTCATTTCTCTCTGCGCATTAATTTTTACTCCACATGCTAGCTACAACTTAAACTATTTATTTTAAGGCAATACTTCCCAAGAAATTTTATAATACGCAGATAATGATATTGTATGTATGGCACATTGTGGTGAACCGACACGTTTACTTGTGTCTTAGGACAACTGGGCTGAGATCTCATCTAGAACCCTCAAGGGCAAGGGAATCAGGATTTAAACGTATCTGTAACTCTTTCACAATGTAGCAACATAACTAGGGTACATTAGCTTGAAAGCCGGGTCTAATTACAGATTGCCACATCAGGGCCATGAATTCCACTGTCCCTTCCTAGAATCTAGTGTGTGTGTGTGTGTGTGTGTGTGTGTGTGTGTGTGCGCGCACGCGTGTGTCTATGTGCTTAGTTGCTCAGTCATATTTGACTCTTCATGACCCCATGGACTGTAGCCCTCCAGGCTCCTCTGTCCATGGAATTTTCCAGGCAAGAATACTGGAGTGGGCTGCCATTTCCTCCTCCAGGGGATCTTCCTGACCCAAGGAATGAACCCTTGTCTCCTGGATTGGCAGGTAGATTGTTTACTGCTGAGCCATCAGGGAAGCCCCTCCTAGAGCCTAGAGCCACTACCCAAACTCCTCTTAAGTGCAAACTAGTCTTCCCATCCCTCTTTAGAGGGCTCTTCCTCTTGGAGCCCTCACTTGCCCTTCCTGTTGGTTTTTTGTTTGTTTGTTTGTTTGTTTTTCTTCCTGCTCCAAATAGCAGCTATGTATTCTCTTCCATACTGCTGCTGCTGTTGTTCAGTCATTAAGCTGTGTCCGACTCTTTTGTAGCCCCATGGAGCCCACTAGGTTTCTCTGTCCATGGAATTTCCCAGGCAAGAATACTGAACTGAGTTGCCCTTTCTTCCTCCAAGGGATCCTCCCAACCTAACCTGCATCTCTTATGTCCCCTGCATTGGCAAGAGGATTGTTTATCACTGAGCCACCTGGGAAGCCCATCCCCTTTCGTAGCTTGTACAAAAACATGTTCTTGAGGAACTTTCAACACATAGTAATAATTCAATAACAGATAAATGCGTAGGATCCAGTGGGAACATAGAAAAAACTGCAGAGAGTTTGTAAGAATCTGATAGTAGCATAAAATTAATTCTCAACAGTGCCTAAAAATTCTTACCAATGCTGTTACTTCTTGTACTTAATTAGGTAGATTCTTCACTGACATGATAAAAAAACACTTTTTACATAATAAAATAATTCCCATTTTAGCCAATGCAATTGCCTACCGTAGGTACCAGCATAAACAAGCAAGATAATTGATTTCCTGAAATAAGGCAGATGTAGCTCTGGCTAAGCCTGGTTTTGGCAGCAGCACCAAAGTGAATCTAACTAAAAGGTAGATATTTACACTGTAGGTTCATTTTGGGGGGAAAATCTAAATGATTCAAAGCATCAGAATCTCTATATACAAATATAAATTCCACAATTATCTTCCAGAAATAAAGATGTCTTAAATGCATGATTCTTTTATTGTTTTAGATTCTTGACTCAAGCCTATGTCAAACTCTGTGAATAACTGAGAATTAACTTGACATTTTAACATCTCTGTTCTTGGAAATAACAATGGTTCCACTAGTTCCAAAATGCTTTTTAGAGATAACTCAGTTTCTTTACATTTCATATCTTGTTGCATCTTTGGGACTAATAATATAAATATGCAAACATAAATGAATCCCTGTTCTTCCTTTAAGCTAATTTACCTGATATTTGAATTACAACCTATTTTAAAATAAAACTTGAACTTAAGAGGAATATCTGTGGTAGGAGAAAAGTGGTTATAGGAACTTAAGATTATAAAGATAAATTCTTCAAAATGAGATAGTTTGGGCTTTCTACTAATATATATCAAAATAATTTCTTTAATGGACACAAATTACACAAGTAACAGCACAGGAAAATTTAAGAAAACTTATTAGGTAGAAAATTAAAGCCAACTAACTAGTTAACAAAGTAGATTTGAAACCTTCATTTCCCTTATTGGCTGCACCACACAGCTTGTGGGATCTCAGTTCCCCAGGGAACTGAACCTGGGACTTGAACCTGGGCCATGACAGTGAAAGTTGAATCCTAACCACTAGGCCATAAGGGAATTCCCCAAACCTATTATTGCTTTAAGAGTGATTTGGGAGTTTCCTGGTGGTCCAATGGTTGGGACTTGGAGCTGTCATTGCCATGGACCCTGTTTTGATCCCTGATCTAGGAACTAAGAGCAGGTAAGCTGTGTGGAACAGCAAAAACAAACAAACAAACAAACAAAAAATGGTACTTCCCTAGTAGCTCAGTCAGTAAAGAATCTGCTTGCAATGCAGGAGACCTGGGTTTGATCCCTGGGTTGGGAAGATCCCCTGAGGAAGGAAATGGCAACCCACTCCAGTATTCCTGCCTGGAAAATCCCATGGATGGAGGAACCTGGCTGGCTACAGTCCATGGGGTCACAAAGAGCTGGACGCAACTGATGGACTAACACTGATCCTTGAAAAACAATATTGACCAGATGACATTTTGAGTCTCTCCTAGAGTTGTTCTCTTGGTGTCCATCTCCCTTTAGGAAACTTTTCTCTTCACTTATCCTTCTTGACACCATATTTGCCTGTTTTCTGACTTTCCCCTTAGCTGCTAACATATACAAGTGACCCAATCACCAAATAACAGCAAAGAAACATTCCTGGTCCCTACTTTCTGTTCTGGTCACCAACCTATTTCCCTTTTCTCCTGAGCCCCACTTACTAAAATGGCAACATTTCTCAGTCTTCTTTATCTCCTCAAATTTTCTTTAATTTTCCACATGCTACAGTCTGCCTTTCACCTACTTTTTCTGCTGAAACTGTGGTCAGTAATTTAAATGGATATCTTTTATTGCTATTCAGTTCAGTTCAGTTCATTCGTTCAGTCGTGTCCAACTCTTTGCGACCCCATGGACTGCAGCATGCCAGGCCTCCCTGTCCATCACCAACTCCCAGAGTTTACTCAAACTCATATCCATTGAGTTGGTGATGCCATCCAACCTTCTCATCCTCTGTCATCCCCTTCGCCTCCTGCCTTCAATCTTTCCCAGCATCAGGGTCTTTTCCAATGAGTCAAGATATTTATCTGAATCCTCTTCTGCCCTCCTCAGCCCTTGATACTATGAATAACATCCCTACTTCTTGATTTTGGCCCTTAAAGGGGTAAAAGGCAATGCATCTGGATTCAGGCCTGTCAGAAATGGTAGGACAAACAGTTGCTGATAAAATACCACACTCAACTGGACGGAGGACTGCAGTGCCATCTGTTCTGGTGCATCCAAGCCATCCCTCTCATTCTCCAATTGATCTCAAGTTCCTAAAGGAGAAAACATGGGAAAGAGAAAAGAGACCCTGGCAGAGGGAAAGGAATCGAGAAACTGTCTGTGTGTGAGTTGTGAGATCATTTTCTGTTCTATTTATTTATGGGTTTCCCTGATGGCTCAGATGGTAAAGAATCCACCTGCAATGCAGGAGACCTGGTTTCAATCCCTGGGTTGGGAAGACACTCTGGAGAAGGGAATAGCTATCCACTCTGGTATTCTTGCCTGGAGAATTCCATGGACAGCAAAGCCTGGTGGGCTATGGTCCATGGGGTCACAAAGACTGGGACATGACTGAGCGATTAACACTTTCACTTTCCACGTTGTATTCTATCTATTAGACTAGACTGAGCCAAGGGCACACTCAGGTGCTGGTAGAATGCCCCAGGGCCACAACAGATGCTTCTATGGCCCCCATTGCAAAATCACGGAAACTACGTAAAATTATCCTACCTATGACCAAAGACACTGGATTAATCTTCTTTAGTACATTTGCTGCCACTGCTGAGGACCTCCTTCTGTCCAAGAATCTCATATGATTTATTCAAGCCTGCGTCATTTTTGACACCTCACTTAAATATTGCTTGTAAATTGAAGGGCTTGACTTTACATTTGAAACGGACAAGGATTGCCACCTATTTCTCCCAGTACTTTCACATACCCCCCCCCTTTTTTTTTTAATTGGAGGAAAATTGCTTTAAGATGTGCTTATTTCTGCTGTACAACAACATGAATCAGTCATTATTATATATATATAAATATATATATATAGCCTCCCTCATGAGCCTCCCTTCCCTTCCCTCATCCTACCACTATTCTTTCTAGATCAGATCAGTTCAGTCACTCAGTCGTGTCCGACTCTTTGCGACCCCATGAATCGCAGCACGCCAGGCCTCCCTGTCCATCACCAACTCCCAGAGTTCACTCAGACTCACCTCCATCAAGTCAGTGATGCCATCCAGCCATCTCATCCTCTGTCGTCCCCTTCTCCTCCTGCCCCCAATCCCTCCCAGCATCACAGTCTTTTCCAATGAGTCAACTCTTTGCATAAGGTGGCCAAAGTACTGGAGTTTCAGCTTTAGCATCATTCCTTCCAAAGAAATCCCAGGGCTGATCTCCTTCAGAATGGACTGGTTGCATCTCCTTGCAGTCCAAGGGACTCTCAAGAGTCTTCTCCAACACCACAGTTCAAAAGCATCAATTCTTCGGTGCTCAGCCTTCTTCACAGTCCAACTCTCATATCCATACATGACCACAGGAAAAACCATAGCCTTGACTAGACGAACCTTTGTTGGCAAAGTAATGTCTCTGCTTTTGAATATGCTATCTAGGTTGGTCATAACTTTCCTTCCAAGGAGTAAACGTCTTTTAATAACCTCAGATATGCAGATGACACCACACTTATGGCAGAAAGTGAAGAGGAACTAAAAAGCCTCTTGATGAAAGTGAAAGTGGAGAGTGAAAAAGTTGGCTTAAAACTCAACATTCAGAAAACGAAGATCATGGCATCCGGTCTCACCACTTCATGGGAAATAGATGGGAAACAGTGGAAACAGTGTCAGACTTTATTTTTCTGGGCTCCAAAATCACTACAGATGGTGACTGCAGCCATGAAATTAAAAGACGCTTACTATTCTTTCTAACTTTTCCTTAAAGTGTTAGTTGCTCACTCATATCTGACTCTTTGCAACCCCATGAACTATAGCCCAGCAGGCTCCTCTGTCCATGGAATTCTCCAGGCAAGAATACTGGAGTGGGCAGTATTTCTCCAAGGGATCTCACAAATCACACACAGACAGTTTCTCGATTCCTTTCCCTCTGCCAGGGTCTCTTTTCTCTTTCCCATGTAAGTGGGCAGTATTTTTCCAAGGGATCTTCTTGACCCTGAGGTTGAACCTGGGTCTCCTGCATTGCAGGTGGATTTTTATCATCTGAGCCATCTGAGGGGAGCCCAACTTTTCCTTAATCATCCTTTATTTTTCTACTCATTAAATATTAGTGTTTTTCTCAAAGTTCCTATTATTTTCATCTTTTCCTTTTCTTTCTTTGTATCATCAATCCAGGTAAACTCATTGTTTTTATCCTGATTTTATGGATCCATCCCGTATCTGTCTTTCAAACTTCAGGCCCATATAGCCCAGTGAATATTAAACATATTTAATATGTATGTCCAATGGAGCCCTCAAGTAAACATAGCCAAAAGAGACATCCTGTATTTTTGTCTCTGATAACACAGCAGACTGAGTTAGTAGGAAACCCTCTTAATTAAAAAAAAAAGTATGGTATAGAATATAAAAAAATACATGAACATACTCTATACGTGACTGCTCAAAACAAATAAAAAGAAAATCCAAGAAATGAAAAGAGCATTCACCATCAGTAATAACAGGCTCATGCCTTTTCCACTATGTCCTTAGAAGATCTTGAATCTGAATATTTGCTTAATGTCTAACTAGCTGTGATTTTAATGTCTGTGAAGAAAGCAGAGAATTCCCTGGCAGTCCAGTGGTTAGAACTCTGTGCTTCCACTGTAGGGGGCCTGGGGTTGATCCCTGGTCTGGGCACTAAGATCCTGCATGCCCAATGGAATAGCCAAGAGAAAAAAGAAAGGAAGAAAGAAAGAACGAAAGCAGATAGAGCCTTGAACCTGCATGAGGCAAGCAAACAGTTGAAAATGAGATGTCTGCCTATAAGAAGGACACTGGAAAGAGCACCGCCTTGATGAGAAAGGGAACAGAGCAGGAAAAACACAGACCCACATGGGAATTGTAAACTCGCCATGTGGAACGCAGATGGTGCAGTAGTACCTCAGCTGAGAAACAGTACAAACTGGTTCCAGAACAGTAAAATAAGGAAAATGTTGCAACATTTCAAAAACTGGGGGTACCTTGGATTCCTTAGAAAACAATTGCTACTAAAGACAATTTCACTATAAAAGTAACAAACCACAAACCGGTGACTCAGGGATTCAAGATTCATCTATCTGGAAACACTACCATCGTAAGAGTCTTTGAACTGGATGGACAAAAACGGGAGTGGAGAAAGTATTTGTTGCGGTTGTTTAGTTACTAAGTCATGTCCACCTCTTTTGCAACCCCAGGGACTACAGCCTGCCAGGCTCCTCTTCCCATGAGACTTTCCCAGGCAAGAATAATGGCGGGGGTTGCCATTTTCTTCTCCAGGGGATCTTCCCAACCCAGA
This sequence comes from Bos javanicus, assembly GCF_032452875.1. Taxonomy (NCBI): domain Eukaryota; kingdom Metazoa; phylum Chordata; class Mammalia; order Artiodactyla; family Bovidae; genus Bos; species Bos javanicus. Next base: position 68,566,714 of record NC_083883.1, read on the forward strand.
GATCAAACCCGCAACTCCTGCATTGGCATGCGGATTTTTTAGCTCTGAACCACCATTAATAACTCTTAATTACCTTGGACTAGACTGACACGTAACTTTTATTTATATTCCACGGTAAGAATTCATCATTACTACACCACATGATACTTGTACCAATGCTTAGCAGTGTGCCCAGAAGAACGTAATGGTTTTGTAAACATACAGCAATGATCTCAGCAGTGGCCACAGGCCTGGAAAAGGTCAGTTTTCATTACAATTCCAAAGAAAGGCAATGACAAAGAATGCTCTAACTACCGCACAATTGCAGTCATCTCACATGCTAGTAAGGGGCTTCCCTGGTGGCTCAGAGGTTAAAGCGTCTGCCCGCAATGCGGGAAACCTGGGTTCGATCTCCAGTATTCTTGCCCAGAGAATCCCATGGACGGAGGAGCCTGGTGGGCTACTAGTCCATGGGGTCGCAAAGAGTCAGACACGGCTGAGCGACTTCACTTCAGTTCTTCACACGCTAGTTAAGTAATGCTTAAAATTCTCCAAGCCAGGCTTCAGCGGAGAAGGCAATGGCATCCCACTCCAGTACTCTTGCCTGGAAAATCCCATGGATGGAGAAGTCTGGTGGGCTGCAGTCCATGGGGTCACTAAGAGTCAGACACGACTGAGCGACTTCTCTTTCACTTTTCACTTTCATGCATTGGAGAAGGAAATGGCAACCCACTCCAATGTTCTTGCCTGGAGAATCCCAGGGACCCCAGAGCCTGGTGGGCTGCCGTCTCTGGGGTCGCACAGAGTTGGACACGACTGAACGACTTAGCAGCAGCAGCAGCAGCAGCAGCAGGCTTCAGCAATATGTGAACCGTGAACTTCCAGATGTTCAAGCTGGTTTTATTTTTTATTTTTTTTAATGTGTGTGTTTTTTTAAATATAAATTTATTTACTTTAATTGGAGGTTAATTACTTTACAATATTGTATTGGTTTTGATGGCAGAGGAACCAGAGATCAAATTGCCAACATCCACTGGATCATCAAAAAAGCAAGAGAGTTCCATAAAACCATCTATTTCTGCTTTATTGACTATGCCAAAGCCTTTGTGTGGATCACAATAAATTGGAGAATTCTGAAAGAGATGGGAATATCAGACCACCCGACCTGCCTCTTGAGAAACCTATATGCAGGTCAGGAAGCAACAGTTAGAACTGGACATGGAAAAACAGACTGGTTCCAAATAGGAAAAGGAGTTTGTCAAGGCTGTATATTGTCACCCTGCTTATTTAACTTATATGCAGAGTACATCATGAGAAACGCTGGGCTGGAAGAAGCACAAGCTGGAATCAAGATTGCTGGGAGAAATATCAATAACCTCAGATATGCAGATGACACCACCCTTATGGCAGAAAGTGAAGAGGAACTAAAAAGCCTCTTGATGAAAGTGAAAGAGGAGAGTGAAAAAGTTGGCTTAAAGGTCAACATTCAGAAAACGAAGATCATGGCATCTGGTCCCATCACTTCATGGGAAATAGATGGGGAAACAGTGGAAACAGTGTCAGACTTTATTTTTGGGGGCTCCAAAAATCACTGCAGATGGTGATTGCAGCCATGAAATTAAAAGACGCTTACTCCTTGGAAGGAAAGTTACAACCAACCTAGATAGTATATTGAAAAGCAGAGATATTACTTTGTCAACAAAGGTCCGTCTAGTCAAGGCTATGGTTTTTCCAGTGGTCATGTATGGATATGAGAGTTGGACTCTGAAGAAAGCTAAGCACCAAAGAATTGATGCTTTTGAACTGTGGTGCTGGAGAAGACTCTTGCAAGTCCCTTGGACTGCAAGGAGATCCAACGAGTCCATCCTAAAGGAGACCAGTCCTGGGTGTTCATTGGAAGGACTGATGCTGAGGCTGAAACTCCAATACTTTGGCCACCTCATGCAAAGAGTTGACTCATTGGAAAAGACTCTGATGCTGGGAGGGATTGGGGGCAGGAGGAGAAGGGGACGACAGAGGATGAGATGGCTGAATGGCATCACCGACTCGATGGATATGAGTTTGAGTGAACTCTGGGAGTTGGTGATGGACAGGGAGGCCTGGCATGCTGTGGTTCAGGGGGTTGCAAAGAATCAGACAAGACTGAGCTACTGAACTGAACTGAACTGAGCAATTATCTTTGCCACATTGTCCTATCAAATAGAGCAGTAAGAGTTATTGATTCTGCCTTGGATATCAGTAACTGATCCATCTTCTTTTCCTTCTCAGTGTTTTCAGGCTTGTTTAGGCTGTCATCCCCTTCCACTTGGAATACTGCAATAACCTGACTTGTCCTACGACCTGTTTCTCCCTATCACTGTTAGAATACTGTGGCTGTAAATAATACTAGCTCTAGGTAACTTTGGAAAAATTGGGAACTTATTATACAGGCTCTTCATTATCTTATGGACCCTGAAGCAATAATAAAGCTAGGTCCAGGAAAGTTCTGGGAAAAGAAATTGAAAGGGTATCAGTATTGCAACCAATAGTCAGGTATTCCCTGTCGATCTTTATTTTATTTGGCCTCTCTTTAAGAGAAAATTTTTTCTCCCAATTCACGGTGAGGTTTCCTATCTTTTTGGGGGGCCACACCACGAGGCATGTGGGATCCCTGTTTCCCGACCAGGGGTCAAACCCGTACCCTCTGAGTTGGAAACACAGACCCTTAACCACTGGACTAGCAGGGAAGTCTGTCTTAACATGGCAAAAAAATATTCAGTGTCTTTTCCATCCTCCCTTATGGCTCAGCTGGTAAAGAATCTGCCTGCAATGCGGGAGACCTGGGTTCTATCCCTGGGTTGGGGAGATCCCTCGGAGAAGGGAAAGGCTCCCCACTCCAGTATTCTGGCCTGGAGAATTCGGTGGACTGCGTAGTCCATGGGGTCACAAAGAGGCAGACATGACTGAGCGGCTTTCACTTTCGCTTTTCCTTCAATATGCTACCATTCATAGACAGCTTTGGGATGAAAGTATTTTTTTACGTTTGTCTTCTGTCTACAAGGGCTAGGACCAATAAAGTCATCTACTTCTTTTTATCGCCCATGGATCTGACCCTCATGTTTTATACAATCCAGGCAGGGTGATTGTTCAATAAATATTCAACAAATCAGTGAATGACCAACAACATTATTCTGTTTTATTCCACTCAACATATTGTTAGCCACCTGTAATCTATGAATTCTTGTTCTGATTCAGTCAAATTTTTCATCCCTCAAGAAAAATTTGTCATAATGACTAAGCCTCAAAAGAAGGACAATTGCTCCTTTATTTTCTTGATTTTATGATTCAGGACTTGTCTTATCTGGCTGTGGCATCATAAATCGTCTCCATCTCGTCCTGTGTTCAACTTCACAGACAGGTTCTGTGTATTTGTCTTTCTTGTAGATCTTTATTAACTTGGAACTTACTAAATACTTTTGTTCCACACGCACAAATTTTGATTTTCAAAATTTTCTTGTAAAAAAAAGGTACAATATGAATAAAATTCAGCTTATAGATGATTGTATAGTGTCTTAGGAACTATTTTATTTACATTAATACTGTGCATTTGTTCTCTGTTTGTTTTGGTTTTACAAAACAGCCCCATAAATAACTAAGGATGGAACTTTTTCCCCAAAGCGTTTTCTCATTAGTGTTATCTCAAAGCTCAAATCTGATTTTGTTACCAAATCCCACATGATTTGGTTATCAGATCCCACAGGAGATGATTGTCTCATGTAGCATTCAGTGAAACAGTTCTCTTGGAAGTAAAAACAAATGTCGTCAAGAAGCAAATGGACTGCAGGCAAACCACTGGCCATTGAAAACTGGCAACTGCTGCGGAGCTGAGGCCATTTTAAAGGACTCCCTGGGAAAAAGAAAAGTATCGCAGCATTTAAGGGCGAGGATTTGAGCTGAACTTTTCAGTGCCCTTGCTGATAAACCATCATTGTCTCATGAAAACCTTCTCATTAATGAGTCAATTCGGGAGTACTTGGAATTCAATATGAGTATATGAGTCTGTCCCTCAGGAGATTCTGGTCAACCTGTGGTTCATGGACAGTTTCTCATCTGTCAACTAAGTGATTTTTGAAGAATCAAAGGATAATACAATACCTCTTTTATATCGAATTTTAGCTCATTTCTTGCATGAAACTAAGGATAATATCCGAAATACACTTCTAAAAGGGTCTTCAGTTGCCAGATGCAAATCTTGGCAGACAATTTAGTGGAAGAAAGCGAACGGTCCCCCCTACTAGGGACTGAACCCAAACCCTCACGGTGGAGGTGCAGAGTCCTGAGCAGTGGACTGCCAGGGAATTCCCAGAATGAATATAAATCTTGACCGTTGTAATAAACTTTTAAGAGACATAAAAAACAACAACAAAAGAAAAATGGATTGTAAATAAATCGTATGCCAGTTTTTATAAAAAGAAAAAAAATGGAGCATGGTTTACAGGCAACATCAGCTGGTGGTAACAGTTCTGAGGCTAAAACCAGACTGGTAAATTTATCTATAAAAATGGATATAATAATAGTACCTACTTCAGAGTTTCACAGTTTGTTAAAAGGATTAAAATAGGTAACAGATGAACAGTATTTGGCAAAGTGCTTAAGTTCACAGTACACACTTATCCCACTGGAAAAGCTGAATGGGGATTGGTATAGAGCCCAACTCTGGACCCATGCCACCAGAGTTCGAGTCCCAGCTCTACCTTTTACTGTCTATGCACCTTGGGCAACTTCCTTAAATTCTCTGTGCTTTAGTTTTCTCATCTATTAAAATTGGGACCACACTAGTATCTACCTCATAGAAGTGTTGTATAGAATAAATGAATTAATGCCTGTAAAATGCTCAGTAAAGTTATTATAACTGAAAATTGCTTCTTGTTTGGGGAGACGCTCAAGATAGTTTCCAGGGTTGAGTACACATTACAGTTAAGCCTGACCAGTTTTATTGCTGTTTTCTTTATTTAAATAAACTCCAATGTTTTCAAATAAATTTATCATTTTATTGTTGACATTTATTAAACTCCAATTAAAGTTATTGACCTTACTCTAAGCAAAAAGAAGCTACAGAAAGGAATCATCAATGACTAAACTAGCATTCCATATAGAGCTACTCACCTACTCAGTAGGAGTGGCTTTTGTTACTAGAAAACAATATTTTCCTATTCTTGAAACTAATATTTTGGGCTGGGGTATCAGATGGGTGCAGGTTGCTGCATCCCAGATTCACTCAAACCACTCCAGACCTGGTGCTTCTGTCCTTATATCACCTGCAGTGTGCTAGGTAGGTGGACAGATGTTTGTTGTCCTGGGGGATTAAATATAAATAGATAGGTGACAGATAGATAGATTTTCAGCTCTGCTATTTTATTTTAAATTTTTGGGTGTGCTGGTTCTTCACTGCTGCGTGCAGTCTTTCTCTAGTTGCGGTGAGTGGGGCCTACTCCCTTGTTGAGGTGCGTGAGTTTCTCATTGCAGTGGCTCCTCTTGCTGCAGAGCACCAGCTCTAGGTGAACAAGGCTTCAGTAGTTGCAGCTCAGGGGATCTAGAGCCAGGCTCAGTAGTTGTGGCACATGGACTTAATTGCCACGCAGCACGTGCAATCTTCCTGGACCAAGGATGGAAACTGTGTCTCCTGTATTGCCATGCAGATTCTTATCCACTGTACCACCAGAGAAGTCCTTCAGCTCTGTTACTGAACAAAGCTACTTATGCCAATTAAATGCATGTCCCTCTTTCCTAAATAGTTTTCTAATTGAAAATACAAATGTAAAATTTTTATTTGAATCTATGCTACATTTATCTGGAGTACTGAATATTGTAGTACAGGTCCATTTACAAACAAGTGCTGCTTTGGGAGAAGTAATCCTTCCAGAGATTCAGGTTAATGTAAATTAAGTTTGCAGTTAGGTAACTCATTTTTGAGATAAGGTCTTTCCTTCTATTGTTCTTCCTCTCTTTTCCCCTTTCTCTTTCCCTCTTTCCTTCCTTCAATCTCCACTCAAGTCACACTAAGCTCTTTCCTCTTCCTGGAGCACACTACACATGCCCACTTGGTTATCTATTTGGTTAACTCCCTTGCAACTAAGACCTGACACATCCAAAGAAATAAACAAAATAAATAAGTGTTTTTCAAAATGTATTATTTTCTTTTCTATCTTTGCATAATCAAAAATAAGGCAGAGACTAGGCAATAAAATTCCCTTTAATGAAAAAGGCGTCCATGCAAACAAATGCAGTTCCTGACTTGGAAAGGTAGTGGGAAGTTGGTTGTTTCTTGCTGCTTATGTAAGACTTAAAATTCAGCATTCAAAAAACTGAGATCGTGGCATCTGGTTTTGTCACTTCCTGGCAAATAGATGGGGAAAAACTGGAAGCAGTGATAGATTTTATTTTCTTGGGCTCCAAAATCACTGTGGAATGTGACTACAGCCATGAAATTAAAAGACACTCGTTTCTTAGAAGGAAAGCTATGACAAAGCTAGGCAGCATATTAAAAAGCAGAGGCACCGCTTTGCTGACAAAGGTCTGTGTGGTTAAAGCTATGGTTTTTCCTGTTGTCATGTATGGATGTGAGGGTTGGGCCATAAAGAAGGCTAAACACTGAAGAATTGATACTTTTGAACTGTGGTGCTGGATAAAAGCCTCTTGAGAGTCCCCTGGACTGCAAGGAGATCAAACCAGTCAGTCCCAAAGGAAATCGGTCTTGAATATTCATTGGAAGGAATGAAGCTGAAGCTGAAGTTCCAATACTGTGGCCACCTGATGTGAAGAGCCGACTCGCTGGAAAAGCCCCCAGTGCTGGGAATAATTGAAGGCAGGAGGAAGAGTTGGACGTGACTCAGCAACAGAACAACAACAACAAAAGGCTGATTGCAGCCAGACTCTGACCTGAAGGACTGTATCTTTTTCTGTCTTGCTCTCTGGGCTCTGTAGGCAAGCCATCTATCCTGAGGGATCTTAAGAACCACATACAATAACGAAAAACAGTCAGGACTTTCTGTACAGAGCAAGTACTGTGAGATCTTGCACTCTGAAGCTTGAAAGGAATCTTAGAGTAATTTAGTAAAAGTCTCCATTTTTCAGATAAGGAAACTGAGATCCAGAGAAGGTAATGAGTTGCCCTCGGCCACATGGAAAGTATGTGGGCTGACATGAACCTAGAGGCCGGTTTTCTTCTCTGGAAGTTAGTCTTCTCCTCGTTTGCCATTTTCGGTTTACTCATCTTCTGTAAGGATCTATTGGCTAGTTTCATAATTGTGGAAGACTGAGCTCTGAGATCAGCAATCATCCTTGTATCTGTTGGAAATTCAGATCTTTAGCCAGGCTGGCATAGTGGAAACTATGGATTCTAGAGTGAAATTCTAGTCCTGCTGCTTGCTAGCTGTGTGAGTTAGGGTAAATAACTTTATCTCTTTAGGTTCAGTTTCATCATATATAAAATATAAGCATCAGAGTTATTGTTTCCACCAATCCTGAATATTCAGTGTGATTTGGTTCCTTCCCTTGCTTTGTTCCCTCCATGAAGTTCCAAGCCTTTTGTCACAACTTCTTGAAACAAAACAAGTTAATGTTATGAATATACTACTTTAAATGGTTGCCCTTGGGTATAAATCTAAGGGGAACTATACTTATAAATAATCATTTAATAATTAATGCACATTTTCCTTTTAGACAAGGCAGAAAGAAAACACCCCTGCTATTTTTTGCTTGAGTTTGTAGTATTAGTGACCCCAAGTCTAGTTATAAAAAGCAACTGGAATGGTTTAATTATTCAGGTATAAATGCAAGACATTATCTGCTGCTGCTGCTGCGTCGATTCAGTCGTGTCCGACTCTGTGCAACCCCATAGATGGCAGCCCACCAGGCTCCCCCGTCCCTGGGATTCTCCAGCAAGAACACTGGAATGGGTTGCCATTTCCTTCTCCAATGCATGAGAGTTAAAAGTGAAAGTGAAGTCACTCAGTCGTGTCCAACTCTTAGCGACCCCATGGACTGTAGCCCTACCAGGCTCCTCCGTCCATGGGATTTTCCAGGCAAGAGTACTGGAGTGGGGTGCCATTGCCTTCTCCAAGACATAGTCTAGATTTTTCTAATTCCTTTAATAGGCTCCTATGTTTTAGGAAATTGTGTTATTTTTCTCAGGAAAAATGCCAACATTAAGCAAGTTGAAACTTTAGGCAAATCTTGTTTTATAACACTTCCCTTTATTGCATTTTTTTAAAAATAAATCAAAGATTTCTAGCAACCCAGAGTTCAGGATGTCTATCAGTACCATTTTTCCCACAACATTTATTCATTTCATGTCTCTGTCATATTTTGGTAATTTTCAAACTATTTCAAACTTTTAAATTATTGCTATATTTGTTATGGTGATCTGTGGTTAGTGATTTTTGATGTTAATGTCATCAAAGGGACATCACATACTACACCCAATTAGTATTGGGTGCTCCACCCAATTAACTATTCCCCCATCTCTCTCCCTCTCCTCAGGCCTCCCTATTCTCTGAGACACAACAATATTGAAATTAGGCCAGTTAATAACCCTATGATAGCGTCTAGGTGTTTATGTGAAGGCAGGAGTCATATGTCTTCCACTTTAAATCAAAAGCTAGAAATACAATTAAGCTTAGTGAAGAAGCTGTATCAAAAGCCTAGCTGGCTGAAAGCCAGGCCTCTTGGGCCAAACAGGCAGCCAAGTTTTAAATGCAAAGGAAAAGTTCTTTAAAGGATATTGAAAGTGCTACTCTAGTGAACTCATGGATGATAAGAAAATGAAATCATCTTACTGCTGATATGGAGAAAGTTTCAGTGGTCTGGATGGAAGATCAAACCAGTCACAGCATTCCCTTAAGACAAAGCTTAATTCCAAGCAAGGCCCTAAATTTCTTCAATTTTGCAAAGACAGAGAGAGGTGAGAAAGCTGCAGAAGGAGTTTGAAGGTGGCAGAGACTGGTTTATGAGGTTTCAAGGAAGAAGCCAATTCCATGACATAAAAGTTCGAGGTGAAGCAGCAACCTATTGCAGAAGCTGCAACAAGTTATCCAGAAGATCTGACATCCTTAATGAAGAGGGTACACTGAACAGATTTTTCAACGTAGGTAGAACAGCTTTTCTTGGAAGAACATGTCTAGGATTTTCATAGCTAGAGAGAAGAAGTCAGTGCTTGGCTACAAAAAGTTTCAAAAACTAGTCTGACTTTTGTTTGGGGTGAACGCACCTGGTGACCTGAAGTTGAAGCCAATCCTCATTTACCATTCTGAAAATCCTAGGGCCCTTAAGAATTATGTTATATCTATCCTGCCTGTGCTCTATAAATGTACAACAAAGCCTGGATGGCAGCATGCATGCTTACAACATGACTTACTATTTTAAGCCCACTGCTGAGACCTACTACTCAGAAAACAAGAGGTTCTTATCAAAATACTTCTCATTGACAAGGCACCTGATCACCCAAGAACTCTGACAGAGATGTACAATGAGATTAACGTTGTTTTCATGTCTGCTGACACAAAGTCCATTCTGTAACCCAAGACCAAGGAGTTATTTCAGGTCTTTTAATTAAAGAAACACACTTTATTAGGCTATGGCTGCCATAGATGGTGATTTCTCTGATGGATCTGGGCAAGTTCAGTGGAAAACCTTCTGGAAAGGAGCCACCACTTTAGATGCCATGAAGATCACTTGTGATTCATGGGAAAAGGTCACAATATCAACATTGACAGACGTTTCTAAGAAGCTGATTCCAACCCTCGTGGATTGGGTTCCAGATTTGAAGGGTTTAAGATTTCGGTGGAGGAAGTAACTGTAAATGTGGTAGAAATAACAGGAGAGTTAGACTTAGAGGTACAGCCTAAAGATGTGACTGAATTGCTGCAATCTCATGATAAAATTTGAATGGATGAGAAGCTGCTCCTTATGGATGAGCAAAGAAAGCAGTTTCTGGAGGTAGAATTTACTCCTGGCAGAGGTGCTATGAAGATTTTTGAAATGACAATGAAAGATTTAGAATATCACATACACTTAAAGCAGAAGCAGTAGTTTGAGAGGCTTGACTCCTATTTTGAAAGAAGTTCTACTGTGGGTAAAATGATCTCAAACAGCATTGCGTGCTATAGAGGAATTGCTCATGAAAGAAAGAGTCAATCAGTGTGGCAAACTTCATTGTTGTCTAATTTTAAGGAACTGTAACAGCCACCCCAACCTTTAGCAAACACCACCTTGATCAGTCAGCAGCTGTGAACATTAAGGCAACACCTTCCACCAGGCAAAAGATTATGACTTGCTCAAAGCTCAGATGACGGTTAGCTTTTTTTTTTATAACAGAATATTTTTTAATTAGGTATGTACACTGGTTTTTAGATTTAATGCTATTGCATACTTAATAGACTACAATGCAGTTAAACATAAACTTTGACATGCACGGGGAAGCCGAAGAGTTCCTGTGATTCACTTCATTGCAATAACCATTTCAGGGTGGTGGTCTGACACTGACCCCACAATATCCCCAAGGGATGCCTGAAGGTCTTGCGTGCCTCTTTGATTGTAAACATTGGGTGCTGATTTATTGTTTCTTGATTTGAAAGGAATGTACAGAATGCAATCCTTACATGTTTCCACTCAGTTTCTGTTTCTTAAAAGATACTGTCACTTATGTCTTAAGGCTTTCCTGTCTGGCTCCATCAGCTGGCCTTTATGTTTTCATCTTCTTTCTTCCCCTTTGCCAAGGAACAGGTTAACTTTTCTTTTAATCGAAGCAAAAATAAAATTAAGCCTTCTCTTTTCTTTCACACACCATTCATACATCATCTTTTTCATGTCCTTCCCTTGTTTTTCCTACTCTGAAGTCCATGAATACTCTAATCTCAGCCTCAAACCCTCCACTAAACTCTGCTTGTTAGGTATTGAAGACGTTGCTATTGTCAATGAGTCTCTCCAGTCCAGTTACAGGTTGGGTTCTCCTTGTGTATTTGACGCTCTTCCCTTTCTCTTAATTTTTTTTTTTTTTTAGAAAGTTTTTCTTTAAAACAAAACCCCAAATCTCATTTTAGAAAATATAAAGAAGCAAAAAGAAACAAAGATCACCAACATTCCATTACCTAGGACAAACTAGCCAAAGCAGTTCACTATGAGCATACACGCAGACACACGCACACCTCCCCCTCGTACATTCTCCTCCTCCCCCCATGAGAACATGCTATTTATTATATTTGGTATTGTTTTTTTCATTAATGTATTGCAAACTTTGTTCCATGTCAAAAGACCTAATTATAATGTTATCAAAGTTTTAGAAGTTGTTTTAAACTTTTGTTTATTTGTTTAGTTTTGGCTGTGCTGAGTCTTCATTGCTGCTAGAAGGCTTTCTCTAGCTGCGGCAATCAGGGGCCGCTTTATAGACGTGGTGCTCAGACTTTTAGTGAACTTGTTGTAAATACTTCATGTAGTTGCGGTATGTGGGCTCGGTTATTACAGCTCTGGGCTATGGAGCACAGGCTCAGGAGTTGTGACGCACACACGGGCTTAGTTGCCCTGTGGTATGTGGGATCTTCCCAGATTCGTGATTGAACCCACGTCTCCTACATTGGCAGGTGGATTCTTTACCGCTGAACCATCAGGGAAACCCCTAGAAGTTATTTTAAAATGAACCAAATAAATCTAATGAGTAGTTTCTTACACATTTTTTAGCTGATTGCATACAATGATATGCAAACAACGACACAATAAAACACAAATAGCTACATTAATATTACATCAGATAAAATTCTATGATAAAATAATACTAGAGATTAAAGTTCATTTTATAATGATTAGAATTAGTTTCTTGATTTAATCCCTCAGAAAAATGTATTAATATTTAATTTTCATGCTAAGCAAACTGTAACCTCAGCAATAGAAAAAGCAAAGTCAAAACTACAAGGAGACAGAAAAATCCACAACCACAGCAAGACATTTCTCACAGTATTTTGTACAACAGGCACATACAAAAAATCAGTATGGAAATATAAGATTTGAACGGTAAAAGTTAAAAGTTACCTACTGAACAAATATGGAATACTGCACACAAGTGCAGAATAATGTATGTTTTGTAAGTACACATAAAGTATTTACAAAAAGTTCACTATATTCTAGGTCATAAAAGAATCTCAACATTTCAAGTAATAAAATATATCCTCTGACCTCATATTAAGCTATTGATATAGTTAATAATAGCTATTTTGTAATCCCCACGTTTGGAAATTAACTTATAAATCAAGCATGAGTCAAAGGCAACTGCAAAATAATCACAATAAGCCTAGCTACCCTTTATCACCAGACTCCCCAGGTGGCGCTAGTGGTAATGCAGGAGCCCAAGAGATAGGGGTTCCATCCCTGGGTAAGGAAGATCCCCTGGAGGAGGGCATGGCAACAAGCTCCAGTATTCTTGCCTGGACAGAGGAACCTGGTGGGCTACAGTCCGTAGGGTCGGGTCGCAAAGAGTCGGAGAATTGAAGAAACTTGGCATGCGCATAACACTCCTCATCAAGTGAGAGTGAGTGCTAGTCACTCGGTTGTGTCTGACTCTTTGCGACCCTGTGGATTGTAGCCCTCCAGGTTCCTCTGTCCATGGGATTCTCCAGGCAAGGATATGGTTACAATTTTTCTTTTCTCTTGTGATAAAGACTTTTAAGATTTATTCTCCTAGCAACTTTCAAATATGCTGAACAGTATTATTAACTCTGGTCACCATCCCCCTCACCGTAAAAATGGGAAGAGGAAGAGGAGGAGGGAGGGGAGTAGGGGGGAGGAAGGAGGTGGGGGAAGAAGGAGTGGGGGAGGAGAAAAGGGGAACTGACAAGATGATTTGATTTCCCAGAGTTTCCCAGGCTGGCTCTCCTGTCGGACTTCTCAGCTCTATAACTCAATAAATCCCCTTTTAAAATGAAGCCGGTTGAGCCAGGTTTCTGTCACTTGCAAACAAAAAGAGCCTTGACCCACACAAGGGTTAAAGGCACGAAGCAGGAAGTGAGTAAGAACTCTCTGCTTTCCAGCCTCACGTCTTATGTCTCTCTTCTGTTTCCTGCATTGGCAGGTGGATTCTTTACCACTAGAGCCACCTGGGAAGCGGTATTATTTTTATAGTGATTATTGCAAAAAATAAACAAAGCTTGGTATATGTAGATATGGCAGTGCACTGCCACGAAAGATCCAGTGTCTCAAAGCCACAAAAAGAGCATAGATTCTCTCTCGTCTTTGCAGTCTGATAGAGGGAGGGGAAATGATTCCACACCCATGACATTTATTTTATAATCACATGATAATCTTTTTGAAGAACTTATCAATCTTTTGAAAAAAATTCCTGTTAATACCTTTTACCCATAGTTTTATTGAGTGCTTGTCTTTGTTATTAAATGAATTTTTTATGTATTCAGTATTAAAGATAACAATCTTTTATATTGCAAGTTGTAAATATTTTAATTGTCATTGATATTTTTGATGTATAATTTTTTTGATGTGTAATGTTAATTACTCATTTGTTTGTGTGGATTTCTGCAGTGTTGTGACAATGCAGCATTTTAGAAGTAGATTAAGAATATTAAGCAAATATGCCAAAGCGTAGATTGAGATTGGGTATGAAAAGGTAGAATATGTAATAGATAAAGTGCTCTGCCAGTTGAGTGCTTCAGGCATTCCATCAATGATTCTAAATAGGGAGATGCCGCATGTGTAAGAGCATTGAATTTAGAGTCAGAACTGAGTCTCAGGTCTGCAATACGCTTGCTGTGCAACTTGGCTTGGTCAGTGCCTCTGCCCAGTGGCTTGAAAATTGCTACTTACATACAGTTAGGGGCCTCCCTGGGGCTCCAGTGGTTAAGACTTTGCCTTCCATCCTTGGTGGGGGAACTAACATCCCACATGCCTCCTGGCCTAAAACAGACAAAAAAATCAGAAGCAATATTGTTACAAATTGAATAAAAGACTTTAGAAATGGTCCACTTTAAAAAAAAAAAAACCTTAAAAAAATATAACTAAAGTCTCTAGTTTATGTGGTCTTTTACCTCTTTAGAAAATAATTTCACTTGAGATTCAATCTGTAGAAAACTCAGAAATGTCAATATTAGCAGTTGCAATGTGATCTTAATTTCTCACCTGTGTAAACAATAACTGTCTGGAGCATTCCTTTCACTAGATGGCAAATTCTTTCTGTATAACTTAGCTTTCCCTCAGTATCTACACAACTTACTTTTCAGGAAGAAGATAGTAAAGCTAAAACAATGGCTATTATACCAGCAGAAGTAAGCCATTTCAAAAATTACGGTCTTACACAATCTATTAATATCTGTCTGCATGTATGTGTGTGTTCTGGTGCACACACACGTGTGCATTGTTGCTTTTATTTTTTTAATAAAATTAACTTTGTTTCTTTTTTTACTTTTGGCAACTAGACAGGAACTTGAACCCTGGGCCCTCAAATTAAAAGTTTGGTGCACTGCCTGCTGGAGCTAGCCAGGCTATGATGCTCATTTTAGATGTGTGCAAGGATTTAGAATTTCACCTAAATGTGAAACACAGACACACACACACATCTGTCAAATAATAGAGGTTTAAAGAGTTTAAAGAGTCTTTTTAAAAAATGTGTACATGCAAGACACGTTTCCTCGTACAACTCAAAGACCTAACTGCCATAAACCAGAGCTCTTAGGTGCAAAGTTAGAGGGGTTTTTGTAAAGTACTAACTAAAAACAGGAAAGGAAAAAAAATACAGAAAAAATAAGAAAAATATTACTAATATCACACGAACTCTTTCAGATAATAAAAGATAATAGAGGTAGTATTTCCTAGCTAATTTTGTGAACTCTGTGTAATTCTGATACCAAAAGTGTTGAAGACATTACAAGAAAAGAAAAATTATATGTTAACATTTCTTATACAAACAAATATACAAATAATTCTTAACAGAATGTAAGCAAATCAAATATAGCAACAGAGAAAAGGCATAATACATTGTTGGTTTAACATAAAAGTTCAACAATGTGATTTTAAATGTTAATTAAGAAGAAAAGTTATATAATTCAACAGATGAAGAAAAAGCATTTGTCAAATTTCAGCTCTAAATTATGATAAAAACTCTCTGCAAAATAAGAATAGATGAAAAAATTCTCAGAAAGGCATATATAAAAGTTTCTAGTATCATTCTTACTGATGAAATACTGGATGCTCTTCCTCAAACACAGGGAAAAGGCATGGGTGGCCACTTTTTTTTTTTTTTTTAAATAAGGTAGTTTTAGGCTTACAGAAAAACTGAGGAAGCTACAGAGACTCATATACCCCTGGTGCTGACTTATGCACAGCCTCCCCTATTATCAATACCCCCCTCCAGAAAGGTTTATCTGTTACAATCCATAGACCTACAATGACATGTTGTATCACCCGAAGCCCATGCTTTACATCAGAGTTCACTCTTGGTGGTGCACACTCTATAGATTTCGATGGAAGTATAATCACACGTATCCATCACTGCAGCATTGTACAGAATAGTTTCTTTGCTAAATATTCTCTGTACTCTGCCTATTCATCCTTCCTCCTTTCCTAAACTCCTGGCAACCAACCGTCCTTTCAATGTTTTGATGGTCTTCCTCTCTCCAGAATGGAACACAGTCTGAAGCATATACTATGCAGCTCTTTCAGATTGTCTTCTTTCGTTTACCAATATGCATTTTAGATTCCTCTATGTCTTTTCATGGCTTGAGAGTATTTCTTTTTTGCATTGAATAATATTCAATTGCACAATAATATTCAACTGTGATTCAATGTATCACAGTTTATTTATACACTCATCTACTGAAGGGCATCTTGGTTTCTTCCAAGTTTTGGCAATTATGAATAAAACTGCTATAAACATTCTTGTGCAGGTTTTCATGTGGACATAATTCTCAACTCATTTTGTGAATGCCTCGGAGTGCAATTACTGGATCATATTAGTTTTGTAAGAAACTGCTAAATCGTCTTCCAAAGTGACTGTACCACGTTGTACTCCCACCAGCAATGAATGTGAGTTCCCATGGCTGCGCATCCTCAGCAGCATTTGGATTGTCCGTGTTTGGGGTTCTAGTAGGTATAATAGGTTATAATAGCTATAATATGCCTATAGGTCTAATTGTTTTAATTTGCAATTCCCTAACGCCATTTGATGTTAAGTCTCTTTTCATATGCATATTTTCCATCCGTATATCTTCTTTGGTGAGGTGTCAGTTGAGGTTTTTTGTTTATTTTTAAAGTGAGGTTTTCATTTCCTTATTGTTGAGTTTCATGATTTCTTTGTATATTTTGAATAATAGTCCTTTATCACATACATCTTTTTCAAATTTTTCTCCCAGTCTGTAATCTGCCTTCTTAATCTCTTGCAGGATGTCCACTTTTATAACTTTTATTTAAAGTTGTAATAGAGGTCCTATCTAGCACAAGAAAAAGAGATAAAAGGCATACAGATACAAAAGGAAACAATAAAGCTGTCTCTCTGGGTGACATGATTGAACTTGTAGAAATTCCTATGTAATCTATACAAAATCTACTAGAACTTATAGGTAAATTTAACAATATTTTAGTATCAAAGCCAATATGCAAAACTAAATTGTATTTTTATGTTTCTAACACTGGAGAGTAAAATTTAAGATAGCATTTATAACAACGCAAAATTATAAATACTTAGGAATAATGAATTGTAAGACTCAACATGATTAAAAGTACAGTTGTCCTCAAATTGTTCTACTGGGTTTTTTTTGACAAGTACACAATGCGTTATTTATCCGTGGTTGCACTGAGTCGTTGTTGCTGCAGTGGGATTTCTCTAGTGGTGCAAAGGCGTTCCTCTCTGGCTGCAGGGCCTGGGCTTCTCATTCAGCGGCTTCTTTGGTTGTGGAGCACGGGCTCTAGGTGCACAGGCTTCAGTAGCTGCAACAGAGGAGCCCATTAGTTGTGGTGCAAGGGCTCTGGAGCACCGGCTCCGTAGTTGCGGCACACAGGCTCAGCTGCTCTGTGGCACGTAGAATCTTCCAGACCAGGAATCGAACCCGTGTCCCCTGCATTGGCAGGCAGATTTTTATCCACTGTACCACTGGGAAAATCTGGTCTGTTAATCTTTGTAATCACATTCTTAGCAGACTTTTTTAAAGTAGCAGTTGAGAAGATAATTGTAAAATTTGTGTAAGTAATTCAAAGAACCTAAAGGAAGCAAAAATTATTTTTAAAATAAATGGTGCTAAAACCAGTGGGTATCCATGTGGGGGGCGGGGGAGCTTGACTTTTACCTCAAGTCATATGCGAACATTAATTTGAAATGAATAATAGTCCTAAATGCAAAAGCCGAAACTATGACGCTCCTAGAAGAAAAAAGGGGAGTATATTTGCAAGTTTGTATTAAGCATTTTCAGAAATGACACAGAAATAAAGCTAAACTTAAAAGAAATAATGATAAATTGAATGTTAATATTCAAAATTTCTGTTCATCACTAAGAAAATGAATATACACTAAGAAAATGAATATACACACCATAGGCAAGGAGAAAAATACTTGCAACACATATATTTGAGAAAAGGACTGGTATTCAGAATATAGAAAGTTAGCTACATTTCAATAATACAAAAATAACCAGCTCAGTATAAAAATGACTAGCAGACTTGCAGATACTTCACAAAGAAGATATACAAATGGTTAATAGGCACATGAAAATATGTTCAGCATCTTTAATCATTAGAAAAATGCCAATTAAAAGTATCATGTGAAATAATTACATGTAGCCACTAGAATGGCTGGGCTTCCCTGGTGGTTAAGACGGTAAAGAATGTGCCTGCAATGCGGTAGACCCAGGTTCGATCCTTGCGTCGGGAAGATCCCCTGGAGAAGGGAATGACCCATTCCAGTATTCTTGCCTGGAGAATTCCATGCACAGAGGAGCCTAGTGGGTTACAGTCCATGGGGCTGCAAAGAGTCAGACTCAATTGAGTGACTAACACTCACTCACTCACTCACTAGAAACACTAAAATGAAAAGACATAATCAAATGTTGGTGAACGTGTAAAGCAAATAATAGAATATTGTTGGTGGAAGTGTAAAATGAGGTATCTATTTTGGAAAACTGGTAGTTTTTGAAACACTTAAACATACTTGTACCCTATGATCCAGCAAGTCCAGTTTCATTCAAGAGAAAGAATAATATGTCTAAGAAAACTTGTACAACAATATTCACAGTAGTTTTATTTCTAATAGGTCAAACCAGGAAACAGACTAGATTTCCACTAATGGAAGAATGGATAGACAAATATACAATGGGATACCACTCAGCTATAAAAAGGAATAAATTACAGATGCACACAGCAGTATTATACAGAATGAAAGAATCCTGACATAAAGAAATATACATTTGCATAAACTGGTAGTACAAAAAGTATTTTTTGATGGTGATGAAAAATCTGACCAAAGCTATTCTTGCCGAGAAGCAATTGACTAGAAGGAGGCATAACCAGAATTTTCCAGACCCATAAAAATGTTTTATATTTTGATAGGGTGTAGATTACATGAGCTGATCCATTTGTCAAAACAGTATCTTTGAAGTCTATCTACTTCGCTACAGTAAAATAAATCTCAATAAAAAAGGTTTAATAGCACAAACCAAATACTTAATGGCAAACTAACATTCACAATACAAGATAAGTTTTTCTGTAGATATTCTACTAGGCAGGCAAACTGTCATAAAGAACTTTCCTTGACCCTCCCCAGGTGGCTCAGTGGTAAAGAATCCGCCTGCCAATGCAGGAGATGCCAGTTCGATCCCTGGGTTGGGAATATCCCCTGGAGGAGGAAATGGCAACCCACTCCAGTATTCTTGCCTGGAGAATCCCATGGACAGAAGAGCCTGGCAGGCTATAGTTCATGGGTTCAAAAAGAGTTGGACACGACTGAGCACCCCACAAAAATGCTTAACTTTCCCCATTCCAGACTTTTCAGGACTTTGTTTTCCTCTCTTCTTGTCCAGTATGAGACCTATGCAGAACAGAGTACAGCTGACATCCCCACTGGAGGTCAAGATATAGTCAACTTTAGTGAGTCAGTGGAAATGTGAGGATTATGTCATTTGTTCATATTGTTTTCTGATTCTACTAGTCTATCATTACAGGCTAACTTCAACTCTGACTCAGCATACTTCTATTATATTACAAAATACAGTTTCACAATATTATCCAGGGATTGGTCACTGACTCTGCTAAGACACATTTCTTCCTGGTCCATAGATTGCTATTCATTTGTGATCACAGTGGTCTTTGACATGACATTCCTCTTGCCGGAAATTTTAAGGTCGCAAAACATATGTATAATTTGTGATGCAGGTTTTTGTTATTAATAGAACAACTTGTTCTTGTTACTTTGATCCAGTGGTATGCAAGGAGAAATGAATGGCAAGCTTTTCATTTCCTGGATTACAATAAAAATTTGATTTTAGTACACTCTCACATTTTTTAATTACATTTTTCATGTTATTATTTACTCATTGTGTGAGATTGATGGAACAGTACTAACAAGTAGCCAATAGTACCATAAAAACCGTGCCCTAGGTTAATGCTATATATGAACTCTGGCTTGGACAGTCTAAAAGTTTTTTTTTCTATTTTGCACAGATTTAGTTTATAGAGAGAAGATTAGGAATTTGATTGCTGTAATTTCTGAGCATATGCATTGATAAAAGAGACCACATTTCCTACTGGAGAAGTTTGACTATGGTACCAAAGTGCTCGGTATTACAACAGTTTCCAGGAGGCATTTCCTGTCTTTAGTGCGCTACTTAATATTGTTTAGGTTTTCATTATGTGAGCAAACATTTGGAGACCTGAACTGTTTTGGTTACACAGTTAACCAGATAAATGAAGTGAGTTTTAAAGAGTACTTATTCAACATCCTGTGAGAATAAAATGTTTGAGAGGTTCTTGTCTCCTGGCAATTCTTGTATTTATGAGTCTTTGAAGAGAGAGAGAGAGAGAGAAAAAAAAAAAAATCACTGAATAAAGTCAGGTGTAGCTGACCTGCTGTGATGACCTCTATTAGAGATCTAGCTGGAGAAATTAGATTTGCCTGAAGCTTAACCTCATGGCAATTACATGCTTGAAAGTTCTGGAACATATTTTCCATTCAACACTAAACACTATGGTTATTTTTTTTTAATATTTATGTGTCTGGGCAGCCAAAGCCTGATGAAACTGACTCCCAAGGTGTCGACAGATAAGGTTGGGTGAAAGACAAGTAATTCAAACTTCACATCATCTATCCCATGAACTCTGTTCCATGCCTTTCCACAGTCCATGCACCCCTACATTTTGTACATATTATTAGATTTCCACTAGCTAATATGTTGCACTTATTTTTATAATAGTTTTTAGATATAATTCATATACCATAAAATTCACTCCTTTAGTGTGCATGCATGGTGGTTTTCCATACATTCTGAGAGATGTGCAACAATTATTAGAACCTAACTTTCAAACATTTTAAGCAGCCCCCAAAGAAACCCCATTATCCATTAAGTAGTCACTCTCCATGTTCCTCTTCCCCTCCAGCCTCTAGAACTACTAATCTAATTTTGGTCTCTATGTATTTGTCTATTCTGGACAATTCATCTAAATGGAATCATATAGTATTTGGTCCTTTGTAATCGATTTCTTTCACTTAATATATTTCTAAGACTCATACATGTTGTAGCCTGTATCACTTCATTCACGTTCATTTCTGAATAATACTCCATTGTATACCTCATTCTGTTTATCCATTTATCAGGTTGATGGGCATTTGGGCTGTTTCCATGCTCTGCCTGTAATGAATAAAACTAAATATGTATGAATTTTGTGAATGGATACGTATGGATATTCATGTACAAGTCTTTTGTGAACATCTTAAACAATTTCTCTTGTAGATACCTATGAGTGAAATTGGTAGGTTAGGGAGAACTCTGTGCTTAACATTTTGAGAAACTACCAAATTGTTCTAAAGAGGGACTACTTCATTCTACATTTCAGCCAGCATCATAAGACAGTTCTGATTTCTCCACACCCTTGTCAACACATGTTGTCATATTCAGAATCGGAAAGAAGCCGTAAGTTTGAATGAGGACCGTGAGGAAGAAAACAGCAGTTGAGAAGGCCAGAGCTGAGGTGATCTGGACTTAGGTCATTCAGAACTTCCTAGAACATGTCAAGGAGTCTTCTCTTTATTTGAAAAGAAATGTATTACTTTTGAAGAGTTTGCCAAAGTGAGGTAATGTAATGAGATTTATATTTTAATGAGCCCCTACAGATGGCTGGATCAATGGTAATAAACATCTTACCACTCCCCATCTCCATCTTGCCATCTCCCCACAGAGGAGGGGATCAATGGTAAGAAACAGAAACTCTATGGAAAGCCAGATTAGGCGGCTACTCTGGGAGACCTTGTTTGAATTACAGGTGGTGACAATGGAAAGCAAGAGAGGTGTACATGGATTTAAGGGATATTTTTAAAGTTATATCAACAGACGTGATGATGGAGGTATCAATGGTGACAATTGTCAAGGATGACAATGGAATGCATATGTCATTCACTGAGAAAGGCGGCACTAATCAGGTATGAGACAACAGTTGTGGTTTTAAGTGTTGTCACACTGAGTTTGAGGTGCCTTTGAGAGATCTAAGAGATGTCAAGTAAAGTAGGATACATAGGTCCAACTATGTATCTAAAATTCCAACTTGGAATTTTAGATAGCTTGAAAGGTAATCTGAGGGAAAGAATTTTAGTCTATAAAATATTATAAAGAGAAAAAAGAAACACCCTGCTTATTTCAAAGAGTATCTTATAAAAATTAAGTACAAGACTATAGTCATTTACAAAGTCATAAAGAATTTTCTATGCTTTCATGTGAGGATGTAAGAATAAAAGAAAACTCTTACAAATTAATACCTAACTCCTTCAGAGAGCTTGGCCAAACTTTTTGACCAAGTTGGGCTCAGTCACTTTCTTTTTTTTTTAACTTTTAAATTTGTATTGGAGTATAGCTGATTAACTATGTTGTGATAGCTGCAGGTTGGCAACAAAGGGACTCAGCCTCATATATACGTGTATTCTCCCCCAAACTCCCCTCCATCCAGGTTTTGGCTCCGTCACTTTAATCACCACTGTAGACAATTCCGTCAACTTCTCTTCCCAACCTGCTCATTTTTTCCTTGTCTGATGGTCAAGTATTTTTATGATGCATTCCAGAGCTGTGGTCATTTATGAGTTTGTGCTTCGGTGATGTGTGTTGCTGTTTGTGTTTTTCACACTTTTTCCTTCTATTATAAACTGGAGTTTAGAGTAGCAAAAGTTGTTATTTACTAAAGAAATTATGTAATCATAAATAAGCAAAAGACCCCTAAGCAAAAAATTAGAACTTCTTAAAGTAAAACAGGTAAACATAAAATCCAATAGGTTGTGTATCTCAAGAATCTTTATAGTCATTTTACTATTGTACTTAGACTATCTGCTCACTCACTGAACTCAGTTGCTTTCTGGTTTCCAAAACATCAGTAAACACTTACTTACCTTATTCTTTGTTAGGTTCTAAATTCCTTGGGACGAACAGTCCCTTTCAAAAGATACCTTATCACCTCAGAGCCTCTGTAGGAGTTTGAATAGGCAGTCATAACTCATTTTAAATTACGTCATTTGGATTTATGAATGGAACTCTTGACGGGGTTCAACAACAGGAAATTTCACAGGAAGGCAGCATTTTAATTCAGCCAAGAGATGCTAATAGAGTGTTCTGTTAGACTTCAGTATTTGCTAATTTGGAAGGATGTTTTTATTTTATACTGCACACAATAACTGGAACACATGTATACCTGTGGCGGATTCATTTTGGTATTTGGCAAAACTAATACAATTATGTAAAGTTTAAAAATAAAATAAAAAAAAAATAGAAACTCAAACCTAAAAAAAATAAATAAATAAAAAATAAAAATAAAACAGCTAAAAGGAAGTTGCTGTGGAAATGAAGTAACAAGTAAGTCAGTCTGAATCATTCAGATAGGGTGAGAAAACCTAGAACTATACGTCAGATCTTCATTCTTGATCTAAAGCTCTTTCCATAATGCCAGTTTCAATAATTAGTAAGACTGTGGTATAAAGACAAGGGCCTGTGTATAAATACGTTAGATACATCTCTACACAGTGCACAGAAGCTACCATTTTGTATTTTCACCACTGCTTCTACCAGTCCCCAAGCCCTTTCACCCAAACTACGTTTGAAATGTCATTCTATTTCATTTCTTTATACTCGTTTGTATTTTTTAAAGGAACCTTCCTACACTGTTGATAAGAATGTCAACTGACACAGCCACTATGGAGAACAGTATGGAGGTTCCTTAAAAAACTAAAACTCAAAACTATGATGTGATCATAGTTCACATGATTCCACTCCTGGGTATATATCCAGAAAATAATTATTATTAAAAAGATATATGCACCCTAATGTTCACTGCAGCACTGTTTACAATAGCCAAGACATGGAAGCAACTTAAATGTCCATAAACAGATGAATGGAAAAAAAATATGATTATATTTATATGATGTAGTATTACACAGCCATGAAAAGAATGAAATAATGCCATTTGCAACAACATGGATAGATCTAGAGATTATTATACTACTGCTACTGCTACTGCTAAGTCGCTTCAGTCATGTCCGACTCTGTGCGACCCCATAGACGGTATCCAACCAGGCCCCGCCATCCCTGGGAGTCTCTAGACAAGAACACTGGAGTGGGTTGCCATTTCCTCCTCCAACGCATGAAAGTGAAAGTGAAGTTGCTCGGTCATGTCTGACTTTAGTGACCCCATGGACTGCAGCCTACCAGGCTCCTCCGTCCATGGGATTTTCTAGGCAAGAGTACTGGAGTGGGGTGCCATCGCCTTCTCTGTAGAGATTATTATACTAAGTGAAGTAAATCAGACAGAGAAAGACAAATACCATACAAGGTCACCCATATGTGGAATCTTATATATGTGTATGAGTTCAGTTCAGTCGCTCAGTTGTGTCCGACTCTTTGTGACCCCATGAATCGCAGCACGCCAGGCCTCCCTGTCCATCACCAACTCTTGGAGTTCACCCAGACTCACGTCCATCGAGTCAGTGATGCCATCCAGCCATCTCATCCTCTGTCGTCCCCTTCTCCTCCTGCCCCCAATCCCTCCCAGCATCAGAGTCTTCCAACGAGTCAACTCTTCGCATGAGGTGGCCAAAGTACTGGAGTTTCAGCTTTAGCATCATTCCTTCCAAAGAAATCCCAGGGCTGATCTCCTTCAGAATGGACTGGTTGGATCTCCTTGCAGTCCAAGGGACACTCAAGAGTCTTCTCCAACACCACAGTTCAAAAGCATCAATTCTTCGGTGCTCAGCTTTCTTCATAGTCCAACTCTCACATCCATACATGACCACAGGAAAAACCATAGCCTTGACTAGAGGGACCTTTGTTGGCAAAATAATGTCTCTGCTTTTCAATATGCTATCTAATTTGGTCATAACTTTTCTTTCAAGGAGTAAGTGTCTTTTAATGTCATGGCTGCAGTCACCATCTGCAGTGATTTTGGAACCCAAAAAAATAAAGTCTGACACTGTTTCCACAGTTTCCCCATCTATTTCCCATGAAGTGATGGGACCAGATGCCATGATCTTTGTTTTCTGAATGTTGAGTTTTAAGCCAACTTTTTCACTCTCCTTATATATAGTAATGTTGTGTCATACAACATTACTGTATATAAAATAGATAACCAGCAAGAATTTACTGTATAGCACAGGGAGCTATACTCAGTATTTTGTAATAATTATATATTACAATATATAATATACAATATATTACAATATTAAAATATACATTACATTAATATATATTATATTACAATAATTACATAAATATATCAATGTATTACAATATGTAATATACAATATATAGATACAATATACAATATACAATATAATTGCAGTATATAATTATATTTCCTATAAAGGAAAATAATCTGAAAAAAAGAGCATATATATATATATTTTGTGGAGGGGACTGCAATGGGTCTTTGTTTGTGCTCTAATTGACGTGTATGGGCTTAGTTGCCCTGGTGGATATGAGATCTTAGTTCCCCAATCAGGGCTCAAACCCACAGTCCCTGCATTGCAAAGCAGATTCTTAACCACTGGTCAACGGGGAAGTCCCCAAAAGTATATATTTCTTGATGCAAATACTTTCAGGAATGGTAATCATGGCTTAGTAGTAAAGAATCCACCTGCAATGCAGGAGATACAGGAGATATGGGTACAATCTCTGGGTTGGGAGGTTCCCTGAAGGAGAAAATGGACTGAAAAATCCCATGGAAAGAGGAGCCTGGTGGCTACAATCCAAAGAGTCTCAAAGAGTCAGACACGACTGAGCGACTGAGCACACGCAATCCTTCAAATACACTTTTATGTGACTCTATAAATCAGATAGTATCCTCATGGAGTTGTTTGGCCACTAGATGGTAAAAGAAAAAAGTGTCTACTCGGGTGGTCAGGAAGCCAGATCAGAGAAAGAGGCACCGTGAATGAGGAAAAGTGCAGAGGGGATCAGGCGACTGGAGACAGGCTTCCCAGTAATCTTGCCTGAAACCAAGGCTTTACTTTTCTTATACAGATTATAAAGAAAGCTGGGCGCCGAAGAACTGATGCTTTTGAACTGTGGTGTTGGAGAAGACTCTTGAGAGTCCCTTGGACTGCAAGGACATCCAACCAGTCCATCCTAAAGGAAATCAGTCCTGAATATTCATTGGAAGAACTGATACTGAAGCTGAAACTCCAATACTCTTATGTGTGTCCAATGTGGATATTGGTTAAAATACAACAACCAGGGGCTAGGGAGAGTAGGTAATCAAGAGGCAATGGTATGAATAACCTTGTATGCCCTTCAGAAAATGACTGCGTAATAACCGTGTCCAGCCTTGAAACAGCATAGTTGATTATGTTTCTGAATGCTCTATTCAATCATTTCAAAACTTGTCCATGGTTAAAGAGTAACAACATTATTATTTCCTTTTTCCCAAGGGAATTACCAAATTGCAAAATCCTGTTATGAGGACCTAGGCCTCTGACAACATACTGAGTAGGAAAACCTCACTCAGAGTAATTGTGCAGGCGGCTCCCTTGTTCTGAATGGGGTCTCTGGTGCGCTTTCGTAAATACTTTAATTTATAGACTATTTTGGAAAAAATTTGGCTTATTCATTTCCAGCACATTTTATGATACTCACATCAGTGAGTTTGGATACTCATAGTTCACACCATGGTTTCAGTGATATTGTCTCAGAAGGGCCAGACAAAATTATTTTTAGCTCCAAAAGTTAACAACAGCAATGAGCAAAACTTTCAAATGAGAAGCTTAGATGTTTGTTTTAAAGGTTCTCCAAACTCCTATTCATTATTATCCCCTCAACTTCAGCAGTATTTATTCTTTCAGATACCCACTGGGACCACACAGTTTAATCTCATCTCTCATTAAGGAAAGAGGACTAGACCTGAAAGTAACTGTAAGTGCTTTGAAATAACTAGTTTCCAGCAACGTGAACATAAATCACCCAGGATGTGAACTTTCTTTCAAACATATAATGAATCAACTTGTCATTATAATATCACCAGGCACCTAATATTTTTACTTTCACAGTTTCAGGTCTTGTCATCTATGTTGAATAGATAGAAAATATATATTACTTAGGTTGACTGTGTATATATAGGTAGATTATTGGATGCAAAGGTAGGATAAAATTAAAACAATTTTGTGCCATACTTATAGATTCCTTTTCTTTGGAAATATTCACCTTTGTTTTGTAGAGAAGCAAAATTTCCCACCCCAAAATATCTTTTCAGTATGGATAATTTTTGAGCTGAAAATAATCAAGGCCGAAAAACAGAAAGAAACTTTGATCTCCCCGCTAACTGCTTAGAAGAATTTAGAAAGAAGACCTATTCCTCAAATAGAGCTACCATCTGATATATATGCAAAGAGTTGGGTTAAATGGGCTTCCCTGGGGGCTCAGTGGTAAAGAATCTGCCTGCCAATGCAGGAGATGCAGGTTCCATCCCTGGGTCGGGAAGATCTCCTGCAGAAAGAATACTCACTCCAGTATTCTTTGGAGAAGGCAATGGCACCCCACTCCAGTACTCTTGCCTGGAGAATCCCATGGATGGAGGAACCTGGAGGGCTGCAGTCCATGGGGTCACTGGGAGTCGGACACGACTGAGTGACTTCACTTTCACTTTTCACTTTCATGCATTGGAGAAGGAAATGGCGACCCACTCCAGTGTTCTTGCCTGGAGAACCCCAGGGACGGGGGAGCCTGATGGGCTGCTGTCTCTGGGGTTGCACAGAGTCGGACACAACTGAAGCGACTTAGCAGCCACTATTCTTG
Organism: Bos javanicus; assembly: GCF_032452875.1. Classification (NCBI taxonomy): domain Eukaryota; kingdom Metazoa; phylum Chordata; class Mammalia; order Artiodactyla; family Bovidae; genus Bos; species Bos javanicus. Next base: position 68,594,181 of record NC_083883.1, read on the forward strand.
CCAGGGAAATCCCATGGACAGAGGAGCATGGTGGGTAGAGTCTATGGGGTTGCAAAAGAGTTGGATGCGACTTAGTGAACAAGCACCACCACCAACAACATGGACTAAGTACGGGGGGAAGCTTTAGGTCGGGCCTGGAGACCAGAGGCAGCTCTGTGTCTCATTGTCTCCCAGGGCTCCGCGTGCATTTGTTTACCAAACATTTGTTTGCCGACCTGCATATAAATTACCTTCCTCCTACTTGAGGTTCCAAACCACTACTCTCAACTTCCTCTTTTGTATTTAGCTGAAGGTAGTATTTAAGTGACTTGTTTAGCCATTTTAGTAACTTGCTCAGTCTTGTGGTATCTTTCCCATAAATACATCTTATTAAACTTCTGTTAGTTAATCTGTCTCATGTCTTAAAAAAAAATTTTATATTGATTGATTTTATTTTTGGCTGTGCTGGGTCTTCATTGCTCTGTGCAGGCTTTTTCTGGTTGCGGTGTGAAGGTTTCTCATTGTGGTGACTTCTCTTGTTGCAGAGCATGGGCCAAGTTGCTCCAAGGCATGTGGGATATGTCTTGGACCAGGGATCAAACCCATGTTCCCTGCATTGGTAGGCAGATTCTTACCCACTGCACAACAAGGGAAGTCCCTGTTTCATGTCATTTTAATTTTTAGACCTGTCAAAAGAACCTAGAAAGAGAAGAATTTCTCCCTTCCTGATTATTTAAAAGTTCATGAATTACACAAATTCACCCCTGGATCCAGATTGCCTGGCCCACTTGAGGAGGAAAATAACCAAGCTGATGAAAACTGCTTCTGCAAAGTACATCATGAGAGGGTCGGAGCTGTGTTTATTAATGCAAAAGACATTAAGTAATTAACTTACTTTCTACATTCTCTTAAATACATGAGTTGCTAAAGTTGATTGAGTTGCAGTCATCTGGGGGAATCAGTAGTTGGTAAGGACAATTGTCCAGATCCTAGCTGTGGCAACAGAGAAAGCACAGCCCAGCGTCCTGGTTTCCGTTGGTGCATAAAGTGAATAGGAAGCTGCTACTGCTACTGCAAAGTTGCTTCAGTTGTGTCCGACTCTGTGAGACCCCATAGACGGCAGCCCACCAGGCTCCCCTGTCCCTGGGATTCTCCAGGCGAGAACACTGGAGTGGGTCGCCATTTCCTTCTCCAATGCATGAAAGTAAAAAGTGAAAGTGAAGTCGCTCAGTCGTGTCCAACTCTTAGCGACCCCATGGACTGCAGCCTTCCAGGCTCCTCCGCCCATGGGATTGTCCAGGCAAGAGTACTGGAGTGGGTTGCCATTTCCTTCTCCCATGAATAGGAAGAGTGCAGGCTTTTCCCTCACTAGCTCCTTCAAATAGCTTTTTCCCCCATAAATTTTTTTAAGACTTAAAAAAATTGCAGGGTTGGGAAGAAAGCTGAGTGCCAAAGAATTGATGCTTTTGAACTGTGGTGTTGGAGAAGACTCTTGAGAGTCCCTTGGACTGCAAGGAGATCCAACCAGTCCATTCTGAAGATCAGCCCTGGGTGTTCTTTGGAAGGAATGATGCTAAAGCTGAAACTCCAATACTTTGGCCACCTGATTTGAAGAGTTGACTCATTGGAAAGGACTCTGATGCTGGGAGGGATTGGGGGCAGGAGGAGAAGGGGGCGACAGAGGATGAGATGGCTGGATGGCATCACCAACTCTATGGACATGAGTTTGAGTGAACTCCAGGAGTTGGTAATGGACAGGGAGGCCTGGCGTGCTGCAATTCATGGGGTCGCAAAGAGTCGGATACAACTGAGCGACTGAACTGAACTCAACTGGGGAGGGAAGAATTGGGAGTTTGGGATTTGCAGATGTAAACTAAATATATACAGGATAGGTAAACAACCAGGTCCTGTTGTATAGCACAGGGAACTATACTCAACATCCTCTGCTAAGCCATAATGGAAAAGAATATGAAAAAGAATGTATATATGTGGATAACTGAATCACTTTGCTGTACAGCAGAAATTAATACCACACTCTAAATCAACTATACTTTAATAACATTTTAAAAATAAAATTTAAAATAAAGTTAAAAAGAAACAAATTGTAAGCTGTTTTATATTTGCCTCTAAATAAGCACTTAAAATTTCTTTTTTTTTAAACAATTAAAAATGGCAAAATCTCCTAAAGCCATCTGTTCCTCACTCACTCCTAACCAGACTTGATACACTTGCCCTGACTGTGTGAATCTTTACCAGCTTCCCATATGATATGTTGTACCAAGATGCAACTCTATAGCATGAGTTGTGTCTCTTAATACTTGACTTAAATTTTATTGAGGAAAACTTTGCTTATTTGTTCCAACAACCACTATTCTAAAGTTCTTCTATAGTCACAGTCTATAATGCTCCATATCACTTGAGGAATTCTATAGTTTTTCCTGGGCTGACTCTGATTTTTTTCTGCTTTTTAAAAAATATATTTTATTTTATTTCTTTTAATTATTATTTTTTTTACTTTACAACATTGTATTGGTTTTGCCATACATCAACATGCATCCGCCACGGTTGTACACGTGTTCCCCATCCTGAACCTCCCTCCCACCTCCCTCCCCATACCATCCCTCTGAGTTATCCCAGTGCACCAGCCCCAAGCTTCCTGTATCCTGCATCAAACCTGGACTGGCGATTCGTTTCTTATATGATATTGTACATGTTTTAATGTCATTCTCCCAAATCATCCCCCTTATTTTAAAGAATGAGAAATTTGCTTTAATTCTGTTTTAGAATGAGTTGAGTTTTGTGACAGTGACTAAAAAATAAGGACATGTTTGTAAAATATAAGCTGAGAATTTTAAATAATTTTGTTGCAATATTGTGATTTATAAGAAATATTTATATTTGGTCATATATGTGTGTGAGTGCTGTGTACTCAGTCACATCAGTCATGTCTGACTCTGTGATACCATGGACTGTAGCTCGCCAGGCTCCTCTGTCCATGGGATTCTCCAGGCAAGAATATTGGAATAGATTGCCATTCCCTTCTCCAGGGGCTCTTCCTGACACAGGGATCGAACCCTGGTCATATATATGTATTTGGTTAAATATATTTCTCATATATATATTTTATTTTCATCTATAGTTTCTGACTTGTAGTTCTCAAAACCTTTGAAATACCCTGAAAAATAAGAGTATCTTTGTTATAATAATTGCTCTCTTGTGCTCAGTTTCTGAAAATGCTTCTTTGACACAAAGATGAAATGGGTAAAACAGGTGTCTTGCTATTCGCAACAGGCTCCAAATAAGCATTTAAAATTTTTTTTTAACAATTAAAATTAAAAAATCTCTGAAATCCATCTGTTCCTCACCCATTCCTTATCCGGTCATAACAAGTTCTTATAAGAACATTTCCATGCACCACAGTGTCAGGCCCCATGCTCCACAAGGACAACGCCTCTTTGTGTGGGACCCCTTCCCCACTTCCTTACCACTCTATGTTTCCCTTTGTCTGGCTGGCTCATATCCTTTAATATCCTTTGTAATAAATCAGTGATTGAGAGAGTGAATGGACTTTCTTGAATCCTGTGAGCCATTCTAACAAGCTAATGAAACCCAAGGATGGGGTGATAGGAACCTTTGATTTATCACCAATTGGTCAGAAGCACAGGTAACCAGTTGGACCCAAGACTGACATCTGAAGTGGAGGAGGGTATGGTGGAACTGAGCTCTTTTCCAGTGGAATCTGATTCAATCTCCAGTTAGATAGGGCCAGAAATGAATTGAATTCTTGGACACCTTGCTGGCATCTGAGAATTGCTCATTGGTTTGGGAACGCCCCCCACCCCCCACCCTGCCCACACACAGATAGGAACTGAGTCCAGGAACAAAATTTATTTATGTAGCAATATATTAATTTTCTACAGAAGTCTAGAAAGATAGTTCTGAAAACTATAAGGAAACATGAGATTAATGCTGCTAAGTCGCTTCAGTTGTGTCCGACTCTGTGTGACCCCATAGATGGCAGCCCACCAAGCTTCTCTGTCCACAGTATTCTCTAGGCAAGAATACTGGAGTGGGTTGTCATTTTAGAAGGGAATAAAATGAGAAGAGTCACAGCTGTCCTGGGTGAATTTCACTGGAATGCTTTGTTCATTCAAAGATCTCTTCTCCAACTATAGGAGCTTACAGGACGACAAGAAGGCTGGTGAAGTGACACCCCCTGCTGACCTGTGCGAGAATGCTATGTCATTTCCCTACGTTTCGTCTGATGGGCCTTTTTCCTGGATGTGATGATGATGATGGAGGATACATTACGTTCCATCCTCCCAGGTTACAATGAAACTCAGTAATTGCAGGAAACTTTAGAGGTTGATTTGGGACCTTTGATCCTTTATTCTGATATTTAGACTCTGTGACACGAAAACTGTCTTGTAATTTGACTCGTTCTAGCCAGGAATGTGCTATCTTGGAATTCTACTATACTGACAGCTCTAGATAATCCTAAATCATTTAGGCCAGTATTATTAGATCAGTTTTACAGAATAAGAAACTAACTTTTAGCGAACAAGAGAGATAAAATGGTATACTGCCAAGTCTAGAGAAACGAGTTTTCCATTTGTTGTTTTTTCTTTATTACTTAGACTATCTAGACTAGTGTGGTTGTTATTCACTGATGTCTCCATAAGACCTAAAAATCTTCTATTTTCCAACGGCTAAATGCCTATTTTCCAAATGCCCTCTTACTAGCCATTTCCATAGGAGAATGTCTCACTGAACAATCCTTCTTAATAACTCTTGCCTTAGAATTTGAGCAGGCTTTGGGTTTTCTTTTAATGGTTGCTTATTTAATTTATATTCAGAGTACATCATGAGAAACGCTGGGCTGGAAGAAGCACAAGCTGGAATCAAGATTGCCAGGAGAAATATCAATAACCTTAGATGTGCAGATGATACCACCCTTATGGCAGAAAGTGAAGAGGAACTAAAAGGCCTCTTGATGAAAGTGAAAGTGGAGAGTGAAAAAGTTGGCTTCAAGCTCAACATTCAGAAAACGAAGATCATGGCATCTGGTCCCACCACTTCATGGGAAATAGATGGGGAAATAGTGGAAACAGTGTCAGACTTTATTTTTCTGGGCTCCAAAATCACTACAGATGGTGACTGCAGCCATGAAATTAAAAGACGCTTACTCCTTGGAAGGAAAGTTATGACCAACCTAGATAGCATATTCAAAAGCAGAGACATTACTTTGCCAACAAAGGTCCATCTAGTCAAGGCTATGGTTTTTCCTGTGGTCATGTATGGATGTGAGAGTTGGACTGTGAAGAAGGCTGAGCGCCGAGGAATTGATGCTTTTGAACTGTGGTGTTGGAGAAGACTCTTGAGAGTCCCTTGGACTGCAAGGAGATGCAACCAGTCCATTCTGAAGGAGATCAGCCCTGGGATTTCTTTGGAAGGAATGATGCTAAAGCTGAAACTCCAGTACTTTGGCCACCTCATGCGAAGAGTTGACTCATTGGAAAAGACTCTGATGCTCGGAGGGATTGGGGGCAGGAGAAGGGGACAACAGAGGATGAGATGGCTGGATGGCATCACTGACTCGATGGACGTGAGTCTGGGTGAACTCCAAGAGTTGGTGATGGACAGGGAGGCCTGGCGTGCTGCGATTCATGGGGTCGCAAAGAGTCAGACACAACTGAGCGACTGAACTGACTGACTGACATACTTTAAAATTCTTCCTTTAATACTCCAGCAACCCAACAGTTAGTGATTTGTATTATGCACCACAAAATACCAGACGTTGGACTAGAATCCAATTCTGAGCTTAAATAAATTTCTTAAGAATAGGAACTGGGTCTTCCTAAAATTGCTGTAACACCAAGTAGGCATAATTCTCTTTAAAATCCTTTGTTAATTGTTTTGCCAATGGGAGAAATTCTTGCTAAGAACTGGGGAAATTTTATTCTACTTACAGTCCCACAAAAATGTTGGTTTATTACAGTTTACCAGTGCATATCATTTAAAAGTATATACTTTAGATTTCAAGTTACTGAGAGCAATACGACAAAGCTACAGTAATCAAAATAGCATGGTACTGGCAAAAAACAGACATACAGATTAATGGAACAGAATGGAGAGGAGGAAATAAACCCACATAGACCAAGTCAGTTAATCCCCAACAAAGGAAGCAAGAATATACAGTGGAGAAAAGAAAACCTCTTCAGCAATCGGTGTTGAGAAAATTGTACAGCCAAATGCAAAAGAATCAAACAAGATCACTTTCTTATTCCATGCATAAAAATAAACTCAAACTGGACCTAATGTAAGATCTAAAACCATAAAGCTCCTGGAAGAAAACACAGGCAGCACATTATTTGGTGTTGATCTTAGCAATAGTTGTTTGCATATATATCCTCAGGCAAGGGAGACAAAAGTGAAAATTTTAAAAATGGGATTATGTCAAACTAAAAAGCTTTCTTACAGTGAAGGAAACTATCAACAAAACAAAAAGACTGCCTATTGAATGAGAGATTTTTGCAAATGATATATGCAATAAGGGGTTCATATCCAAAATATACAGAAAACGCATATAATTCAATATCAAATAACAAATAACCTGATTAAATAATGGGTAAAAGGAATGAATAGACATTTTTCTAAAGAAGACACACAGATGGCCAACAGGTACATGAAAAGATGGTCAGCATCACTAATCATCAAGGAAATGCAAGTCAAAACCACAGTGAGATATCACCTTACACCTGTCATAATGATTATTATCAAAAAGACAACAAATCACAAGTATTGACGGAGATGTGGAGAAAAGAAAACTCTTGTACACTGTTGGTGGGAATATTGGTGCAGCCACTATGGAAACAGTATGAAAGTTCCTAAAAAAATGAGTTTGCTGTAGTCCCATTTGTTTATTTTTGCTTTTGTTTCCCTTGCCTGGGGAGATGTATCCAAAAAAGTATTGCTGAGACTAATGCCAGAGAATCAGTCCAGCCAGTTTATTCCTGGGTATTTATACAAAGGGAAAAAAATTCATTCTAAATGATACATGCACCACCAGGTTCACTGCAGCTTTATTTACAATCATCAGGATATGGAAAGTAACTAAGTGGCCATCAGTAGACATGTGGATAAAGAAGATGTAGACTGTATAGCTTCAGCCATGAAAAAAATGGTCTTGCCATTTGTGAAAACATGATAGACAGATCTAGAAGGCATTATCCTACGTGAAATAAGTTTAACAGAGAAATACAAATACTGCATGATCTCACGCGTGGAATCTAAAAAACAAGACAAATGAACAAATGTAACTAAACAGAAACAGAATCATAGGTACAAAGACCAAGCGGGTGGTTGTCAGATGGGAGGGGGTGGGGAGACAAGAGAAATAGGTAAGGGAGATTGAGAGGTAACAAACTTCCAGTTACAAAATGAATGATGGTTATAAAACGTACATTATGGGAAATATAGCCAATACTTATACAAGATCTTTGTATAGTGACAGATGGTAACTAGACTTAACATGGTGATCATTTTGAAATGTACAGAAATATTGAATCACTATGTTGCATACTAGGATCAAATATAGTGTTATAGGTCAATTGTAAGGCAAGAACAAACAAAACTCATAGATAAATAGATCAGATATATGCCTGTTAATGCAGGAGATACAGAAGACATGGGTTTAATCCCTGGGTCAGGAAGAACCCCTGGAGGAGGAAATGGAAACCCACTCTAGTATTCTTGCCTGGGAAATCCTGTGGACAGAGGAGCCTGGTGGGCTGCAGTCCATGGGGTTGTGAAGAGTTGGACACAACTGAACACATAATTACCAAAGGTTGCGGGTAGGAGGTGGGAGAATTGGATGGAGGTGGTCAAAAGGTATAAACTTCCAGTTATAAGATAAACAAGTACTATGGATGTAATGTACAACATGATAAATATTATTAACACTACTGTATGTTATATAATATTTAGGGGAGCAGATAAATCCTAAGAGTTCTCATCACAAGGGAAAAAAATCTGTATTTTTTCTATTTCTTTAATTTTGAATCCACATGAGATGATGAATATTCTCCACATTTTTCGTGATAATCATTTTGGGATGTATGTGAGTCAAATCATTTTGCCATACACTTCAAACTTACACAGTGCTGTATGCCCATTTTCTCAATGAAATGTATGGGAAAAGAGTTACTGAGAGCATTTACTGGATGTGTTTTGTTAAAAAGTATTATATTCTTCCACTTTGACACATTTAAAATTCTCACTGAAGTAAAAATGACGTTACATCCAGATTTAAAATAACTCAGTGTTTAGAATAGGTCCTGGCATGTAGGAAAAGTCCATAAACCTCAGCTATTATCAGATGTTCTACAGCAACAGTACTTAGGGGTCCCCAAATCCCATTAAGAAGTCCACAGGGAGAAACATTTTCATAACAATGCTAGGGTGTTAATTGCCCATTATTCATTTAACCGTTGTGTTTAGTCATAAGTTGGGTCTGACTCTTTTGCAACCCCCTGGACTGAAACCTGCCAGGCTCCTCTGTCCATGGGATTTCTTGGGCAAGAAGACTGAAGTGGGTTGCCATTTCCTTCTCCAGGGGATCTTCCTGACCCAGGGATCTAACTAGCATCTAGTGCATGGCTGGTGGATTCTTTACTGCTGAGCCGCCATGGAAGCCCTATTTAACCATTATTAGAAGTCACTGTACTCTTCACTGCTAGTACTACTACTCATTATAATCACTGAATCCTTTACTACCATACAATCTCAGTTAAAAAAAAAAAAAAAAAAGCCAGCATTATTTAAAAATGCCCTTTATGAAGTAGTAAAATACAGTAATTTTGTTCTGAATAAACCTCAACTTTTGAGTATATTGCTTTTTAATATTCTGTGTGATACAAACAGAATACATAAAACAGTTCTTTTCTCTGAATATGATGGTGTTTCAAGGAAAAAGCTTGTGTACAGTTGTCTGAGCTTTGAGCTAAAATAGTCACATTTTTTTAGAAACTACCATTTTTAATTGAAAGGTCCACTGACTGACAGATTATGGTTATTTTGACTTTAATTTTTGGCATTCACTCTCAAAAATGAATGAAGTGAGACTGTCATTTCAAGGAAAACAGCTAACAATGTTTGTTGACAATAACATTTGAAGTTTCATATGAAAATCAGAATTTTGGAAAACTTATATCCAGCACTGTGAGCTTGACAGTTTCCAAATACCGAAACGCTTTTCTGATGAGATAGGTAGTAATATTAACAAATGTGACCTTTCATTTTCTATAATGAAGTGTGCCAATGTTTTAAAGAGTATGTGACTCAATCAACCAATATTTTGCAAAGACAAACACATTTGCCACAAAATCATGCATGAGTAAAAAAATCTATTCAAGCATAAGACAAGCCAATGAATTTGAACATAAGAAAAAGTACAAAAAGTTTATTGATATTTGGTTTCAGAGTCCACATTTCAACTCACATTTAAGAATATTAAATTGCGGAGTGGCAGCAAAGGTAATTGTTTAATTTCATTTGGGCTGTGCTGGGTCTTTGTTGCTGCACATGAGATTTCTCTAGTTATGGTGAGCAGGGCTATTCTCTAGTTGCAGTGCACGGGCTTCTCACTGTGGTGGCTTCTCTTCTTGCAAGAGCATGCGCCCTAGAGAGTGGGTTCAGTAGTTGTAGCAGAAGGGCTTAGTTGCTCCTTGGCATGTGGAATCTTTCCAGAGCAGGGATTGACCCCAAATCCCCTGCACTGGCAAGTGGATTCTTAATTACTACACCACCGGGGAAGCCCAAAGGCAATTGTTAAAGAGCTATTAAAATATTTCTCTTTCCCAGTGGCATATCTGAGTGCAGCTGGATTTTCTTTGTACACTTTAACTGAAGCAATATACTGCAATGGACAGACCAGGGACAGTATAAGAATCTAGACATCCTCTCTTCAGCCAGACAGTACAGAAATTTGCAAAAATATCCAATAATGCTACTCTTCCCGCTAATTTTTTTTGGCTGGAGAATCTTATTTATCCCTAAAATACATCTATGTTCTTATTAATGAAGCTATTATTCTTATTTTTAGATGAATACATAGATAATTGTCTTAAATGTTTCTGTTTTAGCGGCAAAGGCCTTGGTTTCCTCGTATGTAAAATGGGCAGAGTAATATCATCCATTTCACAGGATTATAGGATCAAATAAGAGAATGTTCCCTAACGATGGTAAATCTCCATAAGAATGTTATTGCTACTGTTATTATTATTGTCATTACTTTTTTTTTTAATGCGTGTATGTATTTTTGTATCCCCAACTAGATTACAAGCTTTTGGAAGGAAAGTATTGAGTCATCCTTTACTTCAATATTCCTCCTTGGTTACTGGTATGTAATAAAGGTTTGAATAAGGCTTATTGAATGCACGAATAAATTTTACAAAAAAGGGAATTAAAAGGGCTGTGGTAATCCACAAATACATTTTTGTTTTGTTAAGAGAGAAAATACAGGGTGGCAGCCTAGCAATGTGAAGATTACGCTGCTTTTGCTGACAGATTGCCTCATAGTGATGAAAAGAGTCTTACTACTGAAATCTTTTGAGCCACAAGAATTTTTAAAAGATTCCAAGATAAATAATTTATAGCTCCTCAAGGGAGACTGAGGTCAAAATTCTACAGGGAAAGAATGAACCCAAAAAGAAGAGACTTGAGTATGAATCAATATGAAAAATAGAACTATAACAGAAAATGGTGGTTCTGGATTACTTGCTAAGTCATCTCTGACTCTTGCGATCCCATGGACTATAGCCTGCTAGGCTCTGCTGTCATGGGATTCTCCAGGCAAGAATACTGGAGTCCTGGATCCAGGAATCAAACCCAAGTCTCCTGCATTGCAGGCAGATTCTTTACCGACTGACCTATGAGAGAAGCCCATAATTTAAAATAAGTTTAGCTAAATTCCGGGACAGTAGTTTACCTCTTACACAAAATAATGTAAAAGAGATGAAAGTCATCTAAATCAGTGGTGCCCAACCCTCTAGGCACCAGGGATTGGTTTTACAGAAGACAATTTTTGTATTGACTGGAGAATGAGGGCAATGCTCCTGGGATGATTTTCATGTGGAGCACGCATTCTAGATCCCTCATAGGTGCAGTTCACAGTAGGTTCAAGCTCCTGTGAGTAGTGTCTTCTGCATTGGCTGTTGGATTCTTTACCACTAGTGCCACCTGGGAAGCCTGGTCTATATAGTTAAGCTCTTAATATTCAATCAACTGAATGATTGGCAGCTTATATGAAGAAAAGCTATGATCGACCTAGACAGCATATTAAAAAGCAGAGACATTACTTTGCCAACAAAGGTCTGTCTAGTCAAAGCTATGGTTTTTCCAGTAGTCATGTATGGATGTGAGAGTTGGACCATAAAGAAAGCTGAGCGCTGAAGAATTGATGCTTTTGAACTGTGCCGTTGGAGAAGACTCCTGAGAGTCCCTTGGACTGCAAGGAGATCAAACCAGTCCATCCTAAAGGAAATCAACCCTGAATATTCATTGGAAGGACTGTTGCTGAAGCTGAAGCTCCAATCCTTTGGCCATCTGATGCAATGAACCAACTTATTAGAAAAGACCGTGATGCTGGGAAAGACTGAAAGCAGAAGGAGAAGGGGACGACAGAGGATGAAATGGTCGGATGGCATGAGTTTGAGCAAGCTCTGGGAGATGGTGAAGGATAGGGAAGCCTGGCATGCTGCAGTCCACGGGGTTGCAAAGCGTCAGACACCACTGAGCAACTGAACAACAGCAATGATGAAGGATTATGATTCTATAAGGAAACCAATGGTAGATGAATAAATTTTCAGTGCTTTCAGAATTACAAGAAATTCTCTTAAATTTCTAATAAGAAAATACCATCTTGAGTTAATATAACTAAAATTAAATTCTGATCCAATGAGAATATTCAAGGTTAAGATCAGGCTCATAAGAAAAGGAGTACAGCACCATATATGTGTATGTAAGTGGGAATAGAGAAGAGCAAATGGACCTCATAAATATAGGGATCAAATGAGTATGATCCAACCAGAGGATGCACCCAAGAGGATAATATCTTGCCTGTCTCCTTCTCATTTCCTTTTTCCAAACTTTATAGCTGGACTTTTTTGACACCTACGGGCACTGCTTGGCTCTGCTTCAGACTCTGGAACCAAATCAAGGAAAACATAATAAGCACTAAAATAATAGTTTGTTAGCTCAGCCTCCAGCGAAAAATGTTGCTAATCTGTCTCTGACTTTGAGACTTACCTAGTTCTCATCTTCTGCCTCTTAATATGATTGAAGTGAGCTCCTCCTTTGTTTCCTCTATAGCTAAGCCCTGGCTGAGTTGGGGTCTTATACAGTAACACGTTACTTTTCACCACTTATCTGTCACAAACATATCACTGATTCTTCTAAATCTGGGGTGTTTTTGCCTTCTAAAAATTATGGGAAAATAAATGACAAAACTGTAAACAAGATACATTGAAAAAGCACCTGCTGCTGCTGCTGTCGCTTCAGTCATGTCTGACTATGTGTGACCCACCAGGCTCTCCCGTCCTTGGGATTCTCCAGGCAAGAACACTGGAGTGGGTTGCCATTTCCTTCTCCAATGCATGAAAGTGAAAAGTGAAAGTGAAGTCGCTCAGTCGTGTCTGACTCTTAGCGACCCCATGGACTGCACCCCACCAAGCTCCTCTGTCCATGGTATTCTCCAGGCAAGAGTGGGGTGCCATTGCCTTCTCTGCCTATTGAGGAAAGAATGGACTTTCTGTAATAACAAGTAAAAGAAAACTAAGAACAGTGGACATTTGATGTTTTGGTGCTGAAGCAATGAGACCCACAAGCACAGCCATCTGGAGCTGACCCACTGAGCAAGCACAGTCCAACTCTGTGACAATTCCATGAACGCCAAAGCAGCGGATCCAGCACTTCAGTGTCACAGTCTAAGCTGTTGGTGGGGTGAAAGAGCTAAGCTGTGCTCCACAACAACCTTTGCAAACATGGTTAATTTATTTTGGTCTTCAGTGACATTGAAAATAAATTCATATTCTAAAGCTAAGATAGTGACTTGTGTTAAGGGACGAGGATAAACATTAGTAAGTTTGGCTGAATGATGACAACTAAATGTTGTTGGCTAAAGTAGAGGGGTCAAATTGTTAATTTAATAAAGTATGAGTTAAGGATTGAGATGGGTAAAATAATGGATGATCTTCAATTATAGGCTTATGTGGATCTAGTGACTTGTATGGCAACCAGTGGGGTAGATCATAAGAGAAAACTAGAAGTTAACTGAAAGCAAAGGAATCTTACTGGCCTTGAGAATCTGGAGAGCAGGAATTTATGGTCAGCTGATAGAGATATTCATTCATCCATTCATTAATCTTATATTTACTGATAATTTACTATGTTCCAAAAAATGGTCTGGGCAGTGAGTGTAGGAAGAGAAGGGGACGACAGAGGATGAGATGGCTGGATGGCGTCACCGACTCAATGGACATGGGTTTGGGTAGACTCTGGCAGTTGGTGATGGACAGGGAGGCCTGGCGTGCTGCGGTTCATGGGGTCGCAAAGAGTCGGACACGACTGAGCGACTGAACTGAACTGTGAATGTAAACAACAGGGAGAAAAACAGACATGGCTTTAAACCTCATGGAACTTACATCTTAGTGGAAAGAGTCAGAAACAGATAGTCAACACATGGGAAAAAATACCAGATAACAATTGCAATGCAGAAATTAAAGTGAATACTATGAAAGAGACTGAGTTTGAGGTTCTTTTTAAAATCTGGGGATGGGGAAGGGAGGTGAGTAGGGGAGGGCCCTTTGAAGATGTGATATTTAAGCAAAGACCTGATGTCAAGAAGGAGCCACACACATACTCTGAGGGATGTGTGGCTGAAATGAACCCAGTCTGGTGGAAAAATTTCAGCAGACAGACTAATTCCAAAACCCTGGGAGGCCAACGTGGCCAAGAAGGAGTAGACAAGAAACAAATGGCTAAGCAAGCATGGTAAGGACCCTGTGAGGAAGGATCTCAGGAACTTAAACCAAGATTCTGAGGTATACAGAAGCAGAGAACCAGTTCAGAGAGAACGTGTCCAGAGCTGGGTACGGGGGTAGGTGTGGGATTCAGTCACAGATAAAACTGGGCAAAGTTAGAATTCAGTACAGTTCGCTGTAAGTAAGGAACCAGAAGTTAACTTGGATCTGAGGCAGTGTTTTCTGGTGGAGATCTTTATAATAATAATAACCACACTGACAACCACATTGTCACAGTAATCTACCCACATACCTCTGACAGCCTTTCGTTCTCTCTTTGCCTTCATAATATTAACTCATTTTTGCCTATTGATTGAATCAGGTGTCCCATTCTCTTGACCCAAATTTCAAAATTTTAAGCATTTATTTATTTATTCATTTGGCTGCATCGTGTCTTAGTTATGGCATGCAGGATCTTTTGTTGCAATGCATGGACTCTAGTTGTGTCTCACTGGCTTCAGAGCACACAGGCTCAGTAGTACTAGCATTTGGGCTTAGTCGCTCTGGGTATGTGTGATGCGTGTGATCTTAGTTCCCTGACCTAAGGGATCAAGCCTGAGTCCCTGCATTGCAAGGTGAATTCTTTACCACTGCACCACCAGGGAAGTCCCTCAACTTTCAAACTGAGCTTAAGATTCTACCCTCAGGGATCTACCAATGAACAATGTACTATTATTCTCACACAGGGCATTGCTTTATATTTATACTTTTACATTTTGATACTATGTGAGTTTTTTCAGGGTGAGGGATTACATTTTATTCTTTATATTACAAATAACTGACATAATGTCTGGCACAAGGAAATGTTCAGTATGTTTGGTTAAATAAATGAATTTAAAAATGAGTAGATGATGGCTTATTTAAATCCTTTGTGAAATCAGGCGGGGCAGATATATAAGACCGTAGCTATGAAAAGTGAGTGTGTTTAATACATGTCAGGTGCTCTATCTGTGTTGCTGTTGTTCACATGCGACTCTTTGCGACCCCATGGACTGCAGGTTTCCCTGTCCTTCAGTATCTCCTAAAGTTTGCTAGAACTAATGTTCATCGATTCAGTGATGCCATCCAAAAATCTCATATTTTCATTATGTCTGTTAATTCTCACAGCAAGTCAATGTGGTAGAGTGTGAAATCATTTACAAACTGCAGCTCAGAGCAAATAAAAGGCAGCAGCAAGGTCATACACCTGATGATGGGCAAGGCTGGGAAACAGTGTCTGGGTTCTTTCCACTGCTGTGCTCATCTTATCCAGTTAGCCCAAGATCACAGCAAGGATGGTGATGAACTCACAGACATATGTGCAAGAAGGGGAATTTTCTGTCCGGGTGCAGATAGTTCCTGATTGCTATGAATGTTTTCACTTTACTAGGCAATGGAGAACTATTTAAGATTTTAAGTGATACAGTAACATGTAATATGCTATGATGGAAATGATCTTTGAGATAATTATTTTCATTGCTTTGGCTACTTTGTACAGGCTGACCCAACAGAGAGATTAGTTGGTCCTTATCACAGATCTTCCACATGAGGAATTATGGAGAATTAGAAGTGAAGCTGTAGAACTAGAAAGGAAAAGAATAATATAAGAGATACTGAGTAGGGGAAAAAATGACAGAATCTCATTAAATGTAGGATAACATGGAGAGAGTTCTTACAAATTTAACTCTAGGAATATGAGCCTATGGCTCTTAAGAGCATTAGGGAATTTGGAATAGAATCCAATTTTAGGAATGTGCTAAGGGCTGCTTAAAATTCATTACATTTTTAAGGTATCCTAATGGTTCACTTGGGCTTCCCCAGTGGCTCAGTGGTAAAGAATTTGCCTGCAATGCAGGAGATGCAGGTTTGATCCCTGAGTCAGGAAGATCTCCTGGAGAAGGAAATGGCAACCAACTTCAATATTCTTGCCTGGAAAATCCCATGGACAGAAGAGCCTGGGGGAGTCTATAGTCCACAGGGTCACAAAAGTGTTGGATATGACTTAGTGACTAAACAACAAAATGATCTCTTTAAATATCATGGACTGGGTGAATGTAAATTAGAGCACAATTCGTCTCTCAGTTCCTCATCTTCGAATTGACGAGAATTTTCTTAGGTGATTTTGAAGGTCATTGTCCCCTAAATTTGTAAGTTTCTTGTGAATTGAGGCAGTTTCCTTCTTTTACATTCCCCTCCCCTTCCTTCCCTCTTTTTATTTCAAAATGATGGTCCTGAAAGTGACCATTATCTGAATGAACAAATATGTTTAAAAACAAGTATATAATCAGAAATCTTTCCCAGGTTTTACACACAATAGTGAATTTTTTTAGTTTGCAAGGCCTGAAAATGTTTGCAATTGCTTCTTCTCTTCAGTAAGCCTTGTTCCACACAACCGCCTACCATTTTTTCTTTTTTAAAATTTAAACAACATTTAAATTTTTTAAATTTATTAATATTTAAATTTAAATGACAACTTAATCCATAGTTATGAGATGGTCTTCTATTGTGGTTTCCTTTTCCTCCACAGTAATTATTTGACAAAACACTTTTTCTGTTTACTTTCAACCATTTCACCATATCACACCCTCAGAAATCACAAAGAAGCCCTACTGTCATCAATCATCCAGTCGAGCTATGTTGCAGGCTTAAGACTTCATTCTAGAACCTTAATATGAGAAATAGAAGCATACTAGCTTGTGTTATTTATGGTCCTGTATTCATTGCATCTTATCTTAAAGAAATTAAACCAGAATTGGGGAAGCATAACACAGAATTTGGTAACACAAAGAAGAAATGCTACAGGAAAACATGCTATTATCATATATTAAATGCAGAGCAGTAGAACCTTGAAAAGTGGGATACTGATTTATCACATTGTCTCTTGACTGAATTAAGATCAGTTATTGAAACTAATAGAATAGAAAATAATCTGACAAAAGAGCTTAGAAAGCTGAGCAGAGATAATTCATTCATTGAAAATATTTATAGAGTTAATAAATTATTGAGTTAACCTAATAAGTTAATATCAACTTATTTAGGTATCATGCTTTAAATTGGTTCTATCAGTCAGCTCAGTCGCTTAGTTGTGTCTGACTCTTAGCAACCCCATGGACTGCAGCATGCCAGGCCTCCCTGTCTATCACCAACTCCCGGAGTTTACCCAAACTCACGTCCATTGAGTTGGTGATGCCATCCAACCATCTCATCCTCTGTCGTACCCTTCTCCTCCTGCCCTCAATCTTTCCCAGCATCAGGGTCTTTTCAAATGGGTCTGCTCTTCGCATCAGGTGGCCAAAGTATTGGAGTTTCAGCTTCAGCAACAGTCTTTCCAATGAATATTCAGGACTGATTTCCTTTAGGATGGACTGGTTGGATCTCCTTGCAGTCCAAGGGACTCTCAAGAGTCTTCTCCAACACCACAGTTCAAAAGCATCAATTCTTTGGTGCTCAGCTTTCTTTATAGTCCAACTCTCACATCCATACATGACTACTAGAAAAACCACAGCTTTGACTAGACGAACCTTTGTTGGCAAAGTAATGTCTCTGCTTTTTAATATGCTGTCTAGATTGGTCATAACTTTTCTTCCAAGGAGCAAGTGTCTTTTAATTTCATGGCTGCAGTCACCATCTGCAGTGATTCTGGAGCCCCCCAAAATAAAGTCTCTCACTGTTTCCATTGTTTCCCCATCTATTTGCCATGAAGTTATGGGACCAGATGCCATGATCTTATTTTTCTGAATGTTGAGTTTTAAGCCAACTTTTTTTCACTCTCCTCTTTCACTTTCATCAAGAGGCTCTTTAGTTCTTCTTCACTTTCTGCCATAAGATGACTTTCTGTCGTTTGCATATCTGAGGTTATCGATATTTGTCCTGGTAATCTTGATTCCAGCTTGTGCTTCTACCAGCCCAGCGCTTCTCATGATGTACTCTGCATATAAGTCAAATAAGCAGGGTGACAATATACAGGCTTGACATACTCCTTTCCCTATTTGGAACCAGTCTAACTGTTGCTTCCTGACCTGCATACAGATTTCTCAAGAGGCAGGTCAGGTGGTCTGGTATTCCCATCTCTTGAAGACTTTTCCACAGTTTGTTGTGATCCACACAGTCAAAGACTTTGGCATAGTCAATAAAGCAAAAGTACATGTTTTTCTGGAACTCTTGCTTTTTGATGATCTAACGGATGATGCCAATTTGATCTCTGGTTCCTCTGCCTTTTCTAAATCCAGCTTGAACATCTGGAATTTCATGGTTCACATACCGTTGAAGCCTGGCTTGGGGAATTTTGAGTATTACTTTACTAGTGTGTGAGATGAGTGCAATTGTGTGGTAGTTTGAGCATTCTTTGGCATTGCCTTTCTTTGGGATTGGAATGAAAGCTGACTTTTTCATTGGTTTTACAGCACAGCACAAAATAGATAGTTCCTTTGCTCCCCAAGAGTATAGTCCAGAGCATGAAACTATAGGGAATGTAGGGATTGCATAAATAACTTGAAGTTTTCAGATGGAGACTTGCTGGGGAAATAGAAGGAAAAGGGGAAAAACCTGGTTTGTCTGGGCAGAAGAAGGGGAAGTGTTGACCTGGTAAAATCTTTTTGGAAAAAGTAATGTTTAAATTGAACATTGACGTTAACTAGATGCCAGCATGACAGAGATGATGAAAAAGAAATGGAATACATGGGATGATAATTAGACAGTCATGAGTATGAGATATTCTTTGAACACAAGAAGTCTATATAGCCATGGAAAAAACAAACAAAAAAACCTACAAATAGAACTATTGTTATGACTCAGAAATCCCATTACTGGGCATATACCTTGAGAAAACCATAATTAAGAAAGGCATGTGCACCCCAGTGTTCACAGTAGCACTATTTACAATACTCAGGACATAGGAGTAATCTAAATGCCCGTTGACAGATGCATGGATAAAGAAGAGGTGGTACATATATATAGTGGAATACTACTCAGCCATGAAAAGGAATGAAATTGACTGATTTGTAGAGACAGGGTGAAGTCAGAAAGAGGAAAATAAATATCACGTATTCATGCAAATATGAGAAACAGATGATGATTATTGGGTCAAGATATTCTGAGATGGTGTCAAAGAGAATGGGTAGCATCCCAAAGGAAGTGGGGAGCCATTGAAGGAAAGTGGTAAAAGATTTGTGTACCACAGTGATCGTGATCTTATTGGATCCTATTGGAGAAAGCTTTGGAAGGAAAATGAGTGAAAGTGTATATATCTATATGTGCCTCTGGGAAAACATGTCTACCAGATAAGGTAGATTGTATTAACTACAGAAAAAGCAAGAAGAAGTTTGGTATGATGACTTATCACATTTATGTAGCCTGGGAAACCTTCTTTCTTGATGACAACACTCATTGTGAGATTGTAAATGTTTGTACTGCTGGAAGCATTTTAAGAAAGCAAGATTTTCTAGCCTTTCTGGAAAGGGTTCAAAATTTTGGTTCTCAGACCTTTGGATATCAGGGATCAAAAATTACTTCCCTCTCCCCTCCAAAAAACAAAACAAAGCAACAGCCCCAATAAAAATTTGGATTGCTATTTTTAATGCTAAAATTTTTTAAAATTTATTTTATTAATCATTTTTCTATTGAATTCTTTTTTGCCACATGCCACAGCATGCAGGATTTCAGTTCCCTAACCAGGGACTGAACTCACACCCCATGCAGTGCAAGCGTGGAGTCCTAGACACTGGATGGCCAGGAAAGTCCTTAACACCAAAATTCAAAGACCATATAATCTCACAGTAAGTGGTAAGGCTTTTCATTCCTGTGAAAGGACAGTTAACATGTTTGTGTATATGATTTTTCTAGTTATGTAGTTCACAAAGCTATAACATGTCTTATTCACAATGGCCCAAAAACTGAATTTGTGTATGCCTCCACTCTACCTACCAGAGAGACAGGATAAAAACCAGCGTTGCCTTTACTTGTGAATCAAACATACCCAAGTCACTTAAGGGTTTGACATATACCTTAGGTCCACAGCTGTGTCTTTGGCTTGGGGCTTCCCTGGTGGCTCAGTGATAGAAAAATCTGCCCACCAATGCAGGGAGTGCAGGTCTGGAAGATCCCCTGCAGAAGGAAAAGACAACCCACTCCAGTATTCTTGTCTGGGAAATCCCACAGGCAGATGGGCCTGGTGGGCTATGGGGTCCCAGGCCATGGGGTTGCAAAGAATCAAATGTGACTGAGCCACTAACAACAACATCAACCAGGGGATTAACCTCTTTTACCCAGAAAGCAACATTAGTTGCTTATTCATTGGAAGAGAGCAGATGTTTCTGAGTTTTCTTTTATTTGAAAGCTACTAGATTTGTAAATATTCCCTAGGACACAGCACAATTCTGATGAGTCATCATACTTTCATTTAAGGGTGCTGAAAAGTAACCCCAGAATAGGAACAGAAACTTAAAACCTCTTATTTTAAGACTTCCGTGACTTGTAGCATTTTTCTAAGAAACAGACACCTATAATAGCTGCATATATATTAATTTATATTGAAAATGTTTAGGGAAAATAAAGATTCAGTGAGTGAGCATCTCTGAAAATGTTTATCGACATTATATTTTCACTTTCCTTTTATTCTTAACTAAAATAGTTCATCTGGTGGAAAAGAGCTTTGGAAACATGAATGTAATTTTTGTCTCTATATAAAGCAGGCTTAAGAAGGTCTGTGTGTTTAGTCTTCACCTGGAGAGGAACATACAAGCATGCCTCTACTAGCCCACCAAGAAGAGTATTTCCAGAAATTTGAACTTCCTGCTTCTGTCATCATTTCTTACATATTTTAGAGCAGAATAAATGCTATTATTATTAGCTAAAATCTTGCCTTTGTACAGTGTTGGTCAAACTTGTTTTAAGTTATGCACCTTAAAAGAAAGGAAAAAAAAGCAATTAAAAAAGCCATGGGCTTTGAAATCAGGAAGACTTGAATCTGGATCTCTGCTCTAACACTTACTAACTTAAGCTTGGGCAACTTAGGGAAACTGTGCCTTAGTCTTTCATTTATATGGGAATATTATTAATTATTAATTAATATGGATAACACCTTGTCACAGTGCAGCTGAACATGAATGACAGATCATCAGTATGTCTTCTGGACCCTCAATAAATCGTTGCAATTCTCTTCTCAAGTCCATTCTTCCAGTTCTAGTGTTCAGTGTTTCCTTTCCACTTAGATCCCTTTGAATATAGAGGATGGTGGACACCCATCTGCCTGATCTAGAGTGTTCTCCACAAGGAAACATGCGAATGGTAAATTTCCCATTGCTTCTCAAATCAAAGCTTGCCTCTTCGATTAATTCTGGATTTCAATTGAGTTTTAGTTACAAAAAATTTATCAAAGCATTGTTTATAACAGTGAAAAGTTGGAAACAGTATATTCTAAAATACTTATCCTTTAAAAAATTCTAGTGTACCATATATTATAATTTTACACAATTGTTAAAAATTGGCATGTTAAATATTTCCAACATGCTGTGAATAGGGAGAAATAGAAATAAAACAATGTATACAGTGTAATGGTATGGAAAAGCATATGTACATGTATAGAATAAAAAACCAGAATGATAAGACAACAAATGTTAACCCTTGTTAACTCTGGGTGTTAGGGTGTATGATTTCTATTTTTTTTTTTTCTTCTGTATAACTAGGCCAGTGGCTATGACTTCTATAAGCCAGGATGTAAGAAATACCATGTTTCTTCTATTTTTCTAGTCAAAGTTAAACTGTTCCCAGTTGCCATCTGGCTAGGACATTTAATTTCAAGTACTGTTGAAACTTATTTCCTCTTAAAATTCTCCAAGTTTGTGCAAATGTCCTGTGGATATTGTAAACTTTTAAATAGAATCTTCAGCTTTTGGCATATTCTCATCATCCATGATAAGCCCAGCATGCCTTTAAATCTAAGAATTGTTTTCATGGCTCTGTGCCAAGCTTGAGTCCTGTGAACTCCTGCAGATATAGTCCGTTAACCCCGTCACTGTGCATTTTGTAATCCCCAATCTCTTCATGCTTCCTCAAATTGTTTTTCTCATTTCTTTTTTTGGTGGTGCCACATAGCATGTGGCATCTTAGTTACCAGACCAGGGATCGAACCCATGCCCCCTGCAATGGAAGCCCTGGGAGGGTGGAGTCTTAATTACTGGACCACCAGGGAAGTCCTGTTTTTCTCTTTTTCACATGGTAAAGGTGGTTCCCACTAAGAATAAACTGGCTTTTTTGTTTAAGAATTAATTCGTGATGTGTGCAAATTTAAAGATGAAATCTAAAAATACATGATCAAATGCATACTATTGTGCATCACTGTGTATTACCTGTGTACGACTATGTAATAACATCTATTACTTACTATGTGTAAGGCGCTAAGTCCTTAATTCTAATTGGAGTCTTTGAACCAGCAATCCTACACAAATTATCTTCTACCATATGGCCAGGTAGCCATTCTGCAGAAGTCTTGTTACCTGCTCTTTATCTGAGGCATGGGGTTACCAATTCTCTGTAAATACGCAAATCACCTGGATCCCTTCTACCTTGTCTTCATGTTCGTTCCCTTTCATAATTCCTTACAAGAATTTGCGCTTTTCAAACATAATTGGGAAAAGGCATGGAGGAAAGTGGGGAGTCCAGAGTAGTAATCTCCATGCTTTATGATGGTTGCTTTTACTTCTTAAAAGATTCTTTATTAAAGGAACACAAAATCATGACTTGGAATAAAAAGAACAAAATATCCACAATCATGAGGGATAAACAAAAAAGGATGGCACATACATTTTTCTAAATGTTCAACAATGGAATTGTTACCTTTCTAATGTGAATTAAAAAAAAAAAAGTTATCAGGGAACAAAGCAAGCAGCTGTAGACAAAAACTCAGAAATGTTCCCATCTCCTATTTATTTGGGAGTTTTTCTTTGACTTCTAAGGCTCAATTAATTTATCTGTGAATTTGTTGTTGTTCAGTCTCTTAAGTTGTGTCCGACTCTTTTGTGACCCCATGGACTGCAGCATGCCAGGCTCCTCTGTCCTCCACTATCTCCCAGAGTTTGCTCAACTTCATGTCCACTGAGTCAGTGATGCTATTAATCAAATGTGAACAAGCAATGGGAATTGGCTATAGATATGGAATTTGAGGTCAAAGGTTTGGTCAAACTTTGATGTTCAATTTTGGGTAAATCTACTTTACAAGGTTGGGGTAATGCTGCAAAGACCCCCCTTAATCTCAGAGTTTACACTCCATCAGAAGACCTCAGTACAATGGGGTCTTAAAGAAGAGTTTCTTCTTTAAGCAATCATGTCTGCCCCTCTGAGGACTTAAAAGCAGAGGATACATTTTATAATCCTAAATCTCCTTTTCCTCTAAATTGTTTTTCACAACTTTCAGATGGCAAAACTAAGAATAAACTGACTTAACTTGTTCAGACATAAATATATGAAGTAAGAGGCAATTTGGAGATTATATCTTCAGTCGCTCAGTTGTGTCCGACTCATTGCTTAATTCTTAATAAAACACTATTAAATACATACCACGTATAAGTCATTAAGTCTCTAGATTGAGTGTCTGAATCATCCATCTGATACAGATTATCTTCTCAGATCAAATGGCTTGATTTATTCCTGTAGCTGAGTTTTGTCAGATTGCCTCAACCTAGTCTTTCCCATTTTGATAATTCTCCTCCCTTGGGAGTTGACCATTCCTTTTTGACACAGTAATAATTCTGGGTTTCCCCTCCCCACATTACAGTCTCCATTCTTCAGTCTCTGCTACTATCTTCCTAAATACCAGGTTAATAATGTCATTCCCTTACTAGGCCAAGAAACCAACACCCGTCTCTGACAATCAACTACCAAATTCAAAACAAAATAGTGTAACTAACCACTTCCATCATTTAATAGCTGAGAAGTTTCTTTTTTTCAAATTTGCCACATTCATTTATTCTCTTTATAAAAAATATTTTTTGTTGTTGAAGTATAGTTGATTGACAGCTTCTTGGCTAGTTTCAAGTGTACAGTAAAGTGATTCAGTTATACATGTATACCTACTCTTTTTCCTATTTTTTCCCTTATAGATTATTGCAAAATATTGAGGATAGTTCCCTGTGCTATATAGTAGGTGCTTGCTGGTTACCTATTTATATGTGGTAGTCAGATCAGATCAGTCGCTCAGTCGTGTCCGACTCTTTGAGACCCCATGAATCGCAGCAGGCCAGGCCTCCCTGTCCATCACCAACTCCCGGAGTTCACTGAGACTCACGTACATATTAATCCCAAACTCCTAAATTATCCCCCTTCTTCTACTTTGGTGATACCTGGGGAGGTTTCTTTCTTTCTTTTTTTAATTAATTCATTTTGGACTGTGCTAGGTCTTCATTGCTTTCACGAGGGCTTTCTCTAGTTGTGGCAAGCGGTGGGGTTGGGGGGAGGCTATTCTTCCTTATGGTGCATGGGCTTCTTATTGAGGTGGCCTCTCTTTTGCCGAGCACAGGCTCTAGGGCGCCTGGGCTCAGTGGTCACGGATTGCAGGCCCTCAAGCTTGGGCTTAGTTACCCCTCAGCACGTGGAATTTTCCTGGACCAAGGATCAAAACTTGGCCCCCCTGTGTGCCCTGCATTGGCAGGTGGAGTCTTATCCACTACGCCACCTGAGAAGTCCAGGAAGTTTCTTCTTCGTCACAGGAAAATGTCTAAATTCCTCCATCTGTTTTTTCATGAAGTTTTAAAGTCTGAGCCTCAGTGTACATTTCTGAACTGCTCTCTTCACAAGCTCTTCTCCTTTCTTAGAATTGCCTTTATGCTTCCTCTCAATTGTTAATTCTTCCCTTACCTTTGCTGCTTAAATTGATCACAGCGACCCACCAAAATCCAATCCTAGTTTCATGGCCCAGTTTGGATTTCAGATTTGATTTAGTGCTTTCTTGTCTCTTCCTTACTGTCGTATTTCCTGTTCAAGACACTCGTAATTGCTTTGGGTCATATATGTCTTTCATGGTTCATGTGACAATACAGGTTTCTATGCTTGTACTTGTTGGTTCTGTCTGAAACTTTCCTCTCACATGGTTTCATGGCTGGTTGGTGTATTCTCATCTTTCAAGTAAAAACGTATCCTCAGAGCAGCCTTTTCTGGACATGTTTTTATTTTTTTTTTGTCATCATCATGTTTATCTTGCTCCTTGTCTCCTGCCTGCACTAGGATGTAACCTCTATGAAAACATGGACATTGTTCGCTCTCTCCAGTGCCTAACCATATGCTAGGTAGAGGGTGAGTAGGCAAGACCTCTGGGAACTGGCTGTATGGAGCCCTTGGTAAAGCTGGGTTATGTTTCCAGGAATTCTCAGGCCCAATCTTGGCACAGAGGCAGGGTAAAAGAGTCTTATTTTCAAGGGACGAAGTGACTTGGCCGCTTCAGTAGTAATTCTGTGCTTACTGAGTTTAATTTTTGCTTCCCTAAGTGTATTACAAAATTTGTAAAGGATTTCCTAGCACGGACATTTAAAAACTGTTGTGAATGAGGGACCAAATGAATGAATCATATTAACTGGGTGAACTGATGCTGTTTACTAAACACACATTAAATCCAAAGAGAATGATGTATGAGAGTTGGTGGAACATTCTAAAATAATGATGATATATAACTTAAGTCATGGGTTTATTACAAATAGCAGAATGGCTGTTAAAGAAAGTAAATAGAACTATCTAGAGAGCCAAATGAAAAGGAGAATGTTTTTTCTAGAACTATTATTTATAGCAAAATAGTCATACCTTCTTCTTTCTTCCTATTTTAGTGATAAAGGAAAACATTATCTGATATTTCAATGCTTTCTTTAAATTTAGCAATTTATAAGTGACAATGGACATACAACTGTTTAGGATATTAGTCTAAAATTTTATTTTTAATTCAATTATTGGACCACTGCTATTTTCAGGAAAGCAAAAATACTTCAGTAAGGTATTAATTAGGGAATGTTTAAGTTTGTTGAATCAGCACTGTTTTCTTTAATAGTCCTGTCTATATGTAGAAAACAGTTGGATCATTTTGTTAATTTGGAGTGAGTTAGATTAGCAGAACTTTTTTTTAAATAACTGCTGGATTTTTGTTATTGTGGTTATAAATGATCAAATTTTACTCTATCTGAAAAAATAAACTTGGGACTAACTGGACTTTAAGACTAAATTATAAATGTAATGAAATTAAAATTTGTTATGTGACTATTTTTGTTATTTGGGTGAGGATCAAGAGTTATCTTTGTTGTGTTTCTAATCAGAGAATGACTGTATATATATATATATTCATTCTTTATATATAAAGAATGAATGAAAACATATTTTTCCAAAGAGAAAATGTTGGTCTTGACAATATATTTAAAAAGTCAAATAGCAAAAGTGCTTTTGAGATGCTTAGTCACTGGTTTTATAAACATAAATATAGAAATGCTATTACCATTCTCTAATGGAAACCCTCTACTGACATCATCAGAGCTCAGTTAATTGAGGAACGCTGGACATTTGCTTAGCAGTAATTCTTTCTAATCAAGATTGCCTTCAAAGCAAAAGACATGGATTCAACCTCTTGTATGACTGCCAGTACATTTAAATTCCAAAGGCACAAGAATGTTTAAATCCCTATAAAGTGTCTGCAAGTCAGTTTCTGAGCTGTGTGATTGGGTTTGTGCCCATTCTGACAGAATGGCTGAAATTAGACATAAGCTTACTTTACCAAATTTAGTGGGATCTTGAAGAGAAGAAAATAGCTTGTACATTATTGCCACAGTAAGTAAAATGAATTAGGACCACTTGGTTTTGTCAAAAGTTCCTGAACATGGTTCTACTGTGTATTAAGTTATATTAATCACTGAAAATATGACTCCATTTGTACAACATAAATTTGTAAGTCAGGGATTTCACTGACTTGGAATAGGCTGAAAACATGGTCAAACAATACTTGCTATAAGAGATGGCATGATATGCTGAAATAATTGTCAGACAGACTTGGATTTTTTTTTTTAAACTTTACATAATTGTATTAGTTTTGCCAAATATCAAAATGAATCCGCCACAGGTATACATGTGTTCCCCATCCTGAACCCTCCTCCCTCCTCCCTCCCCATACCATCCCTCTGGGTCATCCCAGTGCACTAGCCCCAAGCATCCAGTATTGTGCATCGAACCTGGACTGGCAACTCATTTCTTACATGATATTTTACATGTTTCAATGCCATTTTCCCAAATCTTCCCCCCTCTCCCTCTCCCACAGAGTCCATAAGACTGTTCTATACATCAGTGTCTCTTTTGCAGACTTGGATTGAAATCCTGGCTTCACTACTGATTTTGTGTGCTTAGGGCTCTAAATAAGGACAATAATGCCTAATTCAATACAGTGGTTAATGATACTGCAAATGTAGTGATAAAGTACGTGGCCCAGCATTGGCTCTAGACACGGAGCAACAGTGATATGACTACTGCTTTATTTGGGATTGCTGTTGTTGTCATTCAGTTGTTGAGTCATGCCCGACTCTGCAACCACATGGACTGTAGCCTGTCAAGCTTCCCTGTCTTCCCCCATCTCCCAGAGTTTACTCAAACTCATGTCTATTGTGTTGGTAATGCTATACTATTATTTGGTATAGTCCTCTGAATATATTTTTAAAAAAACCATTGAGGAGGAAAAAGTTTCATAAAGTAGTAATAATCTCTCTAACATGTTCAATTAAAAAAATAGTAATTGAGAGAAAAATATCACTTCCATTTTTTAGGTCAAATTATTGATGCAAACATGGGTACAGTAAATGTACATTGAAAGTATAGATGATAATCCCTGCTGCTAAGTCACTTCAGTCGTGTCCGACTCTGTGCGACCCCATATATGGCAGCCCACCAGGCTCCTCCGTCCCTGGGATTCTCCAGGCAAGAACACTGGAGTGGGTTGCCATTTCCTTCTCCAATGCATGAAAGTGAAAAGTGAAAGTGAAGTCGCTCAGTCGTGTCTGATTCTTAGCGACCCCATGGACTGCAGCCTACCAGGCTCCTCCGTCCATGGGATTTTCCAGGCAAGGGTACTGGAGTGGGTGCCATCGCCTTCTCTGAGATGATAAACCCTAGTAGGTATTTAGCTATTAAAATAGAGTTCTTATTGTTCATAAATATACTTTCCCTAGATCTGTGCTTTCATCATGACATTTAATTTTTATGTATTTTTTAAAATACTGATTTATTTTGGCTGCACCATGCAAAGTCTCGGTTCCCTGACCAGGGACTAAACCCAGACCATGGTGGTGAAAGCTCAGAATTCTAACCACTAGGCAACCAGAGAACTCCCATGATATCTAATTTTTAAATTAATTGTAAATATATTTTAATTAGGGTTCATTTCACCCTTGTCTCTGATTATCTTCATATTTCCAAGAATTTTATTAGTGTGTGTGTGTGCGGGGGGTGGGGTGGGGGACACAGGGCTTCCCTGGTGGATCAGTGGTAAAGAATCTGCCTGCCAATGCCTGCCAGTATAGGAGACACAGGTTTGATTCCTGGATCAGGAAGATCCCCTGGAGAAGGAAATGGCAACCCAGTCTAGTACTCTTGCCTGGAACGTCCCATGAACAGAGGAGCCTGGTCAGTTACAGTCTGTGGGGTCACAAAGAATCAGACATGACTTAGCAACTAAACAACAACAACTGTGTAGAGGCATTAAAAAAATTAACATTTTCTTCTTTAATAATGATGCAAACGGCAGTGACAAGTAGGGTGCTAATTGGGTGTTAGGTTTAAGACGTCTTTGAACCTAATATCACCAATAACAAATTCAACAAACATCCTTTGAGCTCCTAATATGTTATAGACTTTGTGTGGAAAAAGGGTTTTCTAAAATTAAGGTTTGTTTCTTACCATCGTGGAGCATAAAATATTTTTTCTTGGACAGCCAAGTGTGATACAAATTTATCAGTGCTTTAATAAGTGTTCATCTTGAAATTGAAAGAATAATTCTGCTGGAAAGGCGAGTGGGTAGAGAAAGTTTTCAGACAAGGTATAATTGAGGTAAGCCTGACAGAATAAGTAGGATTATTTTAGTAGAGAAAGTTGTGCTAGGAGATTAGTTTCTGTGGCAGTCTGAATGAAAGATGAGAGTTAATTAGCTGGATGACAAAAAAATTCACAAGTGAGAATTACTTCCATTTTCTTTGATTGGGGTGTCTTATTAACTTGATTCTGTTAATGCATAAAGAGAGGAATGACTCATTAATTATATTCACAAACAGTGACAATACCAATTTATTGTTTTACTCTCACTATTGTTGCATTATGGACTAGAACACCCAAGTGAAGCAGTATACGAGAGGGACATATTATTATAAGTAAATTGGTTCACTGGTGACCACTTAGAACCTTCTTTGTTCTATCTGCAATCTGTATTAGAGTCCTCTTCTCAGGTCTCTCTAAAAGCAGCCCGTGTTGGCAATAATTTTCACTGGATGTACGGATTAAACTATCAAATAGTACCTTATTCCTCAAGTCCAAGGTCATGGGAGACTGATCGTTTTCATGTGCTTAGAATATAGGAAAGGTGAAGTAGAAGTCGTGAAAAAGAGAATAGAAAGCGACTGCACATATAGGAAGAAAAATCAGTCATGAAACATCAGTCTTCTTTTCTGCTTTTAAGCCATGGCTTTTGATAAGTAACTACTTTCTTGTAGTTAATTCAGCAAGTTCTTAGGCTGTTCTTTTTGCTTACTTATCTAGTGATTAAATTACCTTATTATCTTCTGTCTAAATTTTTCAAAATTTTCATAACTAATGGTAAAGGATCTGAAACTTAAAGACTAGTAATAATGCATAAGGTGGGATTGGACTTAAAGAGGCTGCTACATACAATATTGCTCAGTTTCAGATGGGCCCACCTATATTCCTTCTAACAAATCTTGATGGGCAGGCCCAGTACATAGGATGAGTAACAGTCTTCACACCTAATTCATCCTATATATTGAGACAGGCTATGAAAGCAGGGACTGTATTACCTAAGGTGGAGATTCTTGGAACTAGTAGGCTAATGTTGGAAACATTTTTAGAGGAACTAGGACAAAGCAAGGACAGCCAATTTGAATAGGCATCATTCATCAAGGAGTCCACGCAAACAATGAGATCATAGGTAGGGAGCCAAACTGAATAGAATGTGGGCAATGCGAGGTGATCCGACATGCATTCCAGAGAGGAAGAGACATACCTGCAGTAGATTATTCACTATAAGGATGGAGTTAAGTCAGCCTGATTTAGTAAGGGTGGAAAGAGGCAAACATCTGCCCATACATTTAAAAAAATTAATTTATGTACTTTAATTGGAGGTTAATTACTTTATAATATTATAGTGGTTTTTGCCCTTTGACATGAATCAGTCATGGGTGTACATCTGTTCCCCATCCTGAAACCCCCTCCCACTTCCCTCCCCATCCCATCCCTCAGGGTCATCCCAGTGCACCGGCCCTGAGCACCCTGTCTCATGCATCAGACCTGGACTGGCGATCTATTTCACATATGGTAATATACATGTTTCAATGCTATTCTCTCACATCATCCCACCCATGCCTTCTCCCACAGAGTCCAAAAGTCTGTTCTTTACATCTGTGTCTCTTTTGCTGTCTCGCATATAGGGTCATCATTACCATCTTTCTAAATTCCACACATATATGTTAATATACTGTATTGGTATTTTTCTTTCTGGCTTACTTCACTTTGTATAATAGGCTCCAGTTTCATCTACCTCATTAGAACTGATTCAAATGCATTCTTTTTAATAGCTGAGTAATATTCCATTGTGTATATGTACCACAGCTTTCTTATTCATTCGTCTGCCACTGGACATCTAGGTTGCTTCCATGTCCTAGCTATTGTAAACAGTGCTGCGATGAGCATTGAGGTACATGTGTCTCTTTCAATTCTGGTTTCCTTGGTGTATATGCCCAGCAGTGGGATTGCTGGGTCATATGGCGGTTCTATTTCCAGTTTTTTAAGGAATCTCCACACTGTTCTTTTTAAAAAATTTTTATTATTATTATTATTTTTTACTTTACAATATTGTATTCGTTTTGCCATACATCAACACATACATCACACTGTTCTCCATAGTGGCTGTACTAGTTTGCATTCCCACCAACAGTGTAAGAGGGTTCCCTTTTCTCCACACCCTCTCCAGCATTTATTGTTTGTAGACTTTTTGATAGCAGCCATTCTGACTGGCGTGAGATGGTACCTCATTGTGGTTTTGATTTGCATTTCTCTGATAATGAGTAATGTTGAGCATCTTTTCATGTGTTTGTTAGTCATCTGTATGTCTTCTTTGGAGAAATGTCTGTTTAGTTCTTTGGCCCATTTTTTGATTGGGTCGTTTATTTTTCTGGAATTGAGCTGCATGAGCTGCTTGTTTATTTTTGAGATTAATTCTTTGTCAGTCGCTTCATTTGCCCACACATTTTGTTTGCTTCTTTTGCCGTACTGTGTAGTATGTGGAAGCTCCCCAACAAGGGATCAAAACCATGCCCTCTGCAGTGGAAGCATGGCATTTCAACCACTGGGCCACCAAGGAAGTCCTCCCCATATGTTTTAACCCTAATCATAACATACCCTGGAATTCTCTTTAAAAGCATTTAATCAAAACTTTTTTTGATTAAATGCTTTTAAAGATGTATGGATGTGAGAATTGGACCATAAAGAAGGCTGAGTGCCAAAGAATTGATGCTTTCAAACTGTGGTGTTGGAGAAGATTCTTGAGAGTCCCTTGGACTGCAAGGAGATCAAAACAGTCCATCCTAAAGGAAATCAGTCCTGAATATTCATTGGAAGGACTGATGCTGAAGCTCTAATACTTCGGCCACTTGATGCGAAGAGCTGACTCATTAGAAAAGACCCTGATGCTGGGAAAGATTGAAGGCAGGACGAGAAGGGGATGACAGAAGACGGGATGGTTGGATGGCATCATCGACTTAGTGGACATGAGTTTGAGCAAACCCCGGGAGATGGTGAAGGACAGGGAAGCCTGGTGCGCTGGAGTCCATGGGTTGCAAAGAGTCGGACATGACTAAGAGACTGAACAACAGAATCAAAACTTTTATCTTTAACAGGTTACACACTGTTATCCCCTCCAAATACTGAGGTACAATTTTTTATTATCAAACTGATTTGAGCATGGTGAAGCTGTTTTTCAAAGGAGTCTTTCTTCACAAGAGTCTTAGGAAGAAAAAACACCAATACAGTATACTAACGCATATATATGGAATTTAGAAAGATGGTAACAATAACCCTGTGTACGAGACAGCAAAAGAGACACTGATGTATAGAACAGTCTTATGGACTCTGTTGGAGAGGCAGAGGGTGGGAAGATTTGGGAGAATGGCATTGAAGCATGTATAATATCATGTATGAAACGAGATGCCAGTTCAGGTTCGATGCACGATACTGGATGCTTGGGGCTAGTGCACTGGGACGACCCAGAGGGATGGTATGGAGAGGGAGGAGGGAGGAGGGTTCAGGATGGGGAACAAATGTATACCTGTGGCGGATTCATTTCGATATTTGGCAAAACTAATACAATATTGTAAAGTTTAAAAATAAAATAAAATTTAAAAAAAATGAGTCTTAGGATGTCTGCCATGCAAAACATACTCTTTTTTGTTACCTTGGGAAAAAGGTAAAAAAAAAAAAAATAGTAGTGTGCTCTCTGTTCCTCTACTTAGCATACTTAACCTTCAGAAATTCAGAATCTTCTTTGGAAAGAAAAAAATCTTGACTTTTAGAGACACCACAGACCTTTTTTTTTTTTTTTAGGAAGGAGAGATTGATGATATAGCGTTTGAATTTATGGGAGAAAATCAAGACAAAAAGAAGTTGGATCTTGGGCTACAGAAAGCAAATAATTTTCCAGAAAATTTAATGATGGCATCTGTGGAAGTTATAGTCTTTGAAAATGTTTTAAAAGAGTGTGCTCAATATGAAAGATAAAACCTAGAGCTTGTTATACAGAGTGAAGTAAGTCAGAAAGAGAAAAACAAAATTCATACACTAACGCCTATATGGAATCTAGAGAAATGGTGCTGATGAACCTGTCTGCGGGGACGCAGTAGAGATACAGACATAGAGAACAAGCTTATGGACACAGTGGGGAAGGACAAGGTGCGATAAACTGAGAGAATAGCCCTGAAACATATACACTGCTAAGTCGCGTCAGTTGTGTCCAACTCTGTGCGACCCCATAGACGGCAGCCCACCAGGCTCCCCGTCCCTGGGATTCTCCAGGCAAGAACACTGGAGTGGGTTGCCGTTTCCTTCTCCAATGCATGAAAGTGAAAAGTGAAAGTGAAGTCGCTCAGTCGTGTCCGACTCTGTGCGACCCCATGGACTACAGCACCAGGCTCCTCCGTCCATGGGATTTTCCAGGCAAGAGTACTGGAGTGGGGAGCCATTGCCTTCTCCAACATATATACTACCATATGTAAAATAGATAGCTAACAGCAAATTGCTGTATAACAGAAGGAGCTCAACGTGGTATTCTGTGACAACCTCCAGGGGTGGGATGCAGTAACCGGTGGCAGCAAGTTTCAAGAGGGAGGGGACATATGTGTACTTATGGCTGATTCACACTTTTGTACGGCAGAAACCAACACAGCACTGTAAAGCAATTATCCTTCAATTAAAAATAAATTAAAAAAAGACCAAATTAGAAGATCCTGTGTTTGAAAAGCAAGATATACTAAATGAATAGGTCAGTCTTTAAAGGCACTAATTGATTCTTACGGAATATGGATAAATTTAATCTATATACCTTTGTTACAGTGACATCAGGTATTTGAATTTACTTTGCATATTTTTGATTTAACCTGATTTGATTTTTTTCCCCCTAAATCTCAACATATGTATTACATTCTTTGGTATGTCTTTAATCTTAAATTTACAAGCACGTGGTTATTAACTGGCCTTTGGTGTTTGGGGAGGAAATATTTAAATGGATTTCATTTTTTAAGTGGTTTAATAGTTCATCTCCAAAATGTGTAGCCTATATTTTAGGTTCGTTATAAACTTTGCCTTTGTAAAGAGGAAAAAAAAAATGCTCTGGGTTATTCATCTTTTCTTTTTTTTTTTCTAATTTTATTTTATTTTTAAACTTTACATAATTGTATTAGTTTTGCCAAATATCAAAATGAATCCGCCACAGGTATCCATGTGTTCCCCATCCTGATACTCATCTTTTCAATTGAGTTCTTGTTTAGAAAAAAAAGGAGGAAGCAGTAGCTACTTAAGGACAAGAAGTATATTCAAACATACACACACATACACAGCATCCATGACATTTAGAACTGGTTAACTTACATTTTACTTGTGCATGTTGTCTGACTTCAGCCTCCTAGTTCTAAACAGTAAACATTGACATTTAAGATGTTAGCTCCTCCAAGAACAGCGCTTTCCCTCCCTTCCTCTTTAATTCCACCTTAACGCATCTGCAAAGAAGAAAGGAAACCAGCCCACATTTTAGCCCCTCCTACCAAGGATAAGACTTGAACTTCTCTGTGGTCCCGGGCTAAGAAAGGATCCCGACAGAAAACTACAGGCGTAAAGGAGCCCGAAGGATCTCACTGTAACTCTGGGAACTGTAAGCAATCTATTTACTCTTCCCCCATCCCCACCCCCGCTAGCTCCAGGTCTCTCTCCCACTCTCGCTAACTTTTAGTTTCTACCTTGCTTGGAAGGAAGGAGGGACGGAGGGAAGACTAGGAGTCATCGCTCTCTCGAAAGTTTGCATGTCCTCTGCCTTTTGCAATGAGACACAGATCGGGGGACCTTAATTTCCTTCTAACAAATGCCAGTTTGCTTTCCGGGGGCTAGATGCACTGTGGAGTCCAAGATAAGGCGTTTCCTTCTTTTACAGCCCGGAAAGAAAGCTAACGTTCAGAACCGAGGCGAGGTGACTCTAGCTAGAGCTCCACGTGAGGTGGTGGCCAATACCCACACTCAAGCAACCTGCTGTTTGACAGTCCTGAGGATCTTTAGTGAAGGAATTTATCGATTCATTTAAGGTTTAATTGATAAACGGTCATTTCGGTTACTTATGCAAAGCGTACCTGGGTATTTAATGTGTAGCAGTGTTGTGCGAAAAGACAGACAACATTGAAAAACTGATTGTACAATGACTGGCCTTCTGATTCGTCCTTCTAAGTTATTGGACATGCCAAGAGGGCAGAGCTTGGAACTAGATGTGGAAAAGATTTGCTCAAATAAGAAAGTTAAGTTTTGAGTGTGAAACTATTTTAGTAATTTCGTATTGAAAGCATTCCTTAAAAAAAGAATAAAAAAGCCACTTGGATTTGAAATGATAGTGGTTTAACTTATTTAAGTCTCCTATATTGTACTCATTTTAGTCTTAGAAATGACCTCAAAAAGTAAAACAAGAAATGGTCTTCAGGTTGGTTGATGACGTAAGCACGTATTCATCTAAGGGAGGTGGAGCATACTGGAGGCAGACCATTTGGGTGTATGTCAATTTCAAGCTATGATATTTGCATGTATAACCTTTTGGATTCAAAGGGAATTTCTGTTTTGTTTTATTTCTGTTTGTTGCACAAATTTGAAACTGTGGCCTAAGAGATGTTTGCAGGGAAGAGTAATGAAACAAATCTTGCTTAAGAGTTTTAAAATTATATTCCAGATATCTCTAAACCTTGCCGATCAAGTTGAATATTGGGATTAAACAACAGGTATTTGGTTCTTTCATTGTGCAAAGGAAGAGTTAAATTTTCATTTAAGCAATAATTGTGAAATGCACAGAGAAGTGTTTAATCTGCATTTGCTCAAAACTGCTTCACAAACTTCCTGTAGGGGAAGCACATTTCATGGGACAAGAAACTAAGAAATCTATTTAATAATTTTCCTTTTCTCAATTAAACATGAATGAAAAATATCTCGAAAGTGACTTGCAATGTTAATTTCTTTTTTTTTTTTTTTACATTTTACATTTATCAGCTTCTTGCTAACAGTACCTGATAAAGCTCATCCCACAGAGGTAATTTGCCTGTGTTTTTAACCCATCAATATCATTCCTAGTGTCTGCTTAGAAAGCAAAGTCATAAAAACCAAATTGTTTGCATATTAAAAAAATATGTTCCAGGAATAAAAAAGAGGAATTCAGAATTAGCTATGGTTCCTTTTCCTCTCTTATGCCTTTTATTTACCATTAGTTTTTTTCTTCCTCTTGCTTGCAGAGTTAAGCTTTAGTCATTTTCAACTTCTTTTTTATTTTCACAGACCCTTTTACAAATCTTATGAAAGCGATAGACCCCTTCCCTGAATAATGACATATGTTCCTCTAAAATGCACAAATTTTTAAACACCTTTAGGAATTTCAGATTCTCCAAATGATTCATGTCATGTGAAAACATAGTATTTCTTAGAATTTTGGAGTTTTCTGACAGTATAAAATAATTAGCAAATTATTTCACTTATAAGAACTGCCTTATAGTGAATATTGCATTTATTCAGTTAGTGTTTCAGAACTCTAAATAATTGGTGTAATAGAAAAACTACTTGCCTGGAAATCAAATGACCTACATTCTAGACTCCACCCCAATAGTAGCTGTACAATCTTAAGCTTGCCATTTTTCTGTAACATCTGATATTTCTTATTGCCAAATGCAATCAGTAAAACATAATAGGGAAGTGAGATACATGTTATTTTTTTTATTAGATTGTAGGATGTCTATATTTGCTACTTTTGCTCCAAAATTCCTAATGACATTTCCCAGCATAATTATGTTTTATCATATTCTTATTTATTACAAAGATAATTCACGCTTACTGGTTAAATCTTGTCAAATATAGAAATTGCAAAGAGGAAAAGGAAAACTGTACATATAGTCCCCCTAAGGGGTAACTACTTTTAAAATGTCATTTATTCAATCAGAAATATTTATTGAGTAACTAGCATGCATCAGCATAGACACAAGGAATTCAACTATATACATCTCTTCATATTTCTAGACATTTTTCTATAATACATTCATCCATATGTAGATTTCACAAAATTGTGATCGCACTTGTTAAAAGATAAACTGAGGCATATTAAAATTTTTTGAGTTTATTTGAGGAAAAAGTGATTGGCATGAGGCAGTGCCCAACCAGAAGTGGTTAGGAATGCTTCACTGACACTATAAAGCTTAGTTGGCTATTTCTGAATGATTGTCCTTAGTTTTTGATTTTGTAACTTTGAGGCATTTTCTGGCTTAAATTTTGGTTTGCTGATGCAGGTTGTGGTGGGATCAGGGTCACCTTAGTCTAAGGACCTCCATGTTTAATTAATTTAATGCACTGTTCATGCTGTTTTGTAACATGCTTCTCCTCAATCATGAAATTTTCTCTCAAGACATTTTTATAGTCTTTGGTTTTTCTTTACTATTCATTCATATAATAAACAAATATTACTGAGCCCTCCCATGTGTCAGGCACTATGCAAGCAATGGCAATCTAGCCCTGAGCCAGAGCGTATGGTTCTAAGATCTAATTTTTTGTCAGTGGAAATTCTGTATTGGCTGATTATAAATTGCTAGATCTTTACATGGATGAAATTTTTCTGCTGTTATTAATAGTGTTTCACTTAGGACCTCTCAATACAAATGTTTGTTTATTTCATTTGGATAGATTTTTAAAAATTTATTTATTTATTTATTTTCGGTTGTGCTGGGTGTGCATTGCTGTGTGCCAGCTTTCTCCAGTTGCAGCGAGCAGGGGCTACTCTTTGTTGCAGCGGTTGGGCTTCTCGTTGGTGTGGCTTCTCTTGTGGAGCACAGGCTCTGGAGCATGAGGGCTCGGTAGTTGCTGCACTGGGGCTTCAGCAGTCATGGCGCACTGGCTTAGTTGCTCTGTGGCATGTGGAATCTTCTGGACAGGGATCAAACCAGTCTCCCCTGCGCTGGTACGTGGATTCTTATCTCCTGTGCCACCAGGGAAGTCCTGGATAGATTCTTAAAATGTATTTTTCAAGTTCTATTAAAAGTTCTCCTAAGTACAGGTGAGATCGTTAAGTCAAATGCTTTATCAAAATGTTCTTTTGTCAACTGTAAAAGGTTAATAATAATATTTATTGAGTAGAGGATTTAAAAAGTATTCAGCAAAATATTGTGGAGTGCTAGTTATTATTTTTGCCAATTTTCTGTTGATAAATGTTGTATCCATGTATAAATAGAATAAGAGTATAATTTCCCTAAGCCAACATGATGTTAATATATAAAGAGAACAAATAACAGCAAATCAAAAAACTGAGACAATTGTTATATGAAAATGGTATCTCGTTTAAATTTGCATTTCTTTCAGAAATAAGGTTGAACAGTTTTCATGACAGCCTCTTCTGTCTCTGTGTTTATGAATTGCCTCTTTTAATGTGATTTTTAAATCTTTTTTTCAGTTTTAATTTCTAATATGGTAAATATCAATGGATATAACTTATATAATCAAAGGCCCTTTCAGGTCCTCAATAATTCTGAAGAGTGTTAGGGGTCTTAACATTAAGGGCCAAATTTTGAAATGGAAATAGAAATTCTGTAAACATTGCTTTTTTCAAGTTTAGAGGATTGTTCATATTGTTTCCTGATAACTTTTCGTAGAAAGTGGGTGAGATGCATAGAAAAATGAAAGCAAGTTATTTTTATTCTCATAGACTGTCATTTTCTACAAAATCAGGGAAGTAGAAGAGGTTTCCGAGAAGAGGGCCAAAACTTTTGTAGAATCTCCCACAGCTTTAGGAACGTCCAGACTTGCTTAATGTAGAGAAGATGGAGACAGGACTAAGGGTTACAGATGACTCTTTCTAAAGGCTTTGTAAGAAAAATGGTGTCCGTGTTTGTCAAGAACCAACTTAGAGACAGTGAATTTAAGCTTTAGCTATTGATCTTCTGCTCCTTGGCCACTAGGGCAGTGACAGTTGGGAGAACCAAAGAGTTGGTTCTGAAGTTCTTTCCAAAAAAACCAGTACAACAGAGCCGATTTTGTTGCTGTCTTTTGATGCTGCCACACACCTGAGAAAAAGAGATGCGCCCAAATTTTGCTACCCTTGCCAGTGTGTGATTCTCACTTTTTTTGGGATTCTCTTTGATTCCTGCATACAAATATAAAATAAGCTTAAATAATTCAGTGCTCTCCATAAGCCGATTTAATGAAGCTGCACCACCAGTTTGATTGCTTATTGAATGAGTTGAAATAGCTTTAGTGAAACTCAGCAATCGTCTGTAAGTGATCCCTGTCAGAGTTTAATAACCACTGAGTCAAAGATGAAGGACTGGGACCACGTTGCACTCATTTCCCTTGCTTTCCCTTTTTATAGGGAGGAGAGTGCACTTGTAAATCAACTGCACCCTTTTCCTTAATCTTCCTCATTTGCTTGACTTCTGAAGTCTGCAGGGAAGTTTATGCATTTTAGGTAATAGTTCGTTTTGAGTTAGAAAACAAATATCCATAATATGTGTGATTTCAGTCTTCCATAATATGAAAAACTCATTTTTATAACACTGAGTTTTGTTTTTCATTTTATTTAATTTACAGTCTGTTTTCTGATTACCTAGTTTGAAACAAAATATCAGAGGGACAATAATACCTTTTGTTTGCATAGCGTTTTGTGGTTTGTAAAGAGATGGCTTAAGAACTTTGTTCACATAATAACCATGTAAGTTAGCAGAGCAGATATTCACATTTTACAAATGTGAAAGAGGTGTGAGTGGACAGTTAAATACCGTAAGTCCCTTATATACAAACCTTCAAGTTGTAAACTTTCAAAGATGTGAACATATGTTGCATCCCCTGTATGCCAGCTGTTATACCATACTACTGTACATTTCAAAGTACTGTACTGTAAGATTTAAAATGTTTTCTTTATCTTTTGTGTTGGTTTTTTATGTATATATTATTTGTGTGACAAGTATTACTATAAACCCTTACAGTACAGCACTATATAGTCGCTTGTGTTAACTGGGTACCTAGGCTACCTCTGTTGGACTTACGAATACGCTCTTGGAATAGAACTAGTTCATATGTTGGGGACTTGCTCTAGCTTATTTAGTATCCAAGTCTTATGAGTTTTATTTTGATGTATTTTGTATGCTTCAATTGACTAATTGATTGGTTTATATTTCCAGTTTTGATGCATGTTATTTAAGACTGTCAACCTCTTCCTGTTTGTGTTAACGTCAGAAAAATTATAGGGGAAGAATTAGAAAGTACACATGCCAACAGTTCCCCTATTAACTATTCTGTTCTTATCATGGGATTATAAGATTACTGATTGACATAATAGAGGAAGTTGCATAAACATTTAAGAATGATTGAAGAAGTAGTATATGATTTATTTATTTGTTGAATTAGCTCCTTTTTAATTAAAATTTTTTTTCCTTTTTTTCCCCCAATTAATTAATTAATTTATTTTTGCCTGAGGCACTGCAGGGCATGTGGGATCTTATTTTCCTGACTAGAGATTGAACTTGCACCCCTTGCATTGAAAGCACAGAGGCTTAACCACTGGACTGCCAGGAAAGTCTCAAGAAGTATTATATAATTTAGAATTTCTTACTTTGTAACTATTTAGCATTGTATAGAGATATATGCTACTTTAAGAAAATAAGGTATATGAAGTTTAACCCCAAAATACAAAATAGACATATTATGAATTGTACAAAAAACACGAATTCTACCAAAGGTTTTGCTTTTATTTAGTAACAGAGCATTTTTTAGAATATTCTGAGTACAACCTGCAGAGCCTATGGTTCTTTTGGCCTCATTAATATTGGTGGTTAGCTTAAAGCATTTGTATCAAAATAGTTACTCTGACTTTGGATTTATCATTTGTATGAAAAACAATTATTTTACTTTCCAAACAACTCAGTAGCTTACCTAAACTAAATTTTTTTTTTTTTTCTGGAGTAAAAATCAACTTTAGTTATAGAGTGGCTTATTACACATATATATAAAACTCCGTCATAAGTAATACACAGTAGGTCATGTTTGACTGCTAGATGAAACTGTGCCACTTGATACATTAGGTCAGCAGGTAGCTTCTGAATTTTGGTCAGTAAACTGACACACTTCCTATTTGCCCCATACTTTTATGTCCACAGCTTCAACAAGATGAGTGCCGTACCTCAGCAGTAACTTGAGATGTTAGACCCTTTATGTATTCTTGAGAGATTCTTGCATCTGTAATTGTAGAAGAGACAGTGTCTGCCTGCGATTGTTTAAGAGGAGATAACTGGTGTCTGTAAGTTTTCTTCAGCCTCCTCTTGGCATGCTGGATCTTATTCCCCAATCAGGAATTGAACTGATGCCTCCAGCAGTGGAAGCTTGGAGTCTTAACCTCTGGAACACCAGAATTGTCCCCAGGCTCTCATTGTTTGTTTCTTGAGACAAAAAGGTAGTCCATTTTGTGGTCTTTTTATATGTAGCTGATGCAGTATTATGTGAGTAGTAAGAAAAGTGCATGTGTGTACATGTGCTCAGTTGCGTCCAACCCTTTGCAACCCCATGGACTGTAGCCTTCCAGGCTCCTCTATCCATGGAATTTTCCAGGCAAGAATACTGGAGGGAATTGCCATTTCCTTCTCCAGGGGTTCTTCCCAACCCAGGGATCAAACTCATGTCTCTTGTGTCTCCTGCATTGGCAGGCAGATTCTTTACCACTAGCGCCATCTGTCCAGTAAGGAAAGTAATTTAGAGCAATTAAGTAACAATGGCACCCCACTCCAGTACTCTTGCCTGGAAAATCCCATGGATGGAGGAGCCTGGTAGGCTGCAGTCCATGGGGTCGAGAAGAGTCAGACACGACTGAGTGACTTCACTTTCACTTCTCCCTTTCATGCATTGGAGAAGGAAATGGCAACCCACTCCAGTGTTCTTGCCTGGAGAATCCCAGGGACAAGGGAGCCTGGTGGGCTGTCGTCTATGGGGTTGCACAGAGTTGGACACGACTGAAGCGACTTAGCAGCAGCAGCAGCAGCATCCTGGAGGAAAGTATCTAAAGATGCATATGGTTTTGAGGACATACTAGATTCCTGCATTTGTAATTAAGATTTCTTAGTATCCATCAATCCCTGTTATTATCTACCTCAAACAGGTATCAACTTCCTTTCCATGCAACTGTCATAAAGAAGTGGCAGACGAGTTTAAAACTGGCTGAGGTTATATGAACTTAGATCTCAAAGAGACACTGCTAGGGCATTTCTGTAGTTCATGGAATAGTTTTCAAAATCATTGCTTTCAGTGTGTAATGGGAATTCATGTTCAAATATAACTTCAGAATATCATTATATCATTGATAAGTATGCTCTTAACATATTTTAGGATGATTTCTCACAGCAAAAATTCTAATTTAAAAAGATTTCTTAATTAAAAATTTAGTTGCAAAATATTAAGATGTGTGGTACTTATTTTTTGAGGCAGTGACAATCAGGGGTTTATATTTAAAATATATAAAAGTTCACAATGTTTATATGAGATTTTTTCTTATTTTTATCACTAATGACCACTCTATTGTCAGTGAAAAGCAATAAAAAAACCAGTTTTTTGAGACTCATTCAGTGTTTGCAGAAAATTTTACTGTCTGCTTAAATTATGTGTTAAATTGATAAATTGGTTTGGTTGATTAATACCTTATGAGCTATTGTCACAATGAAAAGAGCACTCTTGTAGAAATAATAAGTTTCTGTGAAGAAAAGAATTTCTAGATACTGTTCATGAATATGATTTGATCCCTGGGTTGGGAAAATCCCCTGGAGGAGGTCATGGCAACCCATTCTAGTATTCTTCCCTGGGAAGAGCTGGAGCCTGGTGGGCTACAGCCCATGGGGTGGCAAAGAGTCGGACAGGACTGAAGTGACTTAGCACGCACGCGCATTCATTAATATATGTAACATGCCTAAGAAAAGAGTAGGAAACATATACCTTTTTTTAATTCTTCAAAGAAGAAGAGGTATTAGAGAAAGCATGTTAGATACTCTGTACTCACTTTTTCACTTAAGAATTTTACCTGCTGGGTCAAGGAAATAAAAAGGCAGATGCTAGTATTATCCAGGAATGTTTGATCTCTGGACTATGCACATTTTTTCCTTCACGAATTCAGTATGTTTTAGTTAATACTACCTACATGCTAGGCACTGTGCTACGTTTATGACATACCTGAATAAAGAGTTAATTCCTTCTTGGAGGAGAGAGATAATAATTAAGCAAATAATAAGAGGAGCAAATGGACTTTATTAGTACAGGCTAACCTGGGGAGGTGAAGGAAAGGTTTCCTGGGGAGGTAAAATTTAAACTGGGATGTGAGGGTTGAGAAGCCAGGCATGAAAGGGGAAGGGATTGAGGGTGGTGAGGCTCAGATGGGAGCTTCAGACAGAGAACAGCATTTGC
This sequence comes from Bos javanicus, assembly GCF_032452875.1. Taxonomy (NCBI): domain Eukaryota; kingdom Metazoa; phylum Chordata; class Mammalia; order Artiodactyla; family Bovidae; genus Bos; species Bos javanicus. The sequence continues at coordinate 68,637,650 of NC_083883.1, forward strand.
AAATAAGCCTGCAAAGGAACAACCAAGAAATCTGATGGAAAACCAGGAGTTAGGATGATGTCATGGAACCAAAAAAGCAAAGTGGTTCCAGAGAAACAGGATAGGACAGTTGACAACCACATTTGAAAACTTGGAAGTCATTAGTGGTGGTAATAAGAGCAGTTCCAGTGGAGTGGTGGGGATTCGATAACATGGTGGAGGGGATGGGAGGTGAGGACTCTGAGGACATGAATAGATACACTGGGAGCAAATGGCCCTTTCGAGAAATCTGTCCACGAAACACAATGTAAAAATGGAGACACACCCTTGGCAGAACCCTGAGGAGTTATGTTGGGGCATCTTTGGTACTGATGTAGAAAGTGGGAGTTTGTCTTTTGAGAGACCCCAGGCATGTTCACTGATGGAAAAAGAGGGTGGAAAAACACCCAGAGAGAAGGCAATCTTCGACACTGGAAAACAGGTTGGAAGGGATTTTTTTTCAGCTTTATTTGGTAATTTATGGATATTTTAATAGTAACCATAATTGTTTTTCTAGTCATTAAAGCAAGTGGTGTATTCCTACTATTTTTTAAAAAATGGAAACATGAAGGCAAAAGGAATGTGAAGTCAGCGGGGAGACTAGCAAAGTTTGCCAATCAGCTGATCTAGTAGAAAGTAAAGTTTGATAACTTAGAAAAGAAATGCATGGCCATTAGGGGGAAGCACCTGAGGAAGATAGAGGGATTTTGTGTCTAGAAGCCACCCATGGGTCGCAACAGGAGGAGGAACTCTGCCTCCTTCATGACGGGGAGTAGAAGAACCCGAGTGCCTGGGCAGAGGAGTTTGCAGAGTCTCTGGTGGGAAGATGGGGAACTTCAGCCTGCTGCCTTCTGTTTTTTCAGTGAAGGGAAATGAGGTCACAGCCAAGAGTGAGGGTGGGGTCATGTGAGAGACTTGAAGGGGAGAAGAAAGTCTTTCTAGTGTTGGCATACAGGGCACCAGAACAATTTAGAGAGATGCTGTGGAGTCGTGAGAGCTGCTCTGAGATTTGAGAAAGTGAACCTAAGATTAAAAACCAGTTTGCCAGGTTCGGTGGTTTATCTCCAGCTGTGTTTAAATGCCAGGAGCAAACCTAGAGAAGCCAGAATGCCTTAAGTTTTTCTGGAGAGGTTTGTTTTGTTTTGTTTCAGCGGGAGTGAAAGAAATCTAGAAAGAGTGAAATCTTTAAAAAGTGAAAGAATATCTAGAAATCCTTAAAATAAACCACCAAATACACAAAGCAAATAAAACAAAACACCGAAAACAAAAATACATAGAAATTCATGAGCTTGTAGAAGACACATCCTTTTTTCTAGGGTAATTATTAACTAGTAGGGAGTAGTCATAAATTAGCTTGATTTCCAGCATCTGATTGGCAAGGACTGAGTCTTTGTTCTTTTAAACTCTTGGACTCTGGGCTTAGCCAACTGGTAGGCCTGGTTCTGTACTTCAGTGACCCTCAGTGCCTTTACCTATTTCCAGGAGCCATCCTGCTGGGCTCCTTTTCCTTCCTAGTTGACAGATTGTTAAGTTCTAAAAGTTTAACTGTTGCCTTGCCAACCTTTCTTGGATGTCTAGCTGGGTTCTTGCGTATGGTTTATATCTTACTCCTCAACTCCTGCAAGCTTCTAAGGCCACCTCAGTGCTCCCTAGAAGACAGTGGTTATAGACTTGGAACCATTCAGATAAGATCAAATCAGTCTCTCAGTCATGTCCGACTCTTTGCTACCCCATGAATCGCAGCACGCCAGGCCTCCCTGTCCATCACCAACTCCCGGAGTTCACTCAGACTCACCTCCATCGAGTCGGTGATGCCATTCAGCCATCTCATCCTCTGCCGTCCCCGTCTCCTCTTGCCCCCAATCCCTCCCAGTATCAGAGTCTTTTCCAATGAGTCAACTCTTCACATGAGGTGGTCAAAGTACTGGAGTTTCAGCTTTAACATCATTCCTTCCAAAGAAATCCCAGGGCTGATCTCCTTCAGAATGGACTGGTTGGATCTCCTTGCAGTCCAAGGGACTCTCAAGAGTCTTCTCCAACACCACAGTTCAAAAGCATCAATTCTTCGGCGCTCAGCCTTCTTCACAGTCCAACTCTCACATCCATACATGACCACAGGAAAAACCATAGCCTTGACTAGACGAACCTTTGTTGGCAAAGTAATGTCTCTGCTTTTGAATATGCTATCTAGGTTGGTCATAACTTTCCTTCCAAGGAGTAAGCGTCTTTTAATTTCATGGCTGCAGTCACCGTCTGCAGTGACTTTAGAGCCCAGAAAAATAAAGTCTGACACTATTTCCCCATCTATTTCCCATGAAGTGATGGGACCAGATGCCATGATCTTTGTTTTCTGAATGTTGAGCTTTAAGCCCACTTTTTCACTCTCCACTTTCACCTTCATCAAGAGGCTTTTGAGTTCCTCTTCACTTTCTGCCATAAGGGTGGTGTCATCTGCATATCTGAGGTTATTGATATTTCTCCCGGCAATCTTGATTCCAGCTTGTGTTTCTTCCAGTCCAGCGTTTCTCATGATGTACTCTGCATATAAGTTAAATAAGCAGGGTGACAATATACAGCCTTGACGTACTCCTTTTCCTATTTGGAACCAGTCTGTTGTTCCATGTCCAGTTCTAACTGTTGCTTCCTACCTGCATACAAATTTCTCAAGAGGCAGATCAGGTGGTCTGGTATTCCCATCTCTTTCAGAATTTTCCAGTTTACTGTGATCCACACAGTCAAAGGCTTTGGCATAGTCAATAAAGCAGAAATATATGGTTTTCTGGAACTCTCTTGCTTTTTCCATGATGCAGCGGATGTTGGCAATTTGATCTCTGGTTCCTCTGCCCTTTCTAAAACCAGCTTGAACATCAGGAAGTTCACGGTTCACATATTGCTGAAGCTTGGCTTGGAGAATTGTGAGCATTACTTTACTAGTGTGTGAGATGAGTGCAATTGTGCGGTAGTTTGAGCATTCTTTGGCATTGTCTTTCTTTGGGATTGGAATGAAAACTGACCTTTTCCAGTCCTGTGGCCACTGCTGAGTTTTTCAAATGTGCTGGCATATTGAGTGCAGCACTTTCACAGCATCATCTTTCAGGATTTGGAATAGCTCAACTGGAATTCTATCACCTCCACTAGCTTTGTTCGTAGTGATGCTTTCTAAGGCCCACTTGACTTCACATTCCAGGATGTCTGGCTCTAGGTCAGTGATCACACCATCGTGATTATCTGGGTTGTGAAGATCTTTTTTGTACAGTCCTTCTGTGTATTCTTGCCATCTCTTCTTAATATCTCCTGCTTCTGTTAGGTCCATACCATTTCTGTCCTTTATGGAGCCCATCTTTGCATGAAATGTTCCTTTGGTATCTCTGATTTTCTTGAAGAGATCTCTAGTCTTTCCCATTCTGTTGTTTTCCTCTATTTCTTTGCATTGATCGCTGAAGAAGGCTTTCTTATCTCTTCTTGCTATTCTTTGGAACTCTGCATTCAGATGTTTATATCTTTCCTTTTCTCCTTTGCTTTTCGCTTCTTTTCTTTTCACGGCTATTTGTAAGGCCTCCCCAGAAAGCCATTTTGCTTTTTTGCATTTCTTTTCCCTGGGGATGGTCTTGATCCCTGTCTCCTGTACAATGTCACGAACCTCATTCCATAGTTCATCAGGCACTCTGTCTATCAGATCTAGGCCCTTAAATCTATTTCTCACTTCCACTGTATAATCATAAGGGATTTGATTTAGGTCATACCTGAATGGTCTAGTGGTTTTCCCTACTTTCTTCAATTTCAGTCTGAATTTGGCAATAAGGAGTTCATGATCTGAGCCACAGTCAGCTCCTGGTCTTGTTTTTGCTGAGTGTATAGAGCTTCTCCATCTTTGGCTGCAAAGAATATAACTGTGCAATGTAAAGAGAGCTGAAACATTTAGTGATTGTAATCCACCATTGAAAAGAAGGGTCTTTTTATGTACACACTGCTGTATTTAGAATGGATAACCAACAAGCATCTACTGGACAGCACAGGGAACTCTGCTCAATGTCATGAGGCAGCCTGAATCGATGGGAGTTGGAGAGAGAATGGACACATGTATATATATGGCTGAGTCCCTCTGCTGTTCACCGTGAACTATCACAATGCTGTTCATCAGCTATACCCCAATATGAAATAAAAAGTTTTATAAAGGTTATTAAAAAAAGAAATACTGACTCTTGTATTTCCTCAAAGTTTAAAAAAATCTTGTAATAAATTTTTGATTCAATAGCCATTTTTCATAAGTACTTTTATTGAAGTGCTCTAATTTTATACTGTTGATGGCCAGGTGCTTCCATGAATGGAAGCAGTGAATCTGTGTGTGTCAGGCTGGGCAGGGAGGTATGGAGAGGAAGCTGTTTGTGATCAGATGAACTTGAGTGTGCTTCTGGCTCAGATGTTTCTCAGACACACTGCCTGGCACTCAGGAGATGCCTCTTTGTCCTCCTTCCCTCCCTGTTTCAATGACGTGTGTCTAACATGTGTTGGAAAGTCATCCTGGACTTTATTCCTGGTGCTGCCCATATGTCCTTAGGCTGTGGTATAGTTATCAAACTTCTTCCTGTCCAAAATGAAGGGAAGAGTGTAACTTTGCTTTTGGTAATTTTGCATTTTCGCAAACCCATTGAGGCATTATATTTCATGGGCGGAAGCTCAACTGAAACATTCTGACAGGTTTTATTAATGTTCTTGTCTCTGTTCTCTGCTGTTGATCAAAGGTTGAGGAAATGTAAACTTCATAATTTGGAGCAAATGAGTATTTCTAGTTCATTTCAACCTTAACTATACCTAACAATGTGGTACAAAATGCCAGGAAAAGGAATGGGTTTTGAAAAGTGCATTTATTTCTGCTTATTACATGTGTGTGTGTGTGTTAGTCGCTCAGACATGTCTGACTCTTTGTGACCCCATGGACTGCAGCCCTCCAGTCTCCTCTGCCCATGGCCTTTTTCATGCAAGAATACTGGAGGCGGTTGCCATTTCTTTCTCCATGTGCTTATTATATGTAACCCCTAAATATTCAGGTTGGCTTTGCATGTTTATTATAGTGCTAGCAGAGGGAGAACAAAAGCAATTTAGTTTTCTATTGTTTTACCCCTTATCATTCTGTAAGTTCTTCTGTCTTAAAAAATTTTACATTGAACTTTAGAATTACATGGGTGTATTCCACAAAGGTAGCAAGAGAAAACGCAAGCCTTCAAAACATATATAAATACCATTTAAGAGGTCTACTACACTGCATAGAGTCCATGTATTTCAGTATAATTGGTTTCCTTTGTAACCCAGTGTTTTCATTTTAAGAATTTTTCAGTGTCAGACTATATCATGGGGTCTGTAGGCTTCATCAGACTGCCAGAGAGATCCAAGACACAAAACATATTAAGGGCTCCTGAGAACTCCTCCTCAAATGCACACTTTCTATGAACAGAGTTCTTAATCCTGCAAAAGACTAAATTTCTGGATTATTTCAAAAGCGAATTGTCATTCACTGTATCCAGAAACCCCTTCTAAAACTTCTTACAACCTGAAAACAGAATGATGAACTTAAATTCATAATGTTACACAATCCAGGATTTGTAGAACGCTCATGTCATGCTTCATGGTTTAGCTTCCCAGTATCCCATGAGATGGGCGGGTATACCCGGCCTTTGATCTTCCACAACTCCTGCTATTTTTTTCTTTCATTTTTTTTCCACTTCGAGATCATAGTCAGCATCCCACTTTTAATTATGAGATCAACCTCAGTGGCTACTTTAAATAGTTACAGTGTGAGTTGAAAAGTAAAACTTCTCCAGAATGTTATAACTCATCCAGTAATAAAATGGCTTTCATGAAACACTGAAGCCAGCATGACGGTTTTCCTGGGGGTTTTCCCTGGACTGTTTTCTTTAGAAAAAGATATGGCTTTCCCTGCTGTGGCAATCTTGAGTACGTCATAAAAAGAGGCAGCAATTAAAGAGGGAGTGGAGCCCTCAACAAAACACAGATACACTCTAGGGGGACATATTTGCAAACCGTCTGGTCTGGAGAGAGAAAATTGTAGAAATAAATGCACTTTTCAAAATCCATTCCTTTTCCTGGCATTTTGTGCCACATTGTTAGGTATAGTTCAGTTCAGTTCAGTCGCTCAGTCATGTCCGACTCTTTGCGACCCATGAATCGCAGCACGCCAGGCCTCCCTGTCCATCACCAACTCCTGGAGTTCACTCAGACTCATATCCATTGAGTCAGTGATGCCATCCAGCCATCTCATCCTCTGTCATCCCCTTCTCCTCCTGCCCCCAATCCCTCCCAGCATCAGAGTCTTTTCCAATGAGTCAGCTCTTCACATGAGGTGGCCAAAGTACTGGAGTTTCAGCTTCAGTATCATAAGAAGCATTAATACTGATTCCTCTCCATGATAGGTTTCTTTTATATAAAGGTGGAACATTTTCTGAAAATGAGCATGATATAGTTTGTTCAGTGTCAGTGAGACATTATTCCATAGCATTCTGTGTGGGGAAGAAAAATTTTAAAAACTTTTTTTTTCATATTTTATTTTTGGAATATAATTGCTTTACAATATGATATTAGTTTCTGTTATACATCAAAGTGAATCAGCTATATGTACACAGGTGTTTCTTCCCTCCTAAGCTTCCTTCCCACCCTCCACCTCCCCTCATCCCACAACTTAAGATCATTACAGAGGACTGAGTTGAGCTCTCTGTGCTACAAAGCAGGTTCCCACTAGCTGTCTATTTCACCCCTGGTAGTGTATATATATGTCAGTGCTACTCAGTTCAGCCCGTCCTCCCCTTCCCTCTCTGTGTCCACACACCCGTTGTCTATATCCGAGTCTCTGTTCCTTGCCTGCAAATACATTGATCTGTACAATTTTTCTAGATTCCATATATATATTAATATATGATGTTTTTCTCTTTCGGACTTACTTCACTCTGTATGATAGACTCTAGGTCCATTGTGAGAAGAGGAATTTTTAAAAACCGTCCATGTAGGATTTGGAAGTCAGCGTCTAATAATTATGATTCAAATCTAAAAAAGGATAAAAGGTGAAAATGGCTCTTTTCCAGCTTTATTTAACCAATCACAGAGAGAAACTCAGTTATTCCTTTCCTTCAGATTCATATCTTAAGCCTGCTTCACACCACCAAAAAATAGCTTAGCAACTTAAAATAGTGGTCAAGCTAAGTTGTATACAAATGCTCTTCTAATCTGGGCTCTATTATCTTTTTAGCCTGAGTGTTTTTCGGGGGAGTGGAGGGAAAGGAGAGGAAGGGATGCTGAAAGGGTGTAAAGAAAGGGCCCCAGCTTGAGAGTGCAGCATGAGTTCAGCTGTTCTGTAACTGGGTGAACTCTAGGTTTGTTTGTATCTTTAGACCTCAGCTTACAAATGTGCACAAGGTCTGTCTAGGTGGTGATTATGACTGCTTCTTTTTTGTGATCTTAAAATAGAGCCCGAGTGGCTCCTTATTTTTTGCCACCAAAGAGGTGAAACAATGGAAAAATAACAGCAAACTGTGAGGAGACATTATTGCTTTTTTGTAACGCAGCGTGTGAAACTGGGCTAGCCGGTTCTCTGGTCCTTAAAATAGTTTTGTATTTCCCAATCATGAAAGGGTGAAATAAACTACATTATGCATTGTGTCTCACTGAAGTACACTGTGTGTGTGTGTGTGCGTACATGCACACGTGTGCACATGTGCACGTATGGGGTGTGCTTTCAAAATAACCAGATGAGGGAGGCTGGTCTATTTAAACAGTGCTGTGCTCTCTCTCCTTTATCTCCTCACAGTCCTATTTAGGTGCCTATTTTATGACCTAAACTAGGCACCTCTCTAGTTACTCTAGGGACCTCTCTGCTGGTTACTCCTCCCTTCTCAAATGCCACCCTTCTCCATTAGCAATTGTATGCTTATTTGTTTATCTGTTGCATTTATATTACTGAACTGTGATAGACTAATTTGTGCTCCTCCCCATTCATATGTTAAAGTCCTAACCACCCCCACCCTGGCCCTGAGAATGTGACTGCTTTTGGAGATTTAAGTCTTTAAAGAGATGACAGAATTAAAGGACGCCCTCAGGATGGACCCTCATCAAACTGACTGGTATTGTAAGAAGGGGCTTCCCTGGTGGCTGAGACGGTAAAGAATCTGCATGCAATGCAAGAGACCTGGATTTGATCCCTGCATCGGGAAGATCCCCTGGAGAAGGGTATGGCAACCCACTCCAGTATTCTTGCCTGGAGAATTCCATGGACAGAGGAGCCTGGTGGACTATGGTTTATGGGGTTGCAAAGATTTGGACGCTCAAAGAGACACCAGGGGAACATGGGTACAGAGGAAAGACCATGTGTGGATTCAGGAAGAAGCTGGCATCTTCAAACCAAGAAGAAAGGCATCAGAAGAAGCCAAACCTGGGACTGCCCTGGTGGTCCAGTGGTTAAGATATCACCTTCCAGTGCAGGGGTCATGGGTTCAATCCCTGGTTGGCGAGCTAAGAGCCCACATGCTGTGGGGCAAGTAAACCTGTGTACTGCGAGTATTGATCCCTTGTGGTCTAGAGCCCCTGCACCACAAGAGAAGCCAGAGCTACAGCTAGAGACTCTCATGTCCTGCAACTAACATACAGCAAAGCCATAAAACCCCATGCCTGCTGGCATTTTGCTCTCAGTCCTCTGGCCTCTAAAACTGTCAGAACATAAACTTCTGTTGTTTAAGCCATGCAGCTTGTGGTGTTTTATTCCAGGAGCCCTAGCAAACAAATGCAGAGTGTTACTTCCACTGTGTCCCCTTTCTCTGCCTGTGCTGTGGGTTCTTCTGTAGAATGGCAGAATGATGTGGAAAGAGAACTTGGTATGAGTTAGAGGGTCAGGATTCTAGGGCCAGCTCGATATTGTCAGCCGGATGAGCTGGGAAACATTTCTTAGTCTTTCTGGAAGTCAGAATTCTCTTGTAGAGTATACGGGGGCCCATCTGCCTCAGTTTGAGTTGTCAGTGATTTTAAAACTGATTTTAAACACTCACCCTTTATTTCTAAAATGGCAATAGCAATCCCTCTCTTATCATGAAGATAAAACAAGAGGATATATATAAACCACTTAGCACAGCATCACTGGCATCTAGCAAATGTTTAATGTGATCTTTGAAGATTAAGTATTTAAATTAGTAATTGCTGAGATATTTTCCAGCTTGTCATTCCAGGTTCTTTCTATAATTAGGTTCTACTTCTCCTTAACTGTTATTCAAGGCAGAACCTCATCTATGGTTTAATCAGTTTTCCCCTGTACTCCATGCAGATCCCCAAGTTTGGTCATTCATCCCTTAATAAATATTAGTTTAGTGATCACTTGAGGTCCAACAAGAATAAATACGGGGAGAATGAGACAGAATTTCCCTCTTGTTGCTCACAGCTTGAGGAGACATACCCTCTAAATCATGGCAGTAGAGTACATAATGCTGTGGTAAGAGATATCTAGGAGAAATACAGGGTCCTAACCATGTAGATAAAAGAGACGCTTTACTTCCGAGAGTGAGTTTATGCAGAATCCTGAAGGACAGGCAGAGACTCTGCTGTACTGAAGGCATGTGGGGGAGGGAGTCCCTGGTAGTCCAGTGGTTAAAACTCTGTGCTTACACTGCCAAGGGCCCTGGGTTTGAGTCCTTGATCCAGGAACTAATATCTCACAGACCATGCATGGCAAGCCCAAGAAGGTATGTGGTGGGAGTGGTAGGAAGGTTTCAGGCGGCATTTTGGGGTGGCTGGGTAGCACTGATGAGAGCCTGAGATGGGATGGGCATCTCTACTGTGGCTGTAGCTTGCTATTCATGACCTTTTCCCACAGCACATGTTTTTATCGTCCCCTTTCTAGACATCTGCGCCCTTTCCTGGTTTCAAATATCAGCTCAGATATTTTGCCTTCTCCAGCAAGCCTTGTCTGTTTTAAACCACATAAATCTTTCTCTGTTCTGAAACTCTAGGAGATTTTCCATATAAACTTGTCTGAATAAACAGTGAACTTTCAATAATGAAATTTTGAGAGACAAAGAAGCAGTGTCAGTGGTCTAGGAATAAAAACAGAGTGGAAAAAGTCAATTCAAAAGGAATATTGTGGATGAACATCAGTGAGGGAGCCCAACAGGCACAAACCATAGTCTTGGTTTCCTGGCTTGAGAAACAGGCCCAGCTCATTAATCTGTACCTTTGTATCTGGTGGCATGCTTTTCCATTTCCATGGAAATGGGACAGTTATTTTAACAGATTGTGTGTGTGTGTGTGTATTTGATTTTGGGTTGCACTGTGTCTTTGTCGCTGCACAGGCTTTCTCTTGTCGAGGGTGCAGGGGACACTCTCTACCTGTGGTGCGAGGCCTTCTTGCAGTGGCTTCTCTCGTCGCAGAGCACAGGCTCTAGGCGTATGGACTTCAGTAGTTGTCGTGCATGGGCTTCGTTGTTCCAGCGCATGTGGAATCTCCCTGGACCAGGAACTGAACCTGTGTTCTCTGCATTAGCAGGCAGACCATTATCCAACGTACCGTCAGGGAAGTCCTTGTATTAAAATTAGGGTTCCGCCTAAGAGACAGGCTTCCCAAGTGGCTCAGTGGTAAGGAATCTGCCTGCCAATGCAAGGAATACAGGAGACTCAGGTTTGATCCCTGGATTGGGAAGATCACTGGAGAAGGAAATGGTAACCCTCTCCAGTATTCTTGTCTGGAAAATCCCACAGACAGAGAAGTCTGGTGGGCTACATTCCATAGGGTTGCAAAGAATTGAACATGGCTTACTGACTTAGCTGGAGAAGGAAACGGCAACCCACTCCAGTATTCATGCCTGGAATATCCCACGGACCGAGGAGCCTGTTGGGCTACAAGCCATGGGGTTGCAAAGAGTCGGACATGACTGAGCGACTTCTCTGTGTGTGTGTGTGTGTGTAGTGACTTAGCACACATACACAGCCTGAGAGACAGTTCTAATTTAAAGCAGCTCATTTAGTTAATTCTTATTGTTTCTTCATTCTTCCAGAGAAAGCAATGGCACCCCACTCCAGTACTCTTGCCTGGAAAATCCCATGGGCGGAGGATCCTGGTGGGCTGCAGTCCATGGGGTTGCTAAGAGTCGGACACGACTGAAGCGACTTAGCAGCAGTAGCAGCAGCTTCATTCTTCTGTGCTTGTTGGTGATGTCTAACTCTTTTCTTAGCCTAGGTTTTAGAAAAGCAACAGCAAAATAATTTAAGGATTTAAAACTTTACTGATGTCTTAGTAACTATGTGTGTGTGTATTTATATTTATGGATGATGATGGAAACAGTAATGAACTACCCTTACTGCTTTTACAACATGTTTCTATATCTAGAATAATTGAGAAAGCTTTGAATTTGGAAGCAGATAAATCAGAGTTATACACACACACACACACACATATATGTACGCATATGCTGCTGCTGCTGCTAAGTCACTTCAGTTGTGTCTGACTCAGTGCGACCCCATAGATGGCAGCCCACCAGGCTGCCCTGTGCCTGGGATTCTCCAGGCAAGAACACTGGAGTGGGTTGCCATTTCTTTCTGCAATGAAAGTGAAAAGTGAAAGTGAAGTCGCATATCAGATCAGAACAGATGAGTCGCTCAGTCATGTCCGAATCTTTGCGACCCCATGAATCACAGCACGCCAGGCCTCCCTGTCCATCGCAGACTCCAGGAGTTCACTCAGACTCACCTCCATCAAGTCAGTGATGCCATCCAGCCATCTCATCCTCTGTCGTCCCCTTCTCCTCTTGCCCCCAATCCCTCCCAGCATCAGAGTCTTTTCCAATGAGTCAACTCTTTGCATGAGATGGCCAAAGTACTGGAGTTTCAGCTTTAGCATCATTCGTTCCAAAGAAATCCCAAGGCTGATCTCCTTCAGAATGGACTGGTTGGATCTCCTTGCAGTCCAAGGGACTCTCAAGAGTCTTCTCCAACACCACAGTTCAAAAGCATCAATTCTTCAGCACTCAGCCTTCTTCACAGTCCAACTCTCAAATCCATACGTGACCACAGGAAAAACCATAGCCTTGACTAGACGAACCTTTGTTGGCAAAGTAATGTCAGCTGCTTTTGAATATGCTATCTAGGTTGGTCATAACTTTCCTTCCAAGGAGTAAGCGTCTTTTAATTTCATGGCTGCAGTCACCATCTGCAGTGATTTTGGAACCCCCAAAAATAAAGTCTGAAACAGTTTCCACTGTTTCCCCATCTATTTCCCATGAAGTGATGGGACCAGATGCCATGATCTTCGTTTTCTGAATGTTGGGCTTTAAGCCAACTTTTTCACTCTCCACTTTCACTTTCATCAAGAGGCTTTTGAGTTCCTCTTCACTTTCTGCCATAAGGGTGGTGTCATCTGCATATCTGAGGTTACTGATACTTCTCCTGGCAATCTTGATTCCAGCTTGTGTTTCTTCCAGTCCAGTGTTTCTCATGATGTACTCTGCATATAAATTAAATAAACAGGGTGACAATATACAGCCTTGACCTACTCCTTTTCCTATTTGGAACCAGTCTGTTGTTCCATGTCCAGTTCTAACTGTTGCTCCCTGACCTGCATACAAATTTCTCAAGAGGCAGATCAGGTGGTCTGGTATTCCCATCTCTTTCAGAATTTTCCACAGTTGATTGTGATCCACACAGTCAAAGGCTTTGGCATAGTCAATAAAGCAGAAATAGATGTTTTTCTGGAACTCTCTTGCTTTTTCCATGATGCAGCGGATGTTGGCAATTTGATCTCTGGTTCCTCTGCCCTTTCTAAAACCAGCTTGAACATCAGGAAGTTCACGGTTCACATATTGCTGAAGCCTGGCTTGGAGAATTGTGAGCATTACTTTACTAGCGTGTGAGATGAGTGCAATTGTGCAGTAGTTTGAGCATTCTTTGGCATTGCCTTTCTTTGGGATTGGAATGAAAACTGAATTTTTCCAGTCCTGTGGCCACTACTGCATTTTCCAAATTTGCTGGTATATTGAGTGAAGCACTTTCACAGCATCATCTTTCAGGATTTGGAATAGCTCAACTGGAATTCCATCACCTCCACTAGCTTTGTTCGTAGTGATGCTTTCTAAGGCCCACTTGACTTCACATTCCAGGATGTCTGGCTCTAGGTCAGTGATCACACCATCGTGATTATCTGGATCATGAAGATCTTTTTTGTACAGTTCTTCTGTGTATTCTTGCCATCTCTTCTTAATATCTTCTGCTTCTGTTAGGTCCATACCATTTCTGTCCTTTATGGAGCTCATCTTTGCATGAAATGTTCCTTTGGTATCTCTGATTTTCTTGAAGAGATCTCTAGTCTTTCCCATTCTGTTGTTTTCCTCTATTTCTTTGCATTGATCGCTGAGGAAGGCTTTCTTATCTCTTCTTGCTATTCTTTGGAACTCTGCATTCAGGTGCTTATATCTTTCCTTTTCTCCTTTGCTTTTCGCTTCTTTTCTTTTCACAGCTATTTGTAAGGCCTCCCCAGAAAGCCATTTTGCTCTTTTGCATTTCTTTTCCATGGGGATGGTCTTGATCCCTGTCTCCTGTACAATGTCATGAACCTCATTCCATAGCTCATCAGGCACTCTATCTATCAGATCTAGGCCCTTAAATCTATTTCTCACTCCGCTGTATAATCATAAGGGATTTGATTTAGGTCATACCTGAATGGTCTAGTGGTTTTCCCTACTTTCTTCAATTTCAGTCTGAATTTGGCAATAAGGAGTTCATGATCTGAGCCACAGTCAGCTCCTGGTCTTGTTTTTGCTGAGTGTATAGAGCTTCTCCATCTTTGGCTGCAAAGAATATAATCAATCTGATTTCGGTGTTGACCATCTGGTGATGTCCATGTATAGAGTCTTTTCTTGTGTTGTTGGAAGAGGAAGTTTGCTATGACCAGTACATTTTCTTGGCAAAACTCTATTAGTCTTTGCCCTGCTTCATTCTGTATTCCAAGGACAAATTTGCCTGTTACTCCAGGTGTTTGACTTCCTACTTTTGCAATCCAGTCCCCTATAATGAAAAGGACATCTTTTTTGGGTGTTAGTTCTAAAAGGTCTTGTAGGTCTTCATAGAACTGTTTAACTTCAGCTTCTCCAGCATTACTGGTTGGGGCATAGACTTGGATTACTGTGATAATGAATGGTTTGCCTTGGAAACAAACAGAGATCATATTGTCGTTTTTGAGATTGCATCCAAGTACTTCATTTCGGACTCTTTTGTTGATCATAATGACTACTCCATTTCTTCTGAGGGATTCCTGCCCACAGTAGTAGATATAATGGTCATCTGAGTTAAATTCACCCAATCCAGTCCATTTCAGTTCACTGATTCCTAGAATGTCAACATTCACTCTTGCCATCCCTTGTTTGACCACTTCCAATTTGCCTTGATTCATGGACCTGACATTCCAGGTTCCTATGCAATATTGCTCTTTACAGCATCGGACCTTGCTTCTATCACCAGTCACATCCACAGCTGGGTATTCTTTTTGCTTTGGCTCCATCCCCTCATTCTTTGTGGAGTTATTTCTCCACTGATCTCCAGTAGCATATTGGGCACCTACTGACCTGGGGAGTTTCTCTTCAGTGTCCTATCATTTTTCCTTTTCATACTGTCATGGGGTTCTCAAGGCAAGAATACTGAAGTGGTTTGCCATTCCCTTCTCCAGTGGACCACATTCTGTCAGATCTCTCCACCACAGTCGCATATACATATATATAATTTGATGGATCAGAAATAGCAGTACTTTTTAATCTCCATTAAACCTCATTGTTGAGTATGACAAATACACAGTCTTTATAGAAAAGATGTTCATCAAATTTGCCTACTTGAGTTTCTTAGAAATCTTCATACAGCCAAATATATCTCGGAATTTGGGAGAAAGCATCAGTTTCATAACTAATACTAACAAATGACAAGTTTGTATACTTATGACTTCCTAGGTACTGTGCATAATTATTGACATACATACCTTCACTTCATCCTCCCATTGCCTCTGTGAGGTGTGGGAACCATTTCTCCCATGTTACAGATAAAGAAACTACTATAATTGTGTGGAGGCTCCACAAACTGCAGTCATATAGGACAGTAAACTTAGTCAATATTGTGTGTGTTCTGAAGACTCTATCCGCTGTCTGCTCCCCACCTCTGTCCCTCTCATCAGGTCTCTTTAGTCCCTAAGACACAACAATCTTGAAATTAGACCAATTAATAGGCCCTACCAGAGTACATCATGAGAAACGCTGGACTGGAAGAAACACAAGCTGGAATCAAGATTGCCGGGAGAAGTATCAGTAACCTCAGATATGCAGATGACACCACCCTTATGGCAGAAAGAGAAGAGGAACTAAAAAGCCTCTTGATGAAAGTGAAAGAGGAGAGTGAAAAAGTTGGCTTAAAGCTCAACGTTCAGAAAACGAAGTTCATGGCATCCAGTCCCATCACTTCATGGGAAATATATGGGGAAACTGTGGAAACAGTGTCAGACTTTATTTTTGGGGGCTCCAAAATCACTGCAGATGGTGACTGCAGCCATGAAATTAAAAGACACTTACTCCTTGGAAGGAAAGTTATGACCAACCTAGATAGCATATTCAAAAGCAGCTGACATTACTTTGCCAACAAAGGTCCATCTAGTCAAGGCTATAGTTTTTCCAGTAGTCATGTATGGATGTGAGAGTTGGACTGTGAAGAAGGCTGAGGGCTGAAGAATTGATGCTTTTGAACTGTGGTGTTGGAGAAGACTCTTGAGAGTCCCTTGGACTGCAAGGAGATCCAACCAGTCCATTCTAAAGGAGATCAGCCCTGGGATTTCTTTGGAAGGAAAGATGCTAAAGCTGAAACTCCAGCACTTTGGCCACCTCATGCGAAGAGTTGACTCATTGGAAAAGACTCTGATGCTGGGAGGGATTGGGGTCAGGAGGAGAATGGGACGACAGAGGATGAGATGGCTAGATGGCATCACTGACTCAATGGACTTGAGTCTGAGTGAACTCCGGGAGTTGGTGATGGACAGGGAGGCCTGGTGTGCTGCAATTCATGGGGTCGCAAAGAGTCGGACACGACTGAGCGACTGAACTGAACTGAACCATGGTCTTTAAGTGTTCACATGAAAGGAAAAGTCACATGTCTCTGACTTTAAATAAAACACTAGAAATAAGGTTAAGCTTAGTGAGGAAGGCATGTTGAAAGTTGAGATGGGCCAGAAACTAGGCCTCCTGTGCCAGAGTTAGCTCAAGTTGTGAAATGCACAGGAAAAGTCCTTGAGGAAATTAAAAATGCTACTCTAGTGAGCACATGAATGGTAAGAAAGCAAAACAGCCTTACTGCTGATATGGAGAAAGTTTCAGTGATGGATGAAAGATCCAATTAACTACAAAATTTAATTCAACCAAAGCCTAATGGTGAGCAGGGCTCTAACTCTCTTCAGTTTTATGAGGATTGAGAGAGGTGAGGACACTGCAGAAGAAAAGTTTGAATCTAACAGAGCTTGGTTCTTGAGGTTTCAGTAAGGAAGACATGTGCAAGGTGAGGCAGGAAGTACTCATGTAGAAGCTACAGTAAATTATCCAAAGGATCTAGCTAAGATAATCACTGAAGGTGGCTAAACAACAGATTTTCAGTGGAGATGAAACGACCTTCTATTGGAAGAAGATGCTATTTAGGACTTCAATAGAGAGGAGAAGTCATTGACTGGCTTTACAGTTTCAAAGGATAGGCTGATTTTACAGTTAGGGACTAAATGCATCTGGTGATTTTAAGTTGAAGCCAATGCTCATTTACCATTCCAAAAAGCCTAGGCCCCTTCAGAATCTACTCTGCTGTGCTCTATAAATGGAACAACAAAGCCTGGATGACAACATATCTGTTTACAACATGATTTATTGGATATTTTAAGCCTACTATTGAGACCTACTTCTCGAAACAAAGGCCTTTCAAAATATTACTACTGTTCATTGGCAATGCAGTTATTACCCAAGAGCTCAGATAGAGATGAAATTAATGTTGTTTTCATGCCTCTTGACACAACATCCGTTTGACTCAAGTCTTGTTCTTTAAGAAGTAAATTTTATATGGCAGTTGCTGCCTCTGATTGGTCTGGGCAAAGTCAACTGAAAACCTTATTAAGGATTCTCCATTCTGGATGCCGTGAAGAACATTTGTGATTCATGGAAAGAGGTCGCAATATCAACATTCACAGAAGTTTATAAGAAGTTGATTCCAACCCTCAAGGATGACTTTGAGGGGTTCAAGATTTCAGTGGAGTAAATAACTGTGGTGGAAATGCTGAGAGAACTAGAACTACAACTAGAAGGGAGCCTGAAGATGTGACTGAATTGCTACAGTCTGATTGATAAAACTCGAAAGGATGAGGAGTTGCTTCTTATGGATGAGCAAAGTGTTTTCTTAAGGTTGAATCTATTCCTTGTGAGGATGCTGTGAAGACTGTTGAAATGACAGTAAAACAATTAAGATATTACATAAACTTCGTTGATAAAGCAGTAGCAAGGTTTGAGAGGACTGACTCCAATTTTGAAAGAAGTCCTCCTCTGGGTAAAATGCTCTCCAATGACATTGCATGCTACAGAGAACTTTTGCTTTGAGGAAGAATTAATTGATGCAGCAAACTCCACTGTTGTCTCATTCTAAGTAACTGCTACACACACACAGGAAATTGCCATAGTCAGCCCAGCCTTCAGAAACCACCGTCCTGGTCAGTCCGCAGCCATCAACATTGAGGTGGGACTCTCCACCAGCAAAAGACTATGACTCACTAAAGGCAAACTATTCAATATCACAGTAATCAAAGTATGTGCCCCAACCACTAGTGCTGAAGAAGCTGAAGTTGAATGATTCTATGATAACCCACAAGACCTTCTAGAGCAAACACAGAAAAAGATGTCCTTCTAGTTGGTAAAGAATCCACCTGCAATGCAGGAGACCCTGGTTTGATTCCTGGTTTGGGAGTATCCAATCATAAGGGAGTATCCCTTATGATTATACAGTGGAAGTGACAAATAGATTCAAGGGATTATATCTGACAGAGTGCCTGAAGAACTATGGACAAAGGTTCGTGACATTGTACAGGAGGCAGGGATCAAGACCATCCCCAAGAAAAAGTAATGCAAAAAGGCAAAATGATTGTCTGAGGAGGCCTTACAAATAGCTGAGAAAAGGAGAGAAGCTAAAGGCAAAGGAGAAAAGGAAAGATATGTCCATCTGAATGCAGAGTTTAAGAATAGCAAGGAAAGATAAGAAAGCCTTCCTCAGCAATCAATGTAAAGAAATAGAGGAAAACAACAGAATGGGAAAGACTGGAGATCTCATCAAGAAAATTAGAGATACCAAGGGAACATTTTATGCAAAGACGGGCACAATAAAGGACAGAAATGTTATAGACCTAACAGAACAGAAAAAATTAAGAAGAGGTGACAAGAATACACAGAAGAACTATACAAAAAAGACCTTAATGACAAAGATAGCCATGATGCTGTGATCACTCACCTAGAGCCAGACATCCTGGAACGCAGAGTCAAGTGGGCCTTAGGAAGCATCACTATGAACAAAGCTAGTGGAGGTGATAGAATTCCACCTGAGCTATTTCAAATCCTCAGTGATGATGTTGTAAAAGTGTTGCACTCAATATGCCAGCAAATTAGGAAAACTCAGCAGCGGCCACAGGACTGGGAGAGGTCAGTTTTCATTCCAATCCCAAAGAAAGGCAATGCCAAAGAATGCTCAATCTACCACACATTGTACTCGTCTCACACATTAGCAAAATAATGTTCAAAATTCTCCAAGCCAGGTGTCAATAGTACATGAAGAGAGAACTTCCAGATGTTCAAGCTGATTTTAGAAAAGCTAGAGGAACCAAAGATCAAATTGCCAACATCCACTGGATCATAGAAAATGCAAGAGAATTCCAGAAAAAATCTACTTCTGCTTCACTGACTATGCTACAGCTTTTGATTGTGTGGATCACAACAAACTGTGGAAAATTCTTTAAGAGAGGGAAATACCAGACCTCTTTACCTGCCTCCTGAGAAACTTGTATGCAAGTCAAGAAGCAACTGTTAGAACCAGACACAGAACAACAGACTGGTTCCAAATTGGGAAAGGAGTATGTCAAGGCTGTATATTGTCACCCTGTTTATTCAACTTACATGCAGAGTACCTCATGTGAAACGCTGGGCTGGATGAAGCACTAGTTGGAATCAAGATTGCCAGGAGAAATATCAATAAACTCAAATATGCAGATGATAAGACCCTAATGGCAGAAAGAGAAAAGGAACTGAAGAGCCTGTTGATGAAGGGGAAAGAGGAAAGTAAGAAAGCTGACTTAAAACTCAGCATTCAAAAAACTAAGATCTTGGCATCTGGTCCCATCACTTCATGGCAAATAGATGGGGAAACAATGGCAACAGTGAGAGACTTTATTTTCTTGGGCTCTACAATCACTGCAGATGGTGACTGAAACCATGAAATTAAAAGATGTTAGCTCCTTGGAAGAAAAGCTATGACCAAGCTAGACAGCATATTAAAAAGCAGAGACATTACTTTGCCAACAAAGGTCCATCTAGTCAAAGCTATGGTTTTTCCAGTAGTCATGTATGGATGAGAGCTGGACTGTAAAGAAGGCTGAGTGCCAAATAATTGATGCTTTTGAACTGTGGTGTTGGAGAAGACTGAGAGTCCCTTGGACTGCAAGGAGATCAAACCAGTCAATCCTAAAGGAAATCAGTCCTGAATATTCACTGGAAGGACTGATACTGAAGCTGAACCTCCAATACTTTGGCCCCCTGATGTGAAGAACTGGCTTGTTAGAAAATACCCTGATGCTGGGACTGATTGAAGGCAGGAGGAGGAGGGGATGACACAGGCTGAGATGGTTGGATGTCATCATCGACTTGGTGGACATGAGTTTGAGCAATTTCCGGAGTTGGTGAAGGACAGGGAAGCCTTGTGTGCTGCAGTCCATGATGTCGCAAAGAGTCTGACATGACCGAGCAACTAAACTGAATTGAAAGGCTGAAATGCTAGTGAGCAATAAAGTATTTTAAATTAAGGTTTGTACATTGCTCTTTAGACACAATGCTACTGCAGACTTAATAGACTACATTACAGTTTAAATATAACTTTAATATGCACTGGGAAACCAAAGCATTTTTGTGCTTAGTTTTATTGAAATATTCCCTTTGTTGCGGTGGTCTGGAACCAAACCTGCAATATCTCTGAAGTGTGTCCATGATTGGGCTTCCCTGGTGCTAAGACAGTAAAGAATCCACCTGCAATGCAGGAGACATGGGTTTGATCCCTGGGTCAGGAAGTTTCCCTGGAGAAGTAAATGGCTATGCACTCCAGTATTCTTGCCTGAAGGATTCCAGGGACAGGGGAGCCTGGAGGGCTACAGTCCATGGGGTTCCCAAAGAGTCGGACATGACTGAGTGACTAACACCTTCAGTTCACCTTCACATGTCCATGATAATCCCTTGTTTTCCTGTTTCCCATAATTCTAGGCAGGGAAAAATGTTAGTCAGTCCTGTGTCTGACTCTTTGCGATCCCATGAACTATGGCCTGCCGAAGTTGTCTGTCCATGAAATTCTCCAGGCAATAATACTGGAGTGGGTTACCATTTCCATCTCCAGGGGATCTTCCCCACCCAGGGACTGAACCTGGGTCTCCTGCATGGTGCAGATTCTTTACTGCCTGAACCGCCAGAGAAGCCAATAGGTGGGGAAAGAGAATGACAAAACCTTCTAGTCTGTGGGTTTTGGTTTTTTTTTTTTTTCCACCTTCCCAAGGGCAGTCCATCTCTCCTGCCAACATGACTAACAGGGTTTTGGATAGACCACACACTATGAAGCATTCACTGAAAGCCAACAGTTACATCGCACAGGCAAGTGTGTGTTGAAAAGTGTATCTGCATTTCCCCCTCATTAGTGTTCAGGAAGTATCTAATTACAGGGAAGGGAGGGAGGTAAAAGAATAAAAGAAACTATGAGCTTCATATTTGTTGCTTCAGACTTAAAAGACTGTACACTCACCAAGATTGGTTATTCAGCTTAATTAGTAAAAACAACCCTCCCCCCAACCCTTCTCCAAACAGCTGTTTTATAAGCATTCATGGTAGTGGTTATGCAAACTGGTTGCAATAATGTTTCCAGGCTGTGCTAGTTGCAAGGGGTGGTGGTGGGGGGTGGCATTTTCTCAGTGTTTAATGTGGCTAGGTGGACAGAAATGCTGTATTCCACAGAAACTGAAGATATCTATTGCTACTATTAATAGTGTAGGGAAGTAAAAGGATGAATGGGTGCCTATTTGTAACTGGAACTGAAAATGTCATCACTGTCTGGCAATAATAACCAATGATTTTTTTCGGAAGAAACTGAACCTTACCCAACAGTTTTCCCATATGACTGATGTTGCTTCTTTAAGTTTGGAATGAAAATTGTATGTATAAATTGCACCTATTCACATATAGTGGACTTTTAAGATATATTTTTTATTTTGAAATAATCTAAGTTAAGAAACAGCAGAAAAAAAAAACCAGCAAAAATTGCCATTTCCATATATTCATTACCCAGATTTCCCCAATATAATATCTTATATCGTTCAGTTGCTAAGTCCTGTCCGACTCTTTATGACCCCGTGGACTGTAGCACACTGGGCTTCCCTGTCCTTCACCGTCTCCCACAGTTTGCTCAAACTCATGTCCATTGAGTCAGTGATGCCATCCAACCATCTCATCCTCTGTTGTCCCCTTCTCCTCCTGCTTTCAATCTTTCCCAGCATCAGGGTCTTTTCCAATGAGTCAGCTCTTCACATCAGGTGGCCAAAGTATTGAAGCTTCAGCTTCAGCATCAGTCCTTCCAACGAATATTCAGGGTTTATTTTCTTTAGGATTGACTGGTTTGATCTCCTTGCTGATCAATGGACTCTAAAGAGTCTTCCCCAGCACCATAATTTGAAAGCATCAGTTCTTCGGTGCTCAGTCTTCTTTATGGTTGAACTCTACATCTGTACATGACTACTGGAAAATCCATAGACCTGGGCAGTTAGCTATTGTATGCATGTTGCCTATTTTTGGCTTTAATATGGAGAGAGCCTCTATCTAGGTCCTGATGCAGGATACAGTAATGACAGAAGTGGTGAAGAGTTAGGTGGTAAGCACAGGGGTTATGAATGGAGTTGCTAGAAATGGAAAGAGGAAATAAAGTTGCTGAAACCAAACTTTGGGCACCAGCAACAAATTTCCTGTAAACATTTTGAGTACTAGTCTCACTCCTTCTGGGATTTCACTTGTTCTGGTTTTTTTCTTTTAAAATTAGAGATGGATATTTAACATCCTTTTACATTAAGAATAGTTAGGAATGAAAAAGAGGGACATCAAAAGAGAGTACCAGTACTATTCTGTGAATTTCCTTCATACATAAACCTGAATTATGTAATATTTGTCCATCCATCCACCCATCTATCGTCCATCCATCCACCCATCTATCCAACAAATATTATCCTCAACCTACTATATTTTAGGCACAGCACTAGGCAATAGGGATGGATAACTCTATGAACAAGATAAATATGGTCACCGACTTTACACGTCTTTAGTTCTCTCAGAAAAGGCAGACACTGTGTAAGTGGAATCAAAGACTTGAAAAAGAAGTACAAGGTACAAATGAAACCGGGAACAGGCAAACCAAACCTATTCTGAACATCATGAAAGTCTTCTCAGTGGAGGCGACATTTAAGCTGAGTCCTGGAGGGTGGGTGAGCTCTATCTAGGTGAATAGCTGTTGCTTCCATGGCCTTGCATGATCTGCTCCTCCCCGTACGTCCAAACTCACCATGAGCCACTTTTACTCTTGCTCACCATTCACCAGCCAGTGTTTTCTCGCAGTTCCTCAAACGGCCTGCCTGGAACTCTAAATTCTAAATTCACGCCTCCTCACCCTCTATAGTTGCTCCTTTACTGAGATCAAGTTCCCAGTTATTCTGTAGTTTCACTTGCTTGTTTCCATCATTTTGTCCAGCACTATTTTTAATCACTTAAAATTTCATTTAACTGCTTTCAAATTAAACTGGTACGTTAGAATGAACAAATCATTTCTTTAAAATAATCAGCATTAAAAGTTGAAATTTAACATGAATGTGTTTTTAAAACTTAACACATAGCTAAAATGAAAAGCATTCCTTTTTTAAAATTGTGAATGTCTGTAGTACTGATCCAATTAAGAAAACAAACGATAGCATGTGGCTTTTTGATTATAAATAGTACAAAAATAATTTTAATTTTCCACAATTTCCATAAATTTCTCATGAAGTACTTGGCAAATGCAAAAAAAAATAATCCTGGAGTTTCCTAATAATTACTCACAGAATAAATTTGAACAAATATGGAAAGTAAGCAGTAATAGCAGAATATGTTTATCCTTTTTAAGTGATGTGTGTATACCCACACGTATAAACAATTTGGGAGCTCAATCCGCACAAGTCCCCTTGGGTAGAATTTACTTCCTAAGAGTCACATCTATCATCATTTAAATCTTGTAAATGCATCTAAGAAAAGGCTTAACAATAAGGACTGTTTATTTTGTAGGTTTTAAAGAAGCTAGAGTGCCAAAGAAGACTTTTGAAGTGTGAAGAGATTTCTCGTGATTGAAACCAACATGTCATTTATAGATCCTTATCAACACATTATAGTAAGTCATTTACTGCTTATATATTCTTCTGGGAGGGGGTCAGACATACTTTTGTGCATGAGTATCGGTGATGTTGCTTGTTAAGTGTCAGTTACAAATTGGCATTTGCCATGGGCACTTGCCATCTACCTACCTTTACAAGTATTAAATCATGTGCTTCTGCTGAGACCTTCAACTACCCCCTGAAAGGAGTTCAAGGTAGAGAGTATAAATGAAGCAGGTAGTGAGTATAAATGTGCTGGAGGTGGGGAGCGGGGGTGGGGAACTGGCAGAATAGATCTTTAGATAGATATTTTCAGAAGCCCATTTTATGAGCCTGATTCTTACATCTTCCATGTCTAGAAAAGCATTAAAATCCTTCATGGTGACAACTGCTCCTTGTGACTAACAACACCTTCAAAAGACTAGTAGAAACCTTCTGGAAAATATGTGCTTGATTGCATGTACTCACCCTTCACCGAAATCACATATATACTGACCTCTTTGGAGCAGATTCTTAGAGCTATCTGAGGTTCTGTCTCCTGCATTGCAATCCTCATTTTGCCCCAAATAAAACTTAACTTGCAGCTTTCTTTTAAGTCGACAAAAATATAAAAATCTATGAAAAGTCTAACATTTTTAGATGAAAATTATGTAAACTTACTGTGGTTCAAATAAGGTAGAATCTGTAATAAAACTAACTCATCTCTTCTTTTTATCACTGTAAGTTTCCAGAAAAAAGGGATTTGGAAGGGAAAATGCCAAAACATCTGAAATAGTATTGAATGTTCATGAAACAATAAAAAGTGTAGTTCAGTTCAGTTCAGTTGCTCGGTCGTGTCCGACTCTGCGACCCCATGAACCACAGCACACCAGGCCTCCCTGTCCATCACCAACTCCCAGAGTCCACCCAAACCCATGTCCATTGAGTCAGTGATGCCATCCAACCATCTCATCCTCTGTCATCCCTTTCTCCTCCTGCCTTCAATCCTTCTGAGCATCAAGGTCTTTTCCAATGAGTCAGCTCTTCACATCAGGTGGCCAAAGTATTGGAGTTTCAGCTTCAACATCAGTCCTTCCAATGAACACCCAGGACTGATCTCCTTTAGAATGGACTGGTTGGATCTCCTTGCAGTCCAAGGGACTCTCAAGAGTCTTCTCCAACACCACAGTTCAAAAGCATCAATTCTTCGGCGCTCAGCTTTCTTTATAGTCCAACTCTCACATCCATATGTGACCACTGGAAAAAACCATAGCCTTGACTAGATGGACTTTTGTTGGCAAAGTAATGTCTCTGCTTTTTAATATGCTGTCTAGGTTGGTCATAACTTTTCTTCCAAGGAGTAAGCGTCTTTTAATTTCATGGCTGCAATCACCATCTACAGTGATTTTGGAGCCCAGAAAAATAAAGTCAGACACTGTGTAGTTCTCACTTAGCAAATGTCAACCTGCACTCTTCATATGAAATGACAGAGAGAGAAAATAATTATTGCATTAAGGACTATACTTTGGTATGCATTTTCAAGGTAATTAATTTTGTAAACTGTCCTTTAGTTAGATATATTGTGTGTGCTCAATCTCTCAGTCATGTCTGACTCTTTGTGACCCTATGCACTGTAGCCCACCAGGCTCCTCTGTCCATGGGATTTTTCAGGCAAGAGTAATGGAGTGAGTTGCCATTTCCTATTCCAGGAGGTCTTCCCAACCCAGGGATTGAACCTACACCTCCCATATCTCCTACATTGGCAGGCAGATTTTTTACCACCAGCACCACCTGGGAAGCCCAAGATATATTTAAACAAAGTCTTTTATGGTTGGGTAATTTTAGTAAAATGTTGAGTATTTCAGATTTTAGGGTGGAACTTTCCAAATTCCATTAGAAGTGTACTCTCTCTTCTGATCATAGAAGCAGAGGAGAAAACATTTTCTTTGCTAAGTTTAGCACTTGAGATCCAATTAGATTTACATGGACTAGAAATAGTTTTTATGGATATTAAGGAATAATACAAAGCCTCATTTCTATTTAAATTGAACCGCTCTTCTCTTACCCAAAGCCTCACAAGCTGCCATCCTCTCTCTCCCTGCTTGGATAGCAAGGATTACTATACTGTAACTTTTTGTAGTTCTTTCTTCCATTCACAACTTGAATCATTGAAAACTGTATTCAGCTTTTCTACTTCACAAAAGGGTCTCATCACTAAGGACCTCTTTGCTGCTGAATTAAATAGATTCTTCAGGTACCTCTCACCCCCATCTCTGCTAGTCATTCTCTTCTTCTTAAAACTCCTGAAAAGTATTTTTTTTTGCAAGCTTCTTTTAATGTTTGATTTTTTTTAAAGAACTGAAACATATAATATATAAAGTGCATAAATTTTAATTGTTCAGCTTGATGGATTTTTGCACATGTATTTCACCCATGAAACCATCATCCAGATAAAGGTATGCATTATAAGTACCCTGAAAGAGTTGCTCATGTCCCTTCCAGTCTGTAAGCTCCACAAAACTAACCAGCTATTTGTCTTTTATTACCAAAGATCCGTTTTCCTATTCTTGACCCTCATTAGATGCCTGCATTCCACTCTTTGTCTGTGAGATTCATTCATGCTGTTGTGAGTAGCAGAATTCCACGCTTTTACATTGCCATGTAGTATCTCATTATTTGAATCCTGTGCTCATGCGTGCCAAGTCTATTCATTCGTGTCTGACTCTTTGCAACCCTGTGAATGGTAACTCACTAGGCTTATCAGTCCATGGGGATTCTCCAGGCAAGAATACTGGAGTGGGTTGCCATGCCCTCCTTCAGGGGATCTTCCTGACCCAGGGATCGAACTTATGTCTCTTAAGTCTCCTGCATTGGCAGGTGGGTTCTTTACCACTAGCGCCACCTGGGAAGCCCTGAATACAGTATACTGCAAACTACTTATCTAGTCCACTGATAACCGTCATGCCCTCACTAAATGGCAATGGTACCTTTGCTAATCAGGCAATGTATGATTTGGTTTCTTTTCAGTTCTATTGGTCTTTGTTTGCCCCAGTATCAATCTACTTTAATGTCTGTGGCTTTGAAATGGTAGTGTAAATCCTCCAACCTTTTCTTCTTTGAGATTCCTTGTCTTTTTTTAGGCTTCTGCATTTCCATATAAGTTTTGAAATCACTCTGTCAACTCACGTACACACACACACAAATGCTGGGATTTTTATTAGAACTGAAATTATTTTGTAGGTAATTTAGGGGAGAGATGACATGATAATAATATTGAATCTTCCAATCTATTTACAATGCATGAAGCATTAGTCTCTCAGTCATGTCCAACTCTGTGCGACATTATGGACTGTAGCCCACCAGGCTCTTCTGTCTGTGGGATTTTCCAGGCAAGAATATTGGAGTGGGTTGCCATTCCCTTTTCCAGGGGGTCTTCCAGATCCAGGGATCGAACTTGGGTCTCCTGCATTGCAGGCAGGTTCTTTACTGTCTGAGCCACTAGGGGAGCCCTCAATGCATGAAACTAACGTTAAACTAATGTTCAACTAGAAACTAAAATACCAATGCATTTATATGGAAACAGTTTTTGCAGATGCAGTGAACTTACTAAATTTCTTTATTAATTCTAATAGTTTGTAGGTTCTTTTAGATTTTTAACTTGTACATTCCTGCTATTGGTGAATAACTCATTTTATTTCTTCCCTTTTAATTTTTAATATTCATTTATTTTTCCACTTTACTGATAGTAGACCATCTATTTTAGGTATAGCTTACAAGTTTGAAAATATTTTATTTTCATAATTGTTCAATTAAAAGAATTTTATAAATTTTATTATGATTTATTTTTTGACACATAGATTAAACATTTATTTCTTAATTTTCAAACATTTGGTAATTTTTTTGTTTCTCTTTCTCATTAATTTCTAATCTCATTCCTTTCTGTTCAGAGAATATACTCTATAATTTTTGCTGTTTCAGTTTTTACATGAGATGCTCTCACACATTGTCTATTCTGGTAAAGGTTCCATATACAACAATGTGTTTCATATTCAACTTTTGCTTTATGAATTTTTAAGATATATTATTAATGCATATAAGTTTTGAATTGTATATATCTCTGTTTAATTGATATTTTATCATTTAATAGGTCTTTTTAATCTCATTATTAGAGACTGAATTTTTACTTTGTCTTTTATTAAAATAATCCCTTTTAGTTTCTTTGATAAGTGCATCCTTTCACTTTCAATTTACATTTTCCTTATATTTAATGTGTAGTTCTTGTAAAAAGCATATAATCAAGGTTTAATTTGAGATAATCTTTGTTTTCTGAAACAATATCCTACATTCCTTCCACCATTATGGTTTTTTGTAGATGAATTTAAACAATGAAGGTAAGTTCTTTTTAACTGGTTTTTCATAATGATGACATTTCTATATTTTTTGTGCAAATTAGTTTTTTTCCTCACTCTACCATCTCAAGATATATGGATAATTTCTGTAACTCAGAGAATGCAATCAAAGTGTTGACATGAACACTTTGGCACTTGAAACTGAGAAGAAAGATAAGGTTAAAGTGTATAACCCTGAGCTTGGGACGAAGACCAAGTATAATTCTAAATCTTAACATTTAGACTTTGAATTCACTCTGACTCCAAATTTATTTAAAAATTTTTTTTTTCTGAGCACTTATCATCATTTATTTTATTTTTTAATTTTTATTTTTTTGGTTGCAGCTTGTAGGATCTTAGTTCCCAGACCAGGAATTGAGCCTAGGCCCTTGGCAATGAGAGTATGGAGTTCTAAACACTGAACTGCCAGGGAATTTCCTTTATCATAACTTATTGAATGCCCATTGTGTTCTAGTCCCGGTCAGTAGGCACTGGGAATCAAAATAATCCCTGAATCGAGCTTATAGTGCTATATTAGTGCTCAGTCAATTCAATTCAGTTCAGTTGCTCAGCCGTGTCCAACTCTTTGTGACCCCATGAATTGCAGCAAGCCAGGCCTCCCTGTCCATCACCAACTCCCGGAGTTCACTCAAAGTCACGTCCATCGAGTCGGTGATGCCATCCAGCCATCTCATCCTCTGTCGTCCCCTTCTCCTCCTGTTCCCAATCCCTCCCAGCATCAGAGTCTTTTCCAATGAGTCAACTCTTTGCATGAGGTGGCCAAAGTACTGGAGTTTCAGCTTTAGCATCATTCCTTCCAAAGAACACCGAGGACCGATCTCCTTTAGAATGGACTGCTTGGATCTCCTTGAAGTCTAAGGGACTCTCAAGAGTCTTCTCCAACACCATAGTTCAAAAGCATCAATTCTTCAGCTCTCAGCTTTCTTCACAGTCCAACTCTTGCATCCATACATGACCACTGGAAAAACCATAGCCTTGACTAGACGGACCTTTGTTGGCAAAGTAATGTCTCTGCTTTTCAATATGCTGTCTAGGTTGATCATAACTTTCCTTCCAAGGAGTGTGCATCTTTTAATTTCATGGCTGCAATCACCATCTGCCGTGATTTTGGAGCCCAAAACTCAGTCACTTAGTCGTGTCCAAATTGAGCTTATATCTGGCAGACAAACAATCTACAATAATCGTAATGACTCTGATAGGAGATGATGAAGATTACTCTGGGGATATACAACGTGAATAACTAATAACAGGAATCTTCTGGAATTCCCTGAGAAAGTGACATGTAAGCACAGACCTGAAGGTTAGGAAAAGAGTGAGAAAATGACTGGATTGGAAAGGGCATGTGTGAAGTAAGTAGTCTGGAGGTAAGAAAGTACATGCCGTTAGGAATAGAAAGAAGTTAGGTATGGTTGGAGGATAATACGTTTTGAAAAACATTATTTCAAATGACCTTCGCTTTTCTACCTCATTTGACCATTCACCTCATTAACGCCTGTGCAGTCCCACAGGTCTCATGGCAGTTGACCGTATTACCTGGCCATTTAGTTTCTCTTTTTTTTTAAACAAGGGATAAAATATTTAAAATCAAACTGTATCTGAATATTTTAAGGCTCATTTCTGTCATCTTTCCTTGCAGATTTTGTTAACTATAGCCAAATATGTAGGTCATAATAATTCTCTCTCTCTCTCTCTCACTCAGTTGTGCCTAACTCTTTGTGACTCTGTGGACTGTAGCCCACCAGGCTCCTCTGTCCATGGAATTCTCCAGGCAAGCATACTGGAGTGGGTTGCCATTCCCTTCTCCAGGGGATCTTCCTGACCTAGGGATCGAACCCAGGTCTCCCATATTGCAGGTGTATTTTTTGCTGTTGGAGCCACCAGGGAAGCCCAATAATTACCTGTATGGCACCCTAATGTGATGAAATGTGCCAAAGCCACACACCTGTATCACATTTTTCTTGACCTTCCCCAGCATCAGAATTGGACACTCCATCAACATTCCAAGGTATAGCCCTTTTCTTTTTAAAAAACTTTTTATTGTATATTGGAATATAGCCAGTTATATAACAATATTATGATAGTTTCAGGTGGACAGTAAAGGGACACAGCCATACATACACATGCATCCATTCTCCCCTCAAACTCCCCTCCCATCCAAGCTGCCACATAACATGAGCAGAGTTCCCTGTGATTGTATAGCCCTTTTCAATACAGAGGATCCTAAGAGCTTTCTGGTATTATTCATGCTTGTTTTTGTTATGTGTTTAAAAAAACAAACAACTATGCACGTGTGTGTCTATGTGTAAATTGCTTTTGTGACAAAATTTCCTGCTTTAGTTTTCACAGAAAGATACTTTTCACAATATATAGGTGAGTGCACTCAACACAGAACAATTTTATTAAAAAGGAAAGATGTGGAAAGCTAAGCCAACTTACTCGTAGTGAAGGGTGCCAGATGGGCCAACGCAGTTTCAGCTGCCTCAAGGCAGTGAAGAGTGGATTCATCTTCACCATACCTGTGATGCAGGGACATGTTGGAGAATCCTGTGGGCTGATACAGCAAGTTCTCGTTTCCATTGGTGCCAACTTTTAAGAATGGAGGAGAAAGTGGAGTAACACATCTATGGCAGAATGCAATGTCCACAGGTCTAATAAAATATTTATTAAAAAAAATTCCATCTTTTTACTCTGAAGGGATGAGTCACTTCACTGGAGTGAAAAAAATCCAGAGCTCTTCCCACCACCTATTAGCAATGGAGGGCCAGGGCCCCACATCCACGGAAATCTGAGGTTGTGTCCACACTGAGGTCAACCACCTGGGTATGCGAGCCTGACTGCCTGCTAAAATACAGGGACCTTTGAAAAAGGTCATTGTAGGATGACTGGAAATGTTACCAAAAAAGTACAAAGCTATTATTCTAGATTATTATGGTAACATGGGGGGTGGGGGAAACCACTGAGTAGGTCATCAAAGAACTACTGTTTTAGTGGCAATTCCAGACTTCAGTTACGTGCTCTTGAGCACTTAAGCTTTTAGCTGCTTCGCATGCAGTATGAATAGTACCTGTATGTCTGTTCCACAGGGCTTTATAAATAATAAATTGTTATGTACATAAGTATTCTTTACAGACTTAATGAGGTAAGATATTTCCAGGGGGCAGCAAGAGGTGAGATACTGCTGCTGGGAAATCAGAAATATAAAGGTGAGAAAATGATTACAGAAATACCAGAACAGCGCACAAGGAACAAGGAGGTTTATGGCAAGAGCATATTTTTGGTGAGCACTAACAAATTCTAGCAAAGTGAGAAAGAGGACGGCTAATGATAAGCTTCTGCTGTTTTTCTGATACCAGCCGTTCCCTGCCACAAGCCTTTCATTTGAGGCAAAAGTATGTGCATTTAAAATAATGTCCGTATCTCTGCTTCTTCACCATAGAGCACAGGCTGGGGATCCCTGGAAAGTCACCGGGTTTACTTCTTAATTCTTGAATTTTGATTTGGTTCTTTTTCAAAACTTCTGAGCCTTTTTTTTTTTTTTTTTAATCATACTGAAGTTTGACTTCAATTTCCTTAAACATGGTAAGCGTAGTTTCACTGTTTCATGGAGAGAACTATTTCTGTGTCTGTTAATTAATTGTGCTGGTTTGTAGTCTTGGTGTGATACCTCCTCGTGTTCCTAATGACCTTTGATTTTGCTGAACATCATTATAATGAAAAATCATCTCTAGAAATAATTCTTCAGAATTTCATTGGTTTCCATCAAGCTTCTTGGGAAGCCAGCAGTCTGGGATAAAGGAAATCCCCGTTTCAGGTTAGGAGAAGGCAATGGCACCCCACTCCAGTATTCCACTCTAGTCTTCCACTCCAACCCACTGTAGTATTCTAATATTCTTACCTGGAGACTCGCCATGGACAGAGAAGCCTGGCAGGCTACAGTCCATGGGATCGCAAAGAGCTGGACACGACTGAGCAACTTATAACAAGGCACTGAACAGTACTACGGACTGGTTGGCTTATAAACAATAGAAACTTATTGCTCACATTTATGGAATCTGAGAAGTCCAAGATTGAGACGTGAGCATGGTTGTATTTGATGAGGGCCTGGTTTGTAGCTGCAGTGTCCACTTTGTGGACGTGGCAAAGCATCTCTCTCAGTTCTTTCATAAAAGCACTTAACCGTTCATGTTTGTTTGTTTTTTTTTTTTCCTTCCCAAACGTCCCATCTTCTAATACTGTCATCTTTGAGGGTTTAAAATGTCAACATGTATTTTGGGGGGACACAAACATTCAGACTATACCAGATTGACCTAGCCATGGAGATATATTGTGAAGAATTGTCTTATGAGGTTACGGAGACTGAAAAGTCCCATATCTACCATCAGAAAACTGGAGATCCAGGACAGACAGCAGTGTAATTCAGTTCAAGACAGGAGATAAAATGAGCTCAAGCAGTGAGATAGGGGAAAAAAGGGCAAATTCTTCCTTTTATTCTTTTCAGGCCCTCAACGGATTGGATGATGCCAACCACAATGGAGATGGCAATTTCCTTTCCCAACTCCAGTGATTCAAGTACTCATCTTATCCGCAGACACCCTCATAGACACACACAGAAATGATGTTTAATCTGGGCACTTTGTGGCCAAGTTGACAAATGAAATTAAACATCATAGTCACTTTTAAGAAAATGCTTACTTACCCTGTAAAACCTCATTCCGTTTGTATTTATTTTCTGTGGGAAGTGGTAACTCAGATTATTTAGTCTGCCACCATCACAAGTGAAATTTAATGTCTTCCTTTTACTCTAAATCCATTGTGCCTCTGGATAATTCCAAGAAGATAATCACCTCATCTTAAAAGATTTCCACAGATGGTAAAACTATCCCCCAAACTTGACATTCAATATTGCCCCGTGTGAAATTCTAATGTTGGAATCTGTGTTTGTAACAGGGGACCCTTGAGAAACCCCATGTAGTTGGTAATATTATAGTTGCCATTTTACAGATGAGGAAACCGAGGCTACAAGGGGTTCCTGGACCTAGTTCCAACATGTGTGTGAAGGGTTCTCCACATCAACAAACAATTCTTGGATACTAGCAGAGTGACCAAGAATTCAACTCAATTCTATGATTATAAAATGCATAATTATATAATTATAAAATTGTTATGATGATATATGTATATTTGATTATCTGAATAACCAAATATATATATATTTCTTATAAATCATAGCACTGCAGGGGTAGAAAATGAAGATGGAAAGTGCAAAACACTATATTGTGAAAACCTTCTGACTTTTGCCTGTGTCTCTTAGATATTAATCACTTTACAATTAATGCTTGAGGGAAAGAAGTAAGACAAAGAGGTTTTTAACAAGTCCCTTAAAAAAGGGTATATTATCCAAAATAGTATCTGTAAATATATTCATATTTTCAAGTCTGTTGGGTCTACTAGACTTAAAGTTCACCTCTGAAAGTCATCAGTGCAAAGACATCTTAGATTTGAATGAATATGACATATCACCTAGGTCAGTAATTCTAAACCAAATAAGTATCTGACACCCAGAGGACTTTAAGGACTTACGGGGAGAACTTTTCAAGTGCGCATGCTGCCTCTTGTGTTCTAGTGAGCCCCTCCAGTAGGGCAAAGGTGTATCTATACTTCACAGGCCTTACCTTAGCCATAATTACTCTTAGGAGAGTGTAGATTTTTTTTCAGGATTATTGTTACCTGAAAACTGGGTGAATGTTCAACCAAAAGACACATCAAGCAAAAGATCAAGAGAAGGAAGGATTTACTATTTGCAGCAAGTAAGGAGAATGGCAGGCTTCTTTCCCAAAATAGTGTTTCCAAAACTGCAAAATTGGGGAAGTTTTAAACTAGGGTACATGCATCTTCACGAAGGGGCTTGAGCCTTTAGTCTGGCATAATTGCAGCAAAGATTGACAGAGTCCAGGCTTTTGTTGACTGAAGTCAAAGGCTAGAAAAGCTGCTGCTGCTGCAGCTGCTGCTAAGTCGCTTCAGTCATGTCCAACTCTGTGCACAAGTCATATTTCTGATTCTAATTTTTCTTAATGATGTCTGCTAAAGTTATATTTTGTTGCCAAATTTGGTGTTTTGGACATTAGGGTAATTTGTACATACAGCAAATCCATGACTAATAGTTCTTAAAGCAAGTTTAGATAGAACTGTTGATTTTAAATAAACTGATTGCTCTTTTCTTTAAAAAATGTGGAAGAATAGTTTACAAGGTCTGTGTCTCTTAAATGTATTAGAATGAAATCACACTAGAATGTGACATTTAAAATAAGTATTTTATCTAAACAAGTATCTTGACTCTTGGATGACATCAATGCAACGATTCTTCTCAAAATTGCTGAGATCTGTCTGAAGTTGCCTGTGGCTGATTATGGTGATCACAATCTCTGTGTTCAGTATTGAGATTCTGTAGTCCTTATCATCCTAACAGCCTTTAGTTTTAATATGAGTTAAAATTAGGCAATGGCAGTTGAACAGAAAAAAAAATGTGTGCAGAATCTACCTTTTCTTCCATCAGATTTGTTTCATGATTGTTCTTTGGTTCTTCTTTGTAACAGTAGAACTTTCAACAGATTAGGATAATCATCAAATTGATTTTATATAAATTGATTAGTTCTTTTTCCCAATCATTTTAGTTACAGATGTCAGTATAATTCTCCAGAATGAATTTAATGCAGTAGCAGTTTTCATGATGACTTGGAAATTGTAGTTGTGGGGAAAAAAAAGAGCCGGGGAGGCGGGTCATGATTTTCAATATGAAAAAGATTTTGCATAAGGAAAGACACTCGGAGTAAGGTAATCCAAGACCTGAAGGCAAGGCTTAATCTTGGTGACTGAGTCAGGGCATTGAGCTTATATTTGACGTCTTACTTGAAATATGGCCTCTCTTTTGTCAACTACCAAGTAAGTACCGTGCTGAGTCATTAGGTTCCCACCGCACCACAGGGAACACTGGTTTTGTATTCAGTAACATTATTTCCTCTGGCATCATTCCTGAGACGTAATCAAAAGTCTCTTATCCAAGTTAGAAGCTAGCCTAGTCCATACTAGTTTGAAATTGTATGTGATACTGGCCCCAGGAAACATGGCTCTTTACAGCACTTAAAAAGAGCATACTTTTGACACTCTTGTTTTGAAGGTGTGACCATTAATTTACTGGTCATCTGAAGATTTGTGATGCCTCCAAAATTAACGTAAAAACCAAGAAAGTGATTTCTCCTTATCTTCTGTGAGCAGTGTGCAAGTTCGTATATACAAGTTCTGATTGTAGTTAGTAAGATAGAATTGAGGCTAATGGAAATAAAAACAGATTAAAATGGAGAGTTGAATGATAGAGAAAATTACCCAATTACTAGAGAGACTTTAGATTAACTTCAGATATAATAGACCAGATTGTAACTATCTATAAAACTTTAATAAATGGAAGTAGCCCTTTTTTACTGTCAGGAATCAGTGTTGGTATTATTATTCTCTATAAGTAAAGGAATATAGAAAGAATAAAGACACTGGGGACAGGAAGACTGGTTTCTAATTCAATTTTAGCTTTTATTGTCTGTGAGATACTGGGAATTACTTAATATCTCAGAATCTCACTTACTCATCGATAAATATATATAGTAGCATCTATTTTGTAGGATTATTGGGAAACAGAATTTGCATCTATTAGAATATTTAACATATGGTTCATTCTCAATGAATCCTTATAATAACAATATCATCTCTTTGCACATGTTATTAATAAACATTTGACATGAGTACATTTGTAGCAATTTCAAAAATTGTGTTAAATAATAGATGAGTATTGATAATCATTTTTATCTTACAGGAAAGGTTTTAGACATTTGAAAAATCTTGTGGTATTAAAAGTTCTACGATATGCAGTCTAAGCACGAAGTCCTAACTCATGGACCACCAGGGAATTCCTTCGATTCTCTTTCTCTCTTTTTTTTTTTTTTGGTGGGAGGAGTGTGTGTGATTTTTGGTAGTAGTATAAGACAATATGCCTGTTTTTAGGGATTCATTTTTTTATGAGTGATAATTTCATTTATGTGGAATAACTTTGGCTCTTCAGAGCTCTTCTGAATATGGAAGGTATTTCTCTTTGACAATAATCTTGAATAAGAATTATCTTGAAAGATTTTATATGCTTCTGTCTTTTTAAACAAGATATGCTTATTCATGACTTCATCTCATCTTGATGCTGTTATAAATCTGAACATAAATTACTCTGTTGATAGAGTGATAACTTCAGAAATTGTTGAATACTTTGTAACATTTACTTCTATATTTCACTACTGCTGGTTCTTTTGAATTTATTCTTTAATTTTTTTTCTGCCTCCTTGCTTTAATTTTTTTTTTTAATTTTACTTTATTTTTAAACTTTACATAATTGTATTAGTTTTGCCAAATATCAAAATGAATCCACCACAGGTATACATGCGTTCCCACTTCTCAGTATTGTCAGTTTCTTAGCTTCTTTTAATTAGTTACGGACTTTTCAACCAGTTTAGCAAGTCTATTAAAATTATGAAAAGTAGGAGTAACTTGGGTTTCAAAGGTGGGTCAGTGGTAAAGAATCCGCCTGCCAATGCAGGAGACATGGGTTCGATCCCTGGGTCGGGAATGGCAACCCACTCCAGTATTCTTGTCTGGGAAATCCCATGGACAAAGAAGCCTGGTGAGCTACAGTCCATGGGGTCACAAAGAATTGGCTATGACTGAACAGGCGTGCACGCACGCGCGCGCACACACACACACACACAAACATACACAGTTGCTGCTGCTGCTGCTGCTAAGTCGCTTCAGTCGTGTCTGACTCTGTGCAACCCCATGGACTGCAGCCTACCAGGCTTCTCCGTCCATGGGATTCTCCAGGCAAGAACACTGGAGTGGGTTGCCATTTCCTTCTTAAGTGGAAAGTGAAAGTGAAGTCGCTCAGTCGTGTCTGACTCTTCTCGACCCCATGGACTGCAGCCTACCAGGCTCCTCCATCCATGGGATTTTCCAGGCAAGAGTACTGGAGTGGGGTGCCATTACCTTCTCCCAACATACACAGTAATAACTTATAAATGTGAGTCTCTCCTAAAACAAAAATTCTTGAACTTTAGATAAAGACTGTAATCTTTACAGTTGCTCAGAGAATTTTGTAAATTCCTGCTTTCCCATTCTGCTTTGGTGAGTAGAGTTATTTGAGAACTAATTTCCAGTTAGGTGTTTAATAAAGTGTTAAATGAAGTCTTCTACCTCTTAATATTTCCTATGTGCATACAAGCTATTAAGCTAATAGAAACTTTTGACATTGTCATGTATGGTTTTAACAGATATGTTAAAATTAAGTAGTCTGCTGGTTATTGTTTTAGATCCAAAGAATTTTGAAAACTGCTCTGGAAATGTTATACCAGAAAAAAGAGTTTTATTGAACAGTAACAATAAAAACAAGCAAATTTAGATAATGCAAACATCTTCCTCTGGACTTCACCTTTCTAAGGCAGGTCTTACTTATCACCCAGTACAAAGCCTGATTGTACACCCAGAAAGCCTGCAGTCCTTATTTACATTTTTCCTCAGGGCTTGATAAACCCTGTAAAGTAGGGACTGCAAAGCTGTTCTAGCAGTCAGGCTGTAGGGACATTTTAAAGCATGATCTAAACATCTCAGTCGTCTGTGCTACAGAGAGGAGAGGATCAAAAAAGAAAGAACCTCAAGATCAAATAATGTTTCTGGTATGCATGTTACTTCCTTTCAACTGGAATATTTTCGATTTGTCTCAAGGAAGCAATGAGGACAATTTGCTTGAATCTTATATTTCAGGCTTGTTTTAAATTCATTATCGTTTATTTTCTTCCAGGTGGAGCACCATTATTCCCACAAGTTCACAGTAGTGGTGCTGCGTGCCACAAAAGTGACAAAGGGAACCTTTGGTGACATGCGTAAGTTCTCTTATTTGCTCTTCTGTTGAAAATACATAAATATGATTCACTCTTCAGTGGCTTGAGTTCCTTGACAAGCCAGGGGCTGTCCCTTCTTCAGATGTAATTATCTTTGTCTACAGCTTTGAATGATAACATTTCGAATGGTTCTATAATGCTCTTTTATCTGTTGGAATAGTGTTCTAAGTTGACTTTACATCAGTTGCGAGTTCAGTTCAGTCGCTCATTCGTGTCCGACTCTTTGCAACCCCGTGAACTGCGTCACTAATTCCCTGCCCATCACCAACTCCTGGAGTCTACCCAAACCCATGTCCATTGAGTCGGTGATGCCATCCAACCATCTCATCCTCTGTCATCCCCTTCTCCTCCTGCCCTCAATCTTTCCCAGCATCAGGGTCTTTTCCATTGAGTCAGCTCTTCACGTCAGGTGGCCAAAGTTGTGAGTACTTGGAGTCAGATAAAATGACTGTCCTATGACATACAGAGTTTCGGATTTCAAAGACATTTGTATTCTCCTTTAGAAAGAGGACTGAGTCAAGAATTTAAATTACCTGCGTCTGTGAGATATTGTGCCTATGGGATTTTTTTTACAATGCAGTTTATCTAATTCTTACTCCTTTAAGTTGTGTTTTTTATGTGTGAAAATAGCTATAGAAACTGGTGTGGGACAGTTTGAAATGATGTGAACAAAAGCCTGAGGATAATTTTGAGTTAACTTGTTGGCAGTATCCTTCTCTATGTTTTAAAATGCAGTTTTCCTGGTTAATCTTACCGTTCAAATGACTGGGAGTCATGGATGTGGGAATACAAAGAAAAATGAATAAGTACTGTGATGCTGAAATGGGTAAAGTTAGTTGTAGATTATTGCTAAAATATGGAAATGGCAATCTACCTCTCAGAACGGGTTCTGAGGAAAGAATGGAGATTGCCATTAATCAGTCTGGGAAACAGGGAAGTCTTTCCTGCTGAAGTGGCATTTAAACTGGTACTTGAAGGAGAAGGATCTAGTGCTGAGAGCACGGAGAGTCTCAGGCAGAGAAAATAGCACATTAAAGGGTGAGAGAAGGGCAGAGTACTTGTGAGGTCGTGAGCTGTTGGACACACAGCAAAGGTGAAGGAGAATGAGACTAATTCAACAAGCCTGCAATTTTATCAGAAATGCAGCAGGAAGAACTTGACGGCACTTGAGTCACAAGTCACGTGATTCGTCCTTTATTTTAAAACATATTTGTTCTGCTTATGGTTGCTGGGGGAGGGGGGAAGGATGGCGGGAAAAGATAGTTAAGGAATTTGGGAGGGACATGGGCACACTGCTATATTTAAGATGGATACAAACAAGGTCCTACTGCATAACACAGGGAACTCTGCTGGAGGTTATGTGGCAGCCAGGATGGGAGGGGGTTTGGGGGAGAATTGATACATGTATAAGTGTGGCTGAGTCCTTTCGCTGCCCACCTGAAACTATCACAACACTGTTGGTCGGCTATACTCCAACATGAACTAAAAAGTTAAGAAAAATGATCTTGCCAGAGTATGTTAAATATATTTGAGGTGACTGTAGAACATGCTTTTTATATTTAAAAATAGTGACTTGAGCTTGTTGAAATCACAATGAAAATGGGCCACGAGAGAGAGAGGTTAAATACTAAGGAATGGAGAATTTGAGCTCAAGCCTTCAGTGATTGAAGAAGAGTGTCCAGGAAGTTAGTAAAAGTTGGAAATCAGGGGGTGACCAGGAGGTGGGATCTGATGAGCAATGCTTCTCAGGAGACATAATGGAACAAGGACAATTTCTTTACATCTAATCTGATCAGGGATTTATTTTCTAAATTTTATCTCATACAGTGATACACTTCAATTAATCATGCCTCTGCCAATGTTTTTATTGTTATTCTTCTTTTGCTTTTTATACTACTTTGAATTCTCATCAATTCAATGAGAGTTCACAAGAAGAAAGGTATTTGTGAAAAAGAAGCCAAATCAGATGCCATATTTAAAATCTGGTAACCCTGTGACCTTGAGAAAAGCACATGCCTTACAACTCTAGATGTACTATTAGTTAGAAAAGCCATTTATAATTCGACTAAAGGCTATGTCAGTGACTCATCAGCCATGCAAGTTACTGACCTAATTTGACTTTAAAAATTTTAGTTATCTCTTATTCAAAGTAGTATGGGCTTCCCAGGTGGCTCAGTGGTAAAAAATTCACCTGCCAAAGAAGGAGACACAAGAGACGTGGGTTCAATCCCTGGGTCGGGAAGTAGGAACTACTTACCATGGAGTAGGAACTGGCAACCCACTCCCATATTCTTGCCTGGAAAATGCCATGGACAGAGGATCCTGGAGGGCTACAGTCCTTGGGTTTGCAAAGAGTCAGACGCGACTGAGCACATACATATAAAGTAGCAGCATCCTTTTCTGTTATATCGGTGCAGAACTCTGTCCTAGATAGACAAGGATCTTTATTATGCTTGAGGTGAGGTCACCAGCAGTTTAAATTCTACTCTGAATCTCTTCAACTAGTATGGATCTGATTTCTTAGCCGTCAGTACTTTCTCCATAATCCTCAGGAACTTTGGCAGTGCTGATTTATTGTAGTTCTGGAGAAGGAAATGGCAACCCACTCCAGTATTCTTGCTTGGAGAATCCCCTTGACAGAGGAGCCTGGCAGGCTATGGCCTGTGGGGTTGCAAGAGTCGGACACGACTGAGCGACTAAGCACACACACACACATTTATTGTAGTCAGGACTGGAAAGAGAGTAATGTCACAAATGTCGTTTTAAACCTACTTGAGTTGATATTGCTAACATTATTCAAAAATAAACATTGGACATTAATTCATCTCGCAAAATAGTATGTTTTAGATCCCCATAGTGTGTACAGCACAGGTTGCACTCCTGAATTCCAGAAAGCTTGTTATTTATTTATTTACGTATTTATTTGCTGGCCATGCCAGGTGCCTTGTGGGATCTTAGTTCCCTGACCAGTGGTTGAACCCAGGCCCACAGCAGTGAAAGCATCAAGTCCTAACCGCTGGACCACCAGGGAATTCCCCAAAGCTTCTTTTTTAAAGTGACGCACCCATGAAAAGAATAGTCACCTGACATTAATCACTACTGGAGAAAGGATTGTGTTGTGAGAGTCTCTTAACATTTTTAAACAGCATTTGTCATTTGACTTTATCTTGCTTGAGTTATAATCTTTATTTGAGGGGGAGGAATTGTTGCCACCCCGTGATGTCACTTTGATGAGCTTACAGAAAGAGAGTCTTAGAGAAATAAATTCAATAATAAGATTGGTAAGAAAAAGTAGAGGGACAATACACCGTGCCAAACTATTTTTGAGAAGTTGTAGGTGATTATTGTGAGAAAAGGCATGGGCCGGCCTGAGCTGTCACTTAAGAGTCTTGATGGCGTTGCTTGGTGAGCTTGATCCATACAAATGACCTAGTAAACAGAGTTTGGTGTGTTTGTGCATAGAAGTTCTTTAAAGGTAGCCAAGGAGAGAACCATAAAAAATGTCCTAAGATCTGCAAAGGATGACAGAAACTAGGCCCACCTCTGCTGTTGATAGTGTCTACATTTATTTAAAAAGGCAAATTTCCATATAGGTTTGCATGTTGGTAGAGAAGCATGACCGACTGCTGTTGGGTTTTTCAGGTTTTCCTGTGCGTGTAGCAGCTGAATCAAGGATGCCACTTGAATCAAATAGCTGACACCTAACAAAATACCTATGTCTGATTTTTTAAAAAAATCTAATACTAAGATTGTATCTATTTTTTATTTTGTCCCTTGTAAAGCCCTCCTATTCTAACTAGCTTCTTTTTGGAATACCATCCCATGTTGCTAAAACATCATCACAGCATCAGGAGCACCCCACAATCTCTCTTGAGAGGAGTAAGAGCTGACATCTGAATCATAACATCTCACTCTTTTCCTTTTTAAAATTTTTTTTTAACCTCAGAGCACTGGGCCAGCCAAGGACAAGACAGCCCCTTCCCAGACATTGCTGTTAATCTCGGTTTGTTCAAATGTATCATTAGTACCCAGGGCTTCAGGGCCAGCCTTTCCCTGCCTTCTTATGCTCACGCCATATGAAGAGGTGGTTTGAAGTTCAGATACGCACCCGACTCACCATGTGTTGCTCAGTTGCTAAGTCATGTCCGACTCTTTGTGACCATATGGGCTGCAGCACGCCAGCCTCCTCTGTGCTCCACTGTCTCCTGGAATTTGCTCAAATTCATGTCCATTGAGTTGGTGACTCACCATAGACTTATTTTTAAAAAAGTAGTTTGCATTAATTTGACCTGACCAGGAGCCAGTCGGTTGTGCCAGTGCCAAACGTTGGTTGGATTAGTTAACATTATATTAAATACTATATTAAAGTCTACATTTTGCATTGCTCTTTCCTCTTCTAGCAGAAGATATATATCTGTAGAATGAGCACGGCAACGGTACAATTTCAGCTGGTTATTTAGTTTCCTTCATGCATACATGAAACAAAGCACACAGCCCTGGCCACAAATCTCATTTTATAACCAAATAAGATCACCGGCACAAATGCCGTAGCTCCTGCATTGAATTTCTGTTCCTTTAAAGAAGTTGGGGAAAACAGATCATGGATGATAACAGGTGATAATGGAGGCTTGAATTCAGAACTAGGTCGATGAAATCACTGACTAAGATGAAATCCCTGAGGGTGATATCAGATAATAAATATCATAGTGTTCCTGAAACAATAAAATACCTTATCAGTGCTCAACATTTTTAATATCCTAATTATGCACATGTACTGAGAATTCTTGTCTCCTTGGATGCCGAACTCTTTACAAAATTAGCATCATAAACATTAGGGCTTCTTAGGACAGCTATAGAAATGCAGATAGATCTTCTTTCAGCATTCAGGAGACAACAAAGCTTAATGCCAACATTTAAACTCTATGAAGAAAATAAAAATACTTGGGTGAATTGTGAACTCATTGTATTTAAACCAATTTTTACAAATTCTTCCTGCTTAATATTTTAAGGAAACTTTTCAAGGTTCTTTTTTTTTTTTTTTTAAGGATCCCACACCTGAATTTTTCATAGTGTCTTTGTCTATGGGTAAAGTGTATTTATTTCAGATAAATAAATAAACTCAACAAGATCTGCATCAAATTCTTCATTTTTAAATAGCAGATCTGAGGCTAACCTAATCTCTCCAGATAGTGCTTCTCAAACTTTAATGTGGCTATGAATGTGGGATAAAGTTTGCTTCTCAAACTTTAATGTGGCTGTATCAGGGGATATCGTCCAAAATGCAGATTCTGATTCAGAAGATCTGGGGAGTAGATTCTAACACACAAATGATGCAGACATTGCCCATCTATCGACTGCATTTGGGGAGGCAAAGTGAAGTCGCTCAGTCGTGTCCAACTCTTTTCGACCCGTGGACTGTAGCCCACCAAGCTCCTCCGTCCAGGGGATTCTCCAGGTGAGAAAACTGGAGTGGGTTGCCATTTCCTTCTTCAGGGGATCTTCCTGACCCAGGGATCCAACCTAAGTCTCCCACATTGCAGGCAGACACTTTAACCTTGCACCACCTTGGGGAGGCAAGGTCTAGGCAATTTCTTTTATATTTGTTTAGTCTGAGTCTGGGGTTTCTCAGGTGGTTCAGTGGGTAAAGAATACACTTGCAGTGCAGGAAATGTAGGAGACGGGGGTTTGATCCCTGGATCAGGAAGACCCCCTGAAGGAGGGCATGGCAACCCATTCCAGTATTCCTGCCTGGAAAATCCCCATGGACAGAGGAGCCTGGTGGGCTACAGTCCATGGGGTCGCAAAGAATCAAACAAAACTGAGTGACGAACACACACACATCCCGAGTCCACAGTGCTTAAAAGCTCAGAGAAAAGAAACAACATTGAAACTTTAAGTATTCCAAAATGGACAAAGATTCTAATGTTTTGGGGTGTCTGCTGATTTGCCTTTTCTTAAACAAAATAACCATGAACACTTTAGTACATTTTATTTTTTAAACTCCTATAAAGGATTAATTACATGCCTCAATATATTCCTTGAGAAAAATGATAGAAATAAACACAAAGATCTTAAACGTCCACCACAATTATATTATGAAATTCTGAAATTTATAATATAATTGCATGATCATTCTAGATGAAAACAATGAAGAGAGTAAGGCATCTATTTTTACCATTTCAAAGGTCAGTTCAGTTCAGTTCAGTTGCTCAGTCATGTCCGACTCTTTGTGACCCCATGAACTGCAGTACGCCAGGCCTCGCTGTCCATCACCAACTCCCGGAGTCCACCCAAACCCATGTCCATTGTGTCGGTGATGCCATCCAACC
This sequence comes from Bos javanicus, assembly GCF_032452875.1. NCBI lineage: Eukaryota > Metazoa > Chordata > Mammalia > Artiodactyla > Bovidae > Bos > Bos javanicus. Next base: position 68,682,084 of record NC_083883.1, read on the forward strand.
ATCTCATCCTCTGTTGTCCCCTTCTCCTCCTGCCTTCAATCTTTACCAGGATCAGGGTCTTTTCAAATGAGTCAGCTCTCTGCATCAGGTGGCCAAAGTATTGGAGTTTGAGCTTCAACATCAGTCCTTCCTGTGAACACCCAGGACTGATCTCCTTTAGGATGGACTGGTTGGATCTCCTTGCAGTCTAAGGGACTCTCAAGAGTCCCACCACAGTTCAAAATCATCAATTCTTTGGCACTCAGCTTTCTTCACAGTCCAACTCTCACATCCATACATGACTACTGGAAAAACCATAGCCTTGACTAGATGGACTTTTGTTGGCAAAGTAATGTCTCTGCTTTTTAATATGTCTCTAACTTTCCTTCCAAGGAGCAAGCGTCTTTTAATTTCATGGCTGCAATCACCATCTGCAGTGATTTTGGAGCCCAGAAAAATAAAGTCAGTCACTGTTTCCACTGTTTCCCCATCTGTTTGCCATGAAGTGATGGGACCAGATGCTGTGATCTTAGTTTTCTGAATGTTGAGCTTTAAGCCAACTTTTTCACTGTCCTCCTTCACTTTCATCAAGAGGCTCTTTAGTTCTTCTTCACTTTCTTATATAATGGTGGTGTCATCTGCATATCTGATATTATTGATATTTCTCCCGGAAATCTTGATTCCAGCTTGTGCTTCCTCCAACCCAGCATTTCTCATGATGTACTCTGCATAAGTTATAATAAGCAGGGTGACAATATACAGCCTTGATGTACTCCTTTTCCTATTTGGAACCAGTCTGCTGTTCCATGTCCAGTTCTAACTGTTGCTTCGTGACCTGTATACAGGTTTCTCAAGAAGCAGGTCAGGTGGTCTGGTATTCCTATCTCTTTCAGAATTTTCCACAGTTGATTGTGATCCACACAGTCAAAGGCCTTGGCATAGTCAATAAAGCAGAAATGAAGATCAGAGTACACACTTAAAGTGAAATGACCCAACGTATGGAAGGTACTGTATACCTGTACAAATATAGTGCACTCTTTCTCTCATGTACATAAATATACTCTCCCTGTCATATACACAAATATACTTTTCCTCTCATATACACAAATATATTCTCTATAAATACTTTAATATGGTTTAATGCTCTCTCCACTTAGTAATCTGTGATTTTATTTAGGACATTTCTAAGAACACAGTCAGGGTAAATTTAGGTACTCTGCTTCGCATTGCTGTAACATTGTGAAATACTATTTCTCTCTCTGCAAAGAGCTTTGACTGAGATGTGTACTCGAAGTGTGTTGACTGCAAGAAGTTTGGATAAAAGCTTATCATTACTGAAAACTTGGCTGTTCTTCACAAAAGAAGTTGCAGTTGTCATCTTTCACTTATTGTCAAAGAATGTATAAAAACATGGTGATTCAAAGGGAATGGAAGACTTTTAAAATATTCTGGACCACCTGACTTCTTGTGGGGATTCAGGAAGAATGTTGGGTTTGTACCCCTTGGGCGTCTTGCGGAGAGAGGAAACACACACACTTGTGGCTTTACTCCTACTTTCTGGGGTGGCGTGGAGTTGAGGACCAATCAACAACGGTACTGATGCAGGGCTTGTGAACTGGGGCATGCAAGTGGAGCGGCTTTAAGATGGTTTGAACCAAACGCAGAAGTTTGTGTACACCTATTCATATGTAAAATAGGCATCAGGTGCTAATTGTTTGCAAGCGCTCAATTCCTTTTGAATCATTCTGTGCTGCTTTTTATGGTTTTCAGTCCTATGGAGTAGTTACTCTGAGAGTTCACACATCTCTGTGTAGCCAAACAACTATTCTCCATGCTAATCAAGTCCATAAAATTTCATCTCTTATGATTTTTCTAAATCACATTAACTTTGGCTCTGAGCCCCTGGCTCACAGATTAGGTAGGGGATTAAGGGTGATCTCCCCCTCCTCAGGGTCCTTCAGGTGTTTTAGTCACTTAGTGCTTAGTTTCTCCATTGTGTTCGACTCTTTGCGACCCCATGGACTGTAGCTCACCAGGTTCCTCTACTCGTGGGATTCTCCAGGCAAGAATACTGGAGTGGGTAGTCATGCCCTTCTCCAGAGGATCTTCTTGACTCAGAGTTCAAAGCCAGGTCTCTTGCATTGCAGGTGGATTCTTTACCCCCTGAGTCACCAGAGAAGCCCTCAGGCACTTCGAGTTGCCTTTAAATTAGGAGTGGGGCCTGCCATAAGCCTTGGTGGCTGCCGTCATTGGTATCAAACCTTCAGCTAAATGTTGTTTGCATGGATCCGGGCTTTCCACTTGGACAGGCACTAGGATATGTCTCAGAGTAGTCTTCCTGGTGATCACAAGCCACACCAGAGAGAGATTCTACTCCTGTGCTCAGGGTTACAGTACTTACAGACCAGGCTCCGTGACCATCCCATAGTCATCACGCTGTGCACAGAACAGCAGAAGCATGACTTTTCAACTCTTGTAGAAACCGCAGAAAATTGAAACTCATTTGAACTTTAGGACAGGTAGCCCTCTTAACTCCAGTCTTGTCTCTCCAAAGCAGCAGTCTGAATCCCGTCACCTCTAGACTATCCAGAGGATTAAACTTCTTCAAAGGATGTGACTCCCAACACAAAGTGTTAATAATTCCCTGGGAAAGGCAGTCAGAACTCATCCTTCCTATTTGTGAATGTTGGGCTGAGAGGCGTGGTGTTGGGTCTGTATGTAGAGAAACATCACCTATTCAATCTTTTGAGAATCTTCATTAGAAGCAAGGGAAATGTAGAAATTACTATGAAAATACATTATCCTCTCCTGTAGCCATTAAAAAAAATTTTTTTTGGCCACACCTTAGGGGATCTTAGTTCATGACTATAAGGGATCTTGGTTCCCAAACCAGGGCTTGACCTCAGACCTCCGATAGTGGAAGCGTGGATTCTTAACCACTGGACCACCAGGAAACTCCCTTCCTCTAGCTGTCCTTGAGCTCCACAGTGATCAGAATCTCCAGGGAGGAGGCAGAATGTATTTATGAAAGAACGTGGTCTTCGGGGCAAAATGCTACTCATTAGTCTTGTGTCTTCAGGCAAGTTTCCTCTTTTTTTTCTCATCTTAGAGATGTTGATACATGTGATGCATTTACATGCCTCATGCATAGTAATTACTCAATGAATATTATATATTATTGTTAAAATGATTTTGGATATGCATGTAAGAAGACATTAATTTCTTATATATAATCTTTATATGAATCAAAGAATTTTCTATTAGGTAGATTGTGCACTTGACATAATTTTCAGTTTTTCATCTTGGAAACAGGAAATTTCCATTCTGAATTTCTGTGTTGAGCAGATGATTGGATCCTTGCCACCTGCCACTCCACCTCCCCACCCCCTGCCAACACTCTGGTCTTTTTTTTTTTTTTTTGATTGAAGGATAATTGCTTTACAGAATTTTTCTGCTTTTTTTTTTTTTTTCCTTTTTCAGCTCAAGAGAAATGGTGGAATGTGCTTTCACTGTCTTGTTGATAATCTTGGGCACAATTCACTCCTTTGCTGCCTCGACAGCTGTCCAGGCCTCTGTTTAACACTTATCACATGCAGAAATTCCCTGGTGGTCCAGTGGTTAGGACTCTGTGCTTCCACTGCAGGGGACCAGGCTTCAATCCCTGGCCTGGGAACTAAGATTCTACAAGCTACATGGCATGGCCCCCCAGTGAAACAAAAACAACCCCTTCCCACAAAATACTTGTCACATGTACTTGTAAGGCAGGGGCCTATTTCTTACTTTTTAGAAAATAAGTGATTGAGTCTGGAAGATCTCAGAGGATTTTGGATGAATGAATAAAATGCATAAATATGTATAACTATACCTTTCTTCTTTGATATTGCTTCCTTTTTTGCCTCACTAGAGAGAGAATTAAAAAAACAATTTCACACTGCATTTTTGCAGATTATAAATACTTCTGATATTTTTATCCATAGCTATCCAAAATTCTCATAGGTTTCAAACGTGTAACACCTTGGACTGATTTATAACATAATTAACCTTTTCTTGGATTAATTATGGAATTGCAAATACTTCTTTTTATAAATGGCACTGCTGTTGTCGTCTCTTCTGAATCAAACTTTTCCCTAAAATCAGTTGTGATTGAACATGAATTTTGGTTTACTAAATATTTTTGTAATATTTCTGAGTATCCACCCATGACTCTAAAAATTCTGAAATATTTCCCAGTGGGCTTTTTATGCAAAATAATTCCAAGATAAGCAAAGTATTCTGGAATACACACATCTGTCTCTTATCTCTTATCTAGTATTTTCTATGTGGTAGGAAAATAGAAATATATTAGAAAGGCCTTGCTGTTTAGAACTTAATTAGAATGTCATGCAATTTATTAAGTTGTCAAATGGTTTTGTGAGTATGGTTAGTCTTTTTCCTCTCTATCTAAATTTCAGTGGATTTTTTTTGTTTGTTTACAGGTATATATTTGTGTGTTTTAGGTAAATGTAGTGAATGATACTATTTTGTGATATTTTGTTAACATCAGTGGATCCTTGGTGGATTTTACCACGTTTATTCAATAAGATAAATGGAGCTATATTCCAGTGGTATTTTTGGCAGCCATGCTTTCGTGAGATAATTTATTAGCAGGTTCCCGTCAAGGTGAAGAGTACATTACCAGTAGTAGTAGGGACACAACCCATGTGTTCTCTTTTTATTTTTTTAAGACCTATCAGGAATGGATCCTACTCACCTAGTCTTCCGGGGATTCCCTCCTTAGTTCTTTATTGTATATATATCTTATACTTGAGCTTCTTCATCTTAAAAAACTTTTTATGTTTTTCATACATGCTATTTAACATCTCAGTGTTCTACAAAGTATCTTTAATTTTCTAAAGTTAAAGGAAAAAAACCCTAATTTTTAAAACCATTTTTACAGCTGAGGGATGATAACCTTCTTATGTGCTAAGTAGATACTCTTTGTCCAAAATCATATGCCACTTCTATTAATATATTGAACTGCTGTGATTAATATCTAGTGGAATTAAATTAGAAAACAGGTTAAATGTTTCTTAAATTTCCAAAGAAAAGCATACTGTTAAAGTTTTCATTTCAAAGAGCATGGCTCTGCTGGTCTAAAATTTATGGGAAGTCACTTATCATATATATTATTTTAGTATATTTAATATTTTAACTTTTTTCTTAAAAAGAAAATTGCATGATGCAGAGATTGAAATGACCAGTTACAGTTCACTGAGATCTGGTATGAGGGGTTTTGTAGATTTTACTACTCTTTGGAAGCACTTTTACCTTCTCACTCCTCATTTGCTGCATCAGCACGTTTTTCATAAAATATTTTAGATAAAATCCTAGACAAAATTATTTTAAGTTGGTGTTCAAAGTGTAATCTAAACCTCCAGATGCAAAATGAAGTAACAGTTCTGAAATTTCAACTTTGGAAAAGAAATGTTACACATAACCCAGTGCTTATCCCAGCATTGTTAATGTCATCAGTGCGTGCTGAATCAATTATGTGCACACGCACACACACACACACACACACACACACACACACATATATATGATTATTTCAGATTTTTTTCCTTTATTGGTAATTACAAAGTGTTCCCTGTGCTATATAGGAGGTCCTTGTTGGTTATTTATTTTATGTATGTTAATGGTAGTGTGTTTATGTTAACCTTAAACTAATTTATCCTTCCTGCCTCCTAGACTTTTTTTAATGAGGATTAAATGCGATTGTGAAACACTTGGAAAAGTGCTTGATGCATAATGTATGCAATGTGTTTGTTAAATGAATAAACAAAAATGCTAAGCAGAGTTCTTAGGATTTTATATTTCATATACTCATTTCTGTAGCACTGTGAGATATGTGATGTTGTTAATTTTACCAATGTAGGGATTTGTTTAAAGACATTAAATGAATAACCCCGAATCACACAGCTGTTCTGTTTTGGGGCTAGAACTCAAGCCTGTCTCATGCTGATGTCTATTCGTGCAGCAGCTTTGCCTTTGAGCTATTTATAACCTAGTTGGGAGGATGAAATGAGTGTAAATAGCTCAGAGATTGTGTGTTTAGATTACACAGTATTACTAATTTTGAAAAGTGTTGACAGTAAGCTTCTGAGAAGACTTTACAGCTTGAATAGAGGTAGAGATGGGTTTTATAACTTAAGTAGAGTTTTAATGTCTGGAATGGATATGGATGTGGGATATTTCAATTTGGAAAAAGTATAAGAAAATATTTTAAAAATGGGATTGACATAGCCCATTGAATTACACTACTTAGGGAATTTGGCTAATTTCTAATGATTTATCCCAAGAATAAATATCAGATAGCAGGGATAATGCCCTCTAGTGCAATGGTTCTAAAGTGGTGATTAGTTTTAGCCCCAGGCACATTGGGAAATGTCTGGAGACATTTTTGTCTTGATTTATTTTTTATTTTATTTTTTAATTTATTTGGCCACCCTGTGAGGCATGTAGGATACTAGTTCCCTGACCAGGGATCAAACCTGCACCCCATGCATTGGAAGCATGAAGTCTTAACCATCAGACCATCAGGGAAGTCCCTGGAGACATTTTTAGTTGTCACAGTTGGGAGATCCTGCTGGTTTCTAGTGGTTATAGGTCACAGACAGTGCCCCAGAGCAAAGGATTATCTACCCCTCAAATGTCAGTAATGTCAAAGTTAAGAACTCCTGTTTTAATGAAAAAGAATTATTCTTGCATAGAGTGGAATTCTATATACATATAATATATTGATAAATCCACATAGCTAAAATTAATGATATAAATATATTAATATGATTTATAATACTACAGAAGAATTTCTAGAGATTTACTCTCCAACCTAAAGGGATTCCAAGAAACATCCCTAGTTTATGAATCTTTAAAACGTTCCAAGCAGAAATACTGATAACAGAAGTATTTTTGTTTTCTTCCAAAAGGGTATCATAGAGATTTAATTAAGAGGGCAATGCAGGCAACAACAAAACTTGATGTTCTGTTTTAGATCTATGTTTAGCTTTCTTTGGGTCATTTTCCATGTATCTTTGTTCTTTCATCAACACCAGCATTCTTTACAATAAGTCATTTTTGCTATACACCAGATGGTAGCTTGCTTCGTTACTCTAGTAAGTCATTTGTTAGTACAAAATGTACCAAGTCAATTGTGAGTAGATGTTATTGGGCTTTCTTTCTGACATCAATTTGGCTGATGGTACATTCTGATAGTTTCATATTCATTTCAAAAGGAAACATGTGACACTGAGAAGACACCATGCAAGATCAGAGGCTGTGAGAAAAAAGGAAAGTGAAAAATAGGAGGTGTTCAAATTGGAGACTCTGCTTGATAAAGGGATCCCCAAACAGTGTTAAATAAAATTTTTTGGCTTCATAATTTAAAATGAAGAAAAAGCATTCTATAATTATTTGAGTTCCAGACGATGCTGCCTTAATTATAAGGGTTTTGCACGTCTCTCCCCAATTTATATAGAATCACTGTCAAAGATCTGTTTTACTAAACCACATCGAATTCTTCACTAACTTTTCCAGCTTCTGCATTTCCAGCAATTTGCAGGGGTTGCACCTATAGCCATAACAATTCTAATTTTGAGCCCATTCTGGAGGGAGTAGGAGCTGCTACTCATAAACCCTTAGCATTTTGCCCTATTTTTTGAGTTATTAAGGAAGGCACTCTGAGATTTGGAGATTTTCTTATTTATTCATTTATATTTGTGTTTACTACTTGGAAATAAAAGTTAAATTCAAATTCACTTGGAAAAAAAAATGACATTGATATTTGTGTATTAAAATGCAAATAAATGGGGTAGGACAAAGTACTAGGAAGTATGAAACATACTAACAAAGAGTGGAAAGAAGTTAGAGAGGAGAGATGGTTGTGCCTATAATAAAGGTCACCACTTCTGCAGTATTGCTGAGAGCTAGTTAAAGATTATGTGGAATTATTTTTATTTTATGAAGATGAGGCCACTAGGAGACACGATGGGCAGTGCCCGATGTAACCCGAGAGGAAAATAGAAGTTGACTTATGAACTAGATAAGGGAAGCATAGAGAGAACATCTCATTCCATGCATCTTTTAAATGTACCGTCTTTAGACCCTTATCTTGGATAGTCTTAGGACAAGGGCAAAGACGTGAATAACATTTAGTTATAAATGACTAGTGTTTAGCTATCAGCTAAACTGTCCAATGAAAACACAATGATATGCTTAAGTAAAAGAGAAGCAGTGTTCTCTTGGATAGAACAGATGCTTCTGCCATCAATGTGACTGTGCAGCGTGTTTGAAATGTGTGGATTCCAGAGATGCTCCATGGCCTGAATGTTCTAGTGCCTGTTGGAGGAGGGTCACTGACCAGAAAGAAACCTGGGGTCCAGTGGGGGAGGCCCTTGTAGGCCTGTTATCACAGTGGTTAGGCTTGCACTGAAGGTCAAGAGTGTTTCACAAAGACAAGTATGGCAGTATTATGGAGAGTGGCTTGAATGTGGGTTGACAAGCAACAGACACAATTCTGTGACTAGTCCAGGTGACTTAGTTGAACTGGGTAGGTGACATTTCGAGAGGAACTGAGGAGCCAGCATGTTAAAGGTGAAATAGGTAAAAGTTGGAAACAGGAGCTGTGAGGAAAGGAGAATGACTCTCATGTTTCTGGCTCAAACAGCTAGAAATGATGGTACTATTAATAAAATAAGAAATTTGGGGAAAAGAACACATTTTTATTTTAGTTTTTTTGGTTTTCTTTTGCTTTGTTTTTTCTTTCCTTTTGCATTTAGGGAAAAAAAAATTCAAAATGGACTACTTAGCAATGGATGATATATGGGTGTGTAATGAAGAATCTTGTATTTGTCATTTCCTCAAGGCTGCAAGGAGGAATGTATGACGACTGCCATTTAAACCTGAAGATGATTGGCTTTAGAGGATCTGAGAATAGTTATACTATAGGATTGAGATGTGCCGTGTGACTTGAAGGGTGCACACTGAGTATTCTTAAGACTGAATAGGACTTCCCTGGGGGTCCAGGGGTGAGAACTCTGTCCATCTGCTACAGGGGACATGGGTTTGCTTCCTGGTCAGGGACCTAAGATCCCACATGCTGTGTGATAGGGCCACAAAAAACCCCCCAAAACTGTATAAGTAGCTGTGATAATTCCTTTTCAAATGTTTTTGACTACGTTAACACTAAATGTTTTAGAGTTCACTTTCTTCTAAAACATTCTAATGGAGATTTGTAAGACCAATGACGAGAAAGTCCATAGTTTAGTGGTAAGATTTCTTACCACTGGGGTTAGTTTCTAACTAAACTGGGGGTAAAAGATTTCAGATACAATGAGGAAACAGAGATGTGTTTAGGGAATCAGAAGGAAAAAAAAAGATGTTTTGAACACAAAAGAAGATAATTGCATAAAGGGCATTGCATATATGCCAAATCAAATGAAAATTGAGACAAAAAAAAAAAAACCTACTGAATTTTACATTGAAGTTATGATAGGGGCATGGTGACTGTCAGGGGTTAATGAGAGGAGGAGGTGGACATAGAGAGATGTTTGTTAAAAAGTACACACTTCCAGTTATAAGAAGAATAAGTTCTGGGGCTGTAATGTACAGCCTGCTGAGTGTCGCTAATAGCATTGTACTTCGTTTCTGGGACTTCCCTGGTAGTCCAGTGGCTAAGACTCTGCGCCCCCAATGCTGGGGACTTGAGTTCCTTCCCTGGTCAGGGAACTAGATCCCATGTGCCAAAACTAAGACCTGGCACAGTCAAATAAATAAATGAATCTAAAATTACACAAACAAACAAATGTGTATTATGCTCCTGAAATTAGCTAGGAAAGTAGATCTTGAATGTTCTTACCATAAAAAAGAAAAGGCAATTATGTTAGGAAATGGAGGTGTTAACTACCTCAGCTATGATAATCATTTGGCAGGTAGGTATGTGTAGCAAATAATCACACTGTATGCCTCTAACTTACACAGTGTCATTTGCCAATTACATCTCAATAAAATTGTGAAATGAGAGAGAATAGACTGATGATGGTAATAAAATAAGGCAGAGCATAATAGGTTAGGAGTTTATGGGTAATGGGACTTAGAAGCAGTAAATATAAACAATATTATTTTTCCAAAAAACTTTGATGGAACAGAGGAAAGATCTTGAGGAATTGGCAGAATCAATTAAAGTTGTGTTTGTTTTTTAGAATAATCGATGTTTGTTTATCTTTAGAGGTTGAAAGGAAGTAACCATGCCCAAGCAAATATATACAGATTACATTTGGGGTTGGAGATAAATAAATGAGAAATCTCTGAAAGGAGGTGGAGTAGTCTGAAACTGAGAAAACAGTGTATGGAAACTTATTCTTCTAAGACATCAGGGAAGAATTTAAGTATGAATAAATACAATTTCCTATTATAAATATATTTTTTAAATTGTGAGGGATGGGGAAGAGAAACTAGAAGAGAACATTTAATCTTCTCCTTCTTGTTTTCCTAGTGAAGTGTGAACCCGAGTTGTTTTCTTAGATGAGAAATAGTGAGTAGGGTAGGCGACTCAAGAAAAGCAGTAAATGTTTGAACAACCACGTGGAGGATGGAAATAAAAAAGAATAGGGATTAGTTATATGTTTGTTCAAGTTAATAGTTAAATGAACTTTGGACTATGCTGAAGTAACTAACAGTGGAGCATTCCTTTTTCCTAAGAGCAATTTAGAAAACACAGATTAAATTAATTTTTTAAATGTCTGAAAGATTGAAAAGCCGCTGAGTCAACTAGGATTTGCGGGACTAAGATCTCAGTGAGAGGAGAAGTCACTGAATTAGGTCCAGTATTCTGCTAGCCACTTCCCGCTCAATCCACTGTGGAATCTCAGTGGGTGTAGGGGTGATGAGGATGTGAGGCGTGGCCAAGTAGTGAAGAAGCAGGGAGTTCACTAGAACTTTGCAATCTCAAAGGACTTGGGGATATGAAAGCTGGATGTCAGCACCAAGTCAGTTAGAATTTGACGGACAAGATCCCCGAGAGAAGAGAAGCATAGAGAAGCCTGGAAGTCAGCACCTGCACCATGTATAGGAGCCAAATTTGTAATTTATGCAAGGCAACAGGCTAAGAAGCCAACACAAAATATGAGAAAAGCAAAGCAGTGTTGTTGGCAGTATCATAGTGCTAAGAGGAAAAGAAAAATGGGTATTAGAACTGCCAAATAAAAGGGGCCAAGGAAACGCCCCAGGCCCTCAGTTGGGAGGTTTTGGATGAGAATGGATAAGAAGTAGACTGACCTTTAAAAATTCTGGGTTGTAGGCTGCACATATCCCCAAATGTTCAAGATAATACCTTCCTAATGATTGCCAACAAAGGTCCATCTAGTCAAGGCTATGGTTTTTCCAGTGGTCATGTATGGATGTGAGAGTTGGGCTGTGAAGAAAGCTGAGCACCGAAGAATGGATGCTTTTGAACTGTGGTGTTGGAGAAGACTCTTGAGAGTCCCTTGGACTGCAAGGAGATCCAACCAGTCCATCCTAAAGGAGATCAGTCCTGGGTGTTCTTTGGAAGGAATGATGCTAAAGCTGAAACTCCAATACTTTGGCCACCTCATGTGAAGAGTTGACTCATTGGAAAGGACTCTGATGCTGGGAGGGATTGGGGGCAGGAGGAGAAGGGGATGACAGAGGATGAGATGGCTGGATGGCATCACCGACTTGATGGACACGAGTTTGGGTGAACTCCGGGAGTTGGTGATGGACAGGAAGGCCTGACATGCTGCAATTCATGGGGTTGCAAAGATTCGGACATGACTGAGCGACTGAACTGAACTGAACTGAAGGAAGTTGAAGAGAGAGAATTAGTAAACTGAATAGGCCAGTAGAAAGTATCCAGACTAAAATACAGAGAACAAAATGTGAAATAAAATATAGTTTAAAGTATAATGAATATCTGGGGTATGATTTAAAAATCTCTGGGGAAGAGAAAGAGAATGGGGAAGAAATAATATTTGAAGATATAATGGCTGAGAATTTTCTATAACTGATAAAAATGCTGTTATGAACTCAAGGGTAAATACAAAAAAATCGGATATTATGCATATTGCATTAAAACTGTTGAAAACTAAAGGCAAAGAAAAAACATCCTAAAAACATCCAGAGGGGAAAAGACATATTCAGAATAGCAAGAGCTGACTCATTGGAAAAGACCCTGATGCTGGAAAAGATTGACAGCAGGAGGAGAAAGGGGAGACAGAGGATAAGATGGTTAGGTAGTATCACGACTCAACGGACATGAGTTTGAACAAACTCTGGGAGGTGGTGAAGGACAAGGAAGCCTGGCGTGCTGCAGTCCATGGGGTCGCAAAGAGTCAGACACGACTGGGCAACTGAACAAGAGAAAAGCAAAAAACTGAAAGTAAATTCCTCAACAGACCAGATCGGAGCCATGAGGTAACAGAATGACATTTTTTAAGTGCTGAAATAAAATAATAATAATAATTTACAGTATAATAAATTACTTAAAATGCAATGATAATTATCATAATAATTTATGATAAAACTATTATTTATTATAAACTGTAATAATACTAATTGGAGTTGCTACAAGCTTAAATGAATACAGCAGACAGTCTGTAAGTCCATCAACACTTATTCAACCTCTTGATTAACGAAATGTTTTTATTGTAGTAATAGGGTTAAAGGCAGCATTTCTAATTAATAATGCCAAGTTTATTGGACAAGATTTTGAGTATGTCTTTTACTTAAGAACATATCCAACAGACCGATAGAAACACATAAAGAATTATTCAACCTCAGATAGTCATGCAAGATGTGTGAATTTAATCTACAGTGAGATATTGTTACATGTCCACCGGATGTTTAAAATGACAAAAGTGACTATTAAATATGGAGAAGGATTTCTGCCATGTGAGTATTAACACCAGGATGTGCAAAGGCATAATAATTCCACATCCAAGGAATTGCATTCTTAGGAATTTCACGTCAGAAACATAAAAATGTGTGCACCAAATGTCTCGTCCAAGACTGTTCATAGCAGCACCATTAGTAATAGCCCAAAGTAGAAACAATCCAACGCCCACTAATGGTGGAATGGATAAACATTTTATGAAATGCTCAGACAGTAAAACAGTTTACTCTAGGAATGAATGAATGTGTCGATACGGATGAATCTCACAAACTTAATGGTGAGCAGAGTAAGCCAGACTGATAAGTACAGGAGTACATACTGTTCTTGATTCTATTTATATAAGGATACAAATACAAGTAAAAGTATTCTCTAGTGACAATGTAATGGTCACCCTTCTGGAGGAGATGGGGAAGGCTTTTGGAGTGCTGATATTGTTCTGTATCTCGATCCGGGTGGTGGTATCATGGATGAATTCCTTTTATGAAAATTCAGCAAACTGTATGATTAAAATCATCTATTAATAATTTTTCTGCATCTATCTTATACTTCAATAAAAATATTACATTAAGAAAGGAACTAAACTGTTACTGAAATTCATATGTTTATAGTGGAGCTAACTATCACTTTCCCAGGGTTTATGTTAGTAAATGAGCTGGCTTGGTGCAGGGAGCGCGGAAGAAGCCTGAGCCCCGAATTGATGCATTCAAACTGTGGTGTTGGAGAAGACTCTTGAGAGTCCCTTGGACAGCAAGGAGATCAAAGCAGTCAATCCTAAAGGAAATCAACCCTGGATATCCATTGAAAGGATTGTTGCTGAAGCTCTAATACTTTGGCCATCTGATGTGAAGAGCTGACTCTTTGGAAAAGATCCTGGTGTTGGGAAAGATTGAGGGCAGAAGGAGAGGGGGTCGGGAGAGGATGAGAAGGTTAGATAGCATCACCAACTCGATGGACATTAATCTGAACAACCTCTGGGAGGTAGTGAAGTACAGAGGAGCCTGTACTCCCTTGTGTGTGCACAGAGAGCACCACTCCTCTGGTGTGGTGCCGTCCATGGGGTTGCAAAGAGTCAGACGTGACTTAGCAATTGAACAACAAAAAATGTGGAAATAGTGAAAAGGTTGGCATCATAAAACATTTATGTTTTTAAACCTTTAAGTTTAAAAGCTTTAAGTTCTCCATCTAATTATTATTCCTAAATCATAAATATTTAAAGGAGTGACCCCATTGGAAGATAGTATTTAGAGGCATTTTTTCAACAAATTATTATTTAATTTTTGGTCTTACTATGGCATTCATACTTTGGTGGCAACTGAAGTAGAACACCTGAATATTAGTCCATCACCTTAAATAGATTGCCAGCTCACACACCCTCATGTACTTTATTCTTGGATTTGTTTTCATTTGGTCACTTGAAAATGTGTTTAATGGCTAGAGAGAAACAGACATGAATTAATTTATTGTGCTTAATATAGTCTACAGGCAGAATAACTCCATGACGAAGTCTGGTGAGCTTGTTGACTTCTCAGTGCCAAAATGTTCCTACTTTTCTGTGGGTGTTATTAAACCATTGTTCTTCATTTGATTGTCATGTGTGTGCTATCTGCTCAGTCGTGTTCGACTCTTTGCAACCCCATAGACTATAGCCCACCAGGCTCCTCTGTCCATGGAATTCTCCAGGCAAGAATACTGGAATGGGTTGCCATTTCCTTCTCCAGGGGATCTTCCTGCCCCAGGAGCCAAACCCGGGGCTCCTGCATTGCAGGTGGATTCTTTACTATCTGAGCCACCAGGGAAGCCAGTGATATATGATTGTCATAATGTACTTTAAACCCCACTTTTCAAACTTGTGTGCCTAAGTATCATCTGATAAAGTTGTTAAAATGCAGATTTCCAGGTCCATGCTGAAGACTGAAAATGCAAGGTGTCTGCATTTTAACACTCCAGGTGATTCTGTGGAGATACTTTAGTGGACTGTGTTTTGGGAAACACTACTTTAAGCTCATTGTCAGTGGATTGCAGCTATTCAGAATGGGTTTTTTTTTTTTTTTTTTTTTAATTTATCTGGCTGCCTTGGGTCTTAGATGTAGCACTTGGCCCTTTTGCTGCATCATGCAGGATCTTTCATTGTGGGGCACAGACTCTCAGATGTGGCGTGTAGGCTCCAATTGCAGCTCATGGGCTTCGTTGCTCAGAGGCATGTAGGATCTTAGTTCCTTGGCCAGATATCCAACCTGAGTCCTCTGCATTGAAAAGTGAATTCTTAAGCACTGGACCACCAGGGAAGTCCCCAGAATGGGATATTTTACTGTAGATTTGGTGGGGGGACTTTTCCTTTGTTTTTTGTTTGTTTGTTTGTTTGTTGCATATATCACATGAATTGTAACATTATGGGGCATCTTTGGGCTTTACCAGTGGCTCAGCAGTAAAGAATCCACCTGCAATGCAGGAGACTCTGGACACTCAGGTTTGATCCCTAGATCAGGAAGATCCCCTGGAAGAGGGCATGGCAGTCAAATCCAGTATTCTTGCCTGGGAAATCCCATGGACAGGGGAGCCTGGTGGACTACAGTCCACAGGATTGCAAAGAGTAGGACATGACTGAAGCAACTAAGCACAGCACGAGTCATCTTTATTTGAAGCAAAGGGTTTAAGGTGCTACTGAGCAAAGTGGATATGAGAAAGCAAATGGAGCATATTTAAGATCAAACTAGGAGTTTGGAAGCTGCCACCAGCTTCTGTGATGAGTCATAATATATGACTCAGACAAAGCTGAAATGACAGATGGCCTTGTTATGACTTTAGGCGGGCACTCCTTCAACTACTGAAGTTTATGAGAAGTTTTACAACCCGGGAATTCTGAAGTTATTTCTGATGCGTGTAGTTTCATGTCATCTTTATGGGAGCAAAAAAGATCTGTATCTCACACCGCCAACATTTCTGTTAGTCACGATTCAAACAAAAGGAAACGATGTAAGAAAGTCTGTGCCCACACATTGCATCTTTACCACCTCTTTCATTGGAGCTAATCAAGGTGAAGCTGAATCAGTGGCTCAACACCCTGTTAATCCGATAGGCATTAATTCACAAAGGCATGAAATAAAGTTTTTTTTTTTTTTCACGTGTTTGACTTTTTCTCCCCTTAATGCATTTCTAGGAATTACTCTAAAGTATGGGCTACGTTTTGCTGTCAAAAATGGACTGATGTCCCCTTTCAGAGCTTCCTGCCAATGAAGATTATAGATTATGTTTTTTTTAAAGTGAGCTGAGATATGTAATTCTCTTAATCCAATTTTAAAATAGCTTCTTAAAACTTCCTTTCATCCTGTGTTGCCCACCACTGATACAGCTGTTTCTTAACTTGCAGAGATAAGCAATGGTGCAGATTGCAGTATCATGGTTTGCAGCTGTCAGTGGTTTTCCACTGTCTAGCAACCTTTGATGTCTCCTCTTCGATGTGTCTTATTAATGAAGCAAAACTAGAAAAACCACCAGTCTTGACAAAAACTTTTAGAGTATTGACTGTATTCAAAAGTAAAAATAAGAATCTAAAATGACAGCTTTGCACCAGATTTCAATTTTTTCTTTTTTAAAAACTGTCCGTTGGACTTCCCTTGTCCAGTGGTTAAAACTGCACTGCCAGTGCAAGAGGCATGGGTCACTTCCAGACCGGGGAACTAAATTCCTCACGCCATGTGGCATGGCCAAAAGATTAAAAAAAAAAAAATCTGTTGATGTTCTGACATATAAACACAGGGCTGGCATCATGTTGTATGGGATTTCTTAATTATTTTGCAAGAGTTAGAATCTGGAAAAGCATATGACCCAATGAGAGTCCAAAATGAGAAGATGGTAATATCGCTGGTTGATTCATGCCACTTCAATTTGCTGCTTCCTTCCCCTATCTAGTTCCTCACAAAGAACTTCACTTTCTACTTTCTCTTTCTTATTTGACTGGAGAAAACCTGTCCCTTCTCTTTTTCAAAGATTCAAATAAAGATCAAACCTCATAAGGCCATTTCTCCACCTACGATTTAACATTATGTGCGTGTAACCACCTGGGTGACTGAGTTACTAGTCACTAGGTTAGTGTATCTGCTTGTCTTCCTTGCCTCTAAAATTAGGCTCTTAGCATCTGACTCACTTCCACATTTCAAATCTGCGCCTTCGTGTTTGACTCCCTCAAACGGCTTCTTGAAGGGCAGTCCCTGGCGTTCAGTAGGCACCCAAATATTTGTTGAATGAGTGAATGATGTATACCATGTTTACTTCCCCTTCCTGGCATACTTTTTGTTTTCCAAGATTAGCTTTTGCTTGTTTTTTTGTTTTCCAATATTTTCTTGTTGTTGTTAAGTCTCTAAGTTGGGTCTGAGTCTTGACGCCCCCAGGGACTGTAGCCCGCCAGACTCCTCTGTCCGTGAGGTTTCCCAGGCAAGAATACTGGAGTGGGTTGCCATTTTCTTCTTAATTTCTAATATTTTGGGGCGGGTTGGGGGGGAAAGAGCATTAGTCCCACAAAAAACTAAATTTACGGGATGAGGAAGGGCTACGTTTTTGTACATTTAATGTGAAGTGGCATTGCATATTCTCTTTAAGAGTATGTATTTACTTCTACTCAGAAAAGGAAAGGTATTTTTCTTTATACTCTTCCACCTCATGCGATTCTAATAATTTTATTTAGTTATTTTTGGCTGCTCTGGGCCTTCTTTGCTGCATGTGGGCTTTCTCTAGTCGTGGCCAGTAGGGACTACCGTCTAATTGCAGTGCGTGGAATTCCCATTGCAGATGGTTCTCTTGTTGCGGAGCACAGGCTCTAGGATCAGGGGCTTCAATAATCGTGGCTCTCGGACTCATTAGTTATGACGCCTGGACTCTAGAACACAGGCCCAGGAGTTGTGGTTCATGGGCTTATTTGCCCCACGGCATGTGGAATCTTCACAGACCAGTGATCAAACCTGTATTCGCTGCATTGGTAGGTGGATTTTCAACCACTGGACCACTAAGGAAGTCCTCTACCTGCTATTCTAAATATGTAGTTTTATTTGTGGTTTGCAGCCCTGAGCACTGGTGACATGGCAGAAGCGTGGTTAAGGAAAAGGACCAGTCATCTCTTGGTTGAGGAGTGAGTTGAATCCCCTTGTAGCATGTCCTTCTCTTGTTTGGCCCATTTTCTCTTGCCATCCTTCCTGCCTAGTCTTCTGTTAGTCTTCTAATTTGTCTGCCATTGACCTGTCGAGAGAGAAAAGCGTCAAGTTAGAAATTGCTATATATAAATGTTCTAAACCAATACATTGTGTACCTTACACAATATTACATATCAATCATATCTCAATATGAAGAAATACATAAATTCAATGAAAATAACTAGCTATTTCCTTCTGTCTAAAAGAAAGATATCAAAAGTGTGAACAGACATGATCTCCTCAGATCAACTGAGTAATTGTTTAAAAATGCAGATCCCCATTCTCTCTATAGATCTGATTATGGGTCTTATGGAATGAGGGTCAAAGTTTTGTGTATTTAATCAAAACCCTAGGCATTTATCTTATACTCTCAGTCTAAGACTCAGTTGCCCTTGACTAATGATGCATAAACTTCAAGTGGAAAAATTAACTAAATGACAATCCCAAATGCTTATTCTTCTTTTGTAGATCTTCTAACTTAACAGTTAAAACAAAAAGCCCACTTAAAAAGTCTGATAACCACAGAGAAGAACTGTGATGGGCATCAATTACATTATTTGACCATAACTATTGTAAAAGGACAAAGTATATTTTAAAAAATTATTCCAAAAATTATTCTTTGAAAGCCAGTCATTTAAGAACTATTGTTTTTGCTTTTCCTTTGTTTTCAATGTTTGCATCTTTTTGTGTGTGAACTTTTGCACCTCTGTCTCTTTCTTTCCACCCTTACCCTCTCTGTTTCCATTCTCCCTCTCTTCCCTTTCTCCTGTCTCCCTTCTTCTTCTCCAAAACTCCTTTCCAGCTCCTCTTTCCTTGGCAAGCCACCCATTATGATCACATCTTTAGCACTTAGGAGCATGATGTCATTGAGAGAATGACCGTTGCAGTCGCATCTTGCTCTGATACTTACTAGCTATGTGATATTAACACTTCTCATTTCTTGTTGCCTCAACACTAAAAGTACTTTATAGTGCTGTTTTGTGAGATTAGAATGAGACTCCCGCGTGTGAAGTGCTCAGCAGAAATCCTGTCAGTCATCACTCGATGGCTGGTTTTTGTGGTTTTGAGTTATAATGGCCACACAGGAAAAGATGTGTTAAAGAGAAAAGTTGAGTCCTTAAGTTAGGGGACCTTAAACATTGTGATAGTTGTTAGATTCTGAAGACGTTGTTCACAGTCTTGTAAGAAAAGTGCAGTAGTGTAAGATGAGGATTCAGAGGAGCCACTAAAGAGAGAATGATCAATATTTCCACGCACAGGGTCAGTTGCCTAGCTATTAAATATATATAGAGAGAGGGAGGAAATTTAAACAGTTCATTACGGTTATTTCTCTCAGTTTAAAATGGTACTCATATCATGTCCTGACTCAGTGGGTCTTTGCATGCAACTGAAAAAGCTGTCACTTCCTTGATATACTCACTTCCATCTGATTGAGTACCCCCATAATAAATACAGAAATATGTATTGACTACTATTGTAAATGCCTCCCGTTAGAGTTTTTCAGTGTACAATTTGTACAACCATCCAAGGCAGCTTTTTAACCTTAAACAGTATTTATGTCACACTGGCTTCATTATTTGGTTTGGCAAATAACGTAGTTGGGTAATATTTCTAATACAAACAATCATGATGATCCTGAGCTCATAATCTTGTCACCATTGTAGTCCTGGGGTAGAGGTTATGTTGTGGTTAGCTAAATGAGATTGTTATCATTGTCTGCAGTTGGACTGAGATGTTGATTGCAGTGACCATGACCTCTAGGCAGTCCGAGGAATTCTAAATAGGTCTCCTAATAAATGATTCCCTCTCAAAGGACTGTTAGGAATACAGGGGCATAATATTTAGAAAGCATATAACCTATAATGTTCTTCCATTATATATTATTTGGTCTCAGACATTTCAAATATGTAATTGTAGATTCATTGAAAATAACCTAACACATGTCAATAAAAACAAATCAGAATTTAATCACATTTTTGCTTCCTTCTCACTTGTGTTTAATGTCTACAGTTGACACTCCAGACCCCTATGTGGAACTTTTCATCTCTTCAACCCCTGACAGCAGGAAGAGAACAAGACACTTCAATAATGACATAAACCCTGTGTGGAATGAGACCTTTGAATTTATTTTGGATCCTAATCAGGAAAATATTTTGGAGGTAAGTGAGTCATTGGGGGATAGTGGGTCAGTGGGGGTCAAGTGAGTCACTGGGGTGGGGGGCGGTTATCTTCAAGTTGAGCTTGAAAGCATCAGATTTTTCCTCTCACTGCCTTCATCCTTCTCGGTTAGATAGTTGGAATACAGCTGTGCAGTATATGGTAGATGAGCTTCTAGCTGCTACACATCAAGGTATGTGAGCGTCCAAATGCAGAAGTTAGGTGGGGCTAGAGTCTTTAATCGGAGAAGGCAATGGCACCCGACTCCAGTACTCTTGCCTGGAGGATCCCATGGATGGACGAGCCTGGTAGGCTGTAGTCCATGGGGTCTCTGAGAGTCGGACATGACTGAGCAACTTCCTTTTCACTTTCATGCATTGGAGAAGGAGATGGCAACCCACTCCAGTGTTCTTGCCTGGAGAATCCCAGGGACGGGGGAGCCTGGTGGGCTTCCGTCTATGGGGTCGCACAGAGTCGGACACGACTGGGGCGACTTAGCAGCAGCAGCAGCAGCAGAGTCTTTAATCCTCACCATGTACTTTGCTACAGTCCATGGGGTCACAGGAGTCAGAGTGATTTACTGACTAAACCATGCCAATCAATTGCACTTTGGAGAAAACATTCTTTCTGTTTTAAAAGGGAGGATCCGAGTACAAAAGATAAAATATTGCCAATTGATTAGGATGTCAAAATAAGTTAACTTTATTAGCTTAAATTTGAAATACTTAGCTTTAAAATAAGTTCACATAGATCTTTTCCAACCGTTGCATGAGTTTTCTACATTAACTTCTTTCTCATATTCCAAAATAGCATTTCCTCTGACAGGGGAGAAATTTCATTTTTCAAAATGTGATAATGAACAGGTCAGTCACAAAAGTGAAAACATGAATGATTATGTTAGAAACTCAGAAAAGACAAAGTATTATTACTAGTAGAATATTTAGGATTTCAAATGACTATTAAATATTACTTGAAATTTTTCATTTTTTTAAAGTGTGGTGGAGATTTTAGATATAATTTCCAAAGATCCTGGAAAAATTTGATACCTGTGCTCTATTTTTAACTCTCTACAGATCACTTTAATGGATGCCAATTATGTTATGGATGAAACTCTTGGGACGACAACGTTTCCCATATCTTCTATGAAAGTGGGAGAGAAGAAACAGGTTCCTTTTATTTTCAATCAAGTAAGCAACACAACAGAATTATTTTTCAACCTTATATCAGATAAAGTCTAGTTAATCTGGAAAGTTGGAGTTTAGTGTTTGGAAATCCTTCCCCTCCTTCCTTTCTTTTTTTCTTAGGTGTGCTGCATTTCTGAGATTTCAATAATTTTTTTAAGAATAATAAAACTCTAGAAAAATTATTTACACTGAGCAAACATTAGATTCTTTTTATAGGAAACTAGCATTTTACAATGAGAAATGTAAGCAACTGGTAGACCAGGATTCAGAAAGTGTCAATGCATTAATTTATTCTTGTTGGGTACAGCTCAGTGTTTTTGTCCCTTCAAATGATTTTCCAAATCTCTCTCCTCTCACCTAAATGTACATATCTCTTAATCTTACCTCCTTTCCTAACAGTTACCATCCTGAATTATCTCTTTCTTCATGAACCTCCATGATAATTACATGTTGTTCATTGGGACTGAATCTTTTAACCTCTTCAAACTAACATCCTGTAGGCCAGGAATTTAGAATAGTGGTCATGCATGCCTAAGAACTGACTTAAGCCCTGAAGACTACCTGATCAGTTCTTGTAGTCAGAGGAACCCTGGTGCCTTATGAACACTGCAGTCACATACTCCCCACTGATCCCTTTAGCTGCTCCAGGAAGCATGTCTTCTATATGTTTTCTGTCCAGTGCCAAGAGATACACTGGCCACATTTTAAAGTTATTTCATTCATTCCTCTTTCAAGTGTTTACTGGAGTCTACCCATCACTGTGTTGTGTTCAAGGCACCTAAAGAAGAATAACATATAGGAAGCTTTTCCCTCAATTATCTTCATCTGGGGCAGAGGTGAGGTAGAGGTTGGGAAAGCAAATGGGTATAGGGAGATATATGTGATGAAAAGAAACCACCACACAGCAAGATAAAGTATCAGTGAGGTATATACAGAGTGCAGTGGGAAGACAGAATAAAGAGTGTGTTATGAGAGGAGGCCAGGTGTGGATCCGTATCAGTAGGTGATTTTGAGCAGGTCAAACAGTGAACATAGCTGTTAACACTTTGTCATTTGAAGCTAGGTTGTTTGGTGTTTAAATCCCACCTTTGTTTCTTACCATCTGTTTCATCCTGGCAAAATCACTTAGCTTCTCTGAATCTCGATTTACTCACCTGTGAAGTGGAGATCCCTCGAGGAGGAAATGGCAATCCACTCCAGTATTCTTGCCTGGAAAATTCGATGCTCAGAGGAGCATGGTGGGCTACAGTCCATGGGGTCTCAAGAGTTGGACATGACTGAGTGACTGAGCATGCAAAGTGGAGATAATATCTCATAGGAGAATTGCTATGATTAAATGAGTTAATTCTATTTATATATATCTATATAATTTATATGTAATATAGCAAATATATTGTAATGCATATTACATTTAAATATACTCTGATATAATTATTCAGTTCAGTTCAGTCGCTCAGTCGTGCCCGACTCTTTGTGACCCCATGAATCACAGCAAGCCAGGCCTCCCTGTCCATCACCAACGCCTGGAGTTCACTCAAACTCATGTCCATCAAATCGATGATGCCATCCAGCCATCTCATCCTCTGTTGTCCCCTTCTCCTCCTGCCCCCAATATCTCCCAGCATCAGACTCTTTTCCAATAAGTCAACTCTTCGCATGAGGTGGCCAAAGTATTGGAGTTTCAGCTTCAGCATCAGTCCTTCGAATGAACACCCAGGACTGATCTCCTTTAGGATGGACTGGTTGGATCTCCTTGCAGTCCAAGGGACTCTCAAGAGTCTTCTCCAACACCACAGTTCAAAAGCATCAATTATTTGGTGCTCAGCTTTCTTCACAGTCCAACTCTCACATCCATACATGACTACTGGAAAAACCATAGCCTTGACTAGACGGACCTTAGTTGGCAAAGTAATGTCTCTGCTTTTCAATAACCTATCCAGGTTGGTCATAACTTTCCTTCCAAGGAGTAAGCATCTTTTAATTGGCTGCAGTCACCATCTGCAGTGATTTTGGATCTCTGAAAAATAAAGTTTGACACTGTTTCCACTCTTTCCCCATCTATTTGCCATTAAGTGATGGGACCAGATGCCATGATCTTAGTTTTCTGAATGTTGAGCTTTAAGCCAACTTTTTCACTCTCCTCCTTCACTTTCATCAAGAGGCTTCTTAGTTCCTCTTCAATTTCTGCCATAAGGATTGTGTCGTCTGCATATCTGAGGTTATTGAGATTTCTCCTGGAAATCTTGATTCCAGCTTGTGCTTCTTCCAGCCCAGCGTTTCTCATAATGTACTCTGCATATAAGTTAAATAAGCAGGGTGACAATATACAGCTTTGATGTACTCCTTTTCCTATTTGGAACCAGTCTGTTGTTCCATGTCCAGTTCTAACTGTTGCTTCCTGACCTGCATACTGGTTTCTCAAGAGACAGGTCAGATGGTCTGGTATTCCCATCTCTTTCAGAATTTTCCACAGTTTATTGTGATCCACACAGTCAAAGGCTTTGGCATAGTCAATAAAACAGAAATAGATATTTTTCTGAAACTCTCTTGCTTTTTCGATGATCCAGCGGATGTTGGCAATTTGATCTCTGGTTCCTCTGCCTTTTCTAAAACCAGCTTGAACATCTGGAAGTTCACGGTTCACGTATTGCTGAAGCCTGGCTGGGAGAATTTTGAGCATTACTTATATTTATATAATTTTGTATGAAATATGATTATCTATTAGTTTATGCATTATGTATATAACATTACATTTAAAATGTGCTCAGTCATGTCCAACTCTTTGAGGCCCCATGGACTGTAGCCCACCAGGCTCCTTTGCCTATGAAATTTTACAGGCAAGAATACTGGAGGGAGGGGCCATTTCCTACTCCAAGGGATCTGCCCAACCCTGGGATCGAACCCACATATAAAATATATAAGAATAATTGATTATAGAAATATATATAATACTCACATAGATTAGCCATCCATACATATAGTATTTAGTGCCTCATACATGTGAGTGTGCCTATTAAGCAGTATATAAATGTTTGAAAAGAGCTGAATTTCAGTAGGCAGAGAAGAAGTTATGAGCATTCTAGTTCCTAGTAGAAACTGCAAAGGCATGGAGTCTTGAAAAAAGAAAGCAAGCTGAGGCATGACAAGTTACAGAGCTTGGCAAGTACATGCTGGGAGGCACTGGGTAGAGAGTTAGAGGTGGTTAAAGGCTAACATTACCTGGGCATGTTACTAAGGTCAGTTCTCAACAGACCCTTGTTGAGGGCTTTGTAAGCACAATGGGCCTTTCCAAAATGGAACGTTTTTTTCTGCTCTTCAGTCTATGACTCAAAGATTGATTTTAAGAGAGGAAATTGTAGGAAAACATGCATTACCTCTCCTGTCATTTCCTATGCTCAGGTGTGTGGCTGCCGGGCTCTGAAAAAGACTTTGTGCATTCCTGAATTTTGAGTAGCTTATATAATTATTTTCTTTACTGTGCTTGAAAAAACAGTTGGCAAAGCAACTTTTTTTTCATTACACCATTCTCAAGAGTCCTTTGTAGTTTCAATCTGAATGAGAGTTCTTTTTTTAATTAATTAATTTATTTCTTAAAATTTATTTATTTTTGGCAGCACTGGGTCTTTGTTGCTGCCAGCTAGCTTTTCTCTAGTTGCAGCGAGCAGGGGCTAGTCTCTAATTCTGATGTGTAGGCTTCTCATTGTCGGGTCTTCTCTTGTTGCTGAGCGTGGGCTCTAGGAGCGTGGGCTCTATGGCACAGCCTCAGTAGCTGTGGCTCATAGGCTTAGTTGCTCTGAGGCATATGGAATCTTCCCAGTCCAGGGCTGGAGCCTGCACCTGCTGCATTGGAAGCATCGAGTCTCAACCACTGGACCACCAGGGAAAGTCCCTCCATTAACTTATTTCTAGATACTTTTTAATTCATGAATTTCTATGCCCTAGAAAGAATGTCTTGTTTATCATTTGACTGTTTTTACCCAGAAGTTTCCAATGCTTCCCATTTACAGATATGGAGAATGATAATGTAATAATTAAAATCTAAAGATAATGCAATAATGATATCTAATGAAATGATAAAGTAATAATTAAAAAAATCTTTTTTAGGCATCTTTGAAGTATTTACCTAGCCGTAGCTTATTTTTTAATATGAGAATCTGAGTCTTTACAGTATACCTAAACTTTGTTTAATATCAGGAAAGCTATCAAAAATTTCATTTTCAAGGAACTAATAGTCTGTTTGGAGAAGGAGTAAACATTCATGGTAGGCTGATAAGTAATAGAATAAGCAGTCTCATGACACATCTATTCACTGATTGATTTGTTCAACACTGATTGTGTTCCAGGGAATATTCCAGGTGATGGGCAGACAGCAGAGGACATGGTGAATGATGGTTCCCAGGGAGCTTGCATGTTGAGGGGAAAAGTAAATAGGCACCAGGAAGCAAAAGGATAATCAACACAACATCAGCCAGTGATAAATACTCTGGGGAAAATAAAATAGAGGGGTGTGATAGAGAATAGTTGGTGGGCAGTGGAGTTTATATAGCCAAAAAAGGCCTTTCACAGGTATTATTGTTTTCTTTAAATTTTCTTATCAAAATTTCCAAGCATATGCAACGTTGAAATATTTTTACATTGGATACCCATATAAATGCTACCTGGATTCTACAATTAACATTTTATGCTATTTGCTTTTCACATATTTTTCTATGTGGTCCATCCATCAAACCGTCTTGATACATACTTAGGTATGTGTATGTATGTGTATATATATATGTGTGTGTGTGTATATATGTATATATATATATATATATATATATAGTGGCCATAATAAGGCTTGTGAGATCTTAGTTCCCTGACTGGGGATCAAATCCAGCCTCTCAGCAGTGAAACTATGGTGTCCTGACCACTGAGCATCCAGGAAAGTCTCCATCTTGATGCATTTGAAAACAAACTGCAGGTCAAGAGGGATGGGACATATGTATACCTATTGCTGATTCATGTTGATGTGTGGCAGAAGCCAACACAGTTCTGTGAAGCAATTATCCTTCAATTAAAAAATAAATAAATTTCTAACTAAAAAATAAAACAGACTGCAGACAACAGCCTGTTTAATCCCTAAGCACACTTCAGCACATCAGTAACTAGAGTTCAGGATTTATGAATTGTAATTGCAAGTACCAAATAAATCATGTAGACAGTGTAGACAATGAGAATTATACGGAGGAACTGTTCATCCATTTATACATTTTGCAGATAACAATGGAGCACCTACTGTGTGAACAGTCTTTAGGTACTACTTATTCAGCGATACACAAACAAACAGGAATCCTTCCCCTCCTGGAACTCACATTCTATTGGATTGGCCAAAAGTTTTGTTTAGGTTACTCCCATAACAGTGTACAGAAAACCCGAATGAACTTTTTGCCTAACCCAATATCTAGTAAGATTAAGTAAAGGATACCTATGTTGGACAGAGAGCTAAATAAATCAAGGAAGGAGGAGAGGGGAGTAGGCTTATGTCTGTGAAGAGGGTTGCAAATGCAGTTCCAAAAATGTGACTAAGAATAGCATCTGTGATGCTATCTGAAAGCAGAAGGCGCTTGGAGTGGGAAGGTCTTGAAGCAGAAGTTTGCCTGACTTCTTGAGAACAGCGAGAGGGAGAGCGTGGCTGGAGCACAAAGAGTCACAGGGAGGGTGGCCGGCTGGAAATGAGGATGGGCCTGTGGTCACAGTGGACCCTTGTGGGTCAGTGGTGGGGGCTTGCTCTTAAGGGCAGGATGCAGTTGGGTCACTGAAAGGTCAGAAGGCCATTCTGGTGGAGAGAAGAGCCCTGAGCCTTTGCTCATAGTTCCAGGACTAGAAAGGACAAGCATGTTCAGGAAATGGCGTCTAGATGAGTGCCGGTGGGGGTGTGGGGGTGGGCAGAGCATTCATGTGTGAAGGAAGAATAGGTACGTGGAGATCAAGCCTTAGCAGGGCTCAAATTCGAGATGCTGAAATTCGAGTAATATCTTACTGATATCAGTGAGTCATGGAAGGTCTTTGACCAGATCATGGGGGAATTTAGAGCAAACAGGATTTGG
This sequence comes from Bos javanicus, assembly GCF_032452875.1. NCBI lineage: Eukaryota > Metazoa > Chordata > Mammalia > Artiodactyla > Bovidae > Bos > Bos javanicus. Next base: position 68,709,616 of record NC_083883.1, read on the forward strand.
CTTTTTCCTCAGAAGTATTACTAAGTCAAAAGTTGGTACGTAGAGATATAGAATGTTTGATATTGAAAACAGAAGTTGATATAGCTTTAACAGACTAGCTCTGTTTAAAGTGGCAGGTATAGATATGAGGAATACAGGGTGACATGAGCAAACGATACATGTGGCATTAGCTTTAATGTGTCAGGAAAAGGAGAATTGAATGATTGCTCAGTGACAGTGAGAATCAACTGAAGTTGGAAAGCAGGAAGTTTTTCAGCTTTTCCTGAGACTATGATTTATCATTCAATTCAATTTTAGAATGCTCTCTCTCTTTTTTTTTTTTTTTTTTTGAGGAGAAAACTAATTTGAGCCCCACAGTTTTGTTTCCCAGCTAACATTCATAAAATCTGGGTTAGGCTGTGCTTGTTGGAATCATAAGTTTGGAGAGAGTCAGAGTTGTCTTGGTGAGACGTGCAGCTTCTCAGACCCTAGGCTCAGAGTCAGACAGACAGCTGTCTGGGTTGGAATCATGATTTGGCTACTTATTCACTCTGTGATGTCGGATGAATTTTTTTTTTTTTCTTTTAGCCGTGTATTTCTATTTGTGAAGCAGAGTTATATGTAGTACCTACCTCTAAAGGTTGTGGTTATGGTTAAATGAGTTAATAGATGGAAAGTTTTAGAGCAGTGCCTGGCTCACTAAGCACCAAATAAATATTAAATATTCTCATTATAATTATACTGGCTGGATTGAAGTATTTGTTGAGTGCTTCATGAACCTGACTTAACTCTTAACACTTGCTGATTTGAACTTACTGACCAAAATGAACTTCTTTATATACAGGTAGAGACTGTACATTTAGTGATCATTGTTTCAACCCAGTTCAGAATCAAAAATGCTCTAGTCACCCATTCAGTTCAGTTCAGTTCAGTTCAGTTGCTCAGTCGTGTCCGACTCTTTGCGACCCCAAGAATCACAGCACGCCAGGCCTCCCTGTCCATCACATCTCCTGGAGTTCACTCAAACTCACGTCCATCGAGTCGGTGATGCCATCCAACCATCTCATCCTCTGTCTTCCCCTTTTCCTCCTGCCCCCAATCCCTCCCAGAATCAGAGTCTTTTCCAATGAGTCATCTCTTCGCATGAGGTGGCCAAAGTACTGGAGTTTCAGCTTTAGCATCATTCCTTCCAAAGAAATCCCAGGGCTGATCTCCTTTAGAATGGACTGGTTGTATATCAAGTGTGACATTTGTTGCAATATCCCATTTTTAAGTGGAAAGATAGGGTTTCTTCTGAATTCAATATGTTTTGTGTAAGCAAAACCACCCACTTCAATAAAATCATGAACATACTAAGGTTTTGAAGTTAGATGGGTAAAAATTACACTTTTTTTTTTTTTTCTAGATGAATCTTTATCTTGGCCAATACTCTGAGGAAGGTAGTCTTGGATTTCCTGCTGTATGGTGTTTCAGTTGGACATATTTATTTGGAAGTTAGTGTTATTGTTTTAAAATAGCCATATCTCATGGTTTCTGTGGTATCTTAACTTTGACTGAATGTTTTCTTTGGTTATTGTGCTTTCCTGATTGCGACTTGAAAATGAATGAGACAGTCCTATAGAAAAGATAGTGACAAAATTAAGAAAAGGTAGTTTTGATGGTGAGTTAGTATCAGAATGATTGCATTGGAAAAGTATGTATTGATATGTGAAGGCAAAGACTATGATTTAGCACAGTGAATGAGACAGAGCAGACTTTGGAGGGAAAGCAAGAGATATATATAATTTTGTGAGAAATTTGGGAGATCTTCAGCTAAGATGTGAATGCCATTGTATTAACACAGGGCAGAGTTCAGACATAGGTCAAACAATTCCTGACTTTATGAGAGAACGCATTTGTATTTTGGCATACTAGCAGTGAAAACTTAGGTGAATCTATTTTGATACTTCTACAATTTATAACTTTTAAACTTCGGGGCACCTGAGTGTGCCCTTGCATCCTTGAGATCCTCTTCTGGACCGAAGTTCCATCAAGGACTAGAACACTTTCAGTATGTTTAATGTTACTTATCTGACCTGACAGGCATCAGATACTTTCATTTTTGAATGAATGGATAAATGAATGTGGGAAATACAGGAAACCTGGAAAGTGCTCAGATGAGCATAATGAAAGTAAATGAAGTTTAAAAAAGAGAAAAACTTAAGAGCATGAGACATTCCCATTTGAAAAAGAGGTAGTATTTTGGTTTCATAGTAGTGCTATAAGAAGTCTGATTTATTGTATGATAGCTAATGGTTACACCGTTCTTTCTGAATTTCCAATTTCCATGTTAAAAAAAAAGGGACTTTATGGAAAAAGAGACTGTTGTCAAAAGTAAACAGGAAAACTCTGTGATAAAGTGAAACATGGCTACAGAAGTAATAGTGTATTTTTTTTTTTGTCTTTCAAATCTTTTAAGACTGCCTGGGATATTTTGGGAGGTACAACTGCCCTGAATTCTTGGGTGATAGATTATATGATTCCTGGTAGTGAATGCAAATTTAATTTTATTAAGAAGCTGTATTTGTTAGCAAGACTTACTGTGGTGATCCTATGGCAATATATACAGACACCAAATCATTGTTATATACCTGACACTAATATAATGGTATATGGAATTACATCTCAATTAAAAAATGTTAGTTTGCAGTGACATCAAAAAATCATATGTACTTTTAAAAGATGATTTTAGCAGCATATCATTCAATTTTAAACATGCAAAATTTATTTAGATGTGACTTGTATTGGTGAGATTATAATTTCCCCTCTGTACCTGGATTGCCTACATTTTTACATCCACATCTGATTCCTTCTTCATAGGATGAAGTAACAGTTTATGTAAACATGATTCTTTGTAAAAATGACCCTTATTTGTTGATATAATTTTTTTTGTTGTTATCTTGCATAGGTCAGGTAAATATCATGTAATTCTCCCGAAAGATGTAATGATTATTGAGTCAATATGGTAATAAGCTGCTCTTTGTTTCTAACAAGTGGGGAATGGGTAAATTGAGTTAGGAAGGATCAGAATTCAAAATCAGTTTTATTGAAAGTAAAGCTTGTGAATATTGGAGTGTTATAATAAGTGATGGTATGGCATATTTGAAGAGCTCTTTACTAATACGATAGATTTTCAAGTTAAAACTTATTTGACTGTGTGCATCTTTTGGAAATAATTCTAAAGGACTTTCTTAATGCTGGGCACAGTGCTGATTTTATTCGCTTTATTATTTCAAAATAACCCTCGGAAGTTTGCAAGAGAATTAGTGGGTTAGATACTTTGAAAATTATTTTTAAGTCTGAAATGGCTTTAGAAAAATAGTTTCTCGCCTATAGTTCCCCTACCCTGCCTGCCCCAACGGAACATCTTCCATTTTAAGCCTCGAAAACTGTTTTGCACTGTGAAATTCAAGGAAGAGATTGTTGTTTATCCCTAGAATATGCAGTGAGGACAGCCTGCTTTTTATATTAGTAATTCCTAGAAGAGGTGGACTTCTCCTCATTGTCCTGGCTAAGTGTATTTTGGGATTGAGGAGCCCAGGGAGATTTGACCACCTCCCTTTTAGTAGCCTTGATACTGCAAGCAACCTGGAAGAGGGTGATGCAGAACTGCTTCATGTGATGTGTGGGAAGGAGTTTTCAACAGTTGTTTAATGCCTCACAGGAAGTACATATTTTTGTGGCTCTTTTATCTGTAATGATACGTTCCAGGTGAACGATGCAGAGAGATTGTGAATGTCCATCTTCATAGCATGTCTGAACATAGAGCATCAAGTAGGGGAATTTAAAATTTCCTCCAGGTTGTGGGTGGTCCTCTGGGGCAACACATGGAAGTAAGGACCTGAATCCATGTGACAAGAACCATGGCAGCACCTTCTATAATACTCCAAATTTCAGAAAAATCACATCTTCTCTTCTCTCCTCCTGCCTTCATTTGAAGAGTCTTATCTGTCTGTCTAGGATCACAAGTGTCTTAGCCAAGAAAGGTTGCATTTGGATGTAGAAGGGACATTCTCATGGAGAAAACAAATATGATAAACATAGCAGTTAATTTTCCTTTTATTATTGTTGGGACAAGTAGGCATTAGATATATTCAGGCATCAGATGTTTTTAAATGTAAAATATTTAGAGAGCTTCTGAGAGCAGTTGAGAAGCCAGCTTTTTCCCACTTTCTGTCATGAGGTGGCATATTGAAATAGAAAGCCCATTCCAACTTAGGATTTTTCCATGAGTTAGAAAACTCCATATTGTAATCTTGTTCTTTTAATTTCCATTCTTTCTTGGGGCTTTTGCCCTTTGTAGATAAAAACAGTAAGTCTAGTCTCATTTTAATACAGTTTTCATGTATTTTTTTTTTTAAACAAGCAGACCGTGTTTTATCCACTTGTTTTTCTTACTGAATATTTGAAAGTAACCTCACTCAGTGTAAAATGTTTTCCAAGCCCCTCTTTGGGAAAGATTCCATTTGAAATGTAGAAATGGAAATGTGCTGAAATGTGGTCTGAGCAGTGCTTTCCTTGATAGAATGCATAGCAATTACATAAATTGTTTAGAAGCCAATCACCTTTTTGACTTAAAACTGAACTATAATTTATCTAGGCATGAATAATTTCATTTGTACTGGGATTCTTGATTATTTTATCAACTTCAAAGTAATACTGAATATTCATAGAATTCCTTATGAGAACTGCTGTGTGGGTGGGACCAGCCTATGATTTTTTCCTCTAGTAGCAATGAAATATTTCTTGACAGGAAATGATACCTCATATGCTCCTCTTCCACACACACATGCACAGTAATTCAACAGATACTTATTGATTGTATGTTGTATGCCAAACACCGTGCAATGAACTTGTAATAGAGACCTACTTAAGACAGAGCTTACAATCTAGTGGGAGAGGCAAATTTTTGTACAGATTTTATTTCTATGCCTTTTTCTTATTCATAAAATTCAGTACTGAGAATTACCCATGAGATTATTTTAACATTTGGAAAGCTCCATCTAGTTTGTTTTATTCCATCTCCTGAAACTAAAAAAAAAAAAAGTCAATAATCTGCAGCATTTTATGCTGGCTCAAAAAATATCCTCTTCCCAGGTTAAGAGGCATATCCTCAGTTCAGTTCAGTTGCTGAGTCGTGTCCGACTCTTTGCGACCCCATGAATCGCAGCACGCCAGGCCTCCCTGTCCATCACCAACTCCCTGAGTTCACCCAGACTCACGTCCATCGAGTCAGTGATGCCATCCAGCCATCTCATCCTCTGTCGTCCCCTTCTCCTCTTGCCCCCAATTCCTCCCAGCATCACAGTCTTTTCCAATGAGTCAACTCTTTGCATGAGGTGGCCAAAGTACTGGAGTTTCAGCTTTAGCATCATTCCTTCCAAAGAAATCCCAGGGCTAATCTCCTTCAGAATGGACTGGTTGGATCTCCTTGCAGTCCAAGGGACTCTCAAGAGTCTTCTCCAACACCACAGTTCAAAAGCATCAATTCTTCGGTGCTCAGCCTTCTTCACAGTCCAACTCTCACATGACCACAGGAAAAACCATAGCCTTGTTGGCAAAGTAATGTCAGCTGCTTTTGAATATGCTATCTAGGTTGGTCATAACTTTCCTTCCAAGGAGTAAGCGTCTTTTAATTTCATGGCTGCAGTCACCATCTGCAGTGATTTTGGAGCCCCCAAAAATAAAGTCTGACACTGTTTCCACTGTTTCCCCATCTATTTCCCATGAAGTGATAGGACCAGATGCCATGATCTTCGTTTTCTGAATGATGAGCTTTAAGCCAACTTTTTCACTCTCCACTTTCACTTTCATCAAGAGGCTTGTTAGTTCCTCTTCACTTTCTGCCATAAGGGTGGTGTCATCTGCATATCTGAGGTTATTGATATTTCTCCCGGCAATCTTGATTCCAGCTTGTGTTTCTTCCAGTCCAGCGTTTCTCATGATGTACTCTGCATATAAGTTAAATAAGCAGGGTGACAATATACAGCCTTGACATACTCCTTTTCCTATTTGGAACCAGTCTGTTGTTCCATGTCCAGTTCTAACTGTTGCTTCCTGACCTGCATACAAATTTCTCAGGAGGCAGATCAGGGGGTCTGGTATTCCCATCTCTTTCAGAATTTTCCACAGTTTATTGTGATCCACACAGTCAAAGGCTTTGGCATAGTCAATAAAGCAGAAATAGATGGTTTTCTGGAACTCTCTTGCTTTTTCCATGATGCAGTGGATGTTGGCAATTTGATCTCTGGTTCCTCTGCCTTTTCTAAAACCAGCTTGAACATCAGGAAGTTCACGGTTCGCATATTGCTGAAGCCTGGCTTGGAGAATTGTGAGCATTACTTTACTAGTGTGTGAGATGAGTGTAATTGTGCAGTAGTTTGAGCATTCTTGGCATTGCCTTTTTTGGGGTTGGAATGAAAACTGACCTTTTCCAGTCCTGTGACCACTGCTGAGTTTTCCAAATTTGCTGGCACATTGAGTGCAGCACTTTCACAGCATCATCCTTCAGGATTTGAAACAGCTCAACTGGAATTCCATCACCTCCACTAGCTTTGTTCATAGTGATGCTTTCTAAGGCCCACTTGACTTCACTTTCCAGGATGTCTGGCTCTAGGTCAGTGATCACACCATCGTGATTATCTGGGCCGTGAAGATCTTTTTTGTATAGTCCTTCTGTGTATTCTTGCCATCTCTTCTTAATATCTTCTGCTTCTGTTAGGTCCATACCATTTCTGTCCTTTATCGAGCCCATCTTTGCATGAAATGTTCCCTAGGTATCTCTAATTTTCTTGAAGAGATCTCTAGTCTTTCCCATTCTGTTGTTTTCCTCTATTTCTTTGCATTGATCGCTGAGGAAGGCTTTCTTATCTCTCCTTGCTATTCTTTGGAACTCTGCATTCAGATGCTTATATCTTTCCTTTTCTCCTTTGCTTTTCACTTCTCTTCTTTTCACAACTATTTGTAAGGCCTCCCCAGACAGCCATTTTGATTTTTTGCATTTCTTTTCCATGGAGATGGTCTTGATCCCTGTCTCCTGTATAATGTCACGAACCTCATTCCATAGTTCATCAGGCACTCTATCTATCAGATCTAGGCCCTTAAATCTATTTCTCACTTCCACTGTATAATCATAAGGGATTTGATTTAGGTCATACCTGAATGGTCTAGTGGTTTTCCCTACTTTCTTCAATTTAAGTCTGAGTTTGGCAATAAGGAGTTCATGATCTGAGCCGCAGTCAGCTCCTGGTCTTGTTTTTGCTGAGTGTATAGAGCTTCTCCATCTTTGGCTGCAAAGAATATAGTCAATCTGATTTTGGTGTTGACCATCTGGTGATGTCCATGTGTAGAGTCTTCTCTTGTGTTGTTGGAAGAGGGTGTTTTTTATGACCCTCTTTTATGCATTTTCTTGGCAAAACTCTATTAGTCTTTGCCCTGCCTCATTCCGTATTCCAAGGCCAAATTTGCCTGTTACTCTAGGTGTTTCTTGACTTCCTACTTTTGCATTCCAGTCCAGTTCTGTTCTATTTGAAGGTATTCAACACATTCATTCAAACAATTTTCTTAAGGTAACTGATGTAATAAAAATAATAACACCATTTTACAATTGTGCAGCAAACCTTGAAACATTTTCTTATTTGCTTCTTGTAACAATCTAAAGTTACATCGTTTATCACTAATGGCAGGGATAACATTGAGAAGGTCTTTCTATGCAATATATTTATAGTCTCTGGGAAGACATTTTCTAATACCCCTTTTCTCTGTGGATGTTAGTCATTCTTTTCTTCATTAAACCCAAATCGGCCTGTTGGAAGGATTGAGTCCTCCCATAAGTTTGGTTGGTTCACACAGTATTGAAAAAATAAAAACTTGAGCCCCACATCCCAATTTCAGATGTTGCTTACACTGACCACAGTTGGCTGGCCCCTAGTCTTGCTGTCCACCCCACAGGCATTCTGTTTTTGGTTTACCACAGCATACATTTGTCACAAATGTGCAAATGTGACTTTTCATCCAGATTTTCTTTAATTTGGCCCCTGATTTTGAGGCCTGGGGATAGCCCCTAAATAATTGTACACATCTCTGTAGTTTTAAATCTTAGGAAATTTTTATGATTTTTGAAAAATGATTTTTAAATGCACTGCTTTTTTTGATGAAAGAGGATAACAACTCTATCAAGGCAATTCTTATGCTTGTTAAAATCATGTATAAGACTTCTCTGGTGGTCCAGTGGTGAAGACCCTGCCCTTCCACTGTAGGGACGAGGGTTCATGCCCTACAGTGGGGTGGATCCCTGTTCAGGGAACTGTGATCCCACATACCCCATGGCACAGCCAAAAAGGAAAAGGAAAAAATGATTATAAAGTAGGCTTATCTCATCAAAAAAATAGCAAAAAATTATTTATTGAAATATACCTGTAATTTAGGATCTTAATAGAGCTATGGTACTTTTATTTTTAATACAGTTTTAGGTTAAAAGTCATCTGTCATTCAAAAACTATTTTGACTTTGTTTGCATTATAAATAACACACATCCATTTTATGACCTAATTGACTAATTTATCTGTTCTAGGTCACTGAAATGATTCTGGAAATGTCTCTTGAAGTTTGGTAAGTGCATTTATTTCATTGGATGGAAAATACTGTGAGTGATCCACAGATTTTAATTGTTCAACATTATGCTTTTAATATGCAAAGTAATTCTGACAGCTTTGAGTATCAAAAATGCGCACTAAATGTACTTTGCTTTTCTTTAGCTCTCTCCTAATAGCTACAGCAGTAAAAAAAAAAAAAAAACAAAAAACTAATATTCTTTGCTTAAGTTTCCAGTAATTTGGTGGTTAAATCATAATTGTCAGAAGAAGAGCCTTTAGAAAGGGCCCTCCATCAAGTTAAATATCTATTCCCATATAGATAAATACAGCTATGGAGGCTGATTTTTCCTGGTTGATTCAGATGGATATTAAAAAACATGAAAGTGATCATACACAGAAAACTGTAAGAGGAAACACTGAAAATTGAGACTGCCTTTGTTCATAATGATCAGCTGGAAAACAAATGATTAAGTTCCACAATGTGTGTTGCGCTTTCAAAGTGGCCTCCAGTAATGAATGTTGGAAATTCAATTTACTTATTTTCAAATGGTGAGCCTTAGGGGAGTCAGGGGCCTTGAGAATAAGTTCATCTCTGATCTAAGACTGAGGTCAATAGATGCTGCCTTCCTCAAGCTCTCTGCATATCTTTGAAGTGGGTTTTTACCAAAGATACTAATACACACTTTATTTACATGGACACCACAGAATTAGTGTAACATTTTATATCTTATAATTTGCTAAATGAATGAGTATGGATACATTGACATTGGGTTTATATATTTTTCTTATTTTGATCCCTGGATAATATTGATTCAACTTAGAAAATTATTACATAAGTTACTGTTGCCCTTCAGTATATATCAGGATATATCAAAGGACAGTCCAGCTTTTTTACCTCTGTTATTTTGCATTACATCGATTCTCGCTTGTAAGTGATATATTTTGGCATGAGATTAGAAATATTTTTGTTACTTGACTATGAAAGTAATGGGAAATGATCTCCATTGGTGTAATTAGGACACTATCTTGCCTGGAAAATCCCATGGACGGAGGAGCCTGGTAGGCTGCAGTCCATGGGGTCGCCAAGAGTCAAACACTACTGAGCAACTTCACTTTCACTTTTCACTTTCATGCATTGGAGAAGGAAATTGCAACCCACTCCAGTGTTATTGCCTGGAGAATCCCAGGGACGGGGGAGCCTGGTGGGCTGCTGTCTATGGGGTCGCACAGAGTCGGACACGACTGAAGCGACTTAGCAGCAGCAGCAGCAGCTTTAGCAAAGCAGAATTATCAAAAATAATGTAGGAAAAAAACTGCAGCTAAATAGTATACATAGATCTAGAAGCAATTTACTATATATCTACAATAAACTTTAATCAAACTCTAGTTTTACGTGTTAATTTGTCTTGATTCTAAAATGAAATGCTCTTTAAAGAAAAATTCAATTTTTATGGAAAGTTTTCAATTAAATAAAAAATAAAATCAGGAAAAAAATTAATTAGAGAGCTTAAAGATGGTACAGAAGATATGAACCATACTTCTGTTATTATATTTGCCAAATTATTCAAAATGTTTTCAATTTTCTTTTACATATTTTCATACTGATATCTTCTAAACATCTATGTTTATTGCTTTATTTGTAGATCTTTTAAAAATCATGCTTCTTGTGCTTAATGTAAGATAATGATCAGTATAGTATATTACAAGGAACATGAGTTGTAGAATGAGAAGTCCTGGATTTAAGTACCTGCTTGCTAATTTTGGTAATGGTTGAAATATTTCTAATCACTTTTTTACTTGCTGCTACTGCTGCTAAGTCGCTTCAGTCGTGTCCGACTCTGTGCGACCCCGTAGACAGCAGGCCACCAGGCTCCCCCGTCCCTGGGATTCTCCAGGCAAGAACACTGGAGTGGGTTGCCATTTCCTTCTTAAGAGGAAAGTGAAAGTGAAGTCGCTCAGTCATGTCTGACTCTTAGCGACCCCACGAACTGCAGCCCACCAGGCTCCTCCATCCATGGGATTTTCCAGGCAAGAGTACTGGAGTGGGGTGCCAAGTACTTTATAAATATATCTATTGGGACAATTTAATGCAGTGTTCTTTCTAAAGAGCGTGTCTTACAGGAAACTTTGCCACATGTTTGTGGTAATACTGCTTGTAGTAGTTAAAAAAATGGACATAACACCAATACTTATGGATACATATATTGTGCAATAATCACATAATGAAAATGCCTCAGAGTAGTGAAGATATTTGAATTTGTTCTACTTATAAACACAAATGAATCCTCAAAAAAAGTTCAATGGAAAAAGTGATTTGTAGAATACACCTGGTTGATAGCATTTACACAAAATATTAAAAACCTATAAAATGACTCTATATTATTTAGACCTAAATGTATAATGTAAAATTATAAATAAGTACATCAGAAAAAGAAAGAGCAAGTTTAAGGTAGGGGTTACCTGTGAGGAA